>NC_089228.1:64036212-64668242 GCF_963924675.1 Phocoena phocoena | reverse complement strand
GGCAGGCGGACTCTCAACCACTGCGCCATCAGGGAAGCCCCCACATCTTCTTTATCTATTCATCTGTTGATGGACACTTAGGTTGCTTCCATGTCCTGGCTGTCTTTTTTTTTGTTGTTTTTGGCTGCGTTGGGTATTCGTTGTTGTGTGTGGGCTTTCTCTGTGGCGAGCAGGGGCTACTCTTTGCTGCGGTGTGTGGGCTTCTCATTGAAGTGGTTTCTCTTGTTGCGGAGCACTGGTTCTAGGTGCACGGTCTTCAGTAGTTGTGGCGCATGGGCTCAGTAGCTGTGGTGCATGGGCTCAGTAGTTGTGACTCACAGGCTTAGCTGCTCCGCAGCATGTGGGATCTTCCCAGACCAGGGCTCGAACCCGTGTCCCCTGCATTGACAGCCAGATTCTTAACCACTGTGCCACCAGAGAAGCCCCATCTTTTTTAAAAATTTTTATTTTACATTGGAATATAGTTGATTAACAAGATTGTGTTAGTTTCGGGTGTACAACAAAGTGATTCAATTATACATATACATGTATCTATTCTTTTTCAAATTCTTTTTCCATTTAAGTTATAACAGAATATTGAGCAGAGTTCCCTGTGCTATACAGTAGGTCCTTATTAGTTATCTATTTTATTTTTTTTATCTTTTTTTTTTTGCAGTACGCGGGGCTCTCACTGTTGTGGCCTCTCCCGTTGCGGAGCACAGGCTCCGGATGCGCAGGCCCAGCGGCCATGGCTCATGGGCCCAGCCGCTCTGCGGCATGTGGGATCTTCCCGGACCGGGGCACGAACCCATGTCCCCTGCATCGGCAGGCGGACTCTCAACCACTGCGCCACCAGGGAAGCCCATAATTATCTATTTTAAATATAGCAATGTGTACATGTCAATCCCAAACTCGCAGTCTATCCCTCCCCCCCACCCTAATCTTGTGATTTCAAACTGAATTGTGTAATTTATTCTAGACTTGTGATTTGAAGCTTGAAAAGTATAAGATAATTTGATTACATTTGTAAATGGTATGGATATCTTGAAGACAACTTGATATGCCACATTTAGAAGCTTGAATTATTAGGTTTAGGAGAGTTATTTACATGCTTAAGATTTTTCTCTTGTTTGACTTGTAAATCTGTCTATGAGGCATTTGAAGTGCTTGAAAAAAAGCAAGTATATTAAATTTGTAAATGTAGTTTAAATATTTAAGAGAATTTAATTAACTAACTTTGTAAATGGCATGAGTAATGTTCAAGCAAATCTAATATGTCAAACCCATGGGCTAACTGAACATTAATCAAGGAACAAGTTATTGCTCTTATTTTTATACAAAAAATACAAGATTTCTAAACAGAACATTAAAGTTAAGTAAGTTAAACTTAAGAAAATTTGTTTGTAAATTTAAAATTTTAATTAATTGAAAATTAAACATAAACAACTGCAAATAGTCCTTTCTCCTCTCAGATGTGTCCCTAGGATACATGCCTCCTTGGCAGCCGACTACCTTCATCTCGCAGTGTTGTCCTTCCCCGATCTCTGACAGCCCTTGTTACTGGGAACTCTTTCACTGGGCCCTGTTTTTTATGGTTATTTAACTTTTATAAGAATGCACGGGGCCTTCCCTGGTGGTGCAGTGGTTAGAAATCTGCCGGCTAACGCAGGGGACACGGGTTCGATCTCTGGTCTGGGAAGATCCCATGTGCCGTGGAGCAACTAAGCCCGCGAGCCACAACTACTGAGCCCGTGTGCCACTACTGAAGCCCACGGCCTAGAGCCTGTGCTCCTCAACAAGAGAAGCCACTGCAATGAGAAGCCCCCACACGGCAAAGAAGAGTAGCCCCCGCTCGCCGCAACTAGAAAGAAAGAAAGAAAAAAAGCCCGTGCGCATCAACGAAGACCCAATGCAGCCAACAATACATTTTTTTTAATTAAAAAAAAAAAAAAAAAAGAATTTTGAGAGTAGACTCACGTGAAGGGTTTAGCAAGTACCTGGCATGGAGTAAACCCTCAATATGTTGTTAGCTGTCCCTCCCACCCCCATCATCTCTGTATTCCACAGCATCCACAAGCCTCAAGAAATACTCATTGAATATCCTGTCTCTTGATCCAGTATTTTCTAGGACTTTGGCTTTAAAAAAAAATCTAAATAAAAAAAGCACTTTATGGTCAAAAATGCTCATCTGTGACAAAATTTCAAAGAGCTAAATATTAGGACAGTTTATTTCAACAGTAGGGAAACTGTTGAGCAATTTTATTTATAATTTTATACACCACCTTGTTTCAAAAAAGGATTTAAGATGGTTTACAGAGGCCTAAACCAAAGAACAAGATAAAATACGTTTAAGACAAACAAGAAATATAAGGCAAAGGGATGGAAAACAAAGATAGCAAAGTGCGAGGGGGCCAAGAGTAGGGTTAGCAATACAAAAAAATACACATGCTAAAGTCATATATCCTTGACCGGAAAGATTTGCTATAAGCTTTCTAGCAGCCAACACCACTCAAATTCAAAACTCGAAGGGTCCATAGGCCAAAAACTAACAAATTGCTCTGAAAAGTTAAACTCCTCTGGAAAGCGAGATCATATGAAGGTCCTCCTTTGATTAGAGTGGGGCTGTGTAATGAACCAGCACCATCCTCAAGAGCTGTTTGGAGAGAAAACGCAAGGACGGGCTTCAGCACTTCCCAGAGGATAGGCATAGGCACAATTCCGCGCCTCCATTCTAAGGAAGGCCGGTATTCCCAGGCACAATCCAGGTGATTTGACATCGAACGAGTAAATAAAGGATGATAATCCAGTTAATGGACTATTACAATGCGCACCACAGTACGGAGGTGGGGAGGGGAGTGCTTCCGTGAAATAATTAAGTGGAAAAACTGGAGATGACAAAAACACAAAAATATCAAACTATGTGTAGAAAATCATCAGAGTAAAATTCACTAAAATGTTAACTCGTTATTTCCGTATATTAGGAGTACCATTGCTTTTTTTTCCCTATTTATTATTAATTTTTAGATGTCCAATGGGAAATACAGTGGGTAAAAGTATCTTGAAAGATGACTCACATAAAATCTGAAGAGTGATTAGGCTAAGCCTCGAAGCAGCGTCCCCGCGCATCCTAATCCCGGGTCGCATGTTTACGGTAAAAGCCCTGTCCCGGGGTACCCAGGCGTCCCAGGGAGCCGCCCACAGAGACGCAGGGTCCTCCGCACAGCCTAGAGAGGACCGGAAGTCGGCTGGGGGCGGGGTCTGTGGCTCCTTCAGACTCTAGGTCCGCTGGTGGCTCGTCGTTTTGCAGCTAGAAGGGATTCGGTCGAAATCGTGCTGTGGAGGGCTGACTAGCTGCACTCTATCCACCTGTGCTCCCCGTGACCTCAACTTGCCATGCCGCCAGCGCCCGAGGTGACAGTGGGTGCGGGTCCTAAGCCCCTGGCGGGGGTCGACGCCGACCGTGCATCGCCCCGTGCTTGGGGTCGTCGAGGCTCTGCCCCCCTCGGTGCCCCCCGACCGCCTTTTCTCAGGCCCGTCCATCCCCCACGTCTCTTGGCGAAGCAGGTGATAGGATGACCCCGGGCCATAGTGGACAAACCTTCAGTTCCAAGAGCCGGTGACCTTGGAGGATGTGGACGTGGGCTTTAGATACGAAGAGTGGAAGCGCCTGGACCCTCCTCGGAAGGCTCTCTACGCGGACGGAATGCTAAAGAATTATGGAACCGTTATCGCACTGAGTAAGGGCTTTCCCGCGACCCACAGTCGGTCTGACTGGAAGGCTTAACTGCACTTTGTTTCTAACTGGGTCTTCCTCTGCACTCCCCGTCTCGTGTGTTGTGAAACGTTTCAGGGACTGGAGAGCTTCCCGAATTTGTCCAAGTAGACCTGTGAGTTCAAGTTTCTTTTTTTTTTTTTGGCCACATATGTACGTAACTTGCGGGATCTTAGTTTCCCGACCAGGGATCGAACCTGTGTCTAAACTCTGTAAGCGCTGAGTCCTAACCCCAGGATCGCCAGGGAAGTCCCCTGAGCTCAAGTTTCTAATTTCTTTGTTTGTATTTGTTTTTGGTTTTGTTTATGGGTTTTTTAGTATTTGGTTTTTTAGTCAGTATTTATTTTTTCTTTGCATTATTTATTTTTGATGTGGACCATTTTTAACATCTTTATTGAATTTGTTACAATATTGCTTCTTTTTTTATGTTTTAATTTTTTGGCCACGAGGCATGTGGGATCTTAGCTCCCCAACCAGGGATCGAACCCTGAGGGTTCTGCATTGGAAGGCGAAGTCTTAACCACTGGACCACCAGGGAAGTCCCTGCATTATTTATTTTTATGTCAGGCAAAAGGCTTGGAATTTGCCTGTGTCCCTCATTGGTATGGCACTCTTCTGGTGGGTGTGCTGCTGGGTGGAGCCGTGCAGTTCCTGATCCCCCCACCCCCACCCCCCACCCCTCCATGGACAGAGAGAGAGCCTAGAGGTGCTCCTGGGCCCTGAGGAAAGATATTTCTACTCATAGACTCATGTTGCCCGATTCTTATCTGTTAAAAGTGGGCAGTTTTTCAGCATTCTCAGTTACTGCCTTTCTCATACCTGGAGTTCTCTATAAGCAGGATCCCAGGCCTGGGACCAACTGGTAGGTTTCTAGGGTGGCTGCCCACTGCTATTGTCTTTCATGTCATCCCAGACACACAAAAAAGATGTGCTCACCAGGACCACACTGCTTTCCAGGCCTCAGAATATTCTGACCCCAGAGACAGCGTATTTCTCCGACTTCCCCAAATATAAGAAATAAGCCTTGGGAATTCCCTGGCGGTCCACTGGTTAGGACTCAGTGCTTCCACTGCAGGAGGCAAGGGATCCCTGGTCCGGGAACTAAGAAACTAAGATCCTGCATGCTACGTGGTGCAGCCAAAAAAAAAAGAAAAAAGAAATGAGTCCTTAGTTCCTTCTGTCACTGTAATCATGTAACAGAATGATTTAATTAGATTGAACTGGGGGGACATTAAGGTGGAGGACTCCTTTGCCAGCCCCGCATACTTTGTAGAAAAGGAGTCCCCGGGCTTCCCTGGTGGCACAGTGGTTAAGAATCTGCCTGCCAATGCAGGGGACACAGGTTCGAGCCCTGGTCCAGGAAGATCCCACATGCCACGGAGCAACTAAGCCTGTGTGCCACAACTACTGAGCCTGCGCTCTAGAGCCCGTGAGCCACAACTACTGAAGCCCGCGTGCCTAGAGCCCCTGCTCGGCAACAAGAGAAGCCACTGCAATGAGAAGCCTGCACACCGCAACGAAGAGTAGTCCCCGCTCACCGCAACTAGAGAAAGCCCGCGCATAGCAACAAAGACCCAACACAGCCAAAAAGAAAAAAAAAAGAAAAGGGGTCCCCTACCCCAAGTGTTGGAAAAAGTAAAGAATGGATAGAGTTGAACTTTGTCCTTGATATGAAAGTGGGGTGAAAAGAGATTCCCAGGATAGTATCTAAAAAGGAAAACCGGAAATACAGTGGACCCTTGAACAACATGGCTTTGAACAGGTCCACTTACAAACCGATTCTTTCCCTAAATATGTCCTGCAGTACTACTCTATCCTTAGTTGATTGAATACACAGATGCGGAACCGTGGGTATGGCAGCCCCACTGTAAAGTTGTAGGTGGATTTTTGACAACTCAGAGGATTGGCACCCCTAACCCCGTGTTCAAGGGTCAACCATATAGACGGGGCTTTACCTGCCCATTGTGAGGCTTTACCTGCCCATTGTCTGTATTTCCGTAGTGACCAGCAGAAAACCTTTATCTTAGAAGCTTTTTTAGGTGAGAGTGGACTGCAAGAAAGCAGAAACCTGGGAAGTCTTCAGCTAGTCCTGGGGAGAAAGGAAAGAAGGAAGGAAATGAGTATCTAGAGCTTGAGGGAAGGAGCCAAGGGGCGGGGACCAAGAGGAGGACAGCTTAACTGGGGCCCCCAGCAGAGTTGCCCTGATACCCTGATTTCTTGAAATGCTGACCCTTTTCCTTGCCCATAAATAGGATTTGCAGTTTATAAACCTGAGGTGCTAAGCCATTTGGAAAAAGGGGAGACCTGTGTATCTGGGCTGGACAAAGAACCAGAGTCAGATGGGTAAGTGCAGAAAGGCCTTGGGGCCACCGACCTGCCCTGCCTTCAACTTGTACTGATAATTACTCATAAGTAATTCCAAAGGCTTGTGAGTTCCATTGTTAAGAATATAGGCTCTTCCTGGTTGATTTTACTATTGCCAGTGATTATCCAGCCTTTTTCTCTCTGGTATCATTCTGGTTCAAGGCTCCTGTGAAGGAAGGCTCAAGATGGTTATCTTTCCACCTTCATCAGGGCCCAATGGACTTAGGATTTCTAAATGAGCAGAGTATAGCATTTACAGTTTTTACATGCTCTATTTTTTTTTTAATAAATTTATTTTTTGGCTGCGTTGGGTCTTCCTTGCTGTGCATGGGCTTTCTCTAGTTGCAATGAGTGGGGGCTACTCTTTGTTGTGGTGCACGGGCTTCTTATTGCGGTGGCTTCTCTTTGTTCTGGAGCACAGGCTCCAGGCACGCAGGCTGCAGTAGTTGTGGCACATGGGCTCAGTAGTTGTGGCTCGTGGGCTCTAGAGCGCAGGCTCAGTAGTTGTGGCACACAGGCTTAGTTGCTCCGCAGCATATGGGATCTTCCCAGACCAGGGCTTGAACCTGTGTCCCCTGCATTGGCAGGTGGATTCTTAACCACTGCGCCACCAGGGAAGTCCCATGTGCTCTACTTAGAATGTGCATCTCCATCTTCCTTTGGAAATGGAAGCAGAGAATAGGACTTGGATCTAGAACCCCCAAATTCTCAGAACCTTCATGTTCAAATAAGCACCTACTCTGAATCCAGTGGCCCCTGTTCTGACATTGGACTGAGAAAAGGTGTCTGGGTGATGGTGCTGAGACCTCCAACCCTCCTCCTCACCTGTCTCCTCTTGGTGAAGCCATAGGTAATTCTCATCCAGGGGAATGGGAAGAGGACTGGAAAGTTCTCTCAACAGGAATGGCTCTTTTGTCCTTTGAAGATGAAGACCTTCCCTGGCTGCTTGGAGGACCAAGAGCCCACACCTGTTCTAGGCTCTCCTGGTTGCTGAGGAATCGGGCCCTGGCCCTAGTGCAGGACTGATGCACTCCTGACGATCGAGACAGCTTGGTCCTGCCTCTCCACAGGTTTCCTAAAGGCAAAAGGATGACTTCAACCACCAGACATTTAAACAGTTGGAGCTTTATTGCTGATAAGGTTAACCTAAACATTAAACTTAAACTGATTAGACTTCTGTTTAAAAACTAAATCCAATAAAGTCATTGTTTTTATTCATTTTTGCCTCCATGGTCTTATGAATAGAAGAGGTTGCTAATATATTTAAATAGTGCTACTAGGACTACAAATTATTAAGTAACCAATCAGAATTAGAGACTTTAAAAGTTAAAGGTCACTTTCCCAAGATGTAGTAACAATCTCTGAAGTCCAGGAGTCTTGAAAGACTCCTTAACAATAGTCTTAGGACTTCCCTGGCGGTGCAGTAGTTAAGAATCTGCCTGCCAATGCAGGGGACACGGGTTCGAACCCTGGTTGGGGAAGATCCCACATGCCACGGAGCAACTAAGCCCGTGCACCACAACTACTGAAGCCCATGCACCTGGAGCCCATGCTCTGCAACAAGAGAAGCCACTGCAATGAGAAGCCCACGCACCACAAGGAAGAGTAGCCCCCGGTCTTCGCTAGAGAAAGCCCATGCGCAGCAACAAAGACCCAACGCAGCCAAAAATAATAAATAAATAAATTTATTTTTTTAAAAAAGGAAAAGGGCTGAATAAGATAATTATCGAACAGAACATGGGGATGTAATGGAATGCCATTTTCCATCTGTCACATCTGGAGGATCAAATTTAAGTCTCAGCTGATCCCAGCCATTCACGTCTTTAGGCCTGCAATCATAACTTCTGTCACTGATGCACCAGTGGCTTTTGAGCCAGTGGCTGACCCATAACCCCTGGTGTCTAGTGAGGAAAGGGGAGCAGAGGGTGGCTGGTGGGATGGCCCCTGACCCTGCTGAGTCCATGTATAGCTTCTGCTCAGATCCCTCTCCCCTTCCCAGGCTGGTATGTTATCAGGAATCTCAGGAGGGACCAGGGCGCTAAGAGTCAGAGATCAGCTCATCTCTGCTGCCTTTTGTTTCGTCCAGGATGTCCAGAGAGGAAGACCTCAAACTCTTGTGTAGTCAGCCCTTGAAATAGGTCTTCTGAATTATTTACTTAGGACACAGTCGTTTTCTTTTATTTTTATTTTTATTTTTTTTTATTTATTTATTTTTTTTTGCGGTACACAGGCCTCTCACTGTTGTGGCCTCTCCCGCTGCAGAGCACAGGCTCCGGACGCGCAGGCCCAGCGGCCATGGCTCACGGGCCCAGCCGCTCCACGGCATGTGGGATCTTTCCGGACCGGGGCACGAACCCGTGTCCCCTGCATCGGCAGACGGACTCCCAACCACTGCGCCACCAGGGAAGCCCGGACACAGTCGTTTTGATCTCAGGTGGCCTCAGCCTGCAGCGGCTTGAAGCAGGATTTCAGTCCCCAGCCAGAGACTGAAGTCAGGCCACGGCAGTGAGAGCGCTGAATCCTACTCACTAAACCAGTGACCAGTGACAAGGCTCTGGCCCTTCGGCTTTGCAGAAATGAATTCCCACAAAGATGGAAAGTAGTGAAACAAGTAAAGTGTTTATTCGGAGGAAAAAGAGTACGTGTGTGGATCGACACACAGGTGGGCTCAGAGAGTCACGCCCTCGTAGTAGTTTGAATCACTTATATGGGGCATTTCTTCCGGATTTCCTTTGGCCATTCATCTTGCTTTGCCTGGTTCTGAGTCCGTATTTGATTTATCTCAGGGTCCTCCCATGTGTGCGCACACACCTCTTAGCCAAGGTGGATTCCAGTGAAGAGGCCTATGGGTAGCTTGACATCACCTACTATGCGGTGGCGCCCCCTCCCTTTTTGACCTTCAAGGAGCCTTTCTGTGCATGTGTAGTCAGGAAGGTCTCCTTGACCTTGAGAATGAGAAATATGTGCCCAGCCCTGGGCAGGGCTTAGCCCCTCCTCCTCTTCATCTTGGAGTATCTGTCCATAGGGTCAGACTCCAGCTGTTCAGCCTGGGGCCCATTTACCTCCTGCCTCAGTTTGAAGAGATTTCTTCCTGCCACATAAATAGATAATTTTCAGGTGAAGAGCTGGAATTTACCCTAGACCTTAGGGACAACTTCCATTTTAGTAGGTGGCCGTATGTCCCAATTTGCTTGAGGCAATTCCAGTTAAGACTGAATGGCCCCGTGCGATTATTAATAGCATTCTCTTTCACTGTCTGAAGTAAGAAGTATTCCCATTGCAACAATAAATCATATAGTCCATAGAATTCTAGGACAGATCACATTTCTCCAGTATCAGTTCCTACTCTAAATTCCCTCCCCAGTCATTCTTTCTGACTGGAACCAGTCAGACTAACTTGCTTCCTGGTCCCCTGAACTGTGCAACCCAGGAATCCTTTTTCCCCACAGGTTGGTCATGCAATTGGTTTCTGTTGTTGCTGTGGCCACTGATGTTATGTGAGGATGAAAACTGTTCATTTGCTGTCTGCTTTAACAACAGCTCACTCAAAGGCTGAAAAATATTTGAAACCCAGTTGTAAACACCCTGAAGAAACTGGAGCATTGACTGGCGTGTCCTGGGCAAAAACCTGTAAAGTTCAGACCACTTTAAATTGTTCTTTTTTGTGAATAATGCACAAATTAGGGCAGCTCCAGGGTAGGTGTGGGCTGTTAGGCCAGTGCAGGGTTTTAAAATAAGTTGAATTATAACACAAGATTGTAAATCAATTATATCTGAATTTAAAAATTAAATAAATAAGTTGAATTGAAGTACTTCTGGGGAGTCCCCCCTCTCCAGGGAGCCATAGCCCCCCACTCTTTTGTCTGATTCCAGCTGCTTCTCTCATGTTTACCTTTCCTACCTGGTGCCAGTTTTGCCAGTTCAAAACTCACAAGACTTGTGAGTTTGTGAACTCAGCTCTAAGTTTCCTTTTCTGTCTTTGTTACCTGTTGTTCACATTGTAACAGGAGGGAAAAGCGTGCTGGCCTCTCAGGCTGGCTTGGCAAGTGGGGTCACCACAGGTGAGATAAACCTGGCCCCTTAGGCTCACACCCATGTTTGCAAAACTATGCTATTTTCATTTCCGTGCTAATAGCTGACCTTCACTGAGCAACTCCCACCTGCCTGGGCCTGTTCTGAGGGTTTACCTGTCTTGGTAACCTTAAGGGGGAGGTGCTTTTATCCCTATTTTATAGGTGAAGAAACTGGTACAGAGAGGTTGATTAACTTGCCTAAGGTAATCTGAGTGATAATTTTTTAAAAACTCATTGCTTCTCATTTTCCAATTATAGTAGCAATTATTGTTCATGACAGAAAATGTGGAAAATACAGAAAAATAGAGACGTAAATTTACAAAATTACAAAATAACACAAATCATCTCCAATTGCACCCTGAGACATAATCCCATGTTTAGTAAGGTTCTGCCAGGTTTTTTTTTTCCCTGAGTATATATATTTTTAAACATAGCTGGAATCATTTAGTACATCTGTTTTATAACCTGATTTTTAAAATGTCCTCAATTGTGAACATTTTCCCATGGCAGTATCTGCTCTTTTACGTCATGTTTTTTAATGCCTGCATCGTCTTCTACATATGTTCTATAATGAATTTTGTTCTTAACTGATTCCCTATTGTTGGACATTTATGTAACTTCCAAGCTGTTATAGTTAACCAGCATGCAGATTTACAACAAGAAATATATCTGGCAAGCCAACAAGACTATTTCTGCAAGTTGGTCACACATCTTTTCCCTCTAAGAAAGTATGTGGAAAATCAAACTATATCACAGAATTCAAAAAAGGGGCTTTGATCTTAATAAGTGGGGTCCGCAAGCTAGGTGGTAGCCTGTTAAAACCTGTTTGGGTAAGAATGTCTGCATTGCAGTCTTCCAAGTTACATCAAAGACCATACATGTCAGGGTCTCCTTATCCACACCTATACTGATCAGTACATGGGTTTTTCTTCCTGCCACATAAGTAGATCGTTTTCAGGTGAAGAGCTGGCATTTACCCTAGGATTCTGCATTTCTAACAAAGTATCACACTTCAAAGGCTTTACAGAGCTTTCTGCAAGCTCTGTCCAGTGACTCCTGTTTCCATGTCATTGGCCAGAACTGTATCCTGGAACCAGCCCTGGTGCAGAAAAGGCTGGGAGACATGGTCTTTTTAGCTGAGCACTTTGTCACCCTGAATACAATGTGTCTCTGTTAGTAGGAAAGAAGAGAATGGTGTTAGTAGGTGACTCTGATCACATTGGAAACTTTTTAAAAAATCTGTCCCATTAATAGTTACAGTTCATTTTTGGTAGAAGTGTGATTTCCACAGCCTACCCTGTATAGAAATATTTTTCCAAGGATGTTTTCTGTGAAACCAGAATAACTGTAATATTATGAAGTGATGGACCTTGTCATTCTTCCTGGCTACAAATTCTCTCTCCTATAGTTTCCCATTCTGGTTTGTGAAATAAGTGGTTTTTGGGAAGGGCTGGGATAAGCTCAGAGACACCAGCTCTCCTGCATGCCTTTGCTTATAAAGTACTCATCTCTTGCATTCAGCCTGTGTGCTGTTTTAACTCCAGATACAAAGATCTAATATCCTGTACCTCTATCACTATGTCAAAATAAAGAGCTAAAAAATCTTCAGATCTGGGCTTCCCTGGTGGTGCAGTGGTTGAGAGTCCGCCTGCCGATGCAGGGGACATGGGTTCGTGACCCGGTCCAGGAAGATCCTACATGCCGCGGAGCGGCTGGGCCCGTGAGCCATGGCCCCTGAGCCTGCGCGTCCAGAGCCTGTGCTTCACAACGGAAGAGGCCACAACAGTGAGAGGCCTGCGTACCGCAAAAAAAAAAAAAAAAACTCCAAGATCCTGATCCAACTGTATGAAATATTTTTGAGATATTCTGGGTCATCAAGATCTAGCAGGTGAAACAAGAATGGCAGAATGTTTATGGCTGCAGTTTACTCTTTCTACTTTCGTGAATCTTAAAATTTTTCCAGGCAAAAAGCTTTCTAAGAAAGTTTTTTTTTTGTTTTTTTTTGCGGTACGCGGGCCTCTCACTGTTGTGGCCTCTCCCGCTGCGGAGCACAGGTTCCGGACGCGCAGGCTCAGCGGCCATGGCTCACAGGCCCAGCCGCTCCGCGGCATGTGGGATCTTCCCGGACCGGGGCACGAACCCGTGTCCCCTGCATCGGCAGGCGGACTCTCAACCACTGTGCCACCAGGGAAGCCCTCTAAGAAAGTTTTTAAAAATTGAAAGATATCCAGAACATATAAAGTACTCCTACAATTCAACAACAGCAAAAAACTCCATTAAAAAATGGGCAAAGGACTTGAATAGACATTTCTCTAAAAGAAGTTACGCAAATAACTAATAAGCACACGAAAAGAAGCTCAACATCACTAATCATTAGGGGAATGCAAATCAAAACCACAATGAGATACCGCTGAACATCCATTAGGATGGCTAGTTATGAAAAAAACAGAAAATAACAAGTGTTGGTGAGGCTATGGAGAAATTGGAACCTTGTGCATTGCTGGTGCAGCTGCTATGAAAAATGTTATGGCAGTTCCTCTAAAAAATTAAAGATAGAACTACCATATGATCCAGCAATTCCACTTCTTGGTATATACCCAAAAGAACTGAAAACTTCAGTAGATATTTACACACCCATATTCATAGCAGCATTATTCACAATGGCCAAAAGGTGGAAGCAACCCAGATATTCAGTGGATGACTGGATAAACAGTGTGGTATATATCGATATATGTATATTGTGATATATAGATATATAGATATCACATTGTGGGTGTGTGTATATATATATATATATATATATACACTGTGAGTATATATATATATATATATATATATATATATATACTCTATATATATACACATACAATGGAATGTTACTTGGGCTTAAAATGAAGGAAAGTCTGCCACATGCTACAACATGGATGAACTCTGAGGACATTATGCTCATGAAATACGACAATCACAAAAGGACAAATCCTGTTTGATTCCACTTATATGAGGTACCTAGAGGAATCAAGTTCTTAGAGACAGAAAGTAGAACGGTGGTTGCCAGGGCCTAGGAGGAAAGAGGGATGAGGAGTTCAGTTTAGTGAGTATGGAGTTTCAGTTTGGGAAGATGAAGCAAGTTCTACAAGAGATAGATGGTGGTGATGGTTCCCTAGCAGGGTGCATGTACCTAACACCACGGAACTGTACACTTAAAAATTATTAAAGTGATGTATTTTATGTTACACACATTTTGCCACAACCTTTTTAAAAAGAGTGATTGCTGGTTGGGTTCAGCCATGAGAAAGTCTTGTTTGGGATTGTTCTTTTGGCCTGGATGCGTTGGAGCAAAGCCATAGCCAATTACAGCCCTCATGTAACATGAGTGACAAATCAATCTCTGCTATTGTTTAAAAAATGAATACACTTTATGTTTATATTTTACCATAAAAATTTTTGAAAGAAAACTTTTTTTGATTATGAAAGTAATACAGGTTCTTTATGTTAAAAAACTGTGGAAAGCGAATACCTCTCTCAATTCTTTCCCTCAAGAGTTTAGAATAGATTTGTCCAGATTTTATGTATGAATATATGTTTTAAAAAGGATCAAGCTGAACTTTGTTCCACTTACAGCAACTTCCTGCATCATGAAGCTTCTCCAAGTCTTTCTATATAGATCTACTTTACAGTGCATGGTATTTCGCTATGTACAAAAGATATGCCGTATCTTTTTGGCCAGTGGAGATTTATCATTTATGATACTTTTGTTTACTTGTTTAGCAGCCCAAGTTAAGATGGTTAAGGTGGACTTCCCTGGTGGTCCAGTGGTTAAGATGCCACGCTCCCAATGCAGGGGGTCCAGGTTCAATCCCTGGTCAGGGAACTAGATTCCCACATGTCTCAACTAAAGATCCCATGTGCCACAACTAAGACCCAGTACAGCCAAAAAAAAAAACAATGGTTAGGGTACGTATGGGTAGATTTTAAATTTCTTAAAGTGAAGCCTAGCTGGCTTACTCTCCCACTTGAGAGAGGTGGGATGCATTATTACCCTTAGAGTCTGGTTTCTGAAGTGGATTTGGGTGCGGGTTCAGAACTGCAGGGCTGTGCACACTCCTACTTTTGTAAATATTCCTGCCTTGTGTGTGTGGTCCCTCCCTGGTCATGGGAGTTGGTCAGGGCACAAAGCAGGGGGACTGCCTTTTTTTTGTTTTGTTTTGGTCCAAATTCAAACTTTTGCTCTAGCTTCTGCCAGTTGTGACCCCAAAGTATCCACCCTCTGGTCATGGCCACTTCAGCCCTAGCACTTGGGTCTGGTAAGCCTGCTTCTGTTTGCTTCTTTCCCAAGACCTTGCCTTGCCACTCAAACAAGGTTTGCATTCCTTCCTGTGGTATAATAAATATATTTGGTATTTGTCCCCATTTCCTGGCACAGAGTTCCCAAAACCCTTGGAATTCCCTGAATGATAGCAGTGTCTTTTGTTAGCCGTAAGGAGCCCCTTTTGAGCACACTGGAGTTTATGCTAATGAGGTGACTTAGGGTGGGGCCCTAGATGGCCTCAGGATGGGGCTGGACACCAGAAAGACCAAGTGATTGGAGGACTGGAATTTTCAGTCCCACCTTCCAACCTCTGGGAAGGGGGTGGTGCTGGATTTTAGCCTCTATTAAAAAACTCTTGGACAATGAGATTTGATGAGCTCTTCGGGGCTGGTGAACAAGAATGCACCCAGGGCTTCCTTGGCGGCACAGTGGTTAAGAATCCGCCTGCCAATGCAGGGGACACAGGTTCACGCCCTGGTCTGGGAAGACCCCCACATGCCGCAGAGCGACTAAGCCCGTGTGCCACAACTACTGAGCCTGCATGCCACAACTACTGAAGGCCATGCGCCTAGAGCCCATGTTCTGCAACAAGAGAAGCCACTGCAATGAGAAGCCTGCACACCGCAACGAAGAGTAGTCCCCGCTCACCGCAACTAGAGAAAGCCCAAGGAACAAAGACCCAAGGCAGCCAAAAATAAATAAATAAATATATTTAAAAAAAAAAAGAATGTGCCCACATGCCAGGAGGGTGGCACAGCCTAGGTCCACAAAGGGCAGAAGCGCTCTTCATCTGGCTGTTTACTCGTATCCTTTAATATCCTTGTCATAAACTGGCCGGAGTGAGTACACTTTCCTGAGTTATGAGAACCACTCTAGCAAATTAACCCAACCTGAAAGGGGGTCGTGGGAACCTCTGGTTTAAAGCTGGTCAGTCAGACAACCAGATGACAGACAACCTGGACATGAGATTGTTGTCAGAAGTGGGGGCGGTCTTCTGGGACCGAGCCCTTGACCTGTGGGGTCCGACACTCCAGGTGGAGAGTGTCTGAAATGAAGTAAATTGTGGGGTGAGAACTGCTTGGTGTAGGAACACCCTACTCCACCCAATCTCCCCCCACGCCCCCTCCCCCACATGCACTTGGTGACTAGAAGTATTGAGAGTAGAGGAGGAAAGTAGAATTTTCCTCTTGCACTTCCTTTGCTCAGACATTTGCTGACCACACAGACATGACCACGCCCTTCCCTGCTGAAGAGTTTCCCTAGACTTGACCCCCGGCCTCTTGTTGGAGAGCTCTTCTTGCTCATCAGACATAAACACAAGACTCAAAGCCTCCCCCTTACCCTGCTGAATCTGTCCGTGCCCCTCAGGGATTATTCTCCTGATGAGGTAGAAATCACGTGCTTCAGGATCATCTTTGAGGATGAGTGAGGCTGTGACCATACCCTTCACCCATGGGGACAGGCGTTGACCCCTCCGAGAGGAATCTCCATTAGGATGTGATGGGGAATTTGGGAAATGTGATCTGACTCAGTTCATTCCTTGCTAACCAAATCACTGCTGCCACCCATGTGTTAGTGATGTGGTCTGAAGGTTTCCATTTAGTTAGTTTTAGTTTCTGACTCCTTGCAAGCTGTATGGTCCCTTTTGAAGAAAAATGGGCTATTTCTGCTTCTCCTTAATATTCAGTTCTGATGTTTTCCTCATTGGAAATGGGCAGCTTTCCTGTGCTCTGAGTCTACCCTCACCTCCCTGGCACCTGGGTCATCTGCCTGTGTATTGAAGGCCCTGCCTGTGGGAGTTTTACTTCTGTCCTGAGATGGTCGTCCTGCCTGTCTGTGCTTCCCAGCAAGCTCTCCAGTTGTGTCTCCAGCCATATCTGGTTCCCACTGACAGAAGGGCTAAGGCTGGTTTTGGTCTATTATCTCCCCTTTCCTGTTTTTGGTGCTATGAACAGAATCTCACTTTTCCAACCTAATCTGATCATCCTCCTGGAACAAGGGAAGCATCCTGGGTACCACAACTGCAGGCAGATGAGGACAGAAGACTCACTCACAGGTGATGGGGGGAAGTCCGCTAGCGCACCCCCCCACCCCCCACCTTGTTACAGCTCCTTCCCTTGTGCCATTTATGATGCTGAAGAATCCGAGGTGGAGTGCTGATTCAGATGAGTCCTCGTCTTCGCTTGGTCCCTAAGTCACTACGTGAGAATCTGATGGACACCTCCACATTAACACCTCGCCGTGCATTCCCCTCATCTGGGTGAGCCGCCTCCACAGAGGGGACAGTGGCCCAACGCCTGGTCAGCCTGTGTGTGGTGAAGACGCCAAAGACCTTCGGCCCTCAGCCGTTCCCCTTTACCTGCTGCTTTGTTTTCTCACCCCTTTCCGGCTGGGGCCCTACATCCCTGTTTCTTCCCCAGTGTTTTGTCCTGTCTTCTGTCCCCTCCCTTTGATCCTCCACGTAGCACCAGTACACTCTTTGTCTGCTGGCTCTTGGAGGTTTCTGTTTTGGTCCCCTTCCCGGTCCTTACTGTTCAGGGTTGTGAAGATAAGTGCTGGATGCTGTCATTCTCTCTTTGTTGCACTTGATTATTCTGTTCTTCTCAGGTAAATTTTTTTTTTCCCCCTCAGGTTAATTTTTGCTCAGGATGCAGATCAAGTCATGTGTTATTTGTCAGATGGTGAGAGCAGAACCAGGAATCAACTCTATAAGGCAGGGCCTTTCTGAGGACATGAAGTATGGAGGGAAGGCACTGTGAGGACTCCCAAAGGCTAGGCTCCAGAGATCTAATTTTGTAGAATCTCGTGGATCCCAAGAAACCACAAAAGGTCTTAGAAGAAAGGATCCTGCAGGTATAGTGCGTGCAGTAGGGATCCACCAGGAAGTCACAACTTGCCGCCTGGCAGAGAATCCTCACTGGAGAAAGGTTTGCTCTCACCTGTTCCTGCAGCCCGGAGGACTTCCACTGGCAAAGAATGTCGTAGGTGTAAGGTGTGTGAGAAAGCGCTGAGAAACAGACACATGTTCTCATACATAAGGGCGCTCACGCCAGAGGGAAACCCCACACTCGCAGCGAGTATGGGGAATTCTTCGAGTCTAGTGCTGTGACCGTCCCCTGTGGAGAGAAGGCCCAACAACGTGAGCAGTGTGGCAGAATCGTAGCCCTAGTCCCCAGCTTACACCACGCGGGGAGAAGTCTGAGTGCCGAGGGTGTGAAGAAAGGATCAGAATCACCGCTCAAGCTCATCAGTGCTTCATGATAGAGAGAGCTCCATGGGCGTCACAAGCATGGAAGAACTTTCTGAGATGTGAGGCCCTTTCTTCCCATCAATGAGCATACAGAATGGGAAGGAATACATCTGTAAGTAGTGCAGAGAGGCCTTTTCTCAGGAGGCCACTGTTACTGTCTGTTTGTTTTTTTAAAGATTTTTTTGACTTGGACCATTTTTAAAGTCTTTATCGAATGTGTTACAATATTGCTTCTGTTTTATGTTGTTTTTTTTGGCAGTGAGGCATGTGGAATCTTAGCTCCCCGACCAGGGATCAAACCTGCACCGCCTGCATTGGAAGGCGAAGTCTTAACCACTGGACCGCCAGGGAAGTCCCCAGGAGGCCACTGTTATTGTTGGTCAAACAGTCCACACTAGAGAGAAGCTGTATAGAACGTAAAGAATACAGGAGAGATTTCAGAGACGGGTCACACCTCATTACACACCAGAGTTCACATCCCAGGTGGGCCATGTACACACCACAAGTGTGGAAGAGCTGTCGTGTATATCACACTAACCTCTGTTCACTGCAGAGTTCACACCGGAGAGAAGCCCCATGGGTACAAAAGCTCCCAACACTTGGATCTTCTGAGTAGTCACTCTGGGGAAAGCCTTGCACGTGTGGCGAGTGCAGAAAAGCCTTCAGGCATCGGCCCCATGTCACTGTCCATCAGCGTATTTATTCTGTGAAGAAGGCTTAAGAACGGTGTGGAAAAGCCTTCAGCCAAAAGTGGACTCTCAGGGTCCGTCAACGAGTCCACCCATGGACTTCCCTGGTGGTACAGTGGTTAAGAATCCTCCTGCCAATGCAGGGGACACGGGTTCAATCCCTGGTCTGGGGAGATCCCACATGCCGCAGAGCAACTAAGCCTGTGTGCCACAACTACTGAGCCCATGCACCGCAACTACTGAAGGCCATGCACCCTAGAGCCCGTGCTCCGCGACAAGAGAAGCCACTGCAGTGAGAAGCCTGAGCACCGCAATGAAGAGTAGCCCCCGCGAGCCACAACTAGAGAAAGCCCGTACGCAGCAACGAAGACCCAACGCAGCCAAACTTCTTCAACCTGGTGGGGGTTTCAGTATCTGTAAGACAGCTCACAGGATATGGCTCAGAATATTATCTGTAGCCCTTAAGAAGGCACTAAAAGTCCTTGACTATGCTTAATGACTAAACTATTATTATTTGGTCTCCTTTGACAGTTTTCCTTTGTTTCTGCATTGTCTCACTTCTCTGATTAAACTTATTCTTTGGCAAAAGTTTTTCCACGAACAAAAGGCAAGCTGAGGACATGGGGGGCATAGACCATAGGGTCCTGTTCCATTTCAAGAGCGGAACTCGGAATGGGACACTGGGTTTGTCCAAGGGTGGTGTATTAGTCCCCTGGGGCCACCATGACAAATGACAACCAGCTGGTGGCTTGAAACAACAGGAATTTATCCTCACAATTCTGGAGGCCAGATGTCTAAAACCATAGTATCAGCAGGGCTGGGCTCCTTCCAAGGGCTCTAGGGGATCACTCTTTGCCTGCTCCAGCACCTGGAGGCTCCAGATGTTCCTTGGTTTGTGGCTGTAGCACTCCATTCTCTGCCTCCTTCTTCACAAGGCCCTCTATTCTGTCTGTATCTCTCCTTATGTGTCTCTCAGGACACTCAGCATTGGATTTAGGGATCGCCCAATAATCCAGGACGATCTCAAGATTCTTAATTACATCTGCAAACACCTTTTTTTCTAAATCAGTTAACTTTCATAAGTTCCTGGGGTTGGGATGTGGACATATCTTTTGCGGGGCACCAATCAACCCACTCACTACAGGTTTAGTCGGTGGAGGGACGGTAAGGAAGCATGTGAGCCCGTTCTGGAGAGAACGGGGGCAGAGGGAGTGCAGACGGCAAGCATGTGTAGAGCTAGAGGGTAAGACTGAGTCACACTTGCCTGATGAAAGCAAGGATCCTGTTATACCCAACTCTCCGTGTCGGATGCAGCGCTCCCACACACACGTTCTCAGGAGGAGGAGATGGAGGAGGTGGGGAAGGAGTTGTATCACAGCATTCCTGTTACACAGCCATGGCCTTTCTGGAATCAGCCACTGCAGTGGGCGTCAGGTCTCTAGATGCCTGGAAGCAACACAAGCTTGACTGGGGGTTGGGGGGACAGCACTGCCAAAGCAGGTGGGCAGGAGCTAGAAGAGAACAAATTTATAATGGCCCGAGCTCCTGTGGGCACCTCTGGAAGCCCTGACGGTTACGCTGAAGGCTTTCAGAGACCGGGCTACCTTTGGTACTGAGGCAGCCATCCATAAAATAAGTTGCATGTCCTCCTGCAGCCATGAGACACTTGTCCTCACAGACTAAATCCAATCCCCCAGCTTCCAGGAGAAAGAAGCAGTCTTACATGCAGGACACCTACATTACGCTTGGCATTAAGGCCAGTGCCCAGATCTCCAATGAATGGCAAAAGTCCGCCCCAGCTCTTTTCCATAGGATTGCTTAGACAGGGACACAAATAGTGGTGTGCTCTGGGGAATGGTAGGGTGAGGCAATCTCAGCCTTGAACAAAAGAGAAGGGGCCTTGGCCAGAGTAGGCCAGATTTTTTTTTTTTAACATCTTTATTGGGGTATAATTGCTTTACAAAGGTGTGTTAGTTTCTGCTTTATAACAAAGTGAATCAGTTATACATATACATATGTTCCCATATCTCTTCCCTCTTGCATCTCCCTCCCTCCCATAGGCCAGATTTTGATGTGCAGACAAAAGATGGTGATGCCAGGATGAAATGACTCACTGGAAAGGGATAGCACCTGGAGGAAGATGGCTTGGGGGGCAGGATGTATTTCAGGTTAGTTGAAACATAACTTTTTCAAAAAGGTTTTCCAAGGCACCCTAAAGAAGTTGGGTGCCCTATTCTTTCAACTCACTTGTTCAGGGTCATCAGCTTACGAAGTTAACTCCACAATGGCAGGGACTAGCTAGCATCCTGTCTAATGCAGCTGATGGAATGAACTGGAGGAGAAGGGGAGGGAGAAATAATCAGCTGTCTCCTGCATCTTCGTTCTGAGCAGTTGCTAGGTGATGTCTAGGAGGACCACTGCTGCCTGCTACCTGCAGGAGCTGTTCCCTGAGCTCTGCCCCCTGCACAGCACTGGGTGGGGGAGGGGTGCAGAGGGAGGGTGCCTGGCCCTTTCCTGGACTCACTGAGGCTGGACTGCATGCAACCCTCCCTCCATAGGTTTGCCTCGCTGGCCTCTATCGTCACCCCAGCAATTGCTCATCACCTCCCAGCTCTTCCCCTTCTCTGTCCTCATCCCCAGACTGAGGAATGCCAAATCGAAGTGTTTCGAAGTGTTGAGTCACCCCCCCCAACCCCGTTTTCCTTTCTGTCTCTTTCAGCCAACCCTAGCTGAAGAAATGCTGCGGGGGCTGGCAGTGTCACCCCCAACACCAGCAGGAGCCCTGTATCTCCTCCCATCCTCCCATTGTCAGATGTACTTCAAACCATACGATGGAAGCAAACATTTCTACTTGTTTTACATACACTTCTCACTGTGGATAAGATGGGCCGGACATGCAACTGCAATGTTTTCAGGGTTAGGGCTCTGCTCAACTGATCTTCCCATAACATCAATTCCTTTTTTTTTTTTTAACATCAATTTCTTTTGGAATTGAATTTGACACACAAAGTCCACATGGTTTGTAAAGCACAGGTTTAAAAAAATTTATAACCTATTTTTGGCTAAAGGAGGGTTGTAGAAAGATAGTTTCTATATAATCAAATAGTCATTTTTAAAAATTAAAAGGACTTCCCTGGTGGCACAGTGGTTAAGAATCCGCCTGCCAATGCAGGGGACACAGGTTCGATCCCTGGGTCAGGAAGATCCCACATTCTGCAGAGCAACTAAGCCCGTGAGCCACAACTACTGAGACTGTGCTCTAGAGCCCACGAGCCACAACTACTGAAGCCCGCACGCCTAGAGCCCGTGCTCCGCAACAAGAGAAGCCACCGCAATGAGAAGCCCGCACTGCAACGAGGAGTAGCCCCTGCTTGATGCAACTAGAGAAAGCTCGCGCACAGTAACAAAGACCCAACGCAGCCAAAAATTAATTAATTAAAAAAAAAAAGATTATAGCCTAGTTCTAATGGGATTGCTGAAAAGGGTGTATAACCTTGGAACATTTGAGAAGTATCCATTTCATTGCCTACTTATGTACCAATTGCAAAGTTTTTTCTAAGTGATGTTTCTTTGCTAGTTGTGGAGAGAGGGGAATGTCCCACAGTCACTTAGAGACCTGTCTCCACAAGTGGAGTGGACTTCTTTATAACCCAGGGTTTTGTTGGTGCGATGCTGCATTCAGCACGGCCTCAAAGTGATGTCCCAGTAACCTGCTACCCTCTCGACACATGGCACCAAATATGTAATCTGAAAATAAAAACGAGGATGGTTCCTGTTTTATAGACAATTTAAGAGGAAAATCCTTGAAATGGGAAGTCTTTTTTAAAATCAAACTTTGCTTCATCCCTCAAATTTCCTTGATCCTATTCTGTTCCTTACTTTATAAACTCATTACATATTTGATTTTAAATTTTATTATTAAGATAGGTTAATTTCCCCTGTTAGAACCTTCTTAGAGTTTCTCCCCACCACACCTGCTGCTTGATACAGAATTTTTTGAGGGGTGGCGTTAAAGGCATAGGACTAGACGGAGCTTTTTGAAAGCTGGGACCAATAATTGATCATTTCCGTATCCTCAGCACTTGACGTGAAGGCCTGACGGAATGAGGATCGAATTGAGCCAGGCCTGCCGTGCTTTCACGTGGCCATAAAGCAGCCAACCAGGTGCCTGCTCCTGGGAGGAGGTGGGCTCCGCAGTCTACCCGTCCCGCCCCTTGGACCCGGGCCCAGAGAGACGGGGTTACCAGCTGGGCGGCCCCCCAGACTCAGGCGGGCAGATGGCCCGAGCACTCTCGGCCCGAGAACGGCGGGGGCGACGCCAGAATGAGGCGGGGCGATGGGTGAGCGCGCCTCCGCCCCCGGCCAAGGAGCCGGGGTGCAAGGAAGAGGAGAATCACCTCGAACCCGGGACGTGAGAAAGCTTACAAGGCTGGGAGGACAGGCAGGGGAAAGGTTTCCTTCCGTCAGAGGGAAAGGAAGGAGACAGCCTGCTTTTGAAAACAAAACCCTCATCCCCACCCCCACCCACGTAACCAGAGGGGCCCGGGAGGCCGATCTTCGACGGCAGAGGGTGGTATGGGGCCAGCAGATCCGCGCACAAACTGCACACGGCGCCGGCCTCGAGCCGCGGGAGAAGCAGGTTTATGAGCCCTGAAACCCTCTGAGATGAGAGAGACAATATCTATAAAATCCAGGATTGCTAGAAAGCCACAGACTTTCTTCTCCAAACTGCCGAAAATAAAAAGTTGGAAGTGAAATTAATAGCGCTGGGGATGAGAGAGGAACGAGGCCATGCACGTGTATCTTTAAAGCATCTTCTGGACACATTATATTCCGGGTGCTGACCTAAGCAATTTGCACTTCTTATGTCATTTAATCCTCACAACAACCCAAGGAGATAGGGGTTACAATCTTGTTTAATCAATGAGGAAATTCTCTTAGGTTAACTTGCCCAAAGTCACATCGCTGACTCAACAGGACCAGTTTAATAACTATGCCAGTAACTTTCAAACTTTTTGGATCCACAGTAAGGGATGTATTTTAGATCCAGAGCATATACATATAATATATAACTGAAAGGAAAATTTCATAAAATGTGTACCCTTCTTTCTATTCTATGCATTCCGTTTTATTTAAAAGGAAATGCTGGTCCCGACCTGCTTAATGCATTTCATAATTCACTAAAGGGACAGCCCCCCACCCCCACCCCCCAGCTGGAGAAACACTGTGTTACTACCTCCCAGCAGCAGAGGGGCTGGAGTGGACCCTGAAGAGGGCTTTGCCAGGCTCCCTTGAATTGCTGGCCTGAAGGGTAAATACCCTCCTCAGATAAACAGTGAGGATGTGAGGACTGTAAGGTCGTCTTGAATCTCCTGGCCCTGATGAATTACATCCCAGCAGAATGAGGGAACTTGCCTTGGAGACCTGTGAGGAAGTGCCACAGAGGAAACTGGCAGTGGATTATGAACAAATAATAATCAGTTATAAAGGGGCACTGCATGCATTCACAAGGAACAGGTCTCTGTCCTGGTGGGAATACTTCTACTAGTACTGTATACACCTGAACTTCAGCAGACCGTTGGACTAATTTCCTAACAGCATTATGGAGAACTTGGGAAATGTAGGATGGTTTTTGGTTAAATAAATTTACTCCCAGTTGGCTGCCTATCCCAAACAGGGCTCAAAGGAGATAGTCCATGAGGGAGCTCTTTCTAAAAACAAAAGCAGTGAACAAGTGTTTTAGAATTTATATCATGTTTTTAATGGTTTTATTTTATTTTATTTTTGGCCGCATGGCATGTGGGATCTTTGTTCCCTAACCACGGATCGAACCGCACCCTCTGCATTGGAAACGCAGAGTCTTAACCACTGGGCCACCAGGGAAGTCCCTATATGATATTTAATTGCATCTGTCTCCTCCACTAGAATGTGAACCCTCTGAGGGTGGAGAACTTACTTCATTTGCCACTTCTGTACTCCCAGCACTTAGCCCAGGCTCAGGCATTTAAATGCTCCTCAGTCACTCTTGGTGGAATGTGATCATTAATTGGTCAATAACTGCCTGAAAGAGACCTCCAGGGACATGTTCCAGGGCTCTGGCCTAAGTCCCCTCATGTTCCACATTCTTACCAGTTACTTGGACATGGGAATGGATGACATATTTATCAAAGTTTCAGGTGGCACAAAACTGGGACAGCCAAAGCACCGGATGACAGAATCAGGCTCCAAAAATAACCTAGCAGCCTGGAATGGTGGGCTGAATCGGGATGAAAAATAATAGAGATCTGTATTCCGCCTGAAGGTCTAAAACTTAACTTCATAAGCGCAGGATGAGGGGGTATCTGGTTTAACAGAAACACATGTGAGGGACTGGGGTTTTTATGGGAAGCTAACAAATGAAGCAGCAATGTGGTGAGGTCGCCGACGCTGCAGACTTAGCCTGTGAAAATGCAGCTTGAGGCAGCGCCCCTCTACCTGGTGCAGGTCAAAGGAGGCTGGGAGAACTGGCTCTGTCTGAGCAACAGTCATGAAGGATGATAATGACACATTGCAAGCCTTCTAGAGGAGGACAGTACAGTAAATTTGCCCACATCAAAATCCAGGATTTCTGTTAATAAAGGACACCATCAAGGTACTGACAGGATAGAGAGCAGACTAGGAAAAGATATTACATTAAACGAGCACGGAATTAATACCTACAGTGTTTAAGGAACACGTGCAAATCAACAAGAGAAAGGCAGGAGGCTGTGAGAAAAGAGGGCATTTCACAGAAAAGGAAACTTGAACTGCTTCCAGTGTCAGAAGAGATACTGGGATTCACAACTAATCAAAGAAATGCAGATGAAAACAACAGGACTTCTCTTTCAGGTAATAGCAGGGTAGCTCTCTCCAGCCACCCTCCTGCTGAAAACAACTAAGTAA
Source organism: Phocoena phocoena (assembly GCF_963924675.1). Lineage (NCBI taxonomy): Eukaryota > Metazoa > Chordata > Mammalia > Artiodactyla > Phocoenidae > Phocoena > Phocoena phocoena. The sequence goes on along the minus strand of NC_089228.1, from coordinate 64,642,885 downwards.
GCTGGATAAAATGTTGAAAACATCCTCTGTAAAGAACTGACAAGATGGGACAGCATCACTCTGTAGGTCACCAGAACCAAAGAGGGAGGAGCCCAGAGGCTGCTCTCCTGCTAAGGAAGGACCTTTGCCCACTAGGGGAGGGTTGAACTTTCCTTTTGATGGAAGGACCTTTGCCCACTAGGGGAGGGCTGAACTTTCCTTTTGATGGCATCTAGAGATGAATGGGTCTCCATCACAGCCCAGGACCTGCCCTGGTGGGAAGTCAAACAGGAGACGCCTTCCCCCCAATAAGCCAGGATGAGGGTAAACTAGAAGTGGACCAACCTGCCAGAATGACAGCCTGGTTCTGTTTGCCTGGGTTACCCAGGGTAACCCAAGACTTGACTTTGGGTAGCTCAGTACCAACAATGTATCCAGGCTCCTGGAAGAAGCAAAACAAATTCTCTATGGAGGAAATTACCTTCATCCTTGCCCTCAAATTATCCCTACAAATGGTTTTTCAAATAGAATGACCAGCATATAGTCAAAGATAACTTGGGGCACAAGGAAATTAGGCTCCAGCCCACTGCCCTAGAAGCCCAATTTCTGTGGCTGCTAGACTTCAAATCTGATACCTGGTGGCAAGGGTGGCACAGAGTACGTGGCCATCAGCAGCTGTGTGTCCAGCACCCAGGGACTGTGTGAGGGGGTGACAGTGTGGGTGCATGTGTATGCCTCCAGAGTGCCGGAAAGTTCTTTTCCTGACAGAGCTGGTCAGGTTTTCTGATAATCTTCTAATTTTTCCAAAAATATGCTTGAAGAGGGCCACTTTTTCTAATTTGCTTAAAGGTGTCCTATGGCCTAGGGGCAGCCCCATGTAAAGACTTTAGATATTGAAACTATCTGATACAGACTATAAAATAACGAGGTATATGATCTTAAAGAAATAGGTTGAATATATCTGCAGGAAACAGGAAACTAGAAAAAGTAATATGGCAGGTTTGAAAAAGAACCAAATTGAACTTCTAGAAATGATAAATGCAGTAAGTGATGAGAAACTCATGTCAGTGAGATAACCACTCTACCAATCAGTGAGAGAAAAGTTAGAAGGAGGGAAGTACTCAACATTGGGCAGGATTCAGGGAGCTGGGAATCTTGGGCAATGCTTGCGGGTATGTATAGAGTACTACCTTCTAGAGAGGCACCTATAGTGCTTTTGTGCAGTGGCATGTGTACCCCCTGTCACCTAACAGTCCTGACCTTAGGGTCAGAGCTCAGAGAGACCCTTGCACAGGCCCGTGCAGAGACAATTATGAGGGCCGCCATCCCAGCCTCGCACGGGCTGCAAGCAGCTGGGATGACGGCCCTCATGCAGCTGGTAGTGGCCTTATTAAGGCAGATGTGGAAAGAAGGTTTTCATTTGGGATAATTCATTCTGTAGCCTGTGGAAATTGAAAAAGGAAGAAGGTTTATCTTTAAGAGGCTCTAACTCAATAGGAAGCCAAGGTGATTTTTTTAGTTGAGACGATTACAAAATTCAGTTTTAAAATATTTTATTTGTACTGCTGTCATAGTATTAAAATCATCTAGGGCTTCCCTGGTGGCACAGTGGTTGAGAGTCCGCCTGCCGATGCAGGGGACACGGGTTCGTGCCCCGGTCCGGAAAGATCCCACATGCCGCGGGGCGGCTGGGTCCGTGAGCCATGGCCGCTGAGCCTGCGCGTCCGGAGCCTGTGCTCTGCAGCGGGAGAGGCCACAGCGGTGAGAGGCCCGCGTACCACACACAAAAAAAGGCCCCTCCGAGAGAATGCTGAACATTAGGTTGTGTTAAGCAAACAAATAAATTAATTTAAAAAAATCATCTAATTTGTTTTGTTAAAGTCAGTACACATTTGTCATAGAAGAAATAATCCAGATTATATGGCATGGCTGTTTTAGAAAAATAAAATAGTTTTATAATGTCAGTATTTTTTTGTAATGGTGGTTGGTCTTCTCACAGAGTCTGGTAAAAATAAACAGCCAAAATGCAAATCTGACCAATTAGTTGGAGAGAGTTAATCTCCCAGTGACTTCAGTTATTTGCATCATCTATTTTTGCTAAGTACATTAACAAAATCATCTTTCCATTTTCTGTGGATACATTTGCAAAGTTGATTAACTTCATTTAGTTAATTATTTAACAGCATTAAACTTTTTAAAGTCCGTATAATAAAATGTAACCTACAGCCAAATCTGGGATATGAAGATTATATATTAAATTTATATCAAATGACAAGTACCAACTTTTGGTGGACTGTTGATTAAATCAAGAGACCCAGACCTGTACCTTAAATAAACTCATACCATATATTTTAAATAGTGAATTGAGTCTACCTTATCAAAATCAGATTCCCTAACTCCAAATGCTGGGTGCAATTTATGTTGACAATATTTAAAACAGTTGGTAATTCCTGAACATCCCTGGCTCTTCCCTGGAAGATGACCCTCAGAAGAGCTTGACAGGCAGGAGGGGTGGGCCCAGAACCTAATGTTCCTAGTGGGCCCATCCCATCAGCCTGTCTGGGCCTGGGTAGCAAACACTGAAACTTATTGCTACCAATTGGCTTTAATGCTTCCCAGTTTATTGATGTAAAATTGTCTATGTTGAGGCTACATCTGCAAATTCCTTATTAAGGAATTAAATTTACACTTGTTTGCTTTGTTGGATTTGGAATGCTCAGCTCAGATACATTTTTATTCGATTCTGGGAGCTCTAGGGGTTTCTCATAAGTAAGCTAATTGCCTTTTTTGTACATAAACAAAATCCCAAATTGGAAAAATGAAAACTAAAATTTCTCTACTTAAAATGCAATTCTTTCATAGTTTTATGCATTCTTTTTCCCTTTTCATTAATTATTTAACACATTTTTATGATCCATGGGGGTAACTGGCCTGAATTAAAATTGAAACTGGGAAAAAATACATATGAAGTCCAAATGATAATTCTTTTTTTCTAATAATAGTTTTGAGGGATAATGGAGTGAATTTGAAAGAGCATGAACTTTACAATCATCCAGACTTGGGTTTTAACTAGGGTTCCCCAATTAGCTATAAATTAATGACCTTGTTGCAGTTTCTGCTCCATAAAATAGGACTATCACCTTCCTTGCAGTTGTTATGAAGGTTAAAGATAATATGAGTAAAGTGCTTGGCACATGGAAGAGAGTTTTTGATATTATTCCCTTGTGTGATTCTTGCCAGGGTTTGATGGCTTAAGCATGTCACTCTGGTGGGTTTTTTGTTTTGTTTGTTTATTTTTACACGGCATGACCTGGTGGATCATTCTGGCCCTTTTATGTATTCTTTTCAATGTGATTTTATTCTCACCTGGTCTTGAGACACACCATCATATGAGTTAATTTATCTGATCTTCACAATAGCCTATGAAGGTCTGTCTCAAGGTCATCAACATGAGCTCACAATCCAAAATCAGAAAACCCACAAGGAAATAATCCACAATGAATGAGAGTTTGCCTACATAACAAACAGCAGAATTAGACACTCAAGCACTTCAGACAATGGAATTACAAGATTCAAGCTATAAGTATGATTAAAAATGATTAGTCATAAAACACAGAATCATGCTTCCCTGGTGGCACAGTGGTTAAGAATCCACCTGCCAATGCAGGGGACACGGGTTCGAGCCCTGGTCCGGGAAGATCCCACATGCCGTGGAGCAACTAAGCCTGCGAGCTACAACTACTGAGCCCACACACCACAGGTACTGAAGCCCATGCACCTGGAGCCTGTGCTCCGCAACAAGCCACCGCAATGAGAAGCCCACGCACCGCAACAAAGAGTAGCCCCTGCTCACCACAACTAGAGAAAGCCCGCATGCAGCAATGAAGACCCAGTGCAGCCAAAAATAAAATAAATTTAAATTAAAAAAAACAGAAACAAAGAATCAAAAGCATGAAATAAACAGAATGCTATAAAAAAGATCAGCCAGGTATCAATGATTACAAATGACGAATATAAACTCAATGGATCGGTTAAACAGAAGATTAGAAGTAGCTGAAGTTAGAATTGGGCATTGAAAGATAAATCTGACAAAAGTATCTAAAATGTAGACCAGAAAGATAATGAGACGAAAAATGTGTAAAAGAGAGGAAGAGGCATGGTGGATAGAATGAAATGTTCTAACAAATGCCTGAAAAAATTTTGAGCAGGAGAGAATAGAGAGAATGAGGGGGAGTGGAGAAAAAGGCTCATTTATTTACAGATTCATTCAACAACTATTTATAAGCACCTAATGTATGTCAGGCACTATTTTAGGCTCTTAAAACAGATAATGACATGATGAGAACAGATCATGGTTGATCATCATCCAGAACTGATTTTGGACAAGAATTCTCAGTGTCAGGAAATGAGTCCCAAGAGACACTAAATCCTCACCCAGATACATCAGAAAGAAACTGAAGAACTCAAAGACTGGGGGAATATTTGAAAAGAAAGCAGAAAGAAAACATATGTTTTCCACAAAGCAGTGAAGCCCAGACAAATAGCAAACTTCTCAACAGCAACTAGAGAAACCAAAAGACAGTGCACTACTATCTTCATAGGTCTTGGAGGAAATATCTGGCAACTTAGACCATTAGACTAAGCTAAACCATCATTCGAGAATGAAGGTGACTTGAACAAACCCCCAGTATACAGTCTACTCCTGTTCAGGTTTACCTAAATTCTTACTGGTTTTTTAGACAGTTGGAGAAATATGAATACAGACTTAGTATTAGATGGTGTAAGGAATTATTGTGTTATTAGTGATAGCGATATTGTGCTTAAGTAAGAAATGTCCTTATTTTCATAAGATGAATGAATACTCAAGAATTTAGGGGCAAAATGTCATGATGTGTGTAATAACTTTTAAAAAACCACAATGAGATATTATTTCACATAATGATATTGGCAAAAGTAAAAAAAAAAAAAAATCTGAAAATACCAAGCATTGGGAAAAAGAAATATCTACCTGCTGCTGGTGGAGGTGTAAATGGGCAAACTGGAGAGTAATTTGGTATCAAGTAATTTGGAAAAGCTGAAGATGAAATTGCCTCCTACCCAGCAGTGCTACTCTTTAGATTTATATCCTAGAAAAATTCTCCTACCCGTGCAGAGGCATATTCTATGTGGTCCCAACTCATGCTAGTTAGAAGGGTTTTTATTTATTTATTTATTTAGGCTCTGCTGGGTCTTAGTTGCAGCACTTGGGATCTTCATTGTGGCATGTTTTTTCAGTTGCAGCATGCGGATTCTTAGTTGCAGCATGCGGACTTCTTAGTTTGGTATGCATGTGGGATCTAGTTCCCCGATCAGGGATAGAACCCGAGCCCCCTGCATTGGGAGTGTAGAGTCTTACCCACTGGACCACCAGGGAAGTCCCTAGTTAGAAGTTAAATGTATATGTCCGCCATCTTCAGCATGCGTTTTTCCAACACTCTTCCCACTCTCTTTTTCATTGTATCCTCACTGGAATCTATCAACAGAAGTTCTGTCTAGAAAAAATCTGAAGCAAACTATTAACAAAGGACACAATCTTAGCATATAACTTTGTACAAGAATACTTATATAACAAGTGGATCAGTAAGATATTACTGTCTTCTGGTATAAATATTGCATCACCTGTGATGTGATCTAGCCAATAAAGTTTGATTTAAATCTAACCAAGCCTTTGGATCTAACTTGCAGTTTAAAGGAAATCTAGAGGAAAGAGAAGCATGCTAAACACCACTACATGGAAGCAATCAGACCAGAACAGAAGGTGGGCTATTCCACAGGACAACCAGCCTTGTCTATTCAGCTAATCAGTGTCATGAAAAAAACGACTGTTCAAAATTAGAAGGGGCTTAAGGGACACAATAAAGAAACTAATGCAGGGACTTCCCTGGTGGCGCAGTGGTTAAGAATCTGCCTGCCAATGCAGGGGACACGGGTTTGACCCCTGGTCCGGGAAGATCCCACATGCCGCGAAGCAACTAAGCCCGTGCGCTCCAACTACTGAGCCTGCACTCTAGAGCCCGAGAGCCACAACTACTGAGCCCACGTGCCACAACTACTGAAGCCCATGTGCCTAGAGTCCATGTTCAGCAACAAAGAGAAGCCACTGCAATGAGAAGCCCGCACACCACAACAAAGAGTAGCCCCCGCTCACCGCCACTAGAGAAAGCTCGCACGCAGCAACGAAGACCCAACGCAGCCAGAAATAAATAAATTTATTAAAAATAAATAAATAAACAAATAATAAAGAGACACAGTGGGATTTCCCTGGTGGTCCAGTGGCTAAGACTCCATGCCCCAATGCAGGGGGCCTGGGTTCAATCCCTGGTCAGGGAACTACATCCCACATGCTGCAACTAAGAGTTCGCACGCCAAAACTAAAGACCCCACATGCCGCAAATAAAGATCCCGTATGCAACAAAGATCTATGCAACAAAGATCTATTCAACAAAGATCCCGCACGTGGCAACGAACACCCCGCATGCCGCAACTAAGACCTGGCACAGCCAAATAAATAAATAAATAAACATTAAAAAAAGAGAGAGAGACACACACACACACAGAAACGTTGAAAATAAATTGATGGAAAAAGACATACCAGTCAAAAATTAACCAAAAGAAAAAGCATTATTAGAAATGAAGGGGAGGGGCTTCCCTGGTGGCGCAGTGGTTGGGAGTCCGCCTGCCAATGCGGGAGACACGGGTTCGATCCCTGGTCCGGGAGGATCCCACATGCCGCTGAGCGGCTGAGCCCGTGCGCCACGGCTGCTGAGCCCACGTGCCACAACTACTGAGGCCCACGCGCCTAGAGCCCGTGCTCTGCAGTGGGAGGCGCCACCGCGACGAGAGGCCCGTGCACATTGCAACGAGGGGTGGCCCCCGCTCGCTGCAGCTGGAGGGAGCCCGCGTGCAGCGGCGAAGACCCAGCGCAGCCAATAAATAAATTAATTAATTAATTAATTTAAAAAAAAAGAAATGAAGGGGAATCTCTACATAATCACAGATGATAAAATTCATAAGGAGGAATTAATAATTCTTAATTTGTATGCACAAAATCATATAGTCTATAGATATAAAAAGCAAAAACTGACAGAATTATAAGGAGACGTTTATAATTTCTAACGACAATGGGAGATTTTTAACATATCTCTCAGAAATTTCTAGATCAAGCAAAGTAAGAAATATATTAGCACACCATAGATTAGCAAACTTGCATACAATTAGAGAATTTACATTCCTATCAAGTACACATGGGACATTTACAAAAACGGCAAAAATTCACTATGTATTAGGACACAAAATAAGTCTTAACAAATTGCAAGGTTATTATCATATAAGACCATATGCTTAGACCACAAAGCAACTAAGCTAGAAACCTATTTTTTTAAAGATATTTTTAAAGCTCCATATTTTTATAAATTTGAAATACAGACACACAATTTCTAGATGAGTCACAGGTCCAGTAAAAGATACTACAGTAAAGAGATTATATATGGACAGTAGCTGCAGTCAGAATAACCACCAGATTAAGTTTATGATCGTCCACAATGATTTTTCTAAGATCCACCTGACTTTTGTAGAGGCCAAACTGTGAATTAAGTGGGAAGGGTTAAGAATCACGACCCCTGCTTCTTTCAGGTCTTTAAATGGGAGCATCAATCTTTGCATTTCCCCCAGGGATGCAGTATTGCTTCTGGTTCACTATCTTGGCAAGGGGTGGAAGTTCCAGAGACTTCCACTTAGCCCTCCCTACCACAGTTGACCCCATAATGATCCCATAGGGCAGAGGCAATGTGGGGATTCATCCAGCTGCCAAATATATCTAATCCAATTACACTTCCAGTAACCAGGGAAATAACCACAGGTCTGGATATTTCTTTTTCCCCAGTGTACAGTCATCTAGTAAATGGCTATAGGTCCCTTCGGGAAATGCTTGGAGGAAGATTAAGGTGTTTATTTGTGGCAGCAGTGCAAGGTCCTTCCTCAAGGGAACCTGGCCTTTTCAAAAGGCTCTGGGTCTGTGAACTGACTTAAGCCTCGGACTGGGCAAGAGGGCATCATTCTCCACTATGGTGACTCAAGTTAAGTTTTTGGGCTACCAGACCTAGAGTTTTTCCTGTTATATAGATCAAGCAATATTCTAGTAGGCTGATTATCTATTTTGTTCCTAGGGACACCATGATCAATTAGGTATCACTAAAGATCTTTGCAGACCAGAATGTTCTAATTACTGAAATACCTGTGATGCCCTTTATGGGTGATGGTTTAGTGCTTACACTTGGCCTCTGCTACAATGGAATATCATCATCTTCATTGAAATCAGGCATCTCCTACATGCACAACTGGCCTACAATGGACAGCAACCACAGAACTTTTCAAGGGTGTAGGTGATCCCCCCACTAATATAGGCATACCTCGGAAATATCGCAGGTTTGGTTCCAGACCATCTCAAAAAAGCGGATACTGCAATAGAGCAAGTTACACAAACTTTTTGTTTTTCCAGTGCATATAAAAGTTACGTTTACAGGGACTTCCCTGGTGGTCCAGTTTGACTTCACACTCCCAGTGCAGAGGGCATGGTTTTTTTTTTGTTGTTGTTGTTGTTTTTGAGGCAAGGAATACGACTTTATTCAGAAGGCCAGCAGACCAAGAAGATGGCAGACTACAGTCTCAAAATAACCATCTTCGAGGGCACGGGTTTGATCCCTGGTTGGGGAACTAAGGGGCTGCCGCAGGGTGTGGCCAAAAAAAAAAAAAAAAAAAAGGAAAAAAAAGTTATGTTTACACTATACTATAGTCTTTTTTTTGAACTATATAGTTGATGTTCACTATTACATGTCTTGGGCATACAACATAGTGATTCACAATTTCTTTTAAAAATATTTTATTTATTTATTTACTTATTTGGCTGCTGCCGGGTCTTAGTTGTGGCAGGTGGGATCTTTGTTGCGGGATCCAGGATCTTTTTGTTTTTAGTTGTGGAATGCGGGATCTAGTTCCCTGACCAGGGATGGAACCCGGGCCCCCTGCATTGGGAGCATGGAGTCTTAACCGCTGGACCACCAGGGAAGTCCCTGATTCCCAATTTTTAAAGGTTATATTCCGTTTACAGTTATTATAAAATAATGGCTATATTCCTTGTGTTGTACTACGTACCTTTGTAGCTTATTTATTTTATAAATAGTACTTTGTACCTCTTAATCCCTTACCCCTATCTTGACCCACCCCCTTCCCTCTCCCCACTGGTAACCACTAGTTTTTTCTCTGTATTTGTGAGTCTGTTTCTATTTTTTGTTATAATCACTAGTTTATTTCTCAGATTCCACATTTAAGTGATATCCTAGAGTATTTGTCTTTACCATGTTGTAAACAGAAGTGCTGTCATCCAGGCTTTGTTGTTCCATTTATAGAGCACAGGCAGAGTAGATTTAGCATAATTCTGAAGGGCCCTAGGGCTTTTGGAAGGGCAAATGAGCACGGGCTTCAACTTAAAGTCACCAGCTGCGTCAGCCCCTAACAAGAGAGTCAGCCTGTCCTTTGAAGCCAGACATTGACTTCTGCTCTCTAGCTATGAAAGTCCTAGATGGCATCTTCTTCCAATGTAAGGCTTTTTCATCTGCATTGAAAATGTGTTGTTTGGCATAGCCACTTTTATGAATCAGCTAGATCTTGTGGCTAACTTCCTGCAGCTTCTACATCAGCACTTCCTGCTTCACCTTGCACTTTTGTGTCACGGAGATGGCTTCTTTTCTTAAACTGCATGAACCAACTTCTGCTAGCTTCAAACTTTCTTCTGCAGCTTCCTTATCTCCCTCAGCCTTCACAGAATTGAAGAGAGTTAGGGCCTTGCTGTGGATTAGGCTTTGGTTTAAGGGAATGTTATAGCTGGTTTGATCTACTGAGACCACAGAAACTTTATCCACATCAGCAATAAGGTGCATCATGTCCGAAATCATTGGACTTCTAATTCTGCACCAATATGCGATACCCCTGAATCTGTGTATAGTTTAACTCTTACCTTGTGGTATACCTGTCTCATGGGAGCATCCAGGGTACTTGCTACTTCCTGCTCCCTGGTCTAAGATGTTTTCAATATAGTGGATCAGTATAATACTCTGGAGACTATCCAGGTAATCAAGGTCATGTTAGCCTATATTGTGACAGAGAGCAAGAGAGGGTGCAAGGGAGTAGCCCTGGGAAAGACCATGACTGTACACTGGTGTCTATTCCGTGTGAATGTGAACTGTTTCTGAACTTCCTTCCTGATAGAGATAGAAAAGAATACAAGTACCAGATCAAAAGCCATATACCAAGAGCCAGAAGCTATGTTGGATTATCAAATAGTCCACCACCATCCACCATAAACAATCTGGTTTTTACAGGAGCCACAGTAGTGAAAAAAGAAAAAAAGGAAATATAACAACTGCATTAAGTATCTGAGGATGATATTAATATCTGCCATTCCATGTAGGATGCAAAACTACTTCTAATTGATCTTGGCTTGGTGGAGGTAGGAGAGACTGTTTTGGGGGCTTTTACTTGTCTTTTCCTACCATTATGGCTCTTACTCCATAGATCAGGGAACTACTAGGAGGGTTCTATCAGAGTCTAAATAGATCTATTCTTACTATGCTTTTGGGAATTAGGGATATTACCAGAGGATTGTTCCACAGACCCATATGACCTACTGTGAAAAAAACTTGGGTCAGAACTCCATTTATCACCCACCTTCCCTATACCATTTAATAGGAGGGCCATGATGTCGCTTTTTGTATCCTGATACCAGTGTCATTCCGGATTCTAAAACCCACATCTCACAAAAGATCTTGTGGTTCCTCTTTTTTCCTGTGTACAGTTCCCTTAGTAAAGTACAACAGGTCCCTTTAGGATTAGAGGAACTTCTACCGTGCTGTCACAGAGTCCTTCGTCAAGATAATTCAGTCTTCTCTGGGTCTGAGAACTGGCTCTGGTCTAGCAATTGAGTGAGGGATATGATTCTTCTTTTCAGTAGCAAACATCAGCCTTTGGCTCATTCACTTTTTTTTTTTTTGCGGTGCGCGTGCTTCTCACTGTTGTGGCCTCTCCCGTTGCGGAGCACAAGCTCCGGACGCGCAGGCTCAGCGGCCATGGCTCACGGGCCCAGCCGCTCTGCGGCATGTGGGATCTTCCTGGACCGGGGCACGAACCTGTGTCCCCTGCATCGGCAGGCGGACTCAAGCACTGCGCCACCAGGGAAGCCCTGGCTCATTCACTCTTGGTCTTTTTTTCTTTTTTGATTATATAGGTTGAGTTAATATCCTACCTGGCTTTCTATCTACCTTGCACTGGGAATACCTTGGCCTACTAGTCATTGCCACAGATCTCCGTCTCTTCCCTCTAGTTGCCATTCTTGCTTTGCTGCCTATTATGGTAATTATGTCTGCCTTGCCCCTGACAAGTAAGTCAGTGCCTCTACTCTTTCAAAATCCTATCATCTCCATTGACACTATGGACTCCAGTTCCATATCAGCCTCCTCTATGATGAATCCTAGCTTTCACAGAACAGCTACTACTGATGTTCTCAATAATGTCAGTGCTCATCTCTAGCGGATTTCTTATTGTTTTATTGAGGGGAGTGTCCTCTGGCCTCCCAGGGAACACAGTCAACTGACAAGTTTTTGATTTAAAGGGAAATTTATTCTAGCATGTCTACATTTTTTTTTAAAGACAATTCCTTCTATTTCTTTTTTTTTTAAATATTTATTTATTTATTTGGCTGCATTGGGCCTTAGTTGTGGCACACGGAATCTTCATTGCGGCATGCAGGATCTTTAGTTGCGGCATGAGGTACCTTCATTGTGGCATGTGGGATCTTTAGTTGCGGCATGCAGGATCTTTTAGTTGCAGCATGCAGGCTTTTAGTTGCCGCATGTGGGATCTAGTTCCCTGACCAGGGATTGAACCCAGGCCCCCTGCATTGGAAGTGCAGAGTCTTAACCAAGGAAGTCCCTAGCATGTCTACATTTTAACTTTTCCAAGGCAGTTCCAGCACCTCCACTTCTCTCACTATGGGGTATTGTTTTCCCAAGCTTTAAGGAGCTTTCTCAGTGATGTACTAGGATCAGTTCCAGGTGTCTTTGCTAGGATATTAAATCCTATATCACAAAAGAGTGTCCTTATATTATTATGTCTTCCTTATCTGGTCTTATATTCCAGTCCCTTGTTCCAGCACCCTCAAGATCCCCATCCCCTGGTACATTCTCCCAGTTACTACTGGTACATATTAACTGGATTCTGCAACTCTTTTGGTGAATAATTTATTTTCTCCCAAAGTAGAGTCAGTATTTCCCCAGTTGAGCCATAATAAAAGATCCAAATTATTAGCCTAGAAGTCACGGAGGAATTTGGGGGCAAATCTTGAAGAGGGCAGGTATCACTTACAAGGCATCTGCCACAGATGTAGGAAGTGCAGGCTAAAAAAGAGTTGTAAATGGCCTGGTTAAGCACTGAAGGAGTTTTCCCAACCCAGAGCCAATCTGGAAAGACCTAGAGAGTAATTTTCCTTTCCTTTTCTTTCTTTTGTTTTTCCCCCCATAATATTCAAGATATCCAGTTTTCAACAAAAAATTATGAAGCATGCAAAGAAACAAGAAAGTACGGCCCATTCATGGAGGAAAAAAGAATATCAATAAAGAGATATAAATGATACAACAAACCAAACAGAAATTCTGGAGTTGAAAAGTACAATAACTGAAATGAAAAATTCACCAGAAGGTTTCAATAGGTGATTTGAGCAGAGGAAAGATGAGTGAACTTGAAAATAGGCCAACTGAAAGTATCCAGTCTGAAGAGCAGGAAAAAAAAAAAAAGGATGAAGAAAAATGAACAGAGCCTAAGAGATCTGTGAGACACCATCAGACATACCAACATATGCATAATGTGAGTCCCAAGAAGGAGAGGAGAGAGAGAAAGGGGCAGGAAAAATATTTGAAGAATTAATGGCTAACCCCCACCCCCAAACCGATTTGATAAAAGACATGAATATATACATCCAAGAAGTTCAATGAACTTCCTGTAGGAAAAACTCAAAGGGATCCACATTGAGACATATAATCAAACTGCTGAAAGCCAAAAATAAAGAGAATCTTGAAAGCAGCAAGAGAGAAGTGAATCATAATGTGCAAGAGATTACCAGTAAGTATTAACAACCTATTTTTAATCAGAAACCATGGAGGCCAAAAGGCAGTGGGATGACATAACTAAAGTGCTGGGGTGAAAAAAAAATGGGGGTTCCCTGGTGGTCCAGTGGTTAGGACTCAGTGTTTCAGTGCTGTGGGCCTGGGTTCAATCCCTGGTGGGGGAGCGGTGTGGCCAAATAAATAAATAAAGTGCTGGGGTGGGGGTGGAGGAGACCTGTCAACCAAGAATTCTATATCCAGCAAAACTATCCTTCAAGAATATAGAAGAAATTAAGACATTCCCAGATAAACAAAAGCTGACGGAGTTAATTGCTAGGAGACCTGCTCTATAAGAAGCGCTAAGGGAGCCCTTCAGGCTGAAATGAAAGGACATTAGACAATCTACATGCAAAATGATGATTGTGGAGCCTTACCCCACATAATACAGAAAAATTAACTCAAAATGGATCAAAGACCTAAAAGTGAAAGCTAAAACTATAAAACCCTTAGAAGCATGTATATTGGGAGTGATAAAGTATATTAAGAGGTGAAAGCATAAAAGGATATATGGCCATTCATACCTTTCCATTTACTATGAATATCCTATTTCCTGTGTGTGAGAAAATAAAGACAAATTATTAAAAATGTTGATTTGGAAAACTTTACCATGTTCCTTCCAAGAAACACATTCAATTGGAAGGAATAATGCTGGAAGGAACTAAGTTGGAGGAAGAAGAGTGTTATGGACTGAATTGTGCCCTCCTCTATTCATATGTTGAAACTCTAATGCTCAATGTGACTGTATTTGGAGATAAAGCCTTTAAAGAAGCAATTAAGGCTAAATGAGGTCCTAAGGGTGGAGCCCCAATTCAGTATGAGGGGTGTCTTTGCAAGAATAGAGACACCAGGAGTGCATGTGCACAGAGAAAGGTCATGTGAGGACCCAGTGAGAAGGCAGCAGTCTGCAAGCTAAGGAGAGAGGCCTCAGGAGAAACCAAACCTGCGGGCATCTTTTTTTTTTTTTTTAAATAAATGTATTTATTTTGTTTATTTATTATTTTTGGCTGCATTGGGTCTTCGTTGCTGTGCGGGCTTTCTCTAGTTGTGGCGAGCGGGGGCTACTCTTCGTTGTGGTGCGCGGGCTTCTCACTGTGGTGGCTTCTCTTGTTGCAGAGCATGGGCTCTAGGCATGCAGGCTTCAGTAGTTGAGGCACGGGGGCTCAGTAGTTGTGGCTCGTGGGCTCTAGAGCACAGGCTCAGTAGTTGTGGCGCACGGGCTTAGTTGCTCTGCAGCATGTGGGATCTTCCTGGACCAGGACTCGAACCCGTGTCCCCTGCGTCGGCAGGCGGATTCTTAACCACTGTGCCACCAGGGAAGCCCCCTGCTGGCATCTTAATCTTGAACTTAGTCTCCAGAACTGTGAGAAAATAAATATCTCTTGTTTAAGCCAACAGCCTGTGGTATTTTGTCATGGCAGCCCTAGAAGACTAATACAAAGAGCCACTAATACTTGACAATAAATCTTTAAAGGAAAGTTTATATCATGTAGACAGAATGGCTGCTATTGATTACAAGAGATCATGATCATGACAAGTGTAGAAAAATCACATTCAAAAATGCAATCTCCAGCACAGTCTAGGGTTATCAGAAGCTGCATAACACAAGCAAAGGGAATGTTAACACCTGTACACTTTGAGTTTCTGGTCATGCTTTGTCAATACTTTCAGAAGCTGATTCACAATCATCCACTTCTGATGACTCCATTGCCAAGGAAAGCAGACTATCCACCAGCTTCTTGGATCTGACATGGATGAACCTCAGACATTTACTGTTTCACTCATTTCTTCTGAAGCTTGTTCTTGGTCACCTTCTTCCACCCCTAGACACCAACAGTGACTACAGCCTCCATACCTCCTTTCTTATCTCCAAACCTCACTCAGGAAGCACTGCAATCTTCAGTAATCATGTTTAAAAACTTGCTTTGTTTATTTTATTATTGCTAAGTGTTATCTGCCTTCATTATGTGTCTTTAACATATTATTTCACTGTTCATTTACATTACAGTACACGTTTGTTACAGTTAAAAGGAAAATACGATTTGTACCCTATAGGGTTACTGCACAAATAAAGTCATTAGTGAGTTAATTAAGTGTTAAACAATTAGATAGTTGGTGTTTTAAAGGCTTTATCTTAAGCAGAAAAACCTCATTGATTGTTTTATATATATGTGTGTGTATATATATTTTAGAGTGTTTCGAGTACTGAAAGAAATTGCTTGGGGTTTTTAGACGTGCTGGGAATATATATTTTTTTCTACTTAAAATAATGATGCACAGACTCCCACTACCTAAAAATTCACTGTCCAACATGTTTTTAAGAATGGATTAAATCCTCTGAGGGACGCCTGAATTGAATATGAGGTACTAGAAAGAATAAAGTCATATCATTATTATATTGTTGTGAATATTACATTTCATTAGAGGACACATATAATCAACCACTAGTGATGCTAAAATTGATGACTCAATTTACAGTTAACACTTTCCCTCTTCAGATTGGAAAGTAATCTGTGTGGTGTTACTTTGGCTCTATATGAATGTTTACAACAATCAATCACCTATTGGTTTTTTTTTTTTTAATTTTATTTATTTTTGGCTCTGTTGGGTCTTCGTTGCTGCACGTGGGCTTTCTCTAGTTGTAGCGAGCAGGGGCTAGCCTTTATTGTGATGTGTGGGCTTCTCCTTGCGGAAGCTTCTCTTGTGGAGCACCGGCTCTAGGCCGCCAGCTTCAGTAGTTGTGGCTCGCGGGCTTAGTTGCTCCATGGCATGTGGGATCTTCCCGGACCAGGGATCGAACCCATGTTCCCTGCATTGGCAGGCGGATTCTTATCCACTGCGCCACCAGGGAAGTCCCTCAACTATTGGTTTTAACACCAGTTGATAATCCTTGCTTGAATCAATAATTTCATTGGAGTTTGTGAAACTATGTTTTTCTAATTATTTTGTTTTTTTTACATTGTTTACAAGAATTCTGTGAAGGCTTCTTCATTAACTAGGACTATTTGGTTATCCTAAAATAAATTTTTACCGGAAGAGCAAAATAACGCTTAATATTTTCCCTTTAATTACCAATTTTCAAAGTAAATGTTTTAAAAGTTACCCCAAATGATAACTTTTGGTAACAAAAGTAACCATTGAGACTTTCTTGATTTACTCTCATTTTGAGTATCATCATAGAATAATGAATTTCACTGAATCAGTGTTAAACTCAATCATTATTCTTTTAGTTGCTAAGATTGTAACAACTTTGTTCAGTGGGGACACTTTCATATGGGCTCCTGTGTCCTTTTGACATGACATTATCTTCTAAAGCTTTCTTGCTTCTTAACATGAAAAGGTATCCCAGGTGCACTTTGAAAAATGTCTGCTTCTAGACATGGAATCAGCAATTTCTCCAAGAAGCCGTGCTTAGTTAGTGGAATTACATAATTCCACTACATACATAAAGGAGTCTTAAAGCACACATAGTCTTGTTTGTGTCCTTAGCTCAACTTCTTTTCCCATTTTTATTGGTTTCTTGTTTATCCCAGTAGTGCTTCTTTCTGCAAATATACTTTTCTTACTTCCTCCCTACTCTGTCTCTCATACAAAACGAAGCATGTTATATATATCGTTCTGCACTTTTGCTTTTTTCACTCAACAATATATGCTGGAGGACTTCCCTGGGTGGCACAGCGGTTAAGAATCTGCCTGCCAATGCAGGGGACACGGGTTCGATCCCTGGTCCTGGAAGATCCCACATGCTGCGGAGCAACTAAGCCCGTGAGTCTCAACTACTAAGCCTGTGATCTAGAGGCCGCGAGCCACACTACTGAAGCTCGCGCACCTAGAGCCCTTGCTCCGCAACGAGAAGCCACTGCAACGAGAAGCCCGCACATCGCAACGAAGAGTAGCCTCCGCTCGCCGCAACTAGAGAAAGCCCGCATGCAGCAACGAAGACCCAACGCAGCCAAAAATAAATAAATTTTAAAAATATATATGCTGGAGATCTTTCTAATCAATACAGAGAGCAACTGATTATTTTGTTTTCAAGATTCAAGTAGAAAGTTTTATTAACTTGGACCAGAACACAAACCAGAATGTTTAATATAAAATTTCTGATTAGATGTTCTTACTGTATATAACTATTTCCAAATTTATTTCTCAATCTTTTAAAAAAGTGACTATATATAAATACTCAAATTATAATTAATACAATTCTCTAGAGCTCATATGTGTATTTGGCATTTTTATTCAGTCCACAACTATGCATAAATATATCTATCCATAAATAACCAATGCCATGAAAACACAAGGGCTCCCCCTCTTTTTAAACTTAACTCACAATACCATTATTATGACAACTAAAATTTTTAACACTATAACAATAACTCCTGATATCATCAGATGTCCAGTCAGTTGTCTCATAAAGGTCAAAAAAGTTAAAAAAAACTTTTTAAAACTTTATCCAAGTAAGGTCCACGCATTATGATTGGTTAATGTCCTTTAAAATCTTTTAAACTACAGATTACCTTCCATTGCCTTCTTCCCCTTGCAGTTTTTTTTTTTGAAGAAAACTGGTTATTTATTCCCCAGAATATCTTACAGTCTCAGTTTTGCTGATTGCATCACTGTGGTATGTTTTAACATGTTTCCCTGCCTTCTGCATCTTCTGTGAATTGGTAGTTATATCTTGAGGCTTGATCACATTCAAGTTCAGTATTTTTGGCCAGACTAATTCATAGGTGGTGGTGGTGTTTTCCATAAGAAGCACATAAAGTCTGTTTGTTTCTTTTTTGTGCTATTAGCAGCCACTGAAGCTCAACGCCTAGATCCATTAGCTCATTAGTGGTTCATTTATTTTTTTATTGTGGCAAATATACATAACAAAGTTTACAATTTAAAGCATGTTTTAAACCATTTTTAAGTGTACAGTTCAGTGGCACTAGTAATTCATGTTGTTGTGCAACCATCACCACCATCCATCTGCAGAACTCTTTTCATCTTTCCACACCAAAACTCTGTACCTATTAAACAATAACTCCCCATTTCCTGCTCTCCCCAGCCCCTAGGCAACCACCATTATACTTTCTGTCTCTATGAACTTGACTGCTCTAAGTCCCTCATATAAGCGGAATCATACAGTATTTTTCCTTTTGTACCTGGATTATTTCACTTAGCATGTCTTCAAGGCTCACCTATGTTGGAGCATGTGTCAGAATTTCCTTCCTTTTTAAGGTTGAGTAACACTCCATTGTATATAAATACCACATTTTGTTCGTCCATACATTGGCCAGTGGACATGCTACAGACATGGTACCGTTTCTTACAAGCCAAAAAATTACAAAGCAAAACAGAGCTTATATGGAAACATACATCGCAGCAAAATCATTAAAGTTGTTTTAATTGCATGTAGAGTCAAGAACAAGAAGCAAGAGCTCCATTCCCACACAAATTTGCAACAGATACATATTCTGAGCTCAAACTACAGTTCCAGCAATGTTTTTCAGACCTCAGTGCAAGTGCAAAGGAAATTTCTATATTTCATCTAACTGTGCAATTGTGGCACTTCCAACCTAACCTTCAATTGGATGTGCTTGATCTACAATGTAATGATGTGATAAGAGGCAAGTATGAAGAAAATATAAATTACAGAATTCTATAAATGCCTTTCAAGTGATGAATGTGCTCAGTTAAAATCATACGCTCTTGGGATTGATATCAGTATTTGGCAGTACTATCTGTGTGAAGACATTTTCAAAGATGAAATACATAACATTTTATTATAGATCAGCACTAACAGATGAACATTTGCAATTGATTTTAATGATAGGAAACACTAAGTCTGAACCCCATTTAAGCAACAGACCTGTACTACAAAAATTTGTGCTCAATTATTATAATTTGAATTTTGTCAATAAATTCAAAGGAATCATGGAAATTTGTTTTCCTTAATTTCTATGTACCTACATAATATCCCTGATTTTGCTTCTTAACATGCAAAGCCTAATATTTACTATCTTATCCTTTACAGAATAAGTTTGCCAACCCCTGGTCTAGAAGAACCCTGGTCAATACATGTGTCTGCCCTTGATCCACTCCCAAGTTCTATTCCTGTCTCCCACTCATTAACTGGCCTCCAATTCAACTGCTCAAGCCAAAACTCTAGAAGTCATC
This sequence comes from Phocoena phocoena, assembly GCF_963924675.1. Lineage (NCBI taxonomy): Eukaryota > Metazoa > Chordata > Mammalia > Artiodactyla > Phocoenidae > Phocoena > Phocoena phocoena. The sequence continues at coordinate 64,623,500 of NC_089228.1, read as the reverse complement.
CCTGATTTTTTATTTTCCCACAATCTCTATATTAATCTGTTAAAACGTTCTGTCAGTCCTACCTCAAAATATAATAACAGTTTTAATCCATCTCCTTCTCTGCATGTCTGCTGCATTTACTCACCTCTTATCTGCACTAATGAAACAGTCTAATTTGTTTCCCTGCTCCCACTCTTGGCACCTCCCCTTTTTTTTCTTCTAAGAATCTTGCCCTTTAATGATCCAATACTCGCTCTATAGCTATAGGAATCTCTTTAAAATGTGAAAAGATCGTTACTCCCCTACTTTAAACTCTTTATCGTCTTCTCATTGCAGTTAGAATAAAATCTGCATTCCTCATCATGATGTGCAAGGCTCTATATAGCCCAGCCCACCTCTTCAATCACATCTGCAATGAACTGAATGTTTATGTCCCTCAAAATTATGTTAAAATCCTAATCCCCAATGCGGTGTTACTAGGAGGTGGGGCTTTGGGGTGATTAGGTCAGGAAGGTGAAGACCTCATGAATGGGATTAGTGCCCTTATAAAAGAGACTCCAGAGAGCTCCCTTTCTCTTTGCACTATGTGAGGATACAGCAACATGACTGTCCATGAGGCAGGCAGCAGGTCTTCATGACACTGAATCTTCTGGTGCTTGATCTTGGACTTCCCAGCCTCCAGAACTGTGAGAAATAAACTTCCATTGTTTATAAGCCACCCGGTTTGTGGTATTCTGTTACAGATGCCAGAATGGACTAAGACAACATCTCATTCCTCTCCAGGTCCACTGGTCTCATCAAATATACCTCCCTTTCTCTTCCTTGGCCTTTACATCTGCTGAACACTTTACTAGAACCACTTTCCTTGCCCTGTTTTTGCATGTCTGTCTTTCTTTTCCTTTGGAATACTAGATAAATGTGTACAGTATGCCTTCCTTTTCTGTTACTCTCCACCTTATTGCCTGTTTTATTTCCTTTCCTTTTTGATATATCTATGAAATACCTACATAACTGGTTTAAACATCTGTCTCTTAAAGTGACAATCCAGGGCCCAATCCCTGTGATACCTTCTGCTTTTTTCATCAGTGCCTGGTACACAGCAGACACTTATTGCTGAAGGAAGGCAGGAAAGAGGGAAGAAATCTAAGTGGGTCTGGGGGTCAGGAAAACTGGAGATAAAAAACTAAGGGTCATCAGTATTTAAATGCTTTAACTCAGGGGACTTCCCTGGTGGTGCAGTGGTTAAGAATCCACCTGCCAATGCACGGGACACGGGTTTAAGCCCTGGTCCGGGAAGATCCCACATGCCGCGGAGCAACTAAGCCTATGTGCCACAACTACTGAGCCTGCGCTCTAGAGCCCACGAGCCACAATTACTGAGCCTGCATGCCACAACTACTGCAGCCCGCGTGCCTGGAGCCTGTGCTCCGCAACAAAGAGAAGCCACCGCAATGAGAAGCCTGCGCACCGCAACGAAGAGTAGCCCCTGCTCGCCGCAACTAGAGAAAGCCTGTGCACAGCAACGAAGCCCCAACACAGCCGTAAGTAAGTAAATAAATAAATAAATGCATGCTTTAACTCAGGAGAGTGGATAAAAATCACCCAGGAGTGTATCAAGTTAGAAGATGGGGGAAAGGGCTCTGAAAAACTCTAGCATTTATGAGAAAGGTAATAATTAAAACAATAACATCTAATCCTTACTGAGAGCTGTATGCTTCATTTCCCTTTTAGTTGAAAATATTTTCCCTTTATGTATGTGACCCTTCCCTGAGAGAACCGATCCCTGTAAAGGTGTGGGGAATTACTGTTCTCACTTATAATAACAGTTGACATTTATTGAGTTTACTGAGTGCAAGGCACTGTTCTAAGCATTTTACATGTATTAATTCTCACAACCCTATGATCATAATAAATGCTAATGAGAGACTACAGAGACAGAGAGTGAAGATATAGGACAGAAAGGGTAATTAAAAGAGCAAAGGCTCTGTGAAGGGGGCTAGCCTTGGACAGTAGAAGGGACATCTCTTCCACTATAAGGAGGAAAGGACAAAAGCAGAGAGGTGCACGTTTGTTTAAACCAAAATCTTTCATCGTGGAACTCAATTTCCCTATAATCCTAATAACTTGGAAAGAAAACCCAAACTTCTAACATGGTGTCTTAATTAGCTTTACAGAAGTAGTAAAGTGCTATGGGGATTAAGGAGAGGGAGGAAGCAATTCTGCCCTAAGCTTGGATACCTATTAAGTGCCAGGTATACCTGAGGCTTTACGGATCCCAAGATGGGCAACATATGAAGATTGTATGGGTGGGCCTCTGTTCTTGTGGGCTGGCCAGCACCCATTCCCCACTCTTCTGTCCCAGAACTTCAATTTCCCTTGAGGATTCCAGGATTTGTCACCTCAATGGAACATATGATCAAGGTGCTCTGGTCAGAGGATGGCCCTGAGGCCCAGAGTTCTCTCCTGGAAATTTTATCTTGAGATGAGTGACAGAAGAAATAAGATTAACTGGGTCATCATCCCAAAACATATGACTGGAAAAATTCCCCAGTTCCTGTTCCCTCAACCCCTGGAGCTGACCCAGGTCTTGTCCTTCCAAAGGCTGGTCTTTTAGCCCTTCCTTCCATTCCAGGAGCCACCCCACATCCTTCAGATTCCTGTGTTGATAAGGTTAGTCAGAGCCAGTTTCCACCGCTTGAAACCCAAGGATCCTGGCCAACAGATATAGTCAGCTACAGAACATGTGCCAAAAGAATGACAGGTGGATGGGATGGTAGTAGATCCAAGGTTGGCAGCCTCCATCCCTGACCTCTTATCCAATGTGGTCACAGTCCTTACAGTGGGGATGGTATCATGGCAAGGCTCTTTAGAAAGGCTGACAGATCCCAGCTACAACTCACCTTCTCAGCCATAAAGTCATATTTTTTAGCCCCTTTAGGTTCCATACTTATTAACTTTTGAGGAACGTGCTTTGGCAAAGGCTGTCACTCCTGGCTCTATAGTTGTGACTTCAACTCATGTTCACCATTTCCACATCAATTCAGCCGCCCATACCCACTGCCACACTCTGGCAATGGAGTTCTTTGTGAAACCTCTGGTGACCCATCATAGGTCTTTACTCAGCTTCCTTTGTGCCACTACAGTAGCTTGTACTGTCTCCTATCATGGACTTACCATACCACATTGTCATCATGTCTAGCTTCGGTAGTAGCTATGAACTCCCTGAGGGTAGAGTGTAAGTCAGGGTCTAGTACAGTGCTTGGCAACAAATGTAGAACAAACCAAACAATAAACATAATACATGAAGTCAGGGAATATTATAGGTAAAAATGTGAACAACCCCTTAAAAAAAAGAAGACAGAGAACCAGTTAGGAGGTACATACCACACCACCAAAAAAAAAATTAATAAAAAAATAAACAAAACAGTTCGGACTCTGAAAAATAAGGCAACTTACCAGAAGTTATTCAGGGGCAGGTCAGGGCTGAGAATCTGGCCCACTGACATCCAGGACAGTGTTCTCTGCAGCAGTGTGAGATTATCCGATTCTTCCCCCATGAACATAACCCAGCCGCATAAGGAATATGTCCAAGTCTTTGCAACTCTGTTCTCACATCGTCTCTCCCATATAAATGACTCAATTCAGTCCACTGTCAGCTTAGCTTTCACGGCAAAGTTTATTTGAAGAAATTAAGAAACTTATGACAATCTCCCCATTCCAACATCTATCCTTCTATGTGTCGACCAAGGGGCTGTCAAGTGTGGGTAGGGATGGAAAGGGAGGGGGTGTGGTCCCACTGTGCAGTTATTTCTCTAGTTTTCAGCATGTGCCGTCTCAGCCCTGAGTCCCTCTGACCATAGCCACTTCTTCAGAGCGGTGATTCTACCCTGAGAGTATTTTAGGTCAGTGGCCATCTCCTGAGTTCACTGGTCACATTCCAGTCAGTGTGATCAATATGGACGATCAGTGGTGGTCAAAGGTAGACAAGAGGGACTTCCCGGGCAGTCCAGTGGTTAAGACTCCGCGCTTCCACTGCAGGAGGCGTAGGTTAGACCCCCTGGTCCGGGAACTAAGATCCTCTATTAAAGAGGGGTCTAAGTGACACATGGAATGCGCAATCTGTTAAAGTGCTCAACTACAACATACAACAAAAAAGGTGTTGCAAAATTACCTACTAGTGAGAAAGCAATTTATAATCTGAAGGGTTTCTGGAAAATTTTAACAAAAGTATAAAAGAAGACCTCTACTCACATAATTTCAGCAATGATGAGGGAGAGTGAAGCTTAGAGCTTAGTCTCCGGATTACCAGAACTCTGAATCAAACATATCTCTAGATGGAGACCAGCTCCCTTAACTACTCACAGAGACTGAATGAAATATTTATCATAATTTTTCTTGCTAACTCCTCTCTCATCAAATAAACTTCTAATCTGAATTCCAGTTTCCTGTATGAAAAGAATATCTATTATGGGCAACTGATCGATTTACATATGGCCTGTGAACCACTTTCCTGTAGGGTAGTTAGCCAAAACCTGGAGTGAGATGAGAAATCAGTTTCCAAATCGGTCAGGTTGAAGCCCACACCCAAAAACAAGAGGTCCATAACATAGCTATCCTCTTGGCATAATTAACAAGATACAGGATTGCGGTGCCATGGTAGTGAGGGGTAAGTATCCAACAGCAGCAGTGGCTCCCTTGTCCTGGAAATTCGTGTATGGCCTCAGTAGTCACTTGTAAGTCCAGTGAGCAGTGGCCCAGCCCTGGCCCTTGCACAGGTCCCGGTGGCGAAGGAAACAGGCATGGACTCGGAACCGGCGGCCACAGTGAGGACAGGCATGCAGGGCTCCAGCGTGGGTCTTCATATGCTCTGTTAGATGGTGCTTCAGCTTGAAGCGCTTGTTACAGATGCCACAGCCAAAGGGCCGAAGGCTGAAGGTCAGCATGATGTGCCGGTCACGCTTTGGCTTCACTGCAAACCGCTTCCCACACAAACAACCAAAGCGTTTTCCATCTGCAGGGGGTGCCCCGCCTAGCTTCACAGGTCCATGTACAGCTTGCCCTACTCCCCCAGGTCCCCCACCTGCTGACAGGATTTCATTCCCATGAAGATCCACTGGTTTCCAGGATGGACCACCTCCTCCAGATGTTTGCCCTGCTCCTGAGGGCAGCAAGAACCCTAGCTCTCCATTCTCTTCAGTGTTCCCTCCTGGAAACACTTTGGTCTCCTCCTTTGTTCCTCCAGACTGGGTTCCACCTCCTGATATCTCCTCCTTGGGCTCAAAGGGTTCCTGCTTAATGTAGAAGATTTTGGGAGACAGTACAGTATGAGGGGCAGGAGGCTCAGGTGGAGCACTCTCGCCCTCTGGAAGCCTGCAAGGAGTAGTGGATGTGGGCAGGGCGTGGGATGCAGGAGAGCGAGGAAAACCCCCTGACCCTCTCTGAGGCTGAGGAGTCTGAGAGGGTACTGTTGATCCCTGATCCTCCTCATCTTCTTCTTCCTCCTCCTCCTCTTCAACTTGAAGCTGTAACATATCTCCCAGTTCACTCCCCTCCCCTCCAACGGGGCTCTGGGTAGAAGCAGAAGACTGCGCCACAGTCTGGAAAGGGGAAGAGCGGATGCACCAGTCTCCTGGAGAGGATGTGGTGGAAAGAAGTGTGTGGAAAGGGGTCGCTCCACGAGTTGAAATCCCACCACCTGAGTTTTCTAGTTCTCTAAGGATCTCCGAGCACTGATCTACCACTTGCCACATCTGGAGACCACTGGCCACAAGGAGGTGGGCAGGGAGAGCATCCAGTGGCAGACGGAGGTGCCCGGAATAAATGAGCTGGAGCAGCCCCTCGAAGGCGTCGGCTTCGATGACGCTGGGCAAGGTGAGACGTGGTGCATCCCCCAGAAGTAGTTTGTCGTGGAAGTAAGGAGAGGCGGCAGCCAACACCGCTTTGTGGGCCCTAAGTTCGCGGCCCTGCACCAGGAGGGACACGTCACAGAACTTTCCTTCCAGCCTGTGGCGGTTCAGGGCCTCCAGGAGTAACGAGCTATGCTGAGGGAACTCGATCTGGATCGTCCGTGGGGCTGGGTTGCAGGCCGGGGAGGGGGCTACGGGAGGCAAAGGCGTCGAGGTATCCATGGCCTCCTGGGGAAGAGAGAAACCCCAGAGGGGTCGAGTACAGGAGGTGAGGGGTGAGGTAGAGCCCGCGCGGGAAGAGGGCTATGAAGGAAAGGGACGGGGTCACAGAAGCTCTGGATAAGGGGAACCGTGTCTCCTCAAACGCCCGCCTCCCCTGCCCCCCAACGTGTGAAAACTTTTCAGTCGGCGGCTGTTCAGGCAGATGAGTCCCACGCACTCCCCCGCCGAGAAAACGAAAACATACCACAACAAAACACCAACCGAGGCTTGAACTTCCAGGGCCTGTGGAGACTAGGAGGTCCTTCAGCCGCGAGCCGGACCTCGCCGGCCGGGTCGGCTTCTCCCCGCCGCTCCGCTCCCACTCACGTGCCCGCAGAGTCCGGCTCCAGGGGAGGCGCGGCCACCCGGAGACCGCCAGCGCCTGCCGCCCGGCTCTTCCCGCCGCCACGCCCCCGAGAGTACACACGCGGCCCGGCGTCCAAAGCGCCTCTGCAGCAACCGTACCGCCCCGGCCGGAAGCCGCCGCCTCCCCGCCGGACGCGGACGCCGGGGCGCTGGGCGGTGCCAGGGAGGCAGCCAATCGGGGGACGCCGACCTACAAGCCTCATGTTGATTGGTTGCGCGGGTGAGAAGGCGGTGCCGGCGAGAAGCCGCTGGCCCCAGCCGGGCCGCAGAAGGGGTGGGCGTGCGCTCCGGTGATTAAACTTAGCCTCCGCCTCTAGTAGGTGCTGAGAGGGCGAGATTAAGCGGGCACTTACTGTATGGGCTACGTATTGACCGCATCACCTTGTATCCCTCGGGCTTCGCCACCAGCGAGGTAGGTGTTTCCATCCCGTTTCCTCGGGGGAAACTGAGGCTGGCAAGTGGTGGCCCTGGGGCTGGACCGCACATCGCTGAGGCACCATGTTCTTTCCTCCATTCCGCACGGGAGCGTTTAAACTAATTTTTATTTTTCCTCTAGCAATTAAATAAACTTCATTTCTAGGTAATTTTTTTTTCAGATATTTAAAATACAACTTTATTCTGATTCTAAACGAAAAGGAATGGGAATGACAGTGACAAGATTCCACCACTGAATATTGTGATGTGACTGTAGCACTCTTATATTTGAAACTCAAGGAGGAAACAACTGTGTTCCAAAACACAAATATGCAGGTCCCCCCAAAAAAAATTTTTTTTTAACTGCCACATTCACTCCGAAGCCCATTCATCTCCTTCAGCATCCCAAAGATTAAGCACATGTTCTGCTTAGCTATATAATAAAGTGGCAAACACCCTGCACCACCGACATCACAGGACAGTTGCCTATAAAACTAGACTTCTGACTCTGGGCTCCAGCTTCACTTTCTCACGGGTCATCATGTTCATCCGGGAGGGCAGTTGTCTGAGCAACCTCTAGATCGTGCTCATACTGCACTGCCAACGCTGGATTCCATGACCACCTCTGGTGGGGCGAGAGCAGGCATGGCGACGAACTCCAAGTTAGGGTCTCCGATCAGTTTTCTAGCAAGCCAGAGGAAGGGCTTTTCAAAGTTGTAGTTACTTTTGGCAGAAATGTCATAGTACTGAAGATTCTTCTTTCGGCTGAAGACTTTGCCTTAACCTTTCTGTCCTTAATAACCACTTTGTTGCCACACAACACGATGGGGATGTTCTCACACACTCGTACCAGATCTGTATGCCAGTTACGCACGTTCTTGTAACTCTCGATATTACATCAAACATTATAGGGCTTCCCTGGTGGCACAGTGGTTGAGAGTCTGCCTGCCGATGCTGGGGACACGGGTTCGTGCCCCGGTCTGGGAAGATCCCACATACCGCGGAGCGGCTGAGCCTGCGCGTCCGGAGCCTGTGCTCCGCAACAGTGAGAGGCCCGCGTACCGCGAAAAAAAAAAAAAAAAAAAACATTATAATGGCACAGAGCTTGGATATAATAGCCATTTCTCAGTCCACCAAGTTTCTCCTGACCAGCTGTATCCCATACGTTGAACTTAATAGGTCCTCTGTTGGTATGGAATACAAGGGGATGGACCTCAACACCCAAGGTAGCTACATACTTCTCAAATTCACCAGTCAGATGATGTTTCACAAATGTAGTTTTACCAATTAGGTAATTATTTTTAAGGTACACGTAGATGTATACTTGGAATCTTTTATCAGAGAATGCTGGTTTTTTATTTTTTTAATGTTTTATTTATTTATTTAATGCTGCTGTTCCTTGACCTCTTTACTCCTTCGGGTTAAGTGGTGCAGTGGTGAGGGGAGAGAGAGACGGAGTAAGTTTGGCTAGTGCAAAACCCCTACTCTAAAACAATAAATCTCCTCGCTGATCGGGACAGCGATATTCTAGGGTGAAGACTACGGCACCACACAAGGATATACAGTTTCTCCTAGGCTGTCAGCTTCCTCTCAAAAAGCAGCTCGTCACCCTGCTGGTCCTCCTGGAGGTCCCAGCCTAGGAAAGTAAGCACAGCGATAAAAGAACAATCTCCGTTTATTAAACATGATTTTTCTGTTTCACCACACACTCCAGAAAAAAAGGAAATGGGGCTGGGAGTGGAGAAAAAAGGGACAGTGGCTGGGGATAGAGTAGGCTGGGAGTGGGGTAGGGTGGGGAGGGAGAACGTGAAAACAAAATAAAACAGGTAGGAAGAACACCTCCCTACCCTTAAGGTGGTGGCCGGGGGAGGGAAGCATGGGGGGGAGGGGGCCAGGAAGCTCTGTACAGAGGGGTTGCCCCCAGCCCCCACACACACACCCTGGATATGTACAGTACAAACCCCAGATAATTACAACAGCCAAAGAAGAGAAGAAGAAAGGGAGTCCAGGGGTAGGGTCTGAGGTTGGGAAAGCAAGGAAAGGGCACAGGGATAAAATTTCACATATTTACAACTTTTATATAAGTATAAATTTGGCCCCGGCTGGGTGTATGTGTGTAGTGGGATGGGACTGAAGGGGAACTGTCCATACAAAAGAAAGAAGGGTGGAGTCTGGGAAGAGTCTCAATACCAAACGCAAGAAGGGATGTGGGGGCAAGGCTGGGTAGGGGACAGCAGTCAGGGAAGAGGGGGTGCCAAGGAGGGGCTTCTCCCCTCCTGTGACCTACCCACACCAAACCCCATCCATCCTACCTCCCCTATCCCGCCAGAGAGCTATGTACAGAGAAACACCGAAAAATTGTGGACCTGGCGGGAGGGAGGAAGGTGGAGGGAGATTGGGGAGGGGGGGGAGGATGAGAGGGAAGCCCAGCCCTGTCCTACCTCCCCCGGGGGACAGAGTCATGGAAGGGGGCCCTCAACACCCCTCCTCCAACACAGGTCCCCCCACCCTGGGGGAGAGAGACATGGCTTTTCCTAGAGTAAGTTCCCCCCTCCCCCTGGGAGTAGAGACCAAGAAAAGAGAGGGGAGGGGCAGCGGGGCTGTGTGTGTCAGGGTAGGGCAGATCAACTAGTCTGTCCTCCCCAACATACACCCGCTCCTAAACCCTAACCCCTCCCCCAAACCTCAATTCCGCCCCACCCAACACACTGGGGGAGGGGGGGGCATAAGCCCCCTCACCCCGCTCTGGGACCAGCCAAGAGCAGATCAGGTATGGGAAGAAGGGGAGACAACTCCCATTCCCCCCTTGCCACCCCCTCCCTGCCCCGGTGGCCCCTCCACCCCATCTGGGTTCTGGGTGGGGAGGGAGTAAATTTAAGAGTGGTAGGAGGAGAAGGAGTTTGTGCGTGCTGAGCCCCCCCAGACGCTCCTGAGAAATCAAGGGGTAATAGGGCCCCCTCACCTGGGGTCCCCTCCCCATAACAAGGGGGACAGGGGAGGCCAAAATGGGGCGGTGGAGGGGAGTTAGATTGTCAGCTCTGGTTACTGCTAAAAAATCACCCTGAAGTTGAAAGTTTGGAGGTGCCGCACCCCCACGGTGGGGTGAGGGTCTGTCCCCCAGTGCTCAGGGGAACGATGAGGCAGAGGATGGGGATAGCACCCCGGAGTGAAGGGGTCTGTGTGGGGTAGGTGGTGTCCTGGGGCAGGGGTTCCTGGGGGTCACAGGGGGAAGCACCCCAACAGGAAGGAAAAGGGAGCAGCTGAGGGTCCCTGCTCTCCCTCCTGGATATGGTGCAGTGGGGGTGGGGGACTGGTGCCCCCCAGCGAGGCATTCAGGGAGGCAATCCCGTTGTCCCTCGGCGACGTCCAGTCCTGGTGGTTGGTGCCGTTCCAAGGTGGGGTGCACAGGGAGGGAGAAGGAGGTCTGTGATGCAGGGTGGGCTAGTGGTCTGCGGTGTTTCGGAACTCGCCGTTCTCAGTGATCTGCAGCCGGGGTGGGGGAGGTGGGGCTGGGGGGGCCAGGCCGTTCCAAGGTGGGGCCAGCGTCACACGCGGGTTTGTTGGACCCAAGGGGGGAAGCTGCCTCTCCTGCAAGACACCAAAGAGGAGAGCGCGGACTTATTGAGACGCTTCGCGGGGGCCTGGGTGCCAGCTCCCTAGCAGTGGCCTCCCCCAGAACTGGCCCACTCCACAAACCACATCCCACCCCCTTCCCCCAGGACACCCCCACCCGCATCCTCCTCCTTTGTTTCTCACCTGTAGGAGAAGTTACATCTTCTGGGATCAGGGAGAAGAGAATCTCACCCCTGACTCCTAACCGGGGCCTTCAACCCAGGGAGTCGCATCAGGAACCCAGTTCACAAGAAGTAAGTTTCCTATCTCACCCCGAGCCTAACCCTTGCATCTTCCCCTGCCCAGTGCCCCCCCTCCCAGGCCACCCCCAATCAGAGGTGGGAACTTTGTGTAGAGGGAACAAGGGGAAGCAGTACAGCAAAACCTCATTAATCCAAACCCCCATGGATTTGGGATTTTTTTTCATAATTTGAACAAAAACTGGGCTTGAGTTTTCCTTTATCTGTGAAGAAAGGGTGTGCTAAGCAAAATTAATAGTGGAAACGTGTATGTGGGAGGGAATATTTAACCTATACCAGAAAACAGACTTTTCAATCCTATCTACTCATTAACACATGCTCCCTGAGGGCCTCAAGTGGGAAAGCCTCGTTCATTGAGTTCTACTTACTGTATATAGTATGAAGACATGCATTTCATTAAATAGACACTGTCATTCAGTTTTGTCACTTATTCACAGTGGCCAGCTTCTCAAATACAACATTCCAAATTAGAGAGGTTTAACTGTACTGGGGGGAAAGGAAGGGGATTCAGGGAAGTGATGTGGGAAGGAGAAAACACTGTGGGAGGGGCCGCCTCTCGCTCACAATAACGGCAGGAAGGAAAGGACTAGGAGCTTCTGCAGAGACGCAGCATGCCCCAAGCTCTGCATCCCCAGGAAACAGAAGGGCTTCATTCCTTTCCACCCCCACGCTCCTTTCATTCCCTCACCCTGGGCTCCCAGTTAGAGGGTGAGGGGTACCAAACCCTACTCCCACCCCTGGTCCTATTCTACCCCTTCCTACCCCTCCTGGACCAACTCCTGGCTCCTCCCCTCAGCTCTGGCTTCTGTTCCTCTGCTGGGAGAGGAGAAGAAAGCCATGTGTTCTACACTTTGGGTTGCTTGCTTAGGCTTTTAAAAATACAGGCACATAATTAATTTTTATGTTAATGGCTGAGTTGCAGAGGGACCAATACCTGAAAGGGGTTTAGAGAATGTGTCCAAATTATTTCCTGGACCATAGGGCATTGAATCCTGGCAACCTAGCTGTGTCTGACAGAATCTCTAAAAGATATAAAAACACTCCAAGCAGAGGCTCCCAGGTCACCTCTCCTCATCTCTCAGAAGGTCACCCAAACCCAAGATTTAAGCAAAGCCACCCTCTTAGCTTGCCTCTCCCACACTTTCCACAGCCAGCAAGAGAGGAAATCCTGTATGGTAGGGTATCCTGAGTGTGGCAGGAGAGCAGGGGAAGGAAACCTCAGATTCCCTTCCCTCCGCTTGTCTGCTGGCAACAGCACACAGGCATGCCCCCAACACCCCCATGGACCCAAATTTAGAAAGGAGATAAATTAGGGTGCCATTATTCATTTTACAAAAGAATTCACCACAGGAGTCCTTTAAATGGTGAGGTCCCCTGGTGCCTTGCAGCATCTGTTTTTAACTCACCAACTACTTTGACAGAGAGGCCGGGCAGGCAGAGAGTTAAAATTACAGTGTGAGGAGACACTGCCCACTGCAGATCAATCCCGCAAAAAATAAAGCATCTCAGAAGTGATGTCAGTGGCTGACTGGTTCCCATTTACTGGCTTTTCAGGTAGGATTCTGTGTCCAGCAAGGCCACTGGGTGGCGGGAGAGGGGGAGTGAGTGGCATTAGCAGCCCAGGGCTGTGAGCACTGACGAGAGGTTATTTAATCTGCTGGTTCTGGCATCTCTGCCTGGAATCAACATGGCTACAGAGCCCACAATCTTAATTAGGAGGACACCTCCCCCCACTTCCAACTCCCAATGCCACATGCACCAGTCCACATCCTAACATCTGTCAAGGTTCCTTTCTCGCTCCTCCTTGCTCCACTCACCCTTACTGTCCCGACATCTGAACAGCATCCTTTCCCAGCACCCCAAAGTCTCCCTTAATTAATTACCCACTCTTAATTCCCACCCAATAGGGTTGAATAGGAACCCCAGATGCCTTCTACCTCACAGATGTAAGAAAGGAGAAAGAGAGAGAAACAGGTGAGGGGTGGGAGGAAGGAGGGCTCTCTACAGAACCAAGGTGTGGGAGAAGGAAGAGGAAACCCCAGCCTACCTGCTGCAGCCAGCACAGCCCCTTTAGCCAGGGGCCCCCAACCCAGCATCACCACCACCCCTTTAACAAACCCTGACCCCAACATCCCAACCCCCAAGGACGCTTTGGTGAAATGGGGGGTGACAGACATACACTGGGGAGGTAGAGGAGGAGGACTGAGAGTCAGGAGGAGGCCGCGGGGAGGTGTGTAGGAAGGGGAGTGTGATCTGGGGGATGTGCGGGCCATCTAGGGTAAGGTGCTTGGTACTGGTCAGGTATCGCTGAACAGTTCTGGGAGGCGGCAGGAAGTGCTCTTGGGACAATGCCTGGGGAGACAGGTCTGTGCAGGAGGTGTCCGGAGGGTCGGGCCTGTAGAGGTCCTCGGGTGTGGGGGGCAGCAGTGAGCAGGGGAGAGGCTCCGGAGAGTCAGAAGGGAGTGGGCTTCACGACCAACCTGCAGTGGTCCGGAGTCACCTCCCCCTGTGTCCTCCGCCCGTGGTCAAAGCGGAACCAGGAGAATTACCTGATGAGGAGCTGCAGGGGGAGAGAGTGGGGTCATGGGGTCAGGAGCCTTGGTGGTGCTGGGGGGGAAGCCTGGAGGTCAGAGCAGAGGAAAGAGGAGCATGGGTGGGAAGTGAGCAGAATTGGGGGAGAACGAGGGGTTAAGGGGGCAGGAGGGAGGTCCTAAAGATTGGCTGGTGAGAGAGAGGGAGAGCAGCCAGGAGCTGGAGAGGCCAGTCAGGAGTGAGGACCACAGGGAGAGGCAGGCCAAAGAAGGCAGCTAAGCCTTCAACACTGAGGGAAGGAAGGGAGAGCCTACAGGACAGGGGGCTTTCAGGATCTGAGGAGTCGGGAAGAGGAGGCCCAGTGGCAGCTGTCAAGGAGTGATGGGGATTGCGGGGCCCAGAGAACAGCGGTGACGAGTACCCCAAGTCCCCAGGGCACCAGCCGGAGCCTGGGGAAACTAGCACTCCTACTGCCCTGGGCTCTGTTCTAGCAAACTGCAGCCTCTGGCCCTCCTGTCCCGAGAGGAGCTCAGAGGAGGCCAAACTCCCTGACTCACACAGGGGTGGGCCCAGCAGGGGCAGGGGTCCAGGAACTTGGTGGGGTCTGAGGTTCTGGTAGAAGGTCCTGAAACGCAAACAGAAGTGGGAAAGGCAGGGTGGGGTGGCACGGCAGGGGAGGGGGGCTGACACTGCTGGGAGTGACAAAGGCACAGACAATGGGATGAAAATGGGGTCGCTTGGGGGCTGCCAGGAGCAGCCAGTGGACAAACGGAGAACAATGGGAGAGACGGATGGCGATGGGGCTGGGGTGGCTGGTGCAGTGACTGCACGAAGGACAGTGGGATGGATGGGGATGGGACACGGAGAAGATAAATGACATTGTAATTTCCACCTGAGCGTCGAGCAGCCTCTTCTTGGGTTCGGGCAGCGGCTCAGCCATGGCGGGGTGCTCCCGGCGCAGCTCCTCCTCCACCAGCATCAGCCTGAAGGGACGGGCTTCAGTGGGGTTAGTGGCGGGCACGGGCGCGGAGCCTGCCTGGGGAGCTCACGATCCCGGGGAACCCCACAGCTCTCTGGAAAAGCCTTGGGCATCCTTCTCCCCCGCGCTCAGAATCCCTCCATTGTTCTGACTCCAAAAGACGCCCTGTCATTCACCTTCCTTTCAGGGACGCTCGCATCTCCCTGCTAAGTACGCGTTTCTGTGCCTCAGAGACCCCCTACCTACCACCAGGCACCCCGGCCCTCTGTGCTCCCACTCAGGACTGTGCCGTCCCTCAGACCCTGTGGCTGAAGACCTGGCTTCTCCATCCCCCACCCCACCTCACCGAAACTAGGCCATCTCCAGGGCAGCCCCTAGACACCCCTCGCCCAAGAGGGGTCTCTGCAATCATCATTCCCGGACTCTCCTTGCCTTCTGTGAAGATTCTCAAGGTAACTTCTCATAAAGGATATCAAAGCAGTGGTTTTCAAAAAGGTTTCCAGTCAAACCTTTTTCTTCTAATTAATCTTACTCAAAAATACATTTAGAATGCGTGGAAATGGAGCTGGCTCTGGTTGGAGTGGGGGTCCTAACCAGTTCTCAAGCTAACTGATCCCCTTGTTGAGGCACCTCCTTGGAGCCCAGGGCTTGACAGAGCACAGGCTATAACAAGCGTCATTTACTTTCTGATGGAATACCTTTCCACGGCTGCAGAGGAGGGTGGGCCCAGGATGGGACGGTCAGGGGCTACTATGGCCAAGGGACCCCTGCTTAGATTTGGGGTGAACATTACAGGCTGAGTTGAGAATAACCAGTGGGGAGTCCCAGGCTAGGCCAGGTCCAGACAGAGAGAGATGGTTGGACAGTAAGAGGTACATTTTCCATGGGCTTCAGAAGTTACTCTACTAGGAGAGAGATCAGGGTTTAGTAAAGGGACATTTAATGCACTAAGCGGGAGGTTTCTCTCCATCTGGTGATGACGGAGTGGGTGACAACCCTGGGAGGAGGGTAGTGGGCTTTCCTCCTGGTGTCCTGAGTTGGGGGATGGGGGATGGTGGTTGGGGGCTGGGGGGAGCTCGCTGGCCCTCTTCAGCCTCAGGCTCTCCTTTGCCACTCCTCCCCGGGCCGCCCCTCACCTGCCAATGATGCTCTTGATCTGTGAGTCCTTCTCTGCCTGCTGCTGCCTTAGCCTCTTCTCGCTCTGTTCCAGCCGGGCCTGATACTGCATCAGGATTTTGCTGGTCTGTTCTTCCTGGGACAGCAGCCTCCGCTCATACTCTTCCAGCTTCCGGTTGGACATGTGTAGCCGCTCCTTCAGTGAGTGGATCTCCTCCTCATACTCCTTCACCTGCCCGCCGGGCACACGACCCCGCACTGTGAGGGGGGCTGTGCCTGACCCCACCACCCAGCCTGTACCCCTGCCTGCCAAGCACAGCCGCCATGTGGTGAGGGACACCCCACCAGCCTCCTCCAGCCCTTCTCTGCCTGTTGGTCATACATACACACGCAACTGGCCTTTAAGAAGGCCCTTCCGTGGGGCTGAGGCTCCCTTAAGATGGAGCAAAATGGTGGACTCCCCCACCCTAGAGGTACACACATGCCCTCACATGTGCATCTGGACACAGGAGGACCCACACAGGAGCCTGGACAGACTCACGGACACACGTGGAATGCATTTTGGCCTCAGCTTGTTAAATGGTGCTGGAAATAATTTATTATAAGGCCTGAAGATATTCTTTTAGCTCAAGTCCATCTACATCAATCCCAACATTTTCCTTTGCTCAGAGACCACTTCTCCCCAAAAGCCTCTCTGCTTCCCCAAGTTGCAGTCATGTATTCTGTATATATAATCTAACCCTGTAGCTACCCTCTTCTTCAGGGTCCTCGCAGCAACGGCTCCCAAGAAACTTTCTGCTAAGTGTGTGAAGGCCAGAGCTCCTGCTGACCTTTGCTCGGGACCACCACCAGCTGAGAGTCTGGACAGTCTTTCCACACGTGGGCCAATACACACCACCCTCCCCCTAACCACCAACCCTCTGTCACCGATGTCCACGGAACAGTGACTGGGTAAGCCATGCACGGGTCCTGGTATGACCACTCTGCCCCTCGCCCAACGTACAGCTCCCACTGCTAGTGAAGTACCTTCCCCTTTCCTGAGAAGTCACAGGAGCCAGGGCTTCAACATGTTCTCCCCGGGGAAGAACACAGAGACAGCCTAATATAGAGCATGCTTTTCCCCAGACAAGTCTATGATGTGTGTAACCCAAAATAACAGAGTTGAAATGGGTTTTTCAATGGACTGTATCTGGCCTCCCCTGACAGACTGAGGGCTTCTCAGGAGAAGACATCGGGTCTTTGTCCTTTCTTTTTCATCGTAACTACCTGACCACAGATGTTGCCCTTGGAAGGGACTAGAAGCCTGCCCTGTGGGTAAAGGGTAAGACGGGGTTTGGGGCAGGGAGGGCCCTGCGTACCCTATCCAGCCGGCTCTCGTCCATGGACTTCGAGTATTCCTTGAGCTTGTACTCTTCCCGCTCGATGTGGGCGCTCTCGATGTCAGCTGACAGATGAGGCATGTTGGAGACCCAGGCCACCGTTCGCTCGGAGGCTGGCATCGTGGGGTTCAGTGTGGATGGCGTCTGAGAATGCTGGGACGGGGCGAGGTAGGGGCAGAAGGAGAGAGGGAAGGTGGGAGGAGGCGGAGTGCTTTTAGAGGGACGGAGCACTGCCCAAAGAGACGAGAGTCCCCTTTCTGTCCCCCGCACTAGATGAGAGTCCCCAGCCTGTCCCCTGCACTAGCACCCATCACCTCGTGAAAGCTGTATTAGTTATTCATCATATCTCCACTCAGGAGCCCCATGAGGGCAGGGAGTTTTGTCTGTCGTTCACTGCCAAGTGCACAGTGCCTAGAACAGCACGTGGCGCAAAGCAAGCCCTCTATGAACATTTGTTTAATGAATGAAAGGAAGTGAGAAAATTGTAACTTCAAACCACAGTCTCTGTTCTACCACCCCCCAACCCGTTTCCTTCTTCCCTCCCTGCTCTTCACCCCTCCGGCCTTCCTCCCACCCCCACCTACCTGCTTGGTGATGGAGGGCTTGAGCCCCCCACCCCCTCCGCCGCCGCTGCCCCCGCTGCCCCCAATGCTGCCCTCTTTGCTGAGGCTCTGCTGCCGCGGACGAGCAGGGCCATAACTTGGCTCCGGCGACTGCAACAGGTTCCCGCTGGACGGCCGGGGTTTCTGGGCAGCGCTGACTGTCAACTGCTGAGACTTGCCCCTCTGCAACGGAGGCGGCTGGCCCCCGCCACCCCCGCCGCTGCCCCCACCGCCGCTCCCACCTCCAGGCCCTGGGGGAACGGGCCTCTGGGGACCAATGGTGATCTGGGGAGGAGACAGCATGTGCTGCAGGTTGTCCTGGAGTGAGAGCTGCCGACGGGTGAAGTCAGTGCCAGAGGGTCCAAACTCATCACTGTAGCTGTGGCTGTGGAGGATGGAAGCAGCGGGGGGCTTGGGGACCCCTGAGGAGAGGTCTTCGCTCTTGCTATAGCCATGGAATGGGGCGAAGGTGTCCCCTGGGGGCTCTCCACCTCGGTGGTGGTGATGGTGGTGATGGTGGTGATGGGAGGAGGGTGGACCGTGGCCTCCACCCCCTCCGTGGCCCCCTGGGGGGCCTGGCCCATCAGCAGCCATGTGGAAGAGAGGATTCTGGAAGGAGAGGGGTATGCGCAGTTGCTGGGCAGGGACACCGTCCGTGGTGACGCCCATCTGGCTGAGACGCATGCCGGCCGCCGTGATGGATGAGCCGCTCCCCTGGGAGAGGCGGCCAGCAGGTGCGGGCCGCAGCCCCAACGCCGCAGTCAGGGAGGCCTGGCTCGAGTGCAGCAGGTCCCCTACGGCTGCCAGGTTGGACACACTGCTGCTGTTGAGGCGGCCACCGGGCCCGTCACCCTGCAGGTCCAGCATGGAGACGCTCTTGTTGACACTCAGCATCTTCTGCTCCGGTTCTGTGATGTCCGAGCTGCTCGTGCAGTACGCAGGTGAGGACCGGGCCAGGGGTGGGCGGCTGACATAGAACAGGTCTTTCCCCCCACCAGGCGGCGGTGGGGGGGGCTTTTCCTTGGTTGGGGAGGGGAGGCGAGCCATGTCCATAGAGCTGCAGGAAGGGAAGCGGGCACACGAGTGGGAGGTAAGACCCAGGCTACTAGCAGTAGAGCCTCTGTGGTCCAGCATAGGCCTGGGGTGAAGAGTGGGACCCGCAGGGAAGGGCTGAGAGCTGACGTTTGCAGCTCGGGAGAGGGCAGGCAGGCTGGGGGGATGGGAGGGGATGCGAAGGAAATAGGATGGGACAGGGCCCCTCCGGGAAGGGAGGGAGGCCTGGAGAAGGGGAGGTGGGGCAGCAGGAGGAGGCATGAGGGGCAGGGCTGGGCAGATGTGGAGGAGATGAGGGCGCATGGAGGAGAAGAGGAGCGGAGGGAGGTGATGGCCACTGGAGTCGGGGTTGGCGGGGGAGCAGACAGGAGAGGAGAGGGCGGGGGAGGGGAGAGCCCCTCACCTGTTGAGGCCTCGAGCCATGAAGGACTGAAGGTCGATGGAGCTGGAGAGAGATGGGAAGAGGGACGAGCACAGACAGAGAGAAGGAGAGAGGCAGGTGGAAGTTGGGGATGTGTGGAAGGAGAGGCGGGGATGGTGGGATGGGTATGGTATCATGGAGGGAGAGATGCGGGCAGAGGAATGAGCAGGATGGTCATCAAAACAACAAGCGGCAGCTGCGGCTCTGTGCGCCTCCCAGCCTGGAGGCTGTGGTGGGGAGGCTCTGCGGGGTGGGGTCCAGGGGCTACTGCTGTAGTGCTGAATCGGGGCAAGGTCTGAGGAGTCCTGGTGGCGGGGCTGGGGATGGTGCTGCTTTACCAACTAATACAGAGCTATCTGAATGTTCTGACACCAGGTGGCTGGTCCAAGTGTACAGGCTGAACACCAGCTCTGAGCAGGGAGAGGGACCTCCTAGGCTTATGCCAGGCTGGAGCTGGTGGAATCTCAGCATGTTTTGGGGGGCTCTACATTCCTTGCTCCCTCTGGCTTGCAGCTAACTACTGACTGGACCTGTCTCCTTACCGTTTTCTCTGAGAAAACGCTTCTCTTTCCTTTCTTTCAAGCCCTCGAGAAAGGCACATGGGGCCCAGTGGAGTGTATCCAGGACAGAAGCATAAGGGCGCCTAGGGCACAGGCCTGGGGTCCTGGGTGCTCACCTGTTGAGGTCCCGCATCACGTAGCCCTGCATCTCGGCCGAAGGGCCCCGCAGCACCACAGGCTGAGGCCGGGGCCGCTCGCTCTGACGGCTTGGCTGCCGTTGGATGTTGGGGTTCCTCAGAGCTGTGCTGATGTCGTTGAGGAGCCGGGGCAGTGGGCCCAGCTTCAGAAGGGCTTCCTGGAATGGGGAGGCTATTACCTGCGGGCTAACAGCCCAGCTTTAAGGGAACCTCAGAGAGTTCAGGTAGAAGGAGTCTGAGCTGAGGAAGTGGCATTGGAAGTGGCAGTGACATGTCTGGGAACAGGAGGGGGGAAGAATCTGCGCAGGGGGTGGTCTCCGGGCCACAGGAGCCTCTGGTGACCTGAGGACGGGCCAAGGGGCCTATGCTCACCTTGCTGAGCTGGGGCAGCACCTCCCAGAGCAGGGCATGCAGCGTGGAGAGCTCTCGGCCCAGGTCGATGTAACCCTCAAAGCTACTGCTATTGGTCAGTGTGTCCAGGTTGGAGATCTCGTACAGGAACTGCTGCATGGAACCCCACTCCAGCTCCAAAAACTCGTTCATGAAGCCCAGAAAGTCCTCCTTTGAGGTAAACCTGGCCAAAGCATCCAGAAGGTACAGGTCACACCCAGAAGGCCTCCAACCCACGCCTGTCTCTAGGGACTCGGGAGACCCTTCCTGCCCACTCCAGCCCCGTCTGACACCCAGCCTGAGGCTTCCCTCACTTGGAAAAGTTGGCCAGGTTCTGGATGACCTTGGCGATGAGGGTGAGGGTTCGCGAGGTCTGCTCATCTGGGTACTCCTGCATGAGCCCAAAGAGACTGGGTGACATGATGGCCGGGCAGAGGAAGCGCAGGAAGAGCGAGGCGCTGATCAGCCGGTCTGCGATGTCCTCCCGGCCCCTCTCTGCGCAGCGCAGCCGCCAAGACGCAAACACCTCCTTCAGCTCCCTCGGGAACACGCTGAGGGGACGGGGTGGGGAGACAGAGAGAGAGAGAGAGAAAGAGAGAGACCGGGACTGAGCCCCAGAGACCCTCAGCTTCCACGGAACATGCTGAGGGGGGTGGAAGGAGGTGAGGGTGTGGAACCCTCACAGAGGTGAGAGCGACAGGAAGGGAGGGAGGGCGGGAGCGCAGGAGGAGAACAGGAGGCTGCTGGAGGAAGAGGGCTATGGCAGAGGGGACAGAGGGGACAGACAAGGTAGGGAGAGAGAATGGAGGGGAGAGGAGGTGAGGGGAGAGGGACACGCGGGAGAGAGACAGGGGCAAGTGTGAGAGAGACAAGGAGAGGAGGAGAAGAAAGACACCAGGGAGAGACAGAGATGGGAGAGAGATGGAGGGTCACTCGAGGTACAGGGAGCTCGGACCCCCCAACTCTTCTGGATTCCAGGGAAATGGGGATGGAGGTGTCCCAGGCATGATCCCCAGTCCCTGGAATGGCTCAGAGCTCACTCTTCCCACCTCCCTGGTCCTCCTCTTCAATGTCCCATTGACACCTTAAACTCTAACTGGTGTAAAGTGAGCTCAGCATCGCCCCCCACATCTCCAACCTCCACTGGGCTCCCCCTCCTGACTCCCCAGTTCTGTCAGTGAAGCCACCTGTCTCCCAACCACCAGCCTCATGGCCTTGGGAGTCGTCCTTGCTCCCCACAGACATGCCCCCTCCTTTCCAATTACCCAGTGACTCCTGGTGATCCTTTCCGCAGAGGGTCCATACAGTAGCCCCTTTCTACTTTTCCTGCTACCATCCTGACTCAGGCTATGATTTCCATGCCTGAACCATTAACAACAATCCCCAACTAGCCTGGACTTCATTCTCCCTACTCTAGCCACCTGCCACACCCACCTCCATTTAAGAATTAACCTTCTCAATCATGATACTGCTTGGCATCCCACGACCTGCCAATGAGCTCCAACTCCTTTACCTGGCAGCGGAGGCCTTCAGATTCTAACTCTCCTCGCCATGTCCAGACACGTCTCCCATCACTCTCCACTGTGAGCCACACACTCCACTAAACTACCTCTGCCTGCTGTCCCAGGACCTCTCACCTTCACGCGTGGGCCTGTTCCACAGCCTTCTCCCGAAACGTCTTCTCAGCCCACCATATCTATACATCAGAACCTGACCTAGTCTTCCAAGCACAGCCATGGGGGCACCTCCTCCACGAAGCCTTCCCTGCTTATCTCAGTCAAAGATCTGCCTTCTCTGACCTTATGTTGCATTGCGGAGGCGTGGGGAGGGGGTACCTTCATTTGGAACTTAACACATACTGTACTGTTCTGTGGCTTTCTGTGTATCTAATCTGTCCCTACTCATTCTGGTGCAGGTCCTCTGAGGGCAGGGGCCAAGCCTCATGGCTCTCTGTCTGCTCTACAGCACCAAGTACAATGCTTTGCCCATAACTGGTTCTCAGTCCTCTTTGAAGATGGACAGATGGATGAACAGATGAACACACGACTCCCCCAACCCTGTCCCCCCAACCCAGGGTTCCCAGTCTCACCAATGGGAGTTGACCACCTTGCACAGGGCCAACTCACAGCACATCCGCAGGTTGGCCTGGTGCTCTGCCAGACTGGACGCCGTGCACTTGATGGGGTCCACCTCACAGTTCTCCTCAGATTCATACAGAGCACGGATGAATTCCCCTGTGGAGATGGGGGCACAGTGGAGGGCGGTCACACTTTCGAAGGGCAGGGACAGGGGCTGCCAGGGTTTGGGGAATCTTGGAATCAGGTTGGAGGGGACTCTGGGCCCAGAAGCATCAAGCTGAGGCAGGGTGGACTTGGGGTCTGGAGTAGCTACATTTAGGGCTGGGGTGGGCATCTGGCAGGTTTAGGAAGAACACCTGTGGGTAGGCCATACCGATGGCATCCTTGAGGTATTTCTGACCAATCAGTCTCATGTACTCTTCTATGGCTTTAGTGGCGAGCGTGTTCTCGCGGAATATGAGGTGCTCCCGTTCCATGAACCGGTCCACCTCGGACATGGCCATGTCTGAAAGGAAGTCCTGGGGGCCAGGAAAAGCCAAGGGTCAGCCTCTGTCCAACCCAAGCTGATGAAGACAGATGTGCCCTACCCTTACTATCCCCATGAGTGTGCACTCCCAGGTCACCTTGTCCTGAGGGCCCAGTACTCACCTTGGCCTTGCCCGTACTCTGCAGGATGTGAACCAGTGCGCTGGCGACCTCCTCCTTGCCCTTGACATTCAGGGCGGGTTCCAACACCGCACACAGCATCCGATAATGGTTGGTGACGTACTCTGCAAACTCCTTATACAGCTCCATGGGCAGGATGCTCATTGTCTGGTAACGCGCTTTCAGCCGCACAGCCGGGCAACCTCCTTTGCCCTTGCCCCCTGAGCCACCCCCTGAGCCCCCTCCCCCTCCCGAGCCCCCCATACCCCCAGAGCCCCCACTGCCTGTTGGCAGGGTCACGGGGTACCACTGCTCTGTGAAGTGGCGCCCAGCCAGGGTGGCCACAGGCACAGTCACCAGGCCGACATAGCCTGCCTTGTCCTTCTTGCGCTTTTTGTCTGAGTCACGGTACAGGTGCAGCCGCAGGGCCCGGACGGCTGGCAGGTTGTTGAACTCGAAGTGCTCGCCCCAGAAGACGGTGTCCCCCGAGGCCGAGCGGGGCTTGGAGGTGGTGCGTGCATACAGCATATCATCCAGGCAGAGCTCGCAATAGTACCGCTTCTTGGGGGGCAGTTCCCGCGCCTCTATGATCCACAACTTCAACACGTTGTCCACCCGGCGGCTGTTGTCCTGCCAGGGTAGGGCGGGCGCGGCAGATGAAGGGGAAGGGACAGAGAGACAGAGACACCAAAAGAGGAGAGACGGTGAAAAAGCCAGATAGTCTCCGACACCAGCAATCGCAGGGCTGAGAAGGCGTGTGCGGGATTAAACCGTGTCACCCCAGAATTCATATTTTATAGTCACATTAAGTGACTATAATCACTTAAGACATGGTTGTACTGGATGAGGGTGGACCCTAAATCCAATGACTGGGGTCTATATGGAGAGGGAGATTTGGAGACCAGAGACACAGGAGGGGAGATGATGATATGAAGATGAAGGCAGAAAGTGCACAGATGCAGCAAGAAGTCAAGGGATGCCTGAGACTGCCAGCAACCACCAGAAGGTATGAAGAGACAAGGGAGGATTCTTCCTAGAGCTTCTGAGGGAGCAAGGCCCTGCTGACACCTTGATTTTTGACTTCCAATCTCCTGAACTGTCAGAGAATAAATTTCTGTTGTGTTAAGCAGTCCAGAGGTGGTAACTTGTTACAGCAGCCACAGGAAACTGATACAGAGGGAGCTCATACATCAGACGACAGAATTCGTACTGAGAAAAGATTTTGAAAGCTAGAATAATAAACCCAAAATATTAAGGTGGAATTTGAACAGTATAACTGAGGAGTCCTTTAAAAACAATCGGAAAATAATTGCAAAATATGCATAATTGCAGCAGGTGAGACTATACAGTTAGTGTGAAAAGGGCCTGGAGGATGACAATGACCAGTGAGGCTCAGGGGATGCTGCAGTGTGAAAAGAGCCTGGTGTTTGTACTCTGCATGGGGCAGATCACATCCAACATCTTGGGTCTAGTTTTTAAGAAGGACATTGACAAACAAGGTTCCCACAGAGGAGGCCACGAGGACTGTGAGCTCACTGGAAACTGGGAAACAGAGAACAGCTCACGGAACTGGGAGCATTCCTCCTGGGAAGAACACAAACTCAGAATTTTTGAGCCAAAGGGACCTTATAGATTATGTAGTTCAACCCCATTCCTACCAGTCATACAGAGAGGAAACCAAGGTCTAAAGACTCATCTACCTGACAAATCTATGTGTCCTGCAGAAACACTGCAAGCCGGGGCCGGGCGCCCACCTGTCAGGGTATTAGTGGGACATCCCTGCTTGCAGGGAAGATGCACCAGAGGACTTCCAGAGCCCCATCAGTTCCATAAGTCTATGATTTCTATGGTAGGGAAACATCATAAGGTAGAAAGAAAGGAAAAAGAAATGCAGGACTCAGAGGAAAATGGGGGTCCCCTCCTCCTTGGTCCTCTTCTCCCCTAGGCCCCCAGTTTCCCCTGCAGCTTGACCTTTGCCTTGCCCATGCTGTCTGTGTACCCTGTACTCCCAATACCTTGTTGGGTTTTACTGCCCGCTGTAGATTCTCGATCCATTTGTCCCTTTCGGCCGCAGAACGACAGGCAAAACATTTTGTTCCTGATGATGTTGTTACCTAGAGAGGGGTGTGGAGGTCAGCTGGGGCTCTAGAGGGGTGATGACTCCCAAGGACTGAGAGTCCATCACCATCTCTTCCTCCCCAGCCTATCCTCCTTTCTCTCAGCCCCAGAGGCTTCTGTTTCCTTGATGTCCCCACCTCTGCCGCTTTCTCCAGGACTCTCTGCCCTCCCCCTCCGTGACCCCTGCCCTTTGGCCCTCCCCAGCCCCCTACACCCAGTACCTCAAAACAGAACTCCTGGCCCAGGATGGAGCTGTGCACTGGCTTGATAATGGAATCTTCATCCAGGTTGAGCTCCAAGGCCTCAGCCGCACTGCTAGGACTCAGCAAGGACTCGTGGGAGTGCGACTCCTTAAAGCTCTGCATCAGCCGGGCCCTGGCAGGCGGGGGTCCAGGAGGGAGAATCAGGGCCCCACTCTGCTTACACACTCACAGGCTCGCATCGCCAACCTGGCTCTAGGATGGAGACTTGGGGAAAGGGGCTCCTAAACCCACTTCCCACATGGACACAGACACGGACAGAAAGAAACCCAGCCTATCCCCGGGGAAGGACATGAAGGATGTGAGAGAAATGAGAACCCTTTAAGAAATCCCCTCCCCTCAGCCCACCACCTAAGGGGTTGTGAGGACTGGGGACACCTAGAAATATCTCAACCCAGAAAGGAACCATGGAAGAAAAAAAAAAGAACAGGTGGGCCTTGGACACTTCTAGGTGGGACTTCTATGTGACACCTCCCCCGTCAAAACCACAGCTTCAGTATAAGGGGGAAAAGGTGGGAGTAAAGAACCAGAAGTACAGGGGCTTCCCTGGTGGTGCAGTGGTTAAGAATCCGCCTGCCAATGCAGGGGACACGGGTTCAAGCCCTGGTCCGGGAAGATCCCACATGCTGCGGAGCAACTAAGCCTGTGTGCCACAACTACTGAGCCTGCACTCTAGAGCCCGTGAGCCACAAGTACTGAGTCCATGTGCCACAACTACTGAGCCTGCGCTCTAGAGCCTGTGCTCCGCAACAAGAGAAGCCACCGCAATGAGAAGTTGGCACACCGCAATGAAGAGCAGCCCCCACTCTCCGCAACTAGAGAAAGCCCGCGCACTGCAACGGGGATCCAATGCAGCCTAAAATAAATAAATTTTAAAAAGAAAGAAGCAGAAGTTCAAAGATGCTGGTCTGGGCCTTGGAACACAGGTAGTGCCTAAAAAGCACTTAATAAATCCAAAAATGAACGAGCTACGAGGACAAGTTTTAGCAGAATCATGGGAAAGAGTGAGGGAAAATCATAAGAAATAGAAGGAGGATTTTGGGCAGAAGAGTGACAATGGAGATAAGGGACTGAAAATGGGGACTGGGGAAGAACAGATAGGGCGAGAAGGAGAAAAGGAGGAGGGAAAGGTGTGTGCAGAAAGACAGGATGGGAGAAGATGAGGAGAGGCCACTGGAGAGCTGGATGTGGGAACAGAGGTGGGGGATGGGGTGGGGGGGGTGGGGTGGGGACGAACTTGGGAAAATCAGTGCAGGAGGGCAGAAGGTGAAAGGCACTGAGGGGAGTGGAGGCTGGGACCACAGGGAAGGCAGAAGGTGAAAGGCACTGAGGGGAGTGGAGGCCGGGACCACAGGGAAGACAGAAGGTGAAAGGCACTGAGGGGAGTGGAGGCTGGGACCACAGGGAAGGCAGAAGGTGAAAGGAACTGAGGGGAGTGGAGGCCGGGACCACAGGACAGTTTGCTCGCAGCCGGCTAGGGGATGAAGAGTAGAGAGCAGTAGGGAAGCGGGAGGGGGAGCTCGGGTGTGGGAGCCTCCATGGAGCTATTTATAGCAGCCCCGTCATCTTGGGCTCTGTTGCCGTCAGCACGACGCTCCCCCGGCCCCCCGCCCCCGCGGCCAGGAATACCAGGCCCTCACACCCCCCCTCCCCAAATCCAGCTCCGGTGACATGGG
Source organism: Phocoena phocoena (assembly GCF_963924675.1). Classification (NCBI taxonomy): domain Eukaryota; kingdom Metazoa; phylum Chordata; class Mammalia; order Artiodactyla; family Phocoenidae; genus Phocoena; species Phocoena phocoena. The sequence goes on along the minus strand of NC_089228.1, from coordinate 64,596,756 downwards.
AAGGGGGAGGGGAAGGTGTGACTCACCTATCCCAACCTCCCCTACCTGCCCCATCCCGGGGGCGGCCAGACATGGGGGGAAAGGAAGGACAGGGTTCTCCCTGGGGCGGGGGGGGGGGTGGACTGGGTGAGGGGGAAACCCAAAGAGGGACCCCAAAGAGCAGACCACAGGAGCAAACAAGATTTCCTTCAAGCCCAGCCTCGGAGACAGTGCCCTCTGGACTTCTCTGCGGGCTTCTTCCTCAGGCTTCAGTCCATGGATTAACCCTCCAACCTCCCCTCCCCAGTCTGTTGACCTGCATACCCGTGCCACCTCCCCTTCTCTGCCACGCTCGACGCTGCACCTTCTCTCCTCCATAATACCTGCCAGCCCCACCCCACCCTACCACCCTTTTCTCATACCCTCTACCTGGATCACACTCTCCCCTCCTACCAACCAGCCCACCGCCCCTTCCCTGGATTCCTTAAATGTTCCTCCCAGGCTCCATCACTCCTTCTCCGTCCTTCTGTACAGTTCCTTCCATCCTGGGCTGGAGCCCATCCTTCTGACGGTCAGAAGAGTCCATCCCTCCTTGGCTTCACCTTCACCCCCTTTCCTGCCCTGCTGCTCACCCTCTCTGGGCACCCTGCACCAAGCCCCTCTCCTGCTGCTCCTCTGTTCTGACCCCTGTCCCACCACACCTCTCAATCAATCTGAAGCCGTCAAGCTCTACACTCAGAACCCCCACCCCTCCAGCCTCACTCTGGAGGCCCCTACACTGCATCCAACTCATCCCACCCCGCTCTAGCCCACTGCTCCAAGCCCTGTACCGGTCATGGTCAGCACTTCGGAAGCGAGGCAGGATCTGGCGAAAGCTGCTGGTCCGGTCAAGTTTGGGTTGTGACTTCGTACGTTTGATGGAGCTTTTTAGCCTCCGGCTCAGAAAGCCTTGCTGGGTGGGGGGGAAATGAGGATAGATGTGTTTTGGGGTAGGGTCAGTTTTACCTCCTCACCGCTCAGCTGGTAAAGAGTCCCTGGATGAAGGTGGGATGGGGGGAAAAGGGAAATCTCTAGAGGCGAGGAAAGGGGGATAGGAGCCCTGCTACCAGTTTGTCTTCCTGTGCTCTCATGGATGCGAGTGTACACACACACACACACACACACACACACACACCCCAGCCTGGAGAAGGTGGGAGGGCTGGTCTGAGAAGCAGGGGGGCAGAGCCAAGAAGGGGGAAACCAAAGAGGTGGGGGCACACACACACATACTCTCTCTCTCCCCTCCTTCCTCCTTTCTCATAATCCTCAGGCTCCAGCTGGGGCTGGAGGGGAGGAGACCCAGCTGAGCCACATCTGGCAGGTGCCTTCACTCACCGAGGGCCGAAAGGGTGCAGCGGGGGCGGCCTCCATGCTGTACTGCTTCCCCCCTGGGACGCTCTTCCTCCTCGAGCGACCCAAGTGGTATTCTGGAGGCAAGAAAAGGGCCGGAACAGAAGTTGGGGAGGGGGTTGCTGTTAGCCCAGGTTTCCACCCCTGGCCCCAGCACACTCGCCCACCTCCCTCTGCCCCTTAGCTCCAGCCTCACCTACCCCCCGGAAAGCAGCAGGAAGAGCAGCGGCGGCTGAGAAGCTGGCGGCGGGAAGGAGGGGGCAAGGAACCCGAGCCGGAGCCCCCGGAGGGGGAAGGGGTGGGAGGCCTTAGGCCCATGACTGGGGCTGGGCCTGGCAGTCAGCAAAGGGGCATGGCTAAGAGGGTCAGTAAAACTCCAGGAATAAAGGACACCGAAGATCCACAGAACCTAGGTCCTTGGTGCCCACCCCCCAGGAAGTGGCGAGCTGGTGGGGAAAGTCGGGTTAAAGGTCATTGACCAGAGGCAGGCCTTCCTCCTCCCTCAGCTGGGTACAACTTCCACCTGGCCCCTACTCCTGGAACCCCTGTCTGTCTGGAGGGCCAGAGCTACCTCCCATGACCCCCTCCCTGGACTGGAGGGGGAAGTCTTGGAAGGGACCTGTGAGGAGTGGAAGCGGAAAAAGCCTGGGGACTGAAAATTCAAGGAAGGGGTGGGGGGGAGGGGAGAAGGGGCTGGTTCCACGTGCACTGCAGTGGCAGGGACTCAGAAGTGAAGGGGGAAAGGGGAAAAGAGAAGAATGCAGGGGAACGGGCAGGGAGTGGGGACGATGGGCAATGGGGACTCGGGGGACTCCCAAGTGAGGGCAGGGAGAGGAGGAGGAGGGGAGATGAATGCCGATGAAGCTCAGACTGCTCAGAGTCAAGAAGGGTGGCAGCTGGGAGGAGGGAAGCTGAGGCTCTGCTGCCAGGGAATTTAGAGGGGCCAAGTGGCTAGAGGAGAATGAAAGTGGGGGGATGCCAAGCTCGGGCTCCAGCTCCAGAATGGCTGCCCAGGCCTGGGCTCCCCCCTCAGCCCCACAGTCACCACTGCAGCCAATGGGGGGGCAGGTGCTGCATCAGGGGCGGGGCTACCATCTCCATGGCAACAAGAAGCTACATGCTGGGGGGGGGGTGGACCGGAAGAGCTGCCTGTTAACCCTCTAGTTTCCAAAACAAGGGAGGGCCACAGCTACACGTTCACTGTCGGCTTGCTGAATTGCAAATCGCCTGCAAATTGCCCTGGAATCAGTCTCCAGCTTCCCTAGGCCTTTAAAACCTGGGTGTTAGGAGATGTGCACACAAAAATGTGGCTCCCATGACACAGGAACCCTTGTTAGTCCCTCAGGAACACATGTGTAAAGCACAAAAACATACACCGAGCTGTGGGGGGTACGTGCACATAAGACCCATGATACAAAAAGTAAAAAGGGATCTAGGTGCTTATGAGACATACAGGCAACTGTGAGAATGGGGGGGGTGCCACGGGTCCACATTCTGAGACCCTGGGGCCCAGATACCCCACAGGATACATGCTTAGACATATGTGAGCACTGCAACAGGGGAGTACATACTTGGACCCAGACACTCACATGAGAGCTGCTAGTGTGGATGTGGGGCCCGAGTCCCTCGGGCAGTCATGTGGGCAGCACGTTACAGAAGGGGACATTTAACCCAGAGACACACACAGGGCCCCCACACAGGGGAAGCCACTTTAACCTCTAAACCACATGTTTGAGTATACCATGATCCTGACCACATCAAGGTATCCCTGTATCCCCAAAGCACAAACATCCTTCATTCACATGAGAAGTACAACCACAACCACTGTCTCAGGACAACCCCTTCTTCTCCCCTAGCCTTTCCCTGACTCCAACACATGAATCCCTGGTTGCTACCAGAATACAGACAGACCAAGGAGCAAACGTGTTAATTACCCTTCTGTAACACACTCAACAATGCATCTAAGGGTTCAGAATATCTCCTTCCTAGTCTTTGCCTTTCTCAGGTCTAGCTGCCTGTCTCATGCCATGGAATGTAGCTCAGCCACTATTTCCATTTGCAAGCTCCTGTAATAAAGGCAGAAAGTCTAACTTCAAATCCACTAAAATTACATTTTGGAACTAAAGAATTAACAGAAGGAGAATGGATTTGCTAATTGGTTTGCTTGGTTCTTGAAGTAATATAACCTTATGCGTACAACCAAGCACTAAGATCCAAGAACTCACATATAAGTCAGAGGTACACGGAGGCCACATACACATACACTTACAAAGACCCTCACTGCCACAGTGAAAAAAAAGAGCAGAAACACAGAGGGAAAAGGGGCGGAGTGACAATCACAGGACATCCTGTTATTAGTGCTGCATGCAGTGACATGTGCAGAAAACAGGCACACGCCCATGTCCACACACAGAGCAAACCTGATAAGCATACACCACGATCCTGGGTCTCCGTGTCCCATCCCTGCACGATGTATACACGCATGCACACGCATAACAGCCACCTACACAGACCCGTAACACAGGCATTGTGCACACACCCACACATGTACACACCCTGTATACACACACAATTGGACTCACACGCGTGCACACACACACACACACACACACACACACAGCAAGGGCTTAGACTCCCACCTCTCCAACCTCTCTAATCTTGCCATCATCCACAGAATCTCCCCTTGCCCTCCAATCCCCCAAATCCCTAACCTTCCCTTTGGCCTTTCTTCCCTGTCACACCCAGCTGGCAGCTCTCAAGGGGAGCCACAAAGGGAGGCTGCCAAAGCAGGTGGAGGAACAGAGTTGGACAGAGAGCAGAGAAATGAGGGGCAAACTCTGTGCTGGAAACAGGAACCTCTAACAGCAGTTCCTGCCATGCCAGGCCTCACTGTGAGCCAGCCTCTATGATGGCCTCCCGATCCAACCAAGCCTGATCCTACACGGCCTACACAAATCCCAACCCCATCTTGCCCTTTCTCCTCTGAGATCACTTTACCGAAGGCCTGACTCTCTCCGCCCCACAAGCTGCCTCCCCAGCTTCCAGGCCCCTTCTCTGCTGTCTCCAACCAGTTCCCCATCTTAAAACCTCTTCTCTCTCTTCTAAATCTGGCTCCACTATCTCCCACCTTCCCAGCTATTCTCCAGCTATTCTCTCTCCTGGGCTCTCTCTCCTCTGCAAGCCTCTCTCATTCCTCCTCTCACCCAACTCCCCACTTTTCCTCTTTACCCCGCTCTTTCCCTTTTCAGCTTTTCTGTCCCCACTCCCTAACCGAGCAGGAGCTCACACCTGCTAGCCCAAAGGTGTTTCATACATGGTAGGATTCCAAGGAACACGCTCACACACTTACTCTCTCCCTCCACTTGCACACCACCCACATCCAGACACGCCCTGGACACCCATGCTGGGATTGACACAGATACCCAGGCCAATGATGGAACACACATGCAAAGACACACACTTGCCACCAGGGACACAGAAAATCCTTCTCATGCAGCCACACATCCCCACACACAGGAGGCTGATAGGAGGTGAGCCCCAGCAAGGAACATGCATTCTCAGGGTCAGAGGTGACAGGTACCAGTAAGGCCAAAAGCTGCCCCACAAGCCAGTGGTCAGCCCAGCAGCCCCCTAGGCAAGAAGCCGGCAGAGGAAAGATACGACAGGACAGACTTGAAAACCGCTGGCTGCACATGTGTGCACGAGGAACTGGGCCCCCGTGTGCACATGGCACCGACACACAGGGGACAGGAGCCTGGACAGCGACACACACGCGGACACCCGGGCTGCCACCTCCACCGAGGGTCTCCAAGACCACCCCACACCGGCCGCCCCCGCGCGCTCGAGACCCTGCCCCCACGAGGCCTGTCCCCGACCCCCCGACCTCCGCTGTCCCCCTCCAGTTACCATAACTCCCCCCACTCGGAAGATGCAGCGAGAACATGCGGAGGGAGCAGCTGCCGCCGCCGCCGCCGCCGCCGCCGCCGCCGCCGCCGCCGCGGCCTCCCCACCCCCCTCCCGGCGCCCACGCACACACGCGCCCCCGCCCCCAAGAGCGCGGCGCCCCCCCACGCGCGCGCTCCTCGTCCGCCCGGCCCCGCCCTTACCTCGCACCGCCCCCAGGAGGGGTCGGGGGGGGGATGTCCCCGGTGGGGGAGGGGCCCCGCCCCTGCGCGGGGGAGGGGCGGGGTGCAGCGGTAGAGGGGGCGGCGCGGCCCGGCTCGCGCCGCCCGGCGCGGTGGGGGCGGCGGCGGGGCCCGGGACGGCCGGGACGGCCGAGCGGTGACGGCCGCGGGAACGGCTCCCTCCGCCGCCGCTCCCGCCGCTGCCGCCGTTGCCCGGGCCCCGCCGCCGTTGCTAGGCGACCGCTGCTGCCGTGGCCGCCTCTGTCACGAGCCCCGTCGCCCGGAGACAGCGCAAGAGAGACACGGGAGGGGGACGAGGGGACCCCCAAGACCAACCGGGCCTCCCACCATCCTCCTGAGCAGGACCCCCCATCAAAACCTCGGAGGGAACGAGGGGCTGCGGCTCCACCCAGCAGAGGAGGAGCCCTGGATGCCAATGCCCCTCAAAGGTCCGGCGACCTCTCCTGGGCTCGAGAGTCCACAGCCTTTGCACAGACCTTCTCAGACCCAGGTCCCCAGGGCCCCAAAGACTCCTATGTTCCCTGCAGCACATCCTCCATGCCCTTTACACATTCCACGTCCACCTGAGAACCCCAAACGTTCACCAGCTATCAACTCTTTCGCTAAACCCTCCCCCTAAATATATATACCCCTGGACCCCCTCCCGACCCCTATTGAACCTCCAACACAAACACCTCCACATACCGTCCTCCAACTCCAAACACACATGGGTGCCCTTCCCCTAAACACACAGGAGACCCACACCAGAGACCCCAGACCCTGAGAACTGAGGGTAAGGAGAAAGAAGGCGAATATGTGGGCTGAGACGCCAACCACCGGATATATGATAAACATGCTCCACAAGCATGTGACCATTCTGACCTCGACACACAGGTATGCACACATGTACCCAAACCTTTCCCAGACATGGACATGACTGACTCCCTCTCTCTCTCTCTCTCACACACACACACAGATGTGACAGACATCACACACATTCTCTGTACACACTCCACCACCACCACCTGGCTTTGCCTCACAGAGATGTGCTACCCACACACCCCCATGGTCAGAAGTTTCCATGACAATGACACACACCCCTGGCCACCCATCCACCCAGGGTCCCAGAGCTGGTCCCCAAGGGCAGTAAGGCCTCGGCCTATGAGAAGAGGGCTGAAGGGAGCCAAGGGATGGAGACAGGCCACTGGCTCTCTCCAAGGAAGAGAAACTGGAAGCCTGGATCCCTGAGGGGATGGGTAGCTGGTGGAAGAAAGGGGTCACAAGGGGTTGAGGGGATGAAGGACCTGGACCCTTGGTCCTGGAAGGGGAACAGAGTGGTAGGGGGCAGTAACAAGGGGGTTTCCGGGGGGCTGAGGGCGTCTCTCTGCACCTTGGCTGCAGATCTCTGTTCTCTGCCTTCATCTCCCCTCACTGTTCCCATGGAAACCTTTTAAGCGAACTTCTCAGGAAGACAAAAATCTTTTTTTAAATGACTAAAGAGGGGGGTGGAGGGGGGGCAGAAAGAGGGAGGGAGGGGAAGAGACAGATGGAGAGAGGGAGAGTTGGAGAGACAGACTGAGCACATAGCTCCACAGACAGGCAGAAAGATGAGATGGGGGTCTGATGGAGATCCACCGGGAGCAGAGGGGAGAGGCAGAGGAATCAAGAGGCACAGAGAAAATAAAGAAATCGGGGAGGAAAGAGAAAGAAGGTGATAGAATTGCAGAAAACAGAAACAGCTGATAAGAAGAGGGGAAAAGGGTAAAGAAAATAGGGAGGGTCCACAGGCCATAAGGTCTGGAAGAAGAATCAGGAGCGTGGGGGTGGGGCTGAGGTCTGGGGGCAGGGCAGGAACTAGGTCATTCTTTCCAAGATCCCAGACTTGGGGCTGGGAGGGGCACGGGCAACTACACTCGGACAGGAAGCTAAAGATCTAAGGAGACTATTTTTGCAAGCACCGGGGAAAGAGTCAAACTTCGCTGCTGGAGAGGAAAAAGGGAGCGAAACAGCAAGGACCGCTGGGGCCTCTCACCCACAGCCTCCGTCCCGCTCAGATCCCAGAGGAGGGCGCCTGCTCCGCCCAGGTTCCCACTCGCAGAATTCGAGACTTTGTCTCCGCCTCCTCCCGGCCCCTGACAGCTCCTCGGTTCCCGGACTCCCCCTCCCATGCAACCCTGTCCACCTTCAGCCCTCTCCCCGCGACTGTCCGGGGCACGAGAGCCTGCTCGAGCCTGCTCGGCCGCCGTACCATGCTCGCCGTGGGGCCGCCCCTCCACCGGCACGGAGACTGTGCGTCTCAGCAGTTTGTTGCGACTGGACTCGCTCCTCCGGTCCCGGATCAGAAGGGGGTGTATCTAGGGGATGCGGGGGGGGGGGGGTGTCAGACCTCGCTGGCCCAGGCCGTCCCTTCTCTTTCCCTCCCCCACCAAGGAAGGATGAGCCTGCCTTTCCACCAGGCCTGACCACCTTCTGCCCCCGCCCCTCTATACTCTTTTAAGTGTCTCGGGGTGAGTGGATTTCTCGATTTCTCGTTCCCTTCTCCCGCCGAGTCTGTCTCCCTCATTCCCTTCCGTCCCACCCTCCTCTTTTCTTCCACCATTTCTTTTGAAACACCCTCCAGGGAATTCCCACAACCCCTCTGGTCTTCGCTGCTCCCTGAATCCACTTTCCCCTTGACCTTCAGTTCCTCCATTCTCCCTGTTTTCCTCCCAACCTCCCACCTCCCTCACCCCCTTCCCTCCCTCCGTGGCTGTCACGGGGGTAGCAGAAGCTGCATTTATAATCAGGATCCACAGCTTGTCTCCCTCCCACGGCCAGGCTTGCGGCCAGAATGGGACCCAACCTCCCCACCCCCCAGAGGGCTTGGTCACCTCCCCCCACCCTTCATCTCCTTCCATCGCCCCTCTAACTTCCCTTTAGCCATCACCTCTCCCTAAGCCTCATCCCCAACTCACCCTTGCCACCTCCTCCTAACCTCCACCCCTCCAAGAACCACCCACCCCACTAGTCCCCAGCCCGGGCTCCACAACTCAGCCAATTCCAGCTCCCTGTGGCCCTACACTCTGTCATTTCCCACTCCCTCCCTCCGCACCCTTACTATTTCAGTCTCTGGCCACTGGTCCCCTGGACCTGTCTGTCCCCAGCTCTGTCATTCCTTCATCCCCCCACCCACTGTCCTCCCTCTTCATCCTCACACAGTCTCCAGTTTCCCCAATTCATCCTACAGACCTCAAACCCTTGGTCAAGACCGGTGACCACTAGTGAATCACTCAAATGCCCCCCAGTGCCTAAAACTCCCCAAACCACCTCTCCCTTGAGTCACCGTGTCCTCCCCTGGACACTTGGACTTGACTCTGTGCCTTGGAAGCTCTCTACCCAGCCACCTCTCCACACTCACTTGCCCCCCAGATCCCTTGAAACCCTGGTTAACCTCAACTCCAGTTCTAACCCTGCCTCGCTACACCCTCCCTGACAGCTTTCGGGGCGCATCTCTCACCACCCCTCTGGTCTTGCAGGCTGCCCTATCACTCTCTAAAGCTGATCCCCAAATCACCCCCACTCCCAGTCATGCCTCTCTGGGCGTCCACCCTTCATATTCACATCGTGTTTCCTCTGATGGATCCTCCACTGCTGACCCAGCTCCAAAGTCAGAACCCACACTCTAATCACCCTGCATGGCCGCCACCTCCCACAAGGATGCTCTGTTCATTTCACATCTTTCACTCTGGCTAGTCCCTGCCCCTATCCTACTCTTACTCCTTTAGACAACTTCCCATACTCCCAGTTCCCCTCACCCCCAGGCATCTCTTCCCTTATATTCCTTCCCCATGTCCCTGGCGAAAGCCCTCCCAGTGTCTCTCTAAACCCTGATCTCAGCCTTCCCCATCTTCACTGCCAACCACACCCAGACCTACTGACCTCTGTCATCTCTCCTGGTACCCTGCAGCCCCTTCCCAGCTTCCCCACTCAGAGACCCCACTCTCTGAGTCCTGTACTCTGCCCCACGCCAGGGAAAGGACAGGGAGTGGTCAGTGATGGGGCTTACTGAGTGGGGCGAGAGGAGAGGGTCCCGACGATTGCTTTGGAGACAATCCCTCCAAAGTGATCCCCATGTCTCTACCCCTCCTCCAAGCCCCTTAGTTTCCCTTCCCTAGCCTAACCTAGCCCACAATATGAGCAGGGCAAAAACAGGAGGCACCCACAAATCTTTAGAACCATATCTCCTCCCCATCACTGTACATGGCCCTCAAAGACCCCCTTGGCCAAGGGGAGAGAACACCTGCCCCTTCTGACATCCCAACCCCAATCTCAGTGGCCACCCTCCTCCCACCACTTGCCAGTGTTTCTCTCTTTGCCTTCTTTGTGTCTCGCGTCCCTTCGCTAATGAGGATTCTCCCCATCCTTCTCTCCACATTTTCCCACACTACCCAGAGGTCTTTTCCCAGCCTTCCCACCCTGCTCACCTCGTCCTCATCCAGCATGAGAAGCTGGTTCCCCGAGATGATGCAGAACCGAGGGTTCCAACCAGGACGATCATATGGGGAATGAACGTATTGGGTTCGGTGCATAGGGGGTCCCCGTACATCTAGGGGGCAGAGACACACAGAAACGGTAAGGGAGGCTCTATGTATTTGGGAGACAGAGGTGTCTAAAATGGCAAGAAGAGAGTCCATAAAGGGGCAGAAGGGGAACCCACCCGCCTTGAGGAGATCACAGATGGGGGTGAGGGCCCCAGTAACTTTACAGGAACAGAAGATAAGCTGCTCTATCTGGGGAAAAAGAGGTGAGGGGAATCACATCACAGGGGACTCTGGAGACTTGGCAGAAGAAATACAGAGGAGTGGTTCAGAGAGGGGAATTATATCATGACAGAGAAGGTACAAGTTGGAGGCAGAGAAAGGTGAAGGAGCTCTCCAACCACTTCAGAAAAATAAAAAGGTGGAGGGTGCAGCAAAACTGGCAGAAGAAAAACACAGGGAGGTTGGTGGCAAGTGTCTAGGAAGAGGGAGGTCATCCAGATAGCTGCAGAAGACAAGGATTTGGACGTGGCACCACCCATCTGCAAGAGAGTAAGAGGAAGACTACAGAGCTGTGGGAAAGAAGGATGGGGATGTAGGGACATTTGGGTCATGAGACTCTAAGAGCTAAACATCTGGAAAAGAGAGGGAGTCAGGGAACTTACCTGTTCCCAGAGTCAGAGTCATGAGAGGGCCTCCCCTCCTGCCGCTCCTCTTTCCTCCACTCCCTCCTCCCCTAGCCCAACCCTGCTCATCCTTTGGGGAAAGATCTGGTTCTGCTAGTGGTGGCAGGGAGAATGGGTCTTGTAGGCATCTGGCTGTGGAGGGGATGGGGAGTGAGGAGGTAGGAAATATGCTGTTTGAATGAATACTGAATTGATGTCTTCCCCTACTCCATGCCCGGAGGTCGGAGGTCGAAGATTCAATACTGCCCCCTACACCACCCCCTCCCCGCCCTATCACGTCTACACAGACAGGATGGGAGCCAACTCTACAAGTCAGGAACCTCCCCAAGGCTCGGTGAGGAGCTTGAGGAAGAAAGAGGGGAGGGAAGAATGGAAGATCCAGGTATGTGACATAGAGCGGGTCTCCCAAGACTAAAGCTGGGATTGGGGACAAAACTTCTAAAAAAGAAGAACAGTAAACTAAGGGTCACCCCTGCTCAGAGACCCACCCCCACCCAGGGTCCTTCTTCCCCAACTTTGCTGTTCTTCTTCCCATGCCCCCATCCTTGCAAACTGCTTCCCCTTTAAACCCCAGTGCCACACACCATCACAGGGACGTAGGAGACAGGCCCTATAGAAGACAGAAATCAAATTGGTGACATCAAAGTGATAGAAAATAGGCCTAAGGAATCAGAGTCAGAGTTTAGAGGAAGAAAAATCCTGTTACCTTTACAGGATAATTAATCATGGGTATATTGCAGGAAACGAACTGGTTTTTGAACTTCATTCCAACTGAAAGCTCTGAATAGGAGTTTTGAAAAATCTAACCCCTTTCTGTCTATAAACATGTTTCAAATTTACCCAATCTGCAGGTCAGAGTCAGAGATGAGCCCCCAGAATACAGGTATCTAGAAACCCCAATACTTTGAAACTCTCACTATCTCAATGCCACCTCAGAGATTCTAACCAATACCCTCTAGATACAGAGATTACCAAAACCCAGGCTCTGGGACTGCAGACACTGCAGGAAACATGTCCATTGCAATCAGACCCTGAGGACCCCCAAAGGAGACATCTGTTGATACATATCATCATCATGGGAGGGACTGGTTCAGGCTGCAGCCACAGGGAGGCAGGTAAGACTTCAGGGGACACTTTCCGGGAGGGGGGAAGGACATGGGGAACTTAGCTTAGGAGCAACTCTGGAAATATACACATACAAATATTGTCTGGACTTAAGTAAGGATGATTCTGGGAAGCAGATGCAAGAGACAGAGAAACACAGTTGAGAAAGAGGAAAGATTTACTAGGATGAGCAATTCCACAGGGCTCAGATGGGGATCTCTTGTAGGTCCTGTTCCAACCACCAAAACCTATGTCTTTGCTCCCCAAATCTCCAACACCCCAGGAAGTAGAGGGGCCAAGAAAAGAGGAATGGGTGATAAGAGCTGGGGAAAGTGAGTAGGCACAGACTAGTGGTGATAAGATGGGGAATGGGGTGGGGAAGAGAGGATGGGGTGGAGAAGAAATAACAAGGATGGATCTAAGAGAAAAGGAGACAGGAATGATGGTAAATCTTTAGGGACAAGGGAATATACCAGAAGGGCCCAAATGGACATGGGGCAGAGAAAATGAGGTGGACCTCATAGGTACTAGGACAAGGGGGTCAAGAAGGAGGGGGCAAAGAGGTGGTAGAGATATAAGGGAGCTACCAGATAGAAGTGAGGAAGAGAATGGACACCAGAGAAGGGACTGATATAGGGGAAGGACAGAAGGGGGACTCATATAAGGAACGGACACCATATGGGGGGAAAGATATAGGTGATGGACACCAGAGGAGGGAGGGGGAATGGAAATAAGGATTGGAGGTGGGGGAGGGGGATAAAAGTGGTGAAGTGAAGGAAGTGGATGTCTGACCCCAGGGATTACATTTCAATGGTCAAGGGCCTTGATGAGGGTCAGAGTGTGGGGCAGGGTCCTAACCCGCCCCCTACTCCCATCACTCAGTCTTACTTGTATTGCCCCTTCCACACCCCCAACAAACACACACTGAATTTGGCCCTCCCCCTGCCCTGGTCTCTCCTCCCCCAACCCATTCCCCATTCTCTCTCTCCTCTCTTCCCTCCATCTGGACCCTCCATTCCTCTTCCCCCCTCCCCCCACTGTCTCCCTCTCTCTCCATCTGGCCCCTTCTTCTCTCCCTCCATCTCCTGTCTTTTTCTACCCCCTACCATACTCTGAGCCCCCTACCATATTCTTCCCCCCATCTTCTTGGCTTCTCTTTTCACCCCTATGTTTTCATTTTCTTCATTTTCCCCTCCTAGCCCTCTCCTAAAACTCTATCCTTCTATTTCCTTGATATTTTCCTCATCTCTCAGCTCCCATCTCAAAATTATTTCTGCAGCTCTTCCCCCAACCCTGTCCTTCTATCTTCCCACCCTTTCTGGCGATCTCTTTCCCCTTCATCATTTTCCCCTCAGCCCCCCTTCAAAGCCTGTTTCTTGGCTCCTCCGGCCCCTATCTACCCCTATTCTCTGACCTCCAATCCCTCATTCCCCATTGCTCCCATCCCCGCCTTCCCGGTCCTCCTCTCCCCTTCTATTTCAGCTGCTCCCCTCCCTGGCCCCAGCTCTGCCCAGCCCCCCCCGCCCCTCCCCCCTTCTCCCCCCCAACTGGCCCTCCCCCGCCCCTCACCACCGTACCTCTGAAGGGGGCATAGGACATCGCGGGGATGCTCCCCCGATGGATGGAGGCGCGAGACCTGCTCATCAGGCCTGGGGGGGAGGGGGCGGGGGGGCCGGGGGAGAAAGAGAGGAGAGAAAGAGGGGGAGAGAGAGGGGGAGAAGGAGGAGGAGGTGGAGGAGGAGGAGGAGAGAGGAGCGGAGAGGAGCAGAGAGGAGCAGAGAGGAGGAGAGAGGAGGAGGAGGAGGAGAATAGGAGCCAACGGCAGCAGCGGCAGCAGGGAGAGGGAGAGAGAGAGAGAGAGAGAGGGGGGCGGGGGAGCGAGCGCGAGAGGAAAGAGCAGGAGGAGGAGGAGGAGGAGAGAGTTTCTGCAGCCCCCACCCCTACTCAGTGAGAACCAGAGAGGGAGAGACCCCTGACTCAAAAACACACCAGAGAGGGAGCAGTTCTAAAGATGCAGACCCCAGACCCTGAGATGGGGAGACCCCAGACCCACAGAGAAAGATACCTTGCCACCCGGGGTGGTGGGAGGGCGGGGGATAATCTGAGGCACAAACCCAAAGTCTAGAGGAAAAGAGACCCCAGTCTCAGAAAAAAAGACCCCAGACCCCCCGCCCCCCACTCTGAGAGATGGGTCAAAGGTCAAAACCTGAGCATCCTGTCTCAAAAAGGTTCTCCATAGCCACAGATATCTTAGACTCACGACTCAGACGTGATCTCAGGGACTGAGACCTAAGAACTAGACTCAAAGAAATAGATGAGACCCAGATTCAGAAAGAACCCAGACCTAGAATTAGGTCTTTGAGAACTCAGGCCCAGAGAGAGATATGAGACCCCAGACTTAGATCTCAGAGAAAATAAACTGCAGACTCGGAGACTGACAACTCGAGAGACACAGATACTCCAAGACCCTGGGGGCAGTGGGGGCGGGGCCAGGAGACACTCAGCTAGCCCGGAGATGCAGAACTCAAGAGACCCCAGACTCATAAAGAAGAGTTTCTAAGATCTCTGAGAGAGGGTGATCGCGGACCCAGAAACCCCCTAAACAAAAAACAATGAAACTCAATCCTGAGAAAGATGCTAATGCAAATACTGAAAGACCCCACAGAGATCTCAGAGACAAACTCCAAACCCAAAGACAGAGATCTCAGGGAGACCCCAGCCCCAGAGAGGCAGGTATGAAAGAACTCAGCCTGGGAAATGCCCAGTCATACCCACAGAGCAGACCAGAGACCCCAGACCTAGGAGGAAGGGGGAATACTGGGTAGGGGGTGACGCAAGAGCGTTTTTCTCTCTCCTCCTCCCACCTATTTCTCCTCTCATTGGCCCCTGTCTCCATTTTTGGGTCACAGGATGTGCTCGGGCCCCAGGGAGTTTATGTAGGACAGGTCCTGGCTCCTAGGGGGATGGGTTAAGGGAAGGAGACCCAAGAGTGAGAGGTAGACTTGTCCCGGAGAGTGAAACAGCAAGGGGATAAGGGACAAAAGGACCATCACTACTTCCTGGTGTCCTCTTCATATCCCCAACCCGCAGCCCTTCCCCCACACCCCACACCGATTCACCAGTCCGTCTCCAGCTTTGGGGTTTCAGTTAAGAGGGCTGAGCGCCCTCAGCCCCATTTTAATCATCTTCTATCCCATTTACAGGGTCTCACTCTGTCCTTTTTTTTAAAATGCATCTTTCCTCACCTAGGCATGGTCTTGCCATGCCGTGTCTGCCTAATCACTCCCCCCTACCCAGGGACAGCTGGTTCCTCAGGTTATACTTGTGCATCCCCAATTCAGGCATCTGTCACTCCTAACCAAAATGGCAGGGGGCGTTCTCTCCACCCCCTGAGGTTCAATCTCCTAAGACCCTCCCACTCCTTAAGGCCTCGGGAACAGTGTAGGGGCTGTTACTAGGCACATTCTGGGGTTTAAGGATGACTCCCCACTCCACAACCTGACGCATCGACTCTGCGGGGTCTCCAGAGCCCCTTTCCTTGCGCCAGGTCTCTCATCACGTGGCCTGCGAGGCTGTCCCGCGATTGGTCTCTTCGCGTAGCTCATTGAAGTACCGCCGCCTGAGGGGACCGGCCCCCTCACGTGACAGTGGAACGCCGCTGCGGCTCTCCTCAGCCTGCAATAGGACGTTTCCGGTTTACACGGAAACAGGTGTCCCATTTCCGTGCACGTCTGCAGACCCGGCTGTTGATTGGTTGGATCCCTCTTCGCCCCTCCCTCACTGGGAGGCGGGACAAACTGGGCCACGTGAGGGCAAGGATTGGCTGGCTCTGGGGGTTAGGGTGGTCTGGCTTCTACTGTCACGTGGTCAGCGCTGTTTTCTTATCACGTGGCTGCTGCCCAGGTAAGAAGAGGCCGCTCTTCCTAGCTTTGGGGCCCTTCCTCGGCGTAACGTGTGGCCTTTGATATTCAACTCTCCTCTACCAGCAGAGGCTACATGAGGGGGGGGCGGGCTCCCGCATTCCTGCTCGGCGGAGGGGTGAGTGACCGGCCCCGCCTCTTCCGGTCCTCGAAGCTTCGACCACCACCCGCACCCCAAATCCCAGAGGTTGGCCCGGGAGGAGGTAGTGAAAACCGAGTCTTTGTCTTAATTTTCCAAGTTTCTCTCTCAGCTTCAGGGACCTTTTCCTTCGGGGTGCAGAAGAGGGAAGGCAGAGCCTGAGTGTCTATCCAAGCAAAGGGTTCCCGGGGTGCAATTTCCCGGGGTATTTATGGGGAGACACAGAACTCACTTCCTGCTCTCAGGCCGCTCTGTTCCTGTCGCTTCTTTGGATGCCGGCCCTGCTTCCTGTAGTCTCTCGCCTTCTGTTGCTACCCCGAGCCCTGCTGTCCATGGCTTCAGGAAGCCCCCCGTCCCAGCCCTCGCCGGCCTCGGGCTCTGCCTACGCTGCCGGCTCGGTCTCTGCAGCCTTTGTCACCTGCCCCAACGAGAAGGTCGCCAAGGAGATCGCCAGGTGGGGACCTCAGTGTGGAGCGAGGAAGGATGCTTAGGAAGGGAGAGTTGGAGGTGGGGGAGAAGAGTGCCCTCCCGCTGCTTCCTGCCTGTCTCTGGGCTGCCAGTGCAAAAATCCGGGTCACGGGGTTTCTAAATGGGGCTGTCTTTTCACCTTCAGGGCTGTGGTGGAGAAGCACCTGGCAGCCTGCGTCAACCTCATTCCTCAGATTACATCCATGTGAGTTATAGAAGTTGGGGGGTTAACCTACCTCTCGGGTCTGACTGGCAGTCTTTTTTCCTTGGGGGAAATCTTTGCTGCCACAGCGCTCTCTTCCTGACCTTTTCAGCTATGAGTGGAAAGGAAAGATTGAGGAGGACAGTGAAGTGCTGATGGTGAGAAACGTCCCCTCACCCAACAAAAACTTAATTCCCTGACCACTTACTTTGATCCCTGTCCCTCGTCTGAGATCCTGAAATCAATTTCACCTTTTGATTCAATTGTCTTCCCTCCCTTAGATGATAAAAACCCAAAGTTCCTTGGTTCCAGCTTTGACAGATTTTGTTCGGTGAGAACTTTATGGGTAGAGGCGAGGGTGTGTCCTGTGGGGTGAGACTTGCTGGGCAGTCTAAGGGGGTGGGCTCCTTCGGGTAAATCTCTGAGTGATCCCCCATCTTTTTCCCAGTTCTGTACACCCTTACGAAGTGGCCGAGGTTATTGCATTGCCTGTGGAACAGGGGAACTCCCCGTACCTGCATTGGGTGCGCCAGGTTACAGGGTCAGTTCCTGAGTCCGGCACAGCCCCACCGTGATGAGCCTTTGTTTTTGCCACGTTCCCTTCATATACTTCAATGCCCCCTGCCTTCCAGGTGATGACTGGACCCTTAATAAAGCTTTAGTTCTGTCATTTTCCTTTTTCCTTGTCAAAAAGTGAATTTGGTTGGGAAGATCAGAAGTGCTTCTAGTCCCTTTGTTCTCATCTTTCAGAATGACTCAGAGCTGCTAAGTTTATTTATTTTTATTTCAATGATACAGAGCCCAGGATCCTTTATCATCCTCCCCTCCTCAGTCTCCGTCCCCAGGGGTTAAATAATTTTTAAAAATATTTAAAAAGCTGTAACAAAATAACATCAAAGGAAATGGGAAGAGGAATGGGGGAAGGGTCAGGAATCATGAAGGGAGTAGAGAAGAGAGAGCCTCTTCCCCAACCCCCCACCTGGATTCCAGCCTGGGCAGTAGGGCGAAGTACCCCCTACCGCCGCAGGTACATCCCAGCTGTAGGTGAGGTCAGAGGTCAGGGTATGAAAGTGCCGGTGTATGTGAATGGGGAAGTAAGTGGGCAGAGGCAGGCTGTTCAGAAGATGCCCCCTCCTCCCCACTCAACCAGGTACTGCACAGAGCCATCAGGCCGTACTCTCCGAGCAAGGACCCGGACGGGGTCCCCTCGGGACAGGTAGCCGACCCCACCTCGGACTCCTCCCCCAGTTCCAGGAGACAAACTACGGCACAGGGGAGAAGGGGGTGCTGAGCGTCTAGGAAGACCTGGGGAGGAGGCTGGGACTGAGGAAGATGAGGCAGTCATCGAGTGGGGGGCACTTTTAGGGAGGTCTGTGGGGAAACCAATGTGAAGTTCCAGGGGTGACCTAGGGAGAGAAGGCAATTGTCAGTCCAGATGGAGATTAAGGACTGACCAGAAATGGACGCCATATGTGGATTAGAGAAACAAAAAAAAACGGTTAGAGACCAAGGAACTTAAGAGCACAGAGGTGAAGAGGAAAGAGGTATCACAGGTAAAGGAGTAGAATCTCACCTGTCTGGGGGTTCACCATCCCCAGAGGTCCCTGCGGTGCTGGCAGAGGGGTGGAAGGAAGCGAACATCCGGATGGGACTGCTGGGGTTGGGGGAGGGGGAAAGTCAGGACCCGAAGCAGGGGAACAGGACCCTCTCCCCTGAGAAGGGCAGAGCTCAAACACTACCCTCAAGGAACCCCTGTCCCCAGAATACTGGGAAGCAGACATTGGCTCTAAGTGTCTCTAGGAAAAGAAGTGGGCAGCCAAGGGAGAGAGGGGAAAGAATTCTGGGTGAGAAAGTCCAGAAGATGTAGACGACTGGAAGAGAGGTTCCAAGGGAGTACACCTGGCTGGAGGCAGGAGGTGCACTGACCTGGGCAGGCAGCGGGCATCTGTGGGCCGGAAGTTGTAGCCGCTGCTGCCCTGGTAACTCTGGTTAGGGCTGGAGGGTGGTGGAGACACTGAGGCCTAGAAGGAGCAAAGGACTGAGAGATAATCCTTGATTTCTTCCCACACCACCATTTGCCCCACGGGGTGCCCCTGCCCTTGTACCTGCAGTGCCCTCTGCAGACGAGCCCGCTCCCTCTGCTCCTGGGGCTCGGGCTGGTTGCGCACTGCTGAGGGTGGCCCCAGCTCCTCCATTTTCCCCTTCTGCCTCCTCCTCAGGGGCTCTGGCTCCGGCCTCCGGCGCTTCCCCAGGGGACGTGAGACCCCTCCCCCAGGGCCCTGCCCTGAAGGGAAGCTGTAAGAGGCCTCCTTATCCCCCCAGCCCCCTCCCGGACACCCCAAGACCTCCCCGACTCCATACATACACCCTGAGAACTTCCCCATCCCCCCTGGACCAGTGACCTGGTGGGGGCTCCATCTCCAGTAGGGGCCTCCACAGGGGGAGGGATCCGAGCATGGAGACCAAACAAGCATTTTCTCTTCTTAATCTCCCTCCCTGAAATGAAACTGGGGTAAGGGGAGAAATAATATAAGGTCAGTGCCGTAGAAAAGGGACCCTCCTATGCCATTACTCAGTCCTTTTCAGAGGTGATCTTCCAGGTGGGCTGCAGCCCCTCCCCTCCCAGGCTGCCATACCATATCTCCATCTCTTTCTGAGCCTCCCTCCAACTCACCGGTCCTTGTGGCTATTGAGAGCAGAGAGGAGCCTGGAAGAACGTTCTCCCTTGGGGGTGTCTGAGAGCTGGGGGAGGGGAAGGAAAATGGGGTCAGGGGAGCAGTGATTCCCTCCCTCCCCCTTTTCTCCACATCTCCCTGGTCCACCCTGACCCCCAGAGCTGCACTACCCCTTACCTCCCCAAGGAGCAAACTGTCCCAATTCTCAGAGGTGAAGGGGAGGATCTCACGGTCAAAATCAAAGTATTTTTTCTTACAGCAAACGCTGAGGTGGTAGAGGACAAGATGAGCCACGTCCACCCTGGAGAAACATTAACTTGTCAAGGTGGTAGAAGGGTTACAAAACCCAGGGGGTGTCCCAAGGCGGGGGGCTGGGGCCTGTAAGGTGAAAAACTGGCAGTGTTGAGGGAGGAGTTACGCTGAGTTCGTGCCCCATCCAGCTCACCAGCGAAGCTGTAGCCTCCGGACCTTCTCAGGACCCCCCCGACACACACAGCATTCAAACTCATAGAACCTGGACGTGGGCAAGAGGGAGAAAAATACTTTTTACAGGAAAACTACACCATGCTGTGGTGGGGGGGGACGCCCAAGCAAGGACCGGGCCAACAGGTAAGCAAAGCTGCAGAGGTTGGGAAGAGACCAGGTCTGGGATGGGAGGGTGGGGGATGGAGGGGATGGAGCAGAGCTCTTGGAGAGCCCAGCCAGGCTCACCTGTCCCCGTAGAGGAGGGGCTTGCTCAGACACTGGGTGCAGGCCTCATGGAACCACTGTAGGCAGCTCCTGCACTGCAGCATCTTCAGGTTCCACCTGAGGGGAAACACAGGACCAGTGACCCCCAAATACCTCTCCTTAACTGCCCCAAACCCAGCTCACCACCTTCTCCCACACCTTCAACACTCCAGCCAGCCACCCTGTTCTTTCTCCTTCGTTCCCTGCATCCACCACCGCCCCCCACAACTTATTCCCTAACCCCCGCCCCTCACTACTCACTCCCCAGGGCCACCACAGTAACAGTAGCTCTGCTGCCGGTTGCTCAGATGCCCGGCGTCCCAGTCCAACCCCTTTAGTCCGTACGGCAGGGACAGCTTCATGCCCAGCATGGCCCGGGCATAGGGGCCCTTCTTCAGCGCACCTCCCCTCTGCAGGTGGAACAGGCAAGCGGCCTCAGGGGTGGGGGAAGAAAGGACTCGGGAGAGGCTGGGGGTGGGAGGCTCCCACAGGAAGGTGCCTTTACCTTGGTAGCGATGGCAAAGACGCACTGGCGGCAGACCCAGGATGTGCCCTCTCCCTCTCCGGGGGCTGGGGCCCTTGGAACGTGGCAGTCCTGGTGATAAGCTGAATAACGATAATATTGATAGACCACTCATTGCGTTGCATACCTGTCTGCACTAGGTGTTGGGACAGGAGGAGTCTTACCCATCTCATTTCATTCTTGACCGTGGTCCTGCTGGGGTGGGCGTGTTACCTTTATTTTAATAGCAGGTGAGGCAGCTGTGGCTCTTTAAAGTTTAGGGACTTGCCCAAGGTCACATGGGTAGAAAAGGGTGTATTTGAACTACTTTCTGCCTGCAGAGCTCACATGTCCCATCCCATGTTTGCCGCTCCCTGTGCTGGAAGGGAGTGAGGTTACAGGGTTGAGGAGATGGGCCAGAGCAGTGACTTGGGGACTCAGGCCAGGACAGGTGGTATAAGGACCAGTGCTAGAGGGAAGGGTGAGAGGCAGCCTGGAAGGCCCAGGGCAAGCTGGACCATTCAGGTGTCCCGCTCTCTCACCATGGCGACACTTCTCACAGCTGACCAGCCGGTTCCCAGGGACCACAGTCTCAGAGCGACATACACAGCAGAGGAGTTCCTCCCCAGGGAGGGCAGCTGTGAAGAATACAGTGTCAGAAGGCCTGTCCTTAAGCCCTTTCTGCCCCCCACACCAGGTTTCTGTTTTCCACGGGATGCACACCCTCAGGCCTCTCACCAGGGCTGATGTCTTTCCATAGAACCAGAAACTGGGAATCATCCTCAAACTGGACCAGACACACCTCCCGAGCACTGTCCACCTGGAATGGGTGGGCACAGAAGATCAAATGGAAGTCAGAACTAGATAAGGGAAATGAGAAAAGGTGACAAGTCAGAGATCAAAGGTCTTACCTTTTTGATGGTCCCCAAGTATAGCAGCCCATCTGTCCATCTGGCCAGCACATCTTGACCCTCCCAAAGTCGAGGCCTGGAGCCTGAGGTGGGAGCAGGGGAAGCTGGGTCCCAAAGTGGGGGGGCACCAGAGCGGCTCAGCCGGGGGGGCTGTGCCATTGCATCCTGGGGGGGCCTAGCTAGAAGTGGGATGGGAGGAGAAAGTTATGAATATTGAGGAACTGGTCCCCATTTTCTTTGCCTATTTTTCTGTCAAGGACTCAAGCAGGTGTGCCCCCAGTCTCCATTTCCCTGAGACACCTGGATGGGAAACCACTGGGCCCCCCTCCCGAGCTTCTTGACTCCAACTCTCCCAACACAGTCACCACTGGCTCTCTTCTCCCTACCCCCCCTACCAACCTAGTTCTCTAGTTTCCCAGCTTCCAGGGCTCCCCTGGGATGTTATATGCTGGCCTTGAGATTTTAGCAGAAACGATGGTTGCAGAGGTAAAGGTTACCACTCAATTTCTACTACCACCTTCTATTGCTGTTTAGAGGGATCATAATTGGGGTACTGTTTCCCAGAGATGTGTTTTAGGAGCTTTTTCTGGAGATGTTTTCCAGAGTGTTAACGGTTGCCTCCCGGGCCCGCGTGTCTCATTCAGAACAATCATCTTGATGCCAGGTTATGTCAGGTTACCCTTAAATTCGGGGCTCCCGCCCCCGGGTTAGATAACTTCCCTGAGTGCCCCGGGAGGGGGGCGTGTCCCAGTCTCGGTCTCTACTCCCCATGACGGCGAGTCCGAGAGGGGACTTGAGTCGGCCCGACCCGACCCGATGCCCGGGCGACGCGGCTCTCCCGCCCGCGCCCTGCGCGCCGACCCCCGGCTCCCTGCCCCCCCCACGGGCGCCTCCCGCCGCCTCCTTACCAGTGACAGCTGGGGCCGCCGGGAGCCGGGCAGAGGCAGACGTGGGAGACCGAGGCGAACCCCCCGCGCGGGGAGGGCACGTCTGGGCGTCGGGGGGCGTGCAGGCAGAGACCGGGGGGTCCCCAGGCCCAGCCCCTCCGTCCCGGCGGCTCTGGGGCGTATGACGCAGCAGCCAAAGCAGCGGCAGCGGCAGGAGGAGGAGGCGGCGGGGGGAAGGAGGGGAGGGGAGGGGAGGGGAGGGGAGGAGAGGGGAGGAAAGGGAAGGGAAGGGGAGGGGAGGGACAAACCGGCTCGGGGGGAGGATGGTGGGAGGGGAGGACTAGGGGGAAGGAGGAGCCGGGGGTAGGGGGGCGGGCCCCACCTCACCCCACCTCCCACACCTCCAACAGGCCTGGAGGGTGCAGAGCAAGCGGCGCCTTCTGCGCGGATGGGGTGTGCGGACTGTCGGATCCGGCGAGAGAGGGAATCCCCGCAGCCCCATCCTCCAAAGGGAGACCTGCCCTCGGGGCCGGAGGAAATACCCCCTCCCGGCCGCCGGCCGGGCCCTCACCCCATGCCACATCCGTTAACTGCCCCCCCACAGCCTTCAGTGTCATTCCAAGTCCCACCCCCCAGCCCCAGTTCACGACCCCGCCCTCCACCCGCCCTCTCACTGCCCCCGCCACGCCCTCCTCCCTCGAGTGCCCCGGCCCCGCCCTCGCTGTGCCTAGCTGCCCCCCCCCCCCCCCCCGCCCACCGTCGCCGTGCTTCTGCGCACGCGTGACCCCTCCGGCGCGCGCGGCACCTGGGAGGACCCAGCCCCTCCTTTACGGGGCGGTGGCCCTCGGCAGTTGGCGCGAGGGAGTCGGGGCTTGCGTCCCGCCCCGCACTTCTAAGGCGGGTCCACGGACCGGGAGGGCTAGTACCGAGGCGGTGACGCCGCCGAGAGCCAGCCAATGGGCAGCGGGCGGGGCCAGCCCCAGCGGTTCGAACGGGAAGGCAGGGAAAGAGCGGGAGGAAAGAGCCAGCAGTTTGTGGGAGGGAGCGCCAGCCGCGCCCCTGGGCTCGGGTTCCTACCTTCCCACACTCGCCAGAGGAGTTCCTGCCCCGTGCTGGGGTGGCCTGTGGCAAAGGGGAAACAGAACTAGTGACTGTGGACACCTAGTGGGCAACTCCTAGACGCGGACGACGGGGGCAGGGTATGGGAGCTAGAGGCCACCCGACTCCGGGGATGGTCTGTTAGGGAGAAAAGCTGAAGCCCTAACCTCGTGAAACACACACACAAATGCTTGGCAGAATGCAAGATCCACAGTTCCCATCTTTACAGGCATGAAAAATATCTCCCTTATTGAGCAACCGCTAATAAAACCTTTATTTAAAAAAACAAACAAAAAAACCCTCTTCTTTATTTGATAGGCCCAGGTATCACAGTGCCCCCCTCCCAATAAAGCACCCCCCACCGCCCCCCCTTCCCCGTCTGTCTCACACACACACACACACAAAATCTAGATCCGTCTTCATTTCCTATTGGCCTGGGCAGTACCAATAACACACTGGTTCACCTGCGGGCAGGGGGTTTAGACAAAATAAAAAACGTTTTCAGAGTAACCAAAAGAACAGTTTTCTCCAAATCACCTCCCAACCCCCAATATTTGGGCTGCCCTCAGAGAATCCTAAAATAAGGGCTCTGAAAGGAAGTTCAGGCTGGTCTCAGTTCTCCCATGCCCACTAGGTATTCTAGGTCTGGAAGAGGAGGAAAGGCCTGAGAAGGAACAAAAGCCCCACAAAGGAGCAGAGAGAGGAGCTTCTGTTTCTAGCAGTACCTCGGACTAGACACCCCCAAAGCTCTCCCAACACTAATGCTTAATAAGCTAGATAAAACAAGAACAACACAAATTTAGGAACCAAGGCTA
Organism: Phocoena phocoena; assembly: GCF_963924675.1. Classification (NCBI taxonomy): domain Eukaryota; kingdom Metazoa; phylum Chordata; class Mammalia; order Artiodactyla; family Phocoenidae; genus Phocoena; species Phocoena phocoena. Next base: position 64,572,611 of record NC_089228.1, on the reverse strand, counting down.
TTTGGAAAATTAATGATTCCAAGCCTAGGGGAGGAAATGTACAAGATGGATCTGGAGTAAAGACTACTGGGGACCTATCTAAAGGACACAGGAGCCAAGCTGGAGCTTCTACTGGCCAAAGATGGGCAATTTGAGCATCAGAACGAATAATGACCGCAAAGGATATATACCAAAAGTACAAGTAAGTATCTGTAAGATGTTACCTCCTGGATAAAAACTCACTGTTCACCTTTGAAAGTTGCCAGGATACCAACTTATAATACTGAAAATTGATAAAGAATCTAGAATTTATCCCATCTTACCTATATGGACTGAATTTCAGAATAACCAAATAGATGGTAAAGGGGAGTTATTTATAGAAGAATTGTGATTAATAAATGTAGAACTGAGAAAATCACCATTTAAAAAAATCACCATTTAAAAACTCCCTAATAATAGATCTAGATAGTATTACTGATAAAATCACTAGGGGAAAAAGCTGATAGGGAGTTTTTAAATGGATAGATCAGGCTGACAATACCCAAATCCAATGATCAATTTTTTTTTTTTTTTTGCGTTACGCGGGCCTCTCACTGTTGTGGCCTCTCCCGCTGCAGAGCACAGGCTCCGGACACGCAGGCTCAGCGGCCATGGCTCACGGGCCCAGCCGCTCCGCGGCATGTTGGATCCTCCCGGACCGGGGCACGAACCCGCGTCCCCTGCATCGGCAGGCGGACTCTCAACCACTGCGCCACCAGGGAAGCCCCCAATGATCAATTTTTATATCATTAAAAGTGGAACAATTAGGGGGAGGGGGAAAAAAAGTGGAACAACTAGATACTAGGTGCCTCCTGATATGATGCAATAGAAAGTATATCACACCATCGAAGTTTTTTTCCCAAGAAATTTAAACCTGATTCAAATCAAGCCTCTAAATCTACAAAAATTGTGAAGGAAAGAGGAAGCAACCAGCCAAAATCTAGAATATGGTATATTCTATAGGACAAGTGACCCTACTTCTTCAACAAATAAATGCTATAAAAGGGGATGAGATTATTATAGATTAAAAGAAACTCGGACTTCCCTGGTGGCGCAGTGGTTAAGAATCTGCGTACCAACGCAGGGCACACGGGTTCAAGCCCTACTCCCCAGGAAGATCCCACGTGCTGTGGAGCAACTAAGCCCATGTGCCACAACTACTGAAGCCCGCACACCAAGATCCCATGCTCCGCAACAAGAGAAGCCACCACAGTGAGAAGCCCACACACCAGAATGAAGAGTAGCACCGGCTCGCCACAGCTAAAGAAAGCCCGCACACAGCAACGAAGACCCAATGCAGCCATAAATAAATAAATAAAAATTTAAAAAGAAACTCGAGACAATTTCAACCATATGAAATGGGCGGCTTTGATCCTGAACAGAGCAGATCCAGAACAGAACAGAGCAAACCTAATGTATAAAAAGCATTTCTGAGACAATAGGGAAATTCAACATCTACTGGGTATTAGAGGATATTAAAGAGTTCATGTTGTTGGGTGCTAATGATGTTGCTAGAACTTTACTTGGGGACTTCCCTGGTGGCGCAGAGATTAAGAATCCGCCTGCCAACGCAGGGGACACGGGTTTGAGGCCTGGTCCGGGCAGATCCCACTTGCCGCAAAGCAACTAAGCCCCTGCACCACGACTACTGAAGCCTGTGTGCCTAGAGCCCATGCTCCCACAATAAGAAGCCGCCGCAGTAAGAAACCTGAGCAGCCCCCGCTCGCCGCAACCAGAAAAAGCCCACGTGCAGCAATGAAGACCCAAAGCAGCCAAAAAATAAATAAACTAAAAAAAAAAAAAAAAAAAAAAAGAACTTTACCTGAACTTGCAAGATTGCAAGGGAAATCCTGATTAAAGTAGACCAGGGCAGGGTGCTAAGGTGGCTGACCACTACCATGGCAGCAAGAGTGCAGAAGGGCACACAAGATCAGAGACCCTGAATAAGGCCAGAACACATCGTAGGACTATACCCTCAGGAAAACAAGTAACCAGAGGAAAAAACTGCCCTCTGGAGGCAGACAGTAAAGAAACATCCTGATTTAACTCTAGTAGAAGTAGCTTAAATCTCCTAGAGAATTCATGGCCATGGACACAGCTGATCTTCATGGGGATTGGAGCCTGAATTCACACTATTTGGAACAGTCTGAAAAACCTGTACGTCTTTGATCCAGGAATTCCATTTCAAGGAATCTCTCCCTAGATAAGTTAGATGTAACTAAACAAATATAAAATGATAATGTACAAGGTTAGCCAACATGGCTTTGTATGTAATAGTAAAAGGGTGGAAATAATCCAAGTGTCCAGTAGAGGGAACTGGTGGATAAACTTTGGTGCATCTACACAGTGGAGTCCTAGGTAGATGTAAAAATAATGGGGGCGCTCCCCGGGGCTCTCCTGGTGGCGCAGTGGTTGAGAGTCCGCCTGCCAATGCAGGGGGCGCAGGTTCGTGCCCCGGTCCGGGAGGATCCCACATGCTGCGGAGCAGCTGGGCCCGCTCTGCAGCAGGAGAGGCCACAGCAGTGAGAGGCCTGTGGACCGCAAAAAAAAAAAAAAAAAGCACGGGACAACATAATATATGAGAGGGGGAGAAGAAACGTCTTATATAAGGAGGGAAATCCCATGCATGTTGCTTGTATTTGCAAAAAGAAACATTGGAAGGATAAGTAAAATGATGAAAATGATTACTAGGGCAAGTGGGGAGAATGGGGACAGGGGCAGTGGTTAAATCTCACTTGTCGTATATAGCTTTCTATTGATATAGTTTTGACCTTTCAACTACCTATTTTTAAAAACTTAATTAAAAACCCCCAAACGTCAATAATTTTTTAAAAAAAAAGGATCCAGGTAGGTAGTGCCCCAGATGCCTGGCAAATGTACATCCATTCTGGATGAACCATGCCCTCTGGCCTGAAGGACAGTAGGGTAGGGGTGGAGAAGCCTATAATCCCCAGGAGGTCTGACAGGGATGGGACTGGTAGTGACCGCACCTTGGAGGCAAAACGGAGGGAGTTGAGGGACTCAGAGACGTTCTCTTCTAGGGGAGAAATGTTCACAAACATGAGCCTGTGGAGAGAGAGGGGGCCAAGCCCCAGCATCAGTGGCTGGGCAGAGCCTGGGCCAGGTCTTCACGGTGTTGCCTCCCCCACCCTGACCCCAGCGTTGTGGTTCCCAGCCCACCCCTTCCCCTCACATCTTAGCGCTGCCGCCCAGAGAGTTCTGCAGCAGGTAGGTCAGCTTGCTGTTCCGGTAAGGCACGTGGGACTCCTAGAGGGTTGGGGGGGGACAGGTGGTTAGGACAGGGCTGGGTTCAGCATGGTCAGCCCCAACCTCTCCCTGGGGTCCGCCTGCCCCCACCCCCATTACTACCTTGTTGCTCAAGGCCATGATGACCAGCCCCAGCGTGGACAGGCTGCTGTTAATGGCCTGCGTTTCCCGAAGGCGTTCCCGCTCTCCAGGGCCGAGGGCCAAGCCGGGGTCTAGCCGCTCACTCCCAGCCAGGTCCACAAGGCTGAGGGGGGCCGCACACTGCAGGCCTCGGCCAGCATGCTCCCCAGAGATCTGCAGCTGGAACACACTGTGACTTCGTGACGATCGCTCATTCTGGGCTGTGCGGGCCACAGCCCGGTTCTGGCGGGCCAGATGGAGCAGGGCCTCCACCTGGGGATGGACAGCAGCAAGAGGCAAAGGCAGGTAGAAGTCAGTACATAGCTAGGTCAGGTAAGGCGATGAGTAAGACTCAGCACCTGCCCTCCTGATGCTTTCTTTCTAGCCAGCAAAAGAATAAGTAAAATACACAGTGTGTCTGAGAGTACTAAGGAGTAAAATAAAACAGAAAAGTAGCATGTGAGGCTGAGGGTTGCAATTTTAGAAAGGATGGCCAGCGGGAATTCCCTGGTGGTCTAGTGCTTAGGACTCTGTGCTTTCACTGCTGGGGTCCGGGTTCAATCCCAGGTTGGGGAACTAAGATCTCACAAGCTGTGCAGTGCGGCCAAAAGTTAGGGAAAGAAAAAAAAAGGATGGTCAGGGATGGCCTCAATGCCTTAAAATCTTAAACGAGGGAGCAAGCCCTTCCAGGAGAGGAGCAGGAATGTTCAGGCAAAGGAGACAGCACGTGCAAAGGCCCTGATCTGAGGGTGTGACGAGCAGGCTGAGGAACAGGCGGGAGGCCAGCATGGATGTCATGAACTGAGCAAGAAGAGTGGGCAGAGGTGAGACCTGAGATTGACGGGCAGGGCCCAGTGGCACCCGCTTCAGCAGGCCCATCATTTCTCTCCACTCCTTGGTTCCACAAAGGCGGATGCACCTCATAGCCCACCAGCCAAAACTGAATATGCAATCTACCCCTCACCACTCACCCTTCCTCATCCTCAGCATTCTCCTCCCCCTGCTCGTCCACCTCCATCCTTGTCACCCTGCCCATGCCTCCCCAGTGTCCAGGCTAGTGCCCCTCAGCACTTACCTCTCTCTCACAGGAGACAGGAACATATCGGGCGTTGGTGACAGTAAGCTCCTCGCTCCCCGGCCCTGCCCGGCGAATCTCACACTCACCCCCATGGCCCTTCCGGGTCCCAGTGGCCAGCAGGTCTCGGACAGTCTCATTGTAGATCTCTACGTAACTTGCCACAAAGCTGTAGGTCCAGCCCTGGCCACTTAGCTCCTGGGCCACAGAAAAGAGGTGCCGCAGGGCCCGAGGGATCAGCCCCTCCACCTGGGGGTCTCCCCCAGGCCCACCCTCCATGGTGAAGGTCTTGCCACTGCCTGTCTGGCCGTAGGCAAAGATGCATACTGGGTAGCCATCCAGGGCTGACTGGACAAGCATGGAAATCTCTTCAAACACTTCATCCTGTCCACTCCCTGGTGGGAATACCCGGTCAAAGGAGAAGTCATGGCGGGTGGGGGCAGCTGGCGCCCCACTCAGGGTCCCACGCCGCTCGTCAGACCGGGAGAGGCTGAGTCGGGTTGGAGGATCGGAGGGCCCGCTGGGGCCGGAGGGAAATAGCAGGAAGCCAGGGGGTGGGGTGGACTCCCCTGGAAGGACGGGGCGGACCCGGCAGAAGACACGGACATTGCCTTTGAGTTCCTGCAGCTGGTTGTGTAGCCGCCGGCGCTCCATCTCGAGCCCATGGAGACGTTCTTCCCGCTTAAACAGTAAGTCCGCCTGGGCTGCAGCCTCCTGGTGCAGGGATGCCAGCTCTGCTTGGCTGCCCGACAGAGCAGCTTCTGATGCCTGTAGCCTCCTCTGTCCAGAACAGAGCAGACACAGAGGGTGAGATGCAACCAAGAACAAGAACAAGTCATGATGGGATGCGGGGGTGGGAGGTGGGCTGGGCCCTGCCCCCAAGGACTTCACAGACTGGTAAAGAAAGAGATAAGGAAATAGGAATCATAGTACTAGAATAGGGAGTGCTATGGGAGCATCCAGAAGGGGCACAAGGAGAATGATATCTAGGCTGACACCCAAAAAGTATGGGAGTGGACCAAGGGAAGGATGGAGTGCAGAAAGAATATTCCACAAAGAGGGACGTGTATATGCAAAATGCCCTGAATTGAGAATCGAGTCATTTGAGAGACTACAAGTAATGCAATCTAGTTGGTGCTCGCCAAGGAGTCAAATGGATGAGGAGAAGAGAGAATGCGTGGGAATTTTTATCAGGAAAACAGAGAAAGAAGAAAGGGGACGGAGAAGAAGAGGCGATATAGACCCGGGGAAGATACGGAAACAGAGTCAGGATAGGGTGAAGTGGGGCAGAAAGCAAGACAGAGTCAGGAGTGGGCGGGGGTGGGGGCGACGGGGGAGTAGGGTAGGGGACGGAGGTGTACTGCCAGAGAGAGGTGGTCAGGGATTCAAAGCCCAAAGTGACTTCCGGGCAACCTAGAAAGAAGGGTCAGCACTTGGCGAGAACCTGGCCCTTACCTCCTGCTCCTCCAGCTGGGCAGCCAGCCCCCTCCGCTCCTCCTGCAGTTCCAGCTGTTCTTTCTGGAGCTCTTGCACTAAGCCCTCCTGCGTGCCCAGCCGCTCTTCCAGCTCTAGGACCCGAGCGCTCAGGTTCCCCAGCTCCTGTTGGCCCTGCTCAGCCTGGGCCCGCATCCTGGCCAACTCCTCTTCCAGCGTCCTGCGCTCTGTCCCCAGGGCCGTGGCCTGTTGCTGGGCCTCCCTGAGCTGGTTCCGCAGCTGTTGGTTCTCCTGGTCCAACATCTGGGTCCTCTCACGGCAGCATTTCAGCTCTGCGTTTAGGTCACATAACTGACCCTTTAAGTCCCAGGCTGGACGTTTGCTGGGTTTCTTCCTTCCCACCACAGGAGGAGCAGCTGTTGCTAAGATGGGCACAGAAAAGACAAAGGTCAGGGAACTCTTGGCTCTGTCTCGCTCTCTCCTCCCTCCTAGCCTTTAGGGCCTCCACACCTGACCCTCCATCTCCTTCTTCTTCAGACAGGGAAGAGACCAAAAGGATTTTTCTAGGTACTCACGACCTTCTCTTCCCTATCCCAGCCTCTCACCCAAGGATTATATTTGTCACCTACTGCCAGGCTTCTGGGCAGGAACAGCAGGGCCTGGCTTCTGATTCTTCAGCACTAGAGAATTGGGGAGGTGACATAAAGAATTATAGCATCAGGGTCCCTCCACCTCCATCCTTCTCCCTTTAGCCCCAATCCCTTCTTGGCCCCAGGTCTTAAGCACTGTTACCTGTGGCGATAGCTGCGGAACATCGGGGTCCTGTCTTCCTGGGAACTTTCGGCACTGTCGGGAGATTGGACAGAAGAAAAGCAGAGTCATGATTCTCAGGGTGGCATGTACCCTGGCTGGGCCGAAGGCAGAGGAGCTGCTTTTTCAGAGGATTAGAAGAAATAAGATAACTTCCTTCTTCCCTTAAATCTGACCAACTCCTAGAGATATCCTTCCTAGGACCAACAAGCCAAGAAACAAGTTGGACCAAGACAAGCAAAAAGAGCAAGGGAGCAGAACCAGGTGTAAAGTACGCTAGCATGTGTGTAAAACATGTTGGGGAACATGCCCATATTTGCTTGCAAACCCACAGAACATCCCTGGAAGGACTCACAGTTGCCCCTGGTGGGGGGACTGGGTGCCTGGGGAACATGGGCAGGAAGGAGATTTTTCACTGTATAACAACTTTCATGCCTTCGGAATTTTGAAACAAGTGAAACATATTACCTATTCAAAATAAGCTAAGATTGAAAGAAAAGAAAAAGAAAAAGAAAGAAGTGAGTTGAAGAGAACTGGACTTTGTGCCCTGGAGCCCACCTGCGGTCTGGCCTTGTGTCTGTGGCACAGTGGTGAGGGCCGTTGCTCTGGGGCGGGACGTGGCCACTTTGGTGCCCAGGCCTCGTGTCCTTTTCTGGGGAAAGACAAGGATGGGGGGTGGAGTCCATGGTTACCCTCTGATGGTTTTATACACACACACACACACACACACACACACACACACACACACACGTACATGGATTTCCAAACCCAGCTCACCTTCTCAGGCTCCAAGTCCTCCTCCATCTGGTCGGGACCCCTCTTCAGCCTGCTTCCCGGGAGAGGGAGCCGGGAAGGGGCCTTGGCCAGGGCTCTCTTCAGTTCTATGTTCCCCTTCACTTCCAACAAGGGGGACCTCTGCTGGGAAGAGAGAGACCCTTCAGACAATACCCTGTGGCCCAAATGTCCCAAGAACTCCCGTTTATGGCCCCCCAGCCTAATTCTCATCACCACCAACAAGCATTATATGAGTACCCCTTGTGCCACAAACTGCGGCTCACAGATGATGTGCCGTCTAAAAACCATGGAGAGGTGGGACGTAACACAAACCCTAAGGGAACAGCTGGACAGATCCTGAATTTCAGCTAAGTTTAAGGGCAGTACTTAAAAAAGCAGGGAAAAGGAACACTCCTTCCGGAAGGCAAAACCTTAAGCTTGCACATGGTACAGCTGGGAAACCACTATGCCCCTTTAGGGAAAGCTGAGATCATAAACAAGGGAGAGAGTTGGAAGAATAAGTTTGAAGACTGGGTAGGAGGAGCAGGTAACATTTATTGGGAACTGTTTCAAATGCTTCATCTGTATCAACTGACTTAAACCTCCCAGCCCACTGAGGAGGAGCTATTATTAGCCTCATTTTGCAGATGAGGGAAGGAAGGCTGAGAGGTAAACTAGCTGGTCTAAAGTCATCAGTGAATAAAAAGCAAAGCCAGGGTTAGAATCTCGACAGTCTGGTTCTGGAGGCCATGTTTGTAACCACTTGATCACACTGTCTCATAGGGCATTGATGCTAAGCTCAGGAATTTAGGCTTTAGCCCTGCATATATGGAGAGCCAGATACAGTTTCTGATCAGGCATGTGAAAAACATACAAAAGAGCCTATTATAAATAATAATAGGGACTTCCCTGGTGGCACACTGGTTAAGAATCATCCATCTGCCAATGCAGGGGACACGGGTTCGAGCCCTGGTCCAGGAAGACCCCACATGCAGCGGAACAACTAAGTCCATGAGCCACAACTACTGAGCCTGTGCTCTAGAGCCCACGAGCCACAACTACTGAAGCCTGCGCACCTAGAGACTGTGCTCTGCAACAAGAGAAACCACCGCAATGAGAAGCCCGTGCACAGCAACGAAGAGTAGCCCCCGGTCACTACAACTAGAGAAAGCCCATGTGCTGCAAAGAAGACCCAATGCAGCCAAAAATAAATAAACAAACAAACAAACAAACAAATAAATAAATAATAATGAGGTGTAAGTAGGCTGACTTGCATGGGGAAGACGAGGAAGCAGGGGCATGACCAGTCTGGAGACCACCGAAGTACAGGTATGAGGTAGGGGCGTGGGAAAGAAAGATCCTCTCCTCTAAGCAGCCCAGTTCAGTACGTGGGGATCATGCCCACCCTATGGTTACTCCTACATAGGATGACCAACTATTCTGGTTTGCCAAGAACTGAGAGGTTTCTTGGGACACAGCATTTCAGTGCTAAAACCAGGTAATTCCTATGCAAACCAGGACAAGTGGTCACCCTACTCCTATCCCACCATCAGGAAAGCACCATGTACAGATCAACTTCTGATTTTCACTATAGGTAACTATTAATTCCAAGGCCAATCTCTCTCTGCCCTTCAGTTTACTTCATTCATTCAATATTTACAAAGTGCCTATTACATGCCAGGAAATGATCTGGATTCTGGAGTAACAGACATGGTCCCTGCCCTCAAGATTGTGACAGGACAGTAGGCAAGCGAAGCATTTAAAGAGATGATTAAATCTTTACCAAGTGCTATCATAAAAGGATCCCAAAGGAGGGTGTGGGCATCCAGTTTAGATGGGGAGAGTGTCAGACACAATTCTACAAAGTATTTTCAGGCCAAGCCTTAAAGATGAGGAAGAGTTGGCTTGATGGGCTTGGGCCAAGGAGGAGCATTCCAAGCAGAAAGCAAGGAGAGGGACTTGTAAGGAATGACAAATTATTCTGTTCAAGTGAACACAGGGATGTGCATAGAAAGTGGGGAGAGGTAGAAGGGAAAGACCGTGGTATGCCGTGATAAGGAATCCGGGGTCTACTGAAGACAAGAGGGACACTGATGATTTTTAAACATAAGAATAGTATGACTCGATCTTTACTGAAAAAGTGAACTGTGCGCAATGCAAAGAATGAACGGAAATAGAAGATGAGGGTTATCGCAGCAGAGGGATGGCGTCATTCCTTCATTCATCCATTCAACAAGGATTTGTTGCACTAGATTTGTTGAATGACTGCTCTTCTAGGCTCTGGTGTGAGAGTAATGAATGTAAAGTCCCTGCCTGCCCAGAGCTTACTTTCTAGGGCAGCCTTTCCAAACTGGGGTACAAGAGAATTAAGCTCTACAGAAAATGATCTGTTTTCTCAATTCTCCCAAGAATATAAAAAACAGCTCTTACCATTCTAGGTGCCTCAGAGAGAAGTTAATGCATTAGATACAAAGGATGCCTTAGGGCATTAGATCTTAATTCTCATGGAACTCAGTTGAGAGGGGATGTTCTAAGGGTTTGATGGCTAAGCAGAGCTGGCGTGGAGATGGGGGGGAGTAGCTAGAGGTCAGGCAGTGAAGGAGATGTAGTCCAGGCTGACTCCAAGAAGCCTGCCCTGGTTCCCAAGATCACAGAAGGAAAATCTGGGTTTGTTTGTTTTTTAATTAAACTTCTCATTTTAAAACCACTGTAGATTCACATGCAGTTGTAAGAAATGATATGGAGAGATCTGAGAGTGACTGAAGGGCTAATTTTTAAGAGATGCTAAGTTCAACTTTGGGAAAGTGAGGTTAAGGATGTTCACAGAACATCACTAAAGAGAAAACTCTGAAACAATTTGATATCCTGGTTTTTAAATTTTTAGTTTATTGGTTTATTGTCTTTCCTAACATTAGACTGTGAGCATCACAAGAACATGCCTGTTTTGTTCACAACTATAGAACCAGAGTGCCCAGTACAATGTCTGCTACATGGTAGGACTCAATACTTTTTTTTTTTTAATTTTTGGCAGCGCCGAACAGTCTGTGGGATCTTAGTTCCCCGACCAGGGATCAAACTTGGCAGTGAAAGCACGGAGTCCTAACCATCGGACTGCCAGGGAATTCCCTCAATACATTTTTCAAGGAATGAAATTAGATGTCCACCAGCAGGGAAATGCTCAAATAAACTGCAATGCATCCAAACCATTGGCTCCTATACAAATAAAAAGGGGAAAAAAAGGAGGTGGTGTTCTCTTTTCCTGCCACCTGCAGAAATGTGCACAAAGAATGCTGATTTTAATTCACTTTAATCAAATGTAGTATGAAAACTAAATTTTTCTTTTAAGTATTTCAAGGTCAAACACTGAATTTTTTTAATTACCTGTGCCTTCGTTCTCCCTACACTACGATAGTGGATCAACTAAAGGCCTACCTCCCAGGAATTTGTGTGGGTTCAGAAAATGTGTTCAAAGGTTTGTTTATTCAGGACAACTCCTAAGAGTACAGTATTTATTTTTCTCCCATCTATAAAGCTAGACAGGATGACTCCCAACTTTCCACAATAAGCATATGCACTTAACCTTCTATAAAAACAGATTTTCATGGAACCCCTCCTATACCCACTTCCCAGGATCACAGATGGATGCCCTGCTGCTAAGGAATCTCCTGCACGTGAGCATCTGCTCCCACCCTCACCCACACAGGAATAGTGCTCCAGCAAGCCTTCCTTCTCTCTTCTGCACCATCATTTTCACTCTCTCCTGGATCATTCCAATCAGTATATAATACATGTTATTATTACTTCCAACCAAAAAGAGTTTTTCTCTCCTAACCCTGTCCCAGTCAGGCTTTCACTCCCACCATTCCACCAAAACTGCCCTCAAGGTCACAAGTCTGCTTGTGTTGCTAAACCAATTCTTCATCTTTTTGTTTCTTGACCCATCAGCAGCGTGTAATACAACTAATCACTCTCTCTCTTCCTTAATACACTCGCTTCATTTAGCTCCTGGGAGATCATCCTCTCCTGGTTTTCCTACCTCGCTGGTAGATCCTCTTCATATACCCAAACTTTAACAGTGGTCTTTCTATTCTCTATCTACACTCTAGGCCACTCCTATGGCTTTAAACACTATTCATATGCTGACAACTCCCAAACTATTGTCTCCAGCCCAGACTCTGAAATCTTAACCTCCTGACGTCTAACCCTCCTTCAACCTTGCTCTCTTGCAGCTTCCTCCATCTCAGTTGATATAAATCCATCTTTCAGCTGCTCAAGCAAATACACCCAAAGTCCTCTCATTCTCTTACGTACCACGAAGTCTAACATCAGCAAACGTGGCCAACTCTATCTTCCAAATAGATCCGTAATCGGACCACTTGTAACCACCTCCTCTGCTACTACCATGATCCAAATTACCATCATCTGTCACCTGGATTATCACACTCTACTGGTTCTCAACTAGGGATGGTTCTCTCAACTAGGGATGGTTCTCAACTAGGGATGACTTTACTCCCCAGGGGACGTTTGACAATGTCTAGAGACACTTTGTCATGATTAGGTGGGGGTTGCTACTGTCATCTAGTGGGTAGAAGCCAGGAATGCTGCTAAACAACAGACAACTTATAGGACAATCCCCCCGGCCCCCCATAAGAAGTCAATAATGTGAAAGCTGAGAAAACCTGCCCCATTCCTAAAAGCTCTCCTTGTTTCTATCCTTTCTTCCTTACAGTCTAATCTCAATGCAGCTGCTAGAGTGGTCCTCTCCTTTTGTTTTTTTGGCGGTACGCGCGCCTCTCACTGTGTGGCCTCTCCCATTGCGGAGCACAGGCTCCAGACGCGCAGGCTCAGCGGCCATGGCTCACGGGCCCAGCCGCGGCATGTGGGATCTTCCCGGACCGGGGCACGAATCTGTGTCCCCTGCATCGGCAGGCGGACTCTCAACCACTGCGCCACCAGGGAAGCCCCTAGAGTGGTCCTCTTAAATTGTAGGACAGATCTTGTCTCTCTTTGCTTAAAACCATCCAGTGGGGCTTCCCTGGTGGCGCAGTGGTTGAGAGTCCGCCTGCCGATGCACCTAGAGTGGTCCTCTTAAATTGTAGGACAGATCTTGTCTCTCTTTGCTTAAAACCATCCAGTGGGGCTTCCCTGGTGGCGCAGTGGTTGAGAGTCCGCCTGCCGATGCAGGGGACACAGGTTCGTGCCCCGGTCCGGGAAGATCCCACATGCCGCGGCTGGGCCCGTGAGCCATGGCCGCTGAGCCTGCGCGTCTGGAGCCTGTGCTCCGCAATGGGAGAGGCCACACAGTGAGAGGCGCGCGTACCGCAAAAAAAAAAACCACCCAGTGATTACCATCTCACTCAGAGAAAAAAAATCAAAGTCTTCAAAACGGCCCCTGCGAGGAGCAATGCATTCAACAGCCCCCTCTGTTACCTGACATCCCTTCCCACAAACTTCCCCATTGCTCATTCCATTTCGGGTTTGCTACACAACTCTAGTGGCTTTGCTCTAGCGATTCCCTCTGCCTGGAATGATCTTAATAACTACTTGCCTGTTTCCCTCACCTCTTTCAAGTCTTTATTCAACTCTCACCTTCTTAACGGAGCTTACTAAGACAACCCAATTTAACAGTCTATCTTGTCAGCTGGCCTCCCCTTCCCTCTCTTAATCTGCTCAAAATTTTCCTTTTCTCCATAGCCCTTATCACCTTCTTAACAGCATTATATAATTTACTTATCACATATTGCCTGTCTCCCATGGAATGGCAGCTCCATGATGACAGGGATCTCTGCTTGCTGACTGCCGCATCCCAAGCACATAATAGGTGCTCAGTAAATATGTGATGAATAAATATGAGAAGGCTTCTATTTTTTTTCACTGTCACATCACACTGCTCTGCTCTCTGGCTGGCAGGATACAAAGAGTATCTCTTCAAGTTGAAACCTGACTTTGGGTAAATCTGAATGTGAAATACTAGTAAACAGAGGATTCAGGCAGGAGGCCTTTTCTGGCACCAGAAGTCAACCCACTCTCACTGTCACAAACACACCTCTCTCCACTGGAGAGGGGAGGTTGCAGGTGGTTGTGAGGTGCAGCAGGGCACTGATGAGAGAAGAAATTAAGTTAACCAGTCCCACTGAGCAGAGATCTCTGCAAAACCTGGGGAAGGAGAGATAATGAGGAGTCCTTCAGTTCACAGTACTCCATTCCCCTTCTCCCCTTCCTACACCCCGAAGAGGCCGCAAAGAGGAGAGAGGACACGAAAGGACATCAGCAGGGATTTGGCCTCAGACACCACTTCCCTAGAGCTAGTGGTCATCTCAGAACCCACACTGCAATAGTGAGTAGGAATGGACAGGTGGGAACGTGTTCAGACAAGCCTGAGAATTCGAAATGGGAAATCCTGGAAACATGAAAGTGAGCAAGGGCGTGGGGGACTCCCTGAAGCTGCGGGAAGGCAGGCAGACTCCCCCCACCCCCACTCCTGGGGCTGCTCCCTGCCTTCTCCACTCTCCACCCCTCATCCCTTTCGACTGTGCGGGGGCGAACGACCTTGGCCCTGCAGGCAAGCAGAACTGAGGCCGCCGGCACGTCAGCACTGCGGGGTGGGGCGACCAGCTGTCGTACCCGCGCCGACCCCTACTCACCTGCGGCTCCATGTCCAGCTCCGTGCCACACACGGCAGGGAAGCGCAATGGAAGAGGACAGGGCGCCGGGCCTCCCGGGACCCGCGTTCTCTCGCGCGCTCGCGACACAGAACACGCTCGTCCCGGGCTCCGGCGCTGCCAGCGCGGCGCCACACCCGCCACTTTTGAATTTCAACGGCCGCCACCCTGCTCACCTCGCTCCGCACTCAGGGGCCAATCATCGCCGCCGCCACAGCCGAGGGCCAATCGCAGCGTCGTCCACCTCCCGAGGCCACACCTCACTAGGCCACCGCCTTCCCGTTCCTGCTTCCCATGCCCTGGGAGGCTGGCGGGTTAGTCACACTTCCGGCCTCACTGTTTCTTTTCTCACCCCACCCCTCCTCCAGCGGGAGTCGCGCTGGACTTCCGCTCGGCTCCCGGCCTCCGCTCGCTGCGTCAGAAATTGCAGGGAACACGCCGCCCTAACGTAACTCGTGTGGGGGCGGGGACGCTGGAGGAAAGGAATCACGCGTGCGCAAACAGAATCCTTGCGGGGCGCGACCAGTGCCCCCTAGCGGCGGCAGTAGGAAGCGCACTCGTTAGCCCCGACTGGATCGATGTGATTGCGGATGGTGCGCGACGTCTCCCAGATGCTTAGAACTGATCCCGGAAGTTGATGCTGGATCCCTTGTGCGGATGTCAGAGTGGCTGAATCTGCCCATTCCCTGGTCTCTTTGGCATTTATCACCAAACTTAATGACCTTGAGTACAGCTTGGCGCTCCATGGAAGCCCGACGGTGGGAATTCGAGGCCCAGGAGAGGAGGATTTTTCTCTCCAGTCAGCCTCCTCGCCTTACCTCCTACGTACCTGGGCGCTGTTACTGGTGCTAGAGAACTGGCTTGAGTCTTTCCGAGCCTAGAGCCCATGGAGGCCTTACTGCTTACGTTTATGGAATATTTTTTATGCTTTTCAGACTAACTGTACCCGTGCATTATCCCTTTTAATGATCCCTCAATTCACTGGGCTCTTACTCTGTGTCAAGTGCTTTGCATTTCTTATTTGCAAGCTAGATGAAGGAGCCAGATTCAGAAAGGTGAAGTAACAAGTACAAAGTCACACTGCTGATTGGGAGTGGATCTAGATTCCACTAGTTTTGAAATACAAGCTATGGGCCTTCCCTGGCGGCCCAGTGGCTAGGACTCTGAGCTTCCACTGCAGGGGGAACGGGTTCGATTCCTGGTTGGGGAACAAAGATCCTACATGCTGCAAGGCGTGGCCAAACAAAACAAAACAAAAGACCCCACCAAGCTATATTGGTTATCTCACACTACTTCTAATAACCTTAGTAACAAAAACAACAACCCCTTATCTGTGAATAATTTGCAGAGTTGTTCTGCTACTCTTAGTTACCAACCATCCTGGAGGTAGGCAGGGCAGGGATTTTATTTATGAGACTGAAAGGCAGGGGACTTAAGGGATTTGTCTTGGTGCATAATTGGAGATTGACCGAACTGGAACTCAAGCCACATATCTTCTAATCCAGTGCTTTGACTTGAATTCAAACGTGCTTGTGGTGGGGAGCAGACTGTGGGGAGACACAGTGTCTAAAAACCCTGCCATCATCCCCCAACCTTTGAAATCCTAGGAAAGTACATGGAGCAGGAGCTTGAAGAGTGAGTAGTGATGGAGGAAACTGGAAAAGACCAACCCTGGATGGGTAAAGACAACTGAGAAGGGAAACAGAAGAAATGTATATCAAAAGACATTTATCTGGGGCTTCCCTGGTGGCGCAGCGGTTGAGAGTCCGCTTGCCGATGCAGGGGACACGGATTTGTGCCCCGGTCCGGGAGGATTCCACATGCCCGTGAGCCATGGCCGCAGAGCCTGCGCGTCCGGAGCCTGTGCTCTGCAACGGGAGAGGCCGCAGCAGTGAGAGGCCCGCGTACTGCAAAAGAAAAAAAAAAAAAAAAGACATTTATCAAAGTTAAAAAACAGATGTTAGACTAGGAGAAATATGGACATTAAAGAGGAAAAAGTTTATTCATCTTAATCGATGCAGAAAAACTACTCAAAATATTCAACATCCATTGATATTGAAGAAAAATGAACGTAACCTGTTAAAGGACATATTCAAAAATCCAACAGCACACATCACAATAATGGCGAAGTGTTGAAAGCCTTCCTCTTTTTATTTATTGCGGTGCGTGGGCTTTTCATTGCGGTGGCTTCTCTTGTCACAGAGCACAGGCTGTAGGTGCATGGGCTTCAGTAGTTGTGGCTCGCCGGCTCTAGAGTGCAGGCTCAGTAGTTGTGGCACACGGGCTTAGTTGCTCCGTGGCATGTGGGATCTTCCTGGACCAGGGCTCGAACCTGTGTCCCCTGCACTGGCAGGCAGATTCTCAGCCACTGCGCC
Source organism: Phocoena phocoena (assembly GCF_963924675.1). Classification (NCBI taxonomy): domain Eukaryota; kingdom Metazoa; phylum Chordata; class Mammalia; order Artiodactyla; family Phocoenidae; genus Phocoena; species Phocoena phocoena. The sequence continues at coordinate 64,556,076 of NC_089228.1, read as the reverse complement.
ACCAGGGAAGCCCAAAAGCCTTCTTCTTAAGATGAGAGACAAGGCAAGGAAACCTGCTCTCAGTAATCCTAGTCAATACAATAATGGAAGTTTTAGCTAGTCCAATAAACAACAACAGCAAATATATAGACGTTGGAAAGAAACAAGAATTTCAGTATTTACAGATGAAATATACAGTATTTGCATGTGTAGCAACCCTAAAAGAAAATTCAGGTGGAATTAATAAGTGAGTTTAGTAAAGTTGCTAGGTGGGAAATCAATATAGAAAAACAATCAATTATAAAATCTATTGCATTTCTATCATCAGCAACCATCAGTCAGAAAGTGTAACTTTTAAAATGTACCATTTGGTTACATAACTATGTACATATATAAAAGTCAAGCTATGCACTTGATTTTTGCACTTTATGTTATACTGCAATAAAAATTTTAATTAAAAAATACCATTTGCAATAGCAATAAAAATACAGATTACTTAGGAATAAATTTAACAACTGGAATGTAAACACTTTGTGGAGAAAATGATAAAACTTATTGGAAGATGTTCAAGAAAATCTAAATTAATGAAAAGATATACTATGTACTTGCAGAGAAAGACTTGATGTTGTAAAGATGTCAGCTCTCTCCAAGGCCTTGGTGTTGGGCTAAGGGGGATGATAGAGTCCATGATGCCTGGTCCTGCTAGAGTCTCTTTCATCTGCCTATCTCAGGAGCAGGATGAGTGAGACTGCCCTTGGTGGTCCTTTCCCCCTCGCCAGAGATCCCTCCTGCAAGCTGAGGAGGATTTCTTACCTTGGAAATCACATTCCTGAACCCCGTGTCCCCTCTTCCACTGCTCCTCTTCCTTGTTTCTCTGGCGGATTCCCTTCTCCCTGCCCAGCCCTTTGTAGGCCTCTCCACAGACGGCAAAGTGTGCAGTAAAGTTACCTTATGATTACCAAAGGGGAGAGGTCGGGGGGGGGGAAGGATAAGTCAGGAATTTGGGAGTAACATATACACACTACTATATATAAAATAGCTAAACAACAAGGTCCTACTGTATAGCATAGGCAACTATATATTCAATATCCTATGATAAACCATAATGGAAAAGAATATATAAAAAAATGTATACATATGTGTAACTGAATCACTTTGCTGTATAGCAGTAATTAAAACATTGTAAATCAACTATACTTAAGTAAAAAAAATTTTTAAAGAAAAATGAAAATATTTAGAGGAAAACAAATCCATCATTCTGCTAGCCACAGAAACCACTGTTCGTATTGTTGTACTGCCTTGCAGCCCTTTTTCCACACATGTTGTTGCCCAGTTGAAATTCCAAAGATAAAAACCAAACAGAGAAACAAACCAAAAAATGTGAAAGACTCTTTAGATAAACAAAATTTAGTATATCCATAAAATGGACTATTATTCAACCATAAAAAGAAAGTACTCATACATGCTACAACATGGATGAACCTTGAAAACATTATGCTGAATGATAGAAGCCAGACACAAAAGGCCACATATTGTGTGATTCCATTTATCTGAAATGTCCAGAATAGGCAACTCCATAGAGACAGAAAGTAAATTAATGGTTCCAGGGACCAGGGGAGGGAGGAATGGTGATTGGCTAATGGGTACGGGTTTCTTTTTGGATTGATAAAAAGTGTTCCAAAATTAGATAGTGGTGATGGTGGACCAGCTCTGTGAATATACTAAAAGCCAATGAATTGTACATTTTAAAAGAATGAATTGTATTTCTCAAAATTGTTATAAAAATGTCACTCAGTTTTCAAGTACAATTCATCATTTCTTAAGTGCCCACTCTGTCATGCATTGTGCTAGGCTCTTGGGCTACACTGATGAAGGAGATAAACATCTCTTTCCTCCCAGAGCTTCCAGTTTGGGAGTGAAGGGGACACAGACAATAAAATGTTACCATATGGCAGAAGGAAGACAGGTGCTAGAGTCAGATCACCTTGCTCAGAGGTGAGGAGTGGGAGAAATATTTCCAGAGGAAGTTCTCATCTCAGCTGGGAGCAGCAAGATAAGTAAAAGTAAAGAGAAAAAGCAGCTTCCATTTCACAGGGGTGGAGACATGTGGGTGCAGGACAGGAGCTGAGGTCCCCAGCCAGAGGTGGTTGATTTCCCCCAAGTTGTTCTCCCTGTATCCCAGAGTTCCATTTGAAAACACAACCAAGGCATAGGTAGATACCACTCCTGTGTGGGAGAGACCCACTCGTTTCCATAGACAGTCCCGGGGAGGAGTGGGCCTTGTGATTTATTCTGGAGAGGAAGGCTTCCGGCTCATCCCGGAATATTCCAATGCTGCAGTGACCCCCTGGTCCTTGTCTGCAGGCTCTAGGGAAAAAGGCACAGAGGGGCTCTCCAGGGACCCTCACACACTCACCTTCTGGAAACACAGTGAGCAGAGGAGGAGCCCTACTCCAGACCATTTGCCCCAAATCCACAAGTGACCATTATGGAGATCTCTCCAGGCACCAGATTTGAGTAGCTCATGGCAGAAGAACATGACTACCATTAGGCCTGAGGTGCACCATCAGCCTTCCATCCCCCAAGGAAAGAAGCTTTAGGGGTGAGAAAAAAGCCCCCATATTTCCTAGGCTGAGTAAGAAGTGAAGACCAAGATGACATCATGACCAGGCAACTCAAAGTGTGCCTGGGCAGGGGGCAGTACTTTTGCATTTTCAAATATATGAATATATTACACAATAAGATAAATAGAATGAAAAAAATGAGAATAATGAAATACGTTTTCCTGTCAAGTCGATAATCCCATACATTATTGCTGGGAGTATAAATTGGTACTTCTTTCCAACAAGTTCGGGAAACTTGATGGTACCAAAACCTCTTAATGTAGCATTCCAATTTAAGAGTTTACTTTAAGGAAATAATCGGAAATATGCACAAAAATTTACAAAAGCATATATATATATATATATATATATATATATATATACCTGAATCACTTTGTTGTACACCTAAAACTAACACAACATTGTAAATCAACTATACTTCAAGAAAAAAATTTACAAAAGCAAAGTACTAAAAACAACCAAATATTTCACCAATGGACAATTTTTAAATAGAAGATGATAAAACTATATTGCATAATACAAATTCAATCTATACACACACTAGGGACAACACATCTTCTGTGTGGGCTGCTGTTGGTTGATTCAACCCAGAGCTAAAACTGACAGAGCCCTATGAGATCCAGCATTCATACTGCTGGACATATATCTGGGGAAAACTCTAATTTGAAAAGATACAGGCACCCCAGTGTTCATTGCAGCACTGTTTACAACAGCCAAGACATGGAAGCAACCTGAATGCCTGTCGACAGATGAATGGATAAAGAAGATATATTGCATATATATATATATATATATATATATATATATATATATATATACACAATGGAATACTACTCAGCCATAAAAAAGAATGAAATAATGCCATGTGCAGCATCAAGGATGGATCTAGAGATTATCAAACTAAGTGAAGTAAGTAAGAAGAGAAAGACAAATACCACGTGATATCACTTATATGTAGAATCTAAAATGTGACACAAATGAACTTATTTACAAAACAGAAACAGACTTATAGACATAGAAAACAAACTTATGGTTACTGAAGGGGAAAGGGGGTGGGGAGGGATAAATTAGGAGTTTGGGATTAACAAATACACACTACCATATATAAAATAGATAAACAACAAGATCCCACTGTATAGCATAGGGGACTATATTCAATATCCTGTAATAAACCAAATAGAAGAAATATATATATATATAAAACTGAATCACTTTGCTGTACACTGGAAACTAACACAACATTGTAAATCAACCATACTTCAATAAAAAATAAAAAACCCAAAAAGTGACACGGCGCTGCCCTTAGAGAACTTAGTCAAATGAAAGGACAGACATGAAACACAGAGCCATATCGTTCAGTGTACGATTGTAAAGCGAGATGGATCAACGAAAGCAAGGCGTTTGAGAGCACGTGGCACATGACGTAGTCACTGAAAATTGTGTTTGTGAAGACTCGACAGTAACAGATGTGGCATAAACATTTTTACAAATTTAAAAAGACTGTAACTCATTCAATCTTGGTTCAAACCAGTAACACAAGTCACGGTGATATCTAATGGGAAGCATTGCAAGAAAAGAACTTGTTGACATGAGGTTTTTCAGTGCAGGATTGGTACAGGTACGGGAGTAAGTAGTATCCTGGCAGACTCCAGGTCACAATCAACCAACAGTTGGCAAGGGGAAGAAGGTTTTTTAAGATTTTTATCTATGCTCTGTCTCTAGTAAAGGTGACTACCATTCCATTTTAAAAAGTGGGATAAAGTCTGGTAGCCCTGCGTTAAGCTACTAACTCCAGAAATTATAACCTAAAATTGAAAGCTCTAATTATATGTTACAGAAAATTGCATTTGTCAGAATGTTTGTTATAGCAAATTATGTTTGTTCATTTCGAGCTAAGGTTATATTTATTATATGAAGTTACATTTGTATAGCGACCTTATATTGATAACCCATTGTCTATCCCATTGTTAACCCAGCCAGGAACTTGCTGATTTTGTTATAATTAATCATATCTGTGTATTATCTTGCCAAGTTAGATTCCAAATGTCGAGTTGCTCTCCTTGTGGGCTGTATAAGTTAAAAAAAAAAATCTCATAACACATTTGCTTTCAAAACACACATCACTATATTTTTTTAATATCTTTATTGGAGTATAATTGCTTTACAATGGTGTGTTAGTTTCTGCTGTATAACAAAGTGAATCAGCTATACATATACATACATCCCCATATCTCCTCCCTCTTGTGTCTCCCTCCCACCCTCCCTATTCCACCCCTCTAGGTGGACACAAAGCACCGAGCTGATCTCCCTGTGCTATGCGGCTGCTTCCCACTAGCTATCTATTTTACATTTGGTGGTGTATATATGTCCATGCCATGCCACTCTTTCTCTTTGTCCCAGCTACACTTCCCCCTTCCTGTGTCCTCAAGTCCATTCTCTATGTCTGCGTCTTTATTCCTGTCCTGCCCTTAGGTTCTTCAGAACCTTTTTTTTTTTTTTTTTTAGATTCCATATATATGTGTTAGCATACAGTATTTGTTTTTCTCGTTCTGACTTACTTCACTCTGTATGACAGTCTCTAGGTCCATCCACCTCCTTACAAATAACTCAATTTCGTTTCTTTTTATGGCTGAGTAATATTCCATTATTTATATGTTCCACGTCTTCTTGATCCATTCGTCTGTCAATGGACACTTAGATTGCTTCCATGTCCTGGCTATTGTAAATAAAGCTGCAATGAACATTGTGGTACATGACTCTTTTTGTGGTACGTGGGTGTCTCACTGCTGTGGCCTCTCCCGTTGCGGAGCACAAGCTCCGGACGCGCAGGCTCAGCGGCCATGGCTCACGGGCCCAGCCGCTCCGCGGCATGTGGGATCTTCCCGGACCGGGGCACGAACCCGTGTCCCCTACATTGGCAGGCGGACTCTCAACCACTGCGCCACCAGGGAAGCCCTGTTTCTAGATTTTTTGATGATGGCCATTCTGACTGGTGTGAGACGATACCTCATTGTAGTTTTGATTTGCATTTCTCTAATGATTAGTGATGTTGAGCATCCTTTCATGTGTTTACTGGCAATCTGTATATCTTCTTTGGAGAAATGTCTATTTAGGTCTTTTGCCCATTTTTGGATTGGGTTGTTTGTTTTTTTGATACTGAGCTGCGTGAGCTGCTTGTATATTTTGGAGATTAATCCATTGTCAGTTGCTTCGTTTGCAAATACTTTCTCCCATTCTGAGGGTTGTCTTTTCGTCTTGTTTATGGTTTCCTTTGCTGTGCAAAAGCTTTGAAGTTTCATTAGGTCCCATTTGTCTATTTTTGTTTTTATTTCCATTTCTCTAGGAGGTGGGTCAAAAAGGATCTTGCTGTGATTTACGTCATGGAGTGTTTTGCCTATGTTTTCCTCTAAGAGTTTTATAGACATCACTATATCTTGATCTTCCACAAAGGAAAACATTTATAATGTAAGGTAAGTGAAAAAGACCACCATCTTGTATATACACTACAACTAAAATTATATTTAGCAAAAAAAAAAAAAGGATGCATGAAAAAAAGAGTGGGGAAAAATAATAAAAAGCTAAACTTTTCACCATGTTTACATATGTCATGTAACATGGTTATCATACCTAGATATGAAAAAATTACTTTAAAAAAGCTTCCCTTGAGACTGACGATACCTCTCCCAAATGATATCAATTGACGTTTTTGAGGACACAAAAGTCAGACGGGGGACGCTGGAAAATTTCAGTTTGCATTTTTCTACCCAAAGACTAATAGAGATATTTAGTCCATAGGTAATTTCCCCAGTGGCTTTCCAGTTTTCAGAAAGATAAGAGAGCTCCTGACATTAACTCCAAACAGATGGCTGCGGTTGCTTTTGCCATCTCTTCCTTCCTCTCCCTGCTCTCCCAAACTACCCAAATCCAGTGAAAGGCACAGATCTAGAATAGGAGGGGAAGCAAGACTGTGGCTGAGAACGGCTGTGTGGCACTGGGCTCGAGGGCATCTTCAGAGCCAGGTGTCATCTGTGCTTCATCTCAAGCTGCACGGGAATCTTATTTCTAACCATGTGTCACAAAATTCCACTATGACAAACCGTAATGAATGAAGGTCCTGGAGAGTTTCTCATGCTGGAAATGTTCATATCTGGACTTAGAAATAAGTGGTCATTTAAGTGGGCTAGAAGTTTGGTTAGAAGAAAGAAATGTGGTTTTCTATATCATACTGTCATGTCTTTAATGGGAAATGGAAGTTATTGAATAAACCAGGGAGTCTCTGCACACACTCTCCTGCCTCGAGATCCCTGCCTTAGACATGAAGACCTCCACCTCCAGTCTCCAGAAACAGTTGCCAAGGAGGCATCACTCACTACTGCCATACCCTTCATCTGCATGGACAGGCATCCCAGAAGACAGCCACTCCAAAAAGCAGTGTCAAAGGTCCAGGCAAGATACGCCCTTTAAAGTAAGTCTAGGGAATCATCTTCCTTTGTTTGGTCACTGCTCCTCAGAAAAACTGAGTTCTTAAAGAAAATCAGTGTTAACAACTTGCTTCATGTTTTGCAAGACTCAAATTCAGTGTAAAAACCTCTTGATCCTGGGCCAGTTGTAGCATGGAGCCTGGGGCTCCTCCAACATGCCACACTGTGCTGGGTGCTAGGAATACAGCAGTGAATGGGACAGACATGGTCCCTGACTTTTCTGAAGTTCTTGCCAGTGAGGAGTACAAACAGATGAGCAGATAGGCAATCACAAAAAACTAAGAGATCACGAATGTGACATACTTAGCACAGCACGTACAACACTGTGAGTTACTGCATCACTGGGCACGGAAGGCCAGAGCCAGGCTCTTCAAGTGCGCAGAACTGAACAGGGCTGGAGCACAGAACAATCTGGGGAGATGAGGCTGGAAAAGGTGCAAGGTGGTCAAAGGTGTCCTTCACCTCGTGTGTGTCCCTGGCTGTTGGCACCGCTCCACCGGCTCCATTGGCCCCCAGGATAGTCAGCCACTTGCTCTACAGTCTGCACCTTACTCCAGGTTGTCCCCTGGGCGTGGCTCTGCCTACCTCCTCCTCAGACTTTCAAGACCTCAGCTCCACAAGCAGGCCGGCCCTTCTCATCAGCTGATGTGGCGGCGTCCGAGGTTAGTCTCTAGTAATGCAGCTCAAAGGGATGGACGGACCTCATATAAATGAGACTGCTCTTCTTGCTGCCCCCTGCTGGTGGCTGTGTGTAAAAGGCAGAGGTGCCACATCCTTGAAAACCATCACATTCCAGGAAGGCAGCGATTGTGTCCTGGAGAGGCAGAGAGAATATATGGTTGAAACACGGGTTGATGTATGTGTGGATTAACAAATTCCAAACTATCAGTTTAACATGACCAGAAAACAAATGATCCTTTACTTTTTCCTGCGTACTCTAAGTCTTGCGTTTGTGGTCATAATCAGTGAAGCTACGTAACAACCGTTGAGAGAGTTGTCGGAAGCCAGGATTCATACGTGACACAGCATCCCAGGTAATGATGTACCAGCATTAAGTAAAAAGTATGAGGGAACCTCAAAGGCGAGAGATCTATGTTGTTCCAATACAAACATATTCCAAAGAGCCATGACATTTTATTTCCTCAAGGCGTGAGGTATGAAATTATCCAGGGACAGTACATTGAACAATAAAGAACAAGAAACAATGTTTCCTGGACCTGAATGGGAAGAGATGATGCCTGGAAACCACAAAAAATCTTCATACGTACAGATCAAACAGTTAAAAAAATATGTAAGTACATATTTTACCCATTAATATAAATTTTCACCAATATATCACTATACTTCACTTGGGCCTATGTATTTTGTAGTTTTTTTATAAATTTATTTATTTATGGCTGTGTTGGGCCTTCGTTGTTGCGCGTGGGCTTCTCATTGCAGTGGCTTCTCTTGTTGCGGAGCATGGGCTCTAGGCACGCGAGCTTCAGTAGTTGTGGCACGTGGGCTCAGTAGTTGTGGCTTGCAGGCTCTAGAGCGCAGGCTCAGTAGTGTGGTGCACGGATTTAGTTGCTCCGCAGCATGTGGGATCTTCCCGGACCAGGGCTTGAACCCGTGTCCCCTGCATTGACAGGCGGATTCTTAACCACTGTGCCACCAGGGAAGCCCTTTATTTTTATTTTTTTAAATGTATTTTGTAGTATATATATATATTTAAGATGTTGGGGGTAGGAGTTTATTAATTAATTAATTTATTTTTGCTTGTTGGGTCTTCGTTTCTGTGCGAGGGTTATCTCTAGTTGTGGCAAGCGGGGTCACTCTTCATCGTGGTGCGTGGGCCTCTTACTATCGCGGCCTCTCTTGTTGCGGAGCACAGGCTCCTGACGCTCAGGCTCAGTAGTTGTGGCTCACGGGCCTAGTTGCTCCGCGGCATGTGGAATCCTCCCAGACCGGGGCTCGAACCCATGTCCCTTGCATTAGCAGGCAGATTCTCAACCACTGCGCCACCAGGGAAGCCCTGTAGTATATTTTACAATCAATTTGTTTATAGACTTTGCCCACACACCGTAGGTGCAACCCTGCCTCGACATGTCCAAACACAGCTTCCCCAGCAACTGCTCCTCATTTTGTGCCTGTCTCCCATTCTCTGACCACTTTTGCCAGAAATCTAACACTCTCCCTCCACAATTACTGCGAGCCTCCTATCTCACCCACCTCCGAGTCCTGCAGATTCTACCTGCTGTGCATCCTTCCATATCTCCAACCTCTCACCTCTCACTTGGACTACTACAGCTGCATACAACTGCCTCTCCCATCCTCTCCTAATTCCTGCTCTTTCTCCATTTTGCAGTCAGGGTGATCTTTCAAAAGTGCAAATACCATCACATCACTCCCTGGATTAAGAAGCATTGCCTCTCATTGCTGAAGTCTAAAGTGCAAACTCCTGGAGACTTCCCTGGTGGCACGGTGGTTGAGAATCCGCCTGCCAATGCAGGGGACACGGGTTCGATCCCTGGTCCGGGAAGATCCCACATGCCGCGGAGTAACTAAGCCCGTGCGCCACAACTACTGAGCCTGTGCTGTAGAGCCCATGACCCACAACTACTGAGCCCGCGTGCTGCAACTACTGAAGCCCGCACACCTAGAGCCCATGCTCCACAGCTGAGAGAAGCCACCGCCATGAGAAATCCGCGCACTGCAACGAAGAGTAGCCCCCGCTCGCTGCAACTAGAAAAAGCCCGCGCGCAGCAATGAAGACCCAACACAGCCAAAAGTAAATAAATAAAATAAATAAATTTAAAATAAAATAAAATAAAAATATATAATGAGATGTCTTTTAACACCATAATCACAGATTGATATTTTATCTTTTTTAAAAAAAATTTAGTTGACACCATTGTTATATTAAGTCTTTTTGTCCGTTAACACGTATGTCTATTTATTTAGGTCTTCTTTAGCATCTTTCAATAAAATACGGTAATTTTTCTCAGAAATTTCTTGAACATTTTTTTGATTTATTCCTAGTTATCTTAAAATGTTTATTGTATTGTAAAGGGCTTTTTATTAAATTATGTTTTCTTACTATCTGCTACTGCTATAAAGGAAACTAATTGTTTTACTTATTAATCTCTATTCAATAATGTTTCTAAGCTTCCCTATAAATTTTAATAACGTGTTGGGTTTTCTTTTCTTTCTTTCTTTATTTTTGGCTGCGTTGGGTCTTCGTTGCTGTGCGCGGGCTTTCTCTAGTTGCCGCGAGCCGGGGGGTGGTAAAAGCACCGAGTCCTAACCAATGGACTGCCAGGGAATTCCCCTAGAATTACTTTTAATTAATTTAAATTTAAGTTTAAATAGGCACATGCGGCTGATGGCTACCATATTGGAGAGCACAGCTCTGTAACATGCAATTATATAAAAAGACCACAAAAAATTTTTCCATTCTTTTATTTACATATATTGAAGTTATTTCCAAATTATTGCTATATAAGAAAATGCTTCAATGAACATATTTCTCTATGCCTCCTTATGCAAATATGGGAGAATTTGGATATTAGTTTATAAGTGGAATTATATTGTCAACTCTACTAAATATTGCCAAATGGTCTCCACAGTGGTTTTTCCAGTTTACACTCGTACACAATGTAAGAGGGTCCCTATCTCCGCATAACCTCAGCAACACTTGGTATTACCAGACTTATCTTTGCCAATATGATTGATGTCAAATGTTATCTCATTGTTATTTTATTTTAAATATTTATTTATTTAGGCTGTGCTGGGTCTTTGTTGTGGCATGCAGGATCTTTTTTAGTTGCAGCATGCGGACTTCTTAGTTGTGGCGTGCAGACTCTTAGTTGCGGCATGTGAACTCTTAGTTGCAGCATGCATGCGGGATCCAGCTCCCCCTGCATTGGGAGCTCAGAGTCTTACCCACTGGGCCACCAGGGAAGTCCCTCACTGTTATTTTAAATTGCATTTTCTGTTTCTTCTTTGAGGAATTGTCTTTCATACTGTCTTCATTTTTCTCTTGGGTTGATTGTTTTTTCATACTGATTTGTGGAAGTTCTCCATAAATTCTAGGTGGTAATTCTTTCTTGGTTATATGACTATATAGGATGACTACTATAATGTTCTTTTTATTATTCATTTAATTTGTGGAATAGCAATAATTCACATGTATTCCAAAAGGTACACAAAGATAACTAGGGTTGACTGAAAAATATTCTCTCCTTGACCAAACTCTAGCCACGTTCCTCTAAGCTCTTTTTCTACTTTGGCCTGCAAAGACTTAAACAGAGGACTTCCCTGGTGGCGCAGTGGATAAGACTCTGTGCTCCCAATGCAGGGGGCCTGGGCTCGATCCCTGGTCAGGGAACTAGATCCCACATGCATGCCACAACTAAGGAGCCCTGGAGGTGCAACTAAGGAGCCCACCTTCCACAAATAAGACCCAGCACAACCACATAAATAAATATTTTTTAAAAAAAGACTTAAACACGAACGTAATTTCTAACAGCTCAAGGCCACATCCCCAGGATGACTTTTGCCCCCCTTAAAGTGTCTGCCTGAGAAAACACAAAGCTGCCAAAATAATTTTTTGTTTGTTCCAGTCAACACCTGAAGATAGGGCCTTTGTCTCCTGGCCTCTCTGGGAGGGTAGGAGTCTAAATTGGGTAAGCACCAGTTAACAAACCCAAATGGATTTCACACGGACCAAACCCCCACTTCCTGCTTTTTGTAATTTTTCACTTCCCTGACTCTACTGAGCTCCCACTCACCCCCCTCTCTATTCCCTCATTCTCCTTTTAAAATGCCCAGTTACCTCTGTACAAATCCAAGTTGAGTTCTGTTCATGGTGGACTCTTTACCCTAATGCATTAGTATACTACTGACTACAATCTGTCCTTACCATATTAACTAGTGTCCAACTTTTTTATCTTTGAATAACCCAGCAATTCTACTCCTAGGCATATACCCAAGAGAATGAAAACATATGTCCACACAGAAACTCATACAAGAATGTTTACAGCAGCATCGTTTAATGATAGCCAAAAGGTGGAAAAAGCCCAAATGTCCATCAGCTGGTTAAGTGGATAAACAAATTGTGATTTATACATAGAATGGACTATTATTCAGCCATAAAAAGGAATGTAATACTGATATGTGCTACAACTTTGATGAACCTCAAAAACATTATGGTAAGTGTAAGAAGCCAGACACAAATGGTCACATGTTGTATCATTACTTTTATATAGTATATACAGAACAGGCAAATCCATACATATAGATCAGATTAGAGGTTGGGGTCAAGGGAATATATGGTAAGGCAAACCCTCAAACTTGTTTTCTTGGTTATTCTTGGCCCTTTGTTCATCCATATAAATATTGGAATCAGCTCATGAAGTCCAGAAAAAATATTACTGAGAATTTTTATTAGAATTGCTTTAGATTTATCAATTAATTTGGGAAGAGTTGACGTCATTGTTATATTATGTCTTTTTATCCATTAATACGTATGTCTATTTATTTAGGTCTTCAGTAAAATACGGTGATTTTTCTCAGAAATTTCTTGAAAATTTTTTGATTTATTCCTGCTTATCTTAAAATGTTTGTTGTATTGTAAAGGGCTTTAATTAAATTATGTTTTCTTTCTATCTGCTACTGCTATAAAGGAAACTAATTGTTTTACTTATTAATCTCTATTCAGTAATGTTTCTAAGCCTCCCTATAAATTCTAATAATGTGTTGGGTTTTCTTTTATTTATTTATATATTTATTTGTTGGGTTTTATTTTTTTTATTTATTTATTTTTGGCTGCGTTGGGTCTTCATTGCTGCGCGCGGGCTTCCTCTAGTTGCCGTGAGTGCGGGGGTGCCCTTCATTGCAGTACGCTGGCTTCTCACTGCGGTGGCTTCTTTTGCTGCGGAGCATGGGCTCTAGGGTGCGTGGGTTTCAGTAGTTGTGGCTTGCGGACTCTAGAGCACAGGCTCAGTAGTTGTGGCGCAGGGACTTAGTTGCTCCGCCGCACGTGGGATCTTCCCGGACCAGGGCTTGAACCCGTGTCCCCTGCACCGGCAGGCAGATTCTTAACCAGTGTGCCACCAGGGAAGTCCATGTGTTGGGTTTTCTGTGTAGATAATCAAATCCTTATAAACAACATAATCATTGTTTATGGTTTTTTTAAATTGTCAAGTTAGTATTGATAATACACACACACACACACACACACACACACACACAAACAAACACTGTTTGGTTTGATTTGCAAAACTTTTGTTTAGGATTTTTCCTACTATGTTTGTCAGTGAGTTTCATGAAATAGTTTATTTTATTTTATTTTTTTTGGCTGCACCGCACAGCTTGTGCGATCTCAGTTCCCCAACCAGGGATTGAACCCAGGCCCTTTGCAGTGAAAGCGCTGAGTCCTAACCACTGGACCACAGGGGAATTCCCCCAAATAGTTTTAAAGTATATACTCTTTTATCTCTTCTCTGGAAAGGTGTATGTTGTTGTTGTTAATGTTGGTTGTAACTCTGTATGCAGGTAATAGTAATCTGATGAAGTGTTCTTCTACCATCAGAAACAACTTGTACAAAACAGTGAGCCCGGGCTTCCCTGGTGGCGCAGTGGTTGAGAATCTGCCTGCCAATGCAGGGGACACGGGTTCGAGCCCTAGTCCGGGAAGATCCCACATGCCGCTTAGCAGCTAGATATGTAAGCCACAACTACTGAGCCTGCGCGTCTGGAGCCTGTGCTCTGCAACAAGAGAAGCTGTGACAGTGACAGTGAGAGGCCTGCGCACCGCGATGAAGAGTGGCCCCCGCTCGCCGCAACTAGAGAAAACCCTCGCACAGAAACGAAGACCCAACCCACCCCAAAATAAATAAATAAATAAATAAAAAGCCATGCTTATAAAATCTTTAAAAAAAAAAACAACAGTGAGCCCCTCAGCCTCCCACTTTTTTACTGGGTTCACTCCTACTCACCCTTCGGTTCTCATTGTGAACTTCACGTCCTTAGAAAGCTCTTTGCTGCCTCCCACACTAGGTTAGATGTCTGTGTTCCACGCCTCTCATAGCACACTTTATTTCCTCTATCATAACTCTCTTCACATTTCACTGTAATGTCTCACTGAATGTTGGTATTCTCAGCTGGACCACAAGCTGCAACTTCATTTTTTTTTTTTTTTTTTTGGCCGCACCACATGGCTTATGGGATCTTAGCTCCCTGACCAGGGATTGAACCCAAGCCCTTGGCAGTGACAGTGCGGAGTCCTAACTGAACTGCCAGGGAATTCCCTGCAACCTCATTTTTGTTCACCACTACTCCAGTGTTTGGCACATGGATGGCACAACATTACCCATCAATAAATGTATGTTGACTGTTTGATTAAATGAATGAGTGAAGGAAACAGCTGCAAAATGGGACATGAATCAAGTTATCCCTGTATATGGAAAAATTTGAGCTGCCTGTGAAGACCTTCTGCTTTAGAACAAGGGAGAAGATAAGAACCAAGAAAGACTGCAGCCCCAGCTGTGGGAGCAGAGAAATATGGAAAGAGGTGGAGGCACCATCCAGGTCCTTCTGTGCAGAAGCTCAGTATGAAAAGACAGCGATGGGGGGCAGAGACATGGCAGCACCAGGGACCCCACCATTATTGGAGGCCTGCTAGAACCCCAGGGTTCCACCAAAGATGGCTCTGGACACTTAGATGTTCCGGGAGGGTCATTATGCCACCTGAGAGCCAAGTGCTATGCAGGATCATGGGGAAGACAGCAGAGATTCCTCAAGATTCTCTCACAGACAGAGGGAGGGGCTTGGACAGGGTTAGGTTTCTCTTATTACTGCAGGCAGAGTCCCCCGAAATATCAGTTAAAGTTTCTTGTTTTTTTTAACCCAATAAAAAATGGGCAGATGATCTAAAGAGACATTTCTCCAAAGAAGACATACAGATGACCAAAAGCCATTTGAAAAGATGCTCAACATTGCTAATTATTAGAAAAATACAGATCAAAACTACAGTGAGGTATCACCTCATACCAGTCAGAATGGCCATCATCAAAAAGTCTACAAATAATAAATGCTGGAGAGTGTGTGGAGAAGACGGAACCCTCCTACACTGTTGGTGGGAATGTAAATTGGTACAGCCACTATGGAGAACAGTATGGAGGCTCCTTAAAAAACTAAAAATGATTCTGCAATCCCACTCCTGGGCATATGTCCAGAGAATACCATAATTAGAAAAGATACATGCACCACAGTGTTCATAGCAGCACTATTTACAATAGGCAAGACGTGGAAACAATCTAAATGTCCATCAACAGATGAATGGATAAAGAAGATGTGGTACATATACACAGTGGAATGCTACTCAGCCGTAAAAAAGGATGAAATAATGCCATTTGCAGCAATGTGGGTGGACCTAAAGATTATCATACCAAATGAAGTAAGTCAGACAAAGACAAATATCATATGATATCACTTATATGTGGAATCTAAAAAAAAAAGATACAAATGAACTTATTTACAAAACAGAAACACTCACAGACAAAGAAAACAAACTTATGGTTACCAAAGGGGAAAGGTGGGGAGAAGGGATAAATTAGGAATTTGGGAGTAACATATAATACTACTATATATAAAATAGATAACAAAGTCCTATTATATAGCACAGGGAACTATACTCAATATTTTGTAATAACCTATATGGGAAAAGAATCTGAAAAATATATAACTGAATCACTTTGCTGTATACCTGAAACTAACACAACATTGTAAATCAACTATACTTCAATAAAAAATACATTTTTTAAAAGTTTCTTTTTTTTAATATTTTTGTACTGTATGACCAAATTATATCCAAACCTCAGAAATTAGGTTATATTTTTTAAATTCCCAAGTCCATGGTGGTGAACACACTTTAGTGTAAACAGAAGTAGAAATATAATGTTGTGCACATGAAACTTACCTCTATTAAAAAAAAATCTAAAATAAAATTTTAAAAAATCCCCAAGTCTACTCAAGGCAGAGATAGCTCAATGGTTTCTGCGGGCCACTAGAGAAACCTCCCTCACCATGTCCTGACCCCACTGACTCATGCTCAGTAACTATTATGTTTATTCTACACCTGCACCTCAGTACCATAAGTGCCTTGTACAGAGGTACAAGAAATTCAGTCAGTGGAGAGACATGATAGCCGGGTATCCTAGCTTATCTGTCTCATGTGACTTTGACTAGCATCCGTTAGCCCCTTGAGCTTCAATAACTGAGTACACTGGCAAATGGACCTTTAGACTTGCCACAAGGCTCATTAGGCCCTGCTCCTAGACCGTTTGTTCATTCATCCAATTAACCCTGCCTGAACACCTCCTGTATGGGAGACCATGGTTGGGTCAGTCTTTGGTATCTACCTAGAGAGCTATTTCCATGTGACTCAGAAATTGATCTGTAGAGTAGACTTGAAGGCCTCACACAAGATTTGGAAGGCAGGATATCATACTAGGTAAAAGCATGTGCATTGGAGACAAGTCCTGCGTTCAAATCCAACCTCTAGCACTTACTTCTCTGGACCTCATGGAAAAATAGGGCTAATAAGAGTTTTGTCTCAGTCAGGATGCATTCAGGTGTAAGCAACAGAAAACTCAGCTAATAATGAAGACATTAAATTGTTTCATTTTGCAAAAAGGTCTGGAGGTAGGCAGCTGGTAAAGCCACTCACATATATCATCCAACAAGACCTAGGCTCTCCTCATCCTGCTCCATCACCCTTGGTGTGCTGGCTTTTGGGACCCCTGTGATACTCCATGATTCTCTTGGCACATGGGAAACTTTGCCCCTGGATTTCCCAGATCAATTTGGGAGTATTACTTCTTGGGGGGTGGGGAGGGGACAATGGCCTTGTGGTGATTTGGATTATTATTCCCAGTTATTTGCTCCCTTACAATTTAAGTATACATCCCTGTCCTTTGCTGCATGACTTGCTTGGGCCAACAGGATGTGAGAAGACATGATATAGACAGATGTGTTTTTGTAATTTGACTTGGCCTCTTACACTCCTGTGATGTGACAAGAGAAAAGTAAAATCCAGACCTCTATTGTCCCTTCAGCTTGGGCCCCAGAATAAAGACCCTGGACCAGAACTAAACATAACCAGAAGCCTGGAACCTTATCCATCCTGATCAAGCCCAACTTGGATCAGCCAAACCACAGCCAACTTCCAGCACTATGAACATAAAAATAATCGTTGTTATGGTAAGCCATTGATATCTTGGAGATGTTTGTTTACGCAGCAAAAACTAACTATTGCAGGACATTTTGGGGGCCCTACCAATGTCTAAGCTCTTTATCAGGATCAATTATCTTACACCAAAACTCAGAGGTGTGAGGAAATAAAGTTTATCTATAAGCAGTGTGGCCTTTCTTACAACCCTCATCTACTGGGTAGCAGTAAAAGCTGGAGCTGTTTCAGTACAATGCCATAGAATAAACATGCTGTTCAGATACTTCTTAGTCTCTCTAGGTAAAAATGCTGAGAATCTCAGATTTCTCAGAAGTCTTCCCTCCTCCCAGGCTTCTTGCCAAGTAGCTGTTGGGAGTGCATGAAGAGAGAGAAGAGGCTTAAATTCTCTTGTGGGGGACAGGTGTAGGAGGAGAATCAGGGTCCTCATGATCTCACTGCGTCCTTTGGCTCCTCTGGTGTATGGGTCAATATGTACTTGGTCATGTTCACCCTGTTGTTCTTTAGCTAATGTCAGCACTTAGAGTATCTCAAGGGTCTCTCATGGCTGGGTCTGATCTCACTGGTACTCCCTGGCTGACTCAACCTCCCTGTGGCTCTGGAGAGCCCAGTGGACCTCCTTAATATCTACCATGTCCCCAGTCTAGCCCCTGACCCAAGCTGTCCAAACTGCACACCTCTGTTGTCCATTCACCACCTTCCTTCCACACCACGCCCATGGCTCTCAGCTCAATACCCACCTAGGGAAGAACTAAAAGTGAAAACTAGACCCTCTCTCCCTCTCGTTCACCCTGGTTTGCCCATATATCTATATTGGACACAAGTTTGTACCAACTTCAGTGATTTCTTCTATTTTCTAGCTGTTTTTGAAGTCATTTCCCCGTTTCCAAGGTAAGCCTCTTTGATGTCTATCACATTGTCACCTCCGGCTTTCTTCTTCAGTCCCCAAGACAAGAAGGGGCAGGCTTCTCTTTTATACCATATCCTTGGTTTCCCGGCTCTAGCCACCACTTCAGAGGACAGGAATTCCTTTTGGAAGCAATCCTTTGAGGTAGATGTTATGATTGTCATTATGGACAGATGAGGCAATCAGAGATGAGAGATAAAATTAACTCTTCCTTTGGTAGAAACTTGGATCTAGATCTGGATCTTGATTATGCTAAATGGGAGCTAAATGAATAAAGAAAATGATTTCTCTCTGAGTCCAATTTCAAGCCTATTGTCTTTCTGAACAATCCTATTCTGAGTTTCAATAGATGCATATTAGCTCTTTTCTTCTCTTTATATTCCTTCTGAAACAATCCTAATCTTCTCACGAGCAGATTGATGCCACTACCAAATAAGGAGGTCATTCAGTTGCTAAGGGCAAAGAGAAAAGCACATGTATAGTTTCTCCATACATCACTCATTCCAGCTCCCTGTTTCTACCTGACTTCCCTTCTCCAAAGTCTAGTCCTCTGATTGTGTGCATGTACATGTGTGTCAATATGTGCATATATATGTGTGTGAATGTATCAAATGTGTGACAGTGTTGAGAAAAATGAACTCTTTATTCTTTTAAAACTGCTTCTTTTTTTAAATAAATGTATTTATTTTATTTATTTATTTTTGGCTGCATTGGGTCTTTGTTGCTGCGCGTGGGCTTTCTCTAGTGGCGGTGCGCGTGGGCTACTCTTCGTTGTGGTATGTGGTCTTCTCATTGCCGTGGCTTCTCTTGTTGTGGAGCACGGGCTCTAGGTGTGCGGGCTTCAGTAGTTGTGGCTCATGGGCTCTAGAGCACAGGCTCAGTAGTTGTGGCGCACGGGCTTAGTTGCTCCTCGGCATGTGGGATCTTCCAACCGTCTCTGTGCTGGTGGTCAGAATACAGTTAACATCTTCCACCTGGTGGGGGTTTTAGTATCTGCAAAACAACTCAAGGATATGGCTCAGGATATGATCTGTAGCCCCTGAGGAGGAACTAAATGTCCTTGAGTTTGTTTTATGGCTAAAGTATTATCACTTTGTCTTGCTTGACTGTTTTCCTTTGTTTCTGCATTTCTTTTTACTTCTCTGATGAAATTTGCTCTTTAAAACTTGGGGAAGGCCTAGGAGGCTAAGGCTATTTTTTACAAACAAGAGGCAGGGGACACAGTGGGTGGTGGGGGGAAGGTCTATCCCCAGGAAGGCTCTGCAGGGTCCTGCTTGGTTTCAGTAGGTATTATCATTCTTACTTTTTAATGGTGAGGGAGCACAGCCTGAAAAAGGTTGAATAACTTCTCCAAAACCTCACAGCTAAAACATGAAATAGGTGGGATTCAAACCCTATCCACTGTGACTACTAACCTCACCATCCTTTCCCTATGTTAAGGTGCCTCTTGAGAGAATGTGCTGGCACTACATGGGGAGGACTCTATAAAGATGAGTATTTTCAGGACTTCCGTGTTGGCACAGTGGATAAGGCTCCATGCTCCTAATGCAGGGGGCCCAGGTTCGATCCCTGGTCAGGGAACTAGATCCCATATGCATGCCGCAACTAAGAGTTCACATGCCACAACTAAGGAGCCTGCCTGCCAAAACTAACACCCAGTGTGACCAAATAAATAAATTAAAAAAAAAAATAGGTATTTTCTTCCTTGTAGAAGTTTATTTTTAAAACAAGCATAAAAGTAAGTATACCTAATCTTGTTTTAAACTAAAGGGATCGGATTTAAGCTGCTGCTGCTGCTGCTGCAAAAAAAATCACAAGTGGAGAGGGAGGCCCCAGCTCCCTTGCCATGTGTTAGAAGGAGCTCATACTAGGATGGGTCCAAAAGTCACCCTGTCTGGAGGTACTTTTGAGAGCATTTCCTATTCTTCTCTTTAAACTTAGGCTTTTGAAGCATATAACCGTGGGTGAAGAAAACAATACCCATGGTTCATTCTTCTTAAAGATTTTTTAAAATTCTGAAATGTATGTTTTCTTCCAGACCAGCATATGCTTTTAGCTGCCTTGTATGTTTGGCTCTTTTCAAGTACAGTCTAAATGTTGTCAGACCTTCTTGGTCTGTAGAGGAAGTCCCTCAAACACTGAGAACTCAAAGTTCCTCTTCTGGTTCAGTTTTGGTTATCTGTTGATATATAACAAACTGCCCCAAAACATGGTGTCTTAAAACAGTAACCATTTTATTGTTTCTCACAATTCAGTGGGTCAGGAATTCTGGCAGGTCACAGCTCGCCTCTGAACCCTGTAGTGTCCACTGGGGCTGGAAGATCCATGAGGATGTCTTCACTCATGTGTCTAGAGCCTCAGCTCAGAGGGCTCCCAGTGGCCAGGGGATGACTAGAACTGCTCAACTGTGGTTACACTTCTGAGGCCTCAGTTCTCAGTGCCTTGTCATGAAATCTCAGGGTCTCTCCCTCTCCGCGTGGCCTCTCTGTGCAGTCACTCCAACAGGGTAGACAGACTTCTTACCTGGAGATTCAGAGTTCCCAGAGAGGAAAAATAGAAACTATCAGGTTTCTGAAGGCTTAGGCTCACTGGCACATAGTCACGCCCACTGTGCTCTATTAAATCAGGTCACAGGGCCAGCATAGATTCAAGGAGAGGGGACTACACGAGGTTGTGAATATTGGGAGGTATCCATTGGGGATCACCTATGTCACAGACCACCACAGGTCTTAACCTGCATCGGCCAGTCCTGCAAACAATTCCCTCTCCTGGTATTTCTAGATGAGCCCACAAGAGGCCTTACATGTGTTCATAAACATCAGCTGTGGCCACCTTGAAGCATCTGCCAATGCTCTTCCTCTTCTATTCTGCTTCAATGCCCACAGTTCTCAAAATCACTCAAGGACGTTTTGCTTTCTAACCCTCATATCTCACTAACATCCATTCCCACTGGAAGTAAATTCTTTACTATAATTGGTTTATGCAATGCATTCCTGATGAACTAGCCAGTGTCTTTTTGCCTTCACTTGGGAAGAAAAACAATTCACCTGGACAGTAATGCCTCAGGGTTTCACTGAGAGTCCTTCTTATTTATCACAAATCCTGAAGGCTTATCTGGATGACAGAAAGTTCCCTAGAGGTTCTACTTTGCTGCAATACGTAGATGGTTTGCTTCTTTGCTCTCTTTCTCGAGGCTCCTCCCAGGGAGACAGCATCCAGTTTGCTAAAGCTTTCAGCCTTAAAGGGACATGAGGTTGCCAAAGAGAAAATGCAGTTTGTCCAAACCTGGATTTGATATCCGGGCATCTGCTATCAGAACAAGGGCTACACCTAGATCCAGTTAGACTTCATGGTATCCTAAGTTTCCCAAAACCCAAAACTAAGTGCCAACTGTGAGGTTTTCTCTGGATAATTGGTTATTGCCAAAATTGGATTCCAAATTTCTCTCTTACGGCCAAACCTCAGTATGTTTTACTCAACAATAACAACCCCAACCCAATTTTATGGGAAGAACCGGAGGACTTAGATTTAAGGCTTTAAAGGAGAGTGTAAGGAACCCACACACCGTTAGGCATCCCAATTATCAGATTCCCTTTTTCCTTTTTGTACATGAAAACTAAGGGAATGTCCTTGGGGTATTCACCCAAAAATACGGGGATCACCATCGACCCATCACGCCCCTTGCCTTAGAGCCATTATGGTCACTGCCCTTTAGGTTGAAGTCACTGAGAAAATTGTTGTGGATCCCCTTTAGCCATTTGTACCTCATGCAGTAGAAGCGCCCCTGAATTCTCATGACACTGAACATTTCTCAGCCAGATGCCTCACCTCCTATGAAGTGCTTTTGTTAAATGGTCTCATGTAACTCATTTATGTTCTAGTAATCTTAACCCTGCTACTCTTCTCCCCTTTCCACCAATGAAATCCCTCACAACTGCTTAACGCTGATGGACCACCTTGTGATTCCTCTTGATGATCTTGAGGAAATTCCTCCGGGTAATTCTGATTTCTTATGGTTTACTGATGGTTCTAATTTAAAAGGTGACAACAGTAAATATTGTGCTGGGTATGCTACTACGACTCCTTTTGATGTTGAGGCAGCATCTTTACCTGCGGCCAACAGGCTGAATGATATGCTTTTACATGGGCTTGTACTTCAGCCAAGGACAAAACTGCCAATATTTATACTGGTAGTAGATACGTTTTCAGAGTAGTTCATGATTTTGGAATGTTGTGGAAGCACTGTGGCTTCCTTACTTCCAGTGGAAATAAAATTTAAAATGGCTCCTATGTTCAGAAATTATTAGGTGCAATACTTTTACCTGCCACTTTAACAATTGGTAAAATTCTGGGGCATTCTGAACTTGACTCTCTGGAAGCTAAGGGAAGTCACCTTGCTGATACTTCCACAAGAAGTGTTGCCCTTAAAGGGACTGCCAGCAGCCAAACTTCTGTCACAGTCCAAAGGGATATTTCTCCCAAATGATAACTTAGAAAAACTGGCTAGAGAAGCACAACCAATTGACCTCAGAAAAGGAAAAATAAGATTAGGAATTCAACGTTGTTGCTTTGACTCTAAAATTCCCACTCCTCACCACTGTACATGGATTAACCCACTGGGCTACTGACAAAATGATAGCATTCATGAATCCATATTGGGAAGGAAGCATTAACAAGGCCACAAAAACTGCCCACTTCACTTGTCCCACTTGTCAGAAGTATAACCCAGGGAAGCCTATTCATACTTCTCCTACACTTAAACTGCCTAAGGGACCATTCAGGATCTGGCAAATGGATTTCAAACAACTTCCTCCATCTAATGGATATATGTTTTAGTCATGGTCTGTATGTTTTCACTCTGGACCAAAGCCTTCCCTTGCAGATGAGCTACTGCCTCTATTGTGGCTAAAATCCATTTGGAAAAGATTATCCCTACTGGGGAAACTCCTCTCAAACTTCATTAGTGATCAAGGAACCCACTATATTGTCCAGATACCTCAACAAGTCTGCACTGTTCGGCCAGTTTTACAATGCTTTCACTGTGCTTACTACTCTCAATCCTCTGGTTTAGTTGAATGCACTAATGGCATCATTAAGACTTAACTGGCAAAATTTGTAGAGGTCCTTCAATTACCTTGGAGAGACCCTCCAAAAGCATTGCCATGGGTCCTTTTAAGTCTCAGATCCACCCCTTTTGGAACTCATAAACACTCACCCTTTGAGATAGTCACAGGATGCCCAATGCACTTGGCTTCCGCTTCTTTTGACTCACAACTGATAAAAGGAGAGACACCCCAATATTGCAAAGGCCTAATTGCTTCTATGAAAAATAACCGTGCTTTGGTAGAGCAATCTTTCCACAGTGCATACTCAGGAGAGGAAGACCTTAAGCATCACACCTTGCAACCTGAAGACATCATCTCTTGGAAAAGAAACCTCCAGAAGGACTCTCTTCAGCCTCTCTGGAAAGGCTTTTATCGGGTACTTCTACCAACCCTCGTGCTGCCAAACTCCAAGGAATAGACTCTTGGATTTACCTGACACACCTAAAGAAAGTACTGAACCCTGACTGTAGCTACACATCATTTGGTGACCTGAAAGTAAAGATTCCCAGAATTGAAGCAGATGACATCTGATGAGACAGCTTTCCCGAGATATCCAGGCCAGGCCTGTTGAAAAATTTTCCCCAAACCTTTTTGATGACATAATACTTCAGATAGGGACTTCCCTGGTGGTCCAGTGGCTAAGACTCCACGCTCCCAATGCAGAGGGCCCGGGTTCGATCCCTGGTCAGGGAACTAGATTCAACATGCCACAACTAAGAGTTCACATGCTGCATCTAAAGGTCCCACATGCCGCAACTAAAAGATCCCACGTGTTGCAACTAAGGCCCGGCATGGCCAAACAAATAAATAATATTAAAAAAAAAACAACTAAAAAAAACAACTTCAGGACTTCCCTGGTGGCGTGATGCTTAAGAATCCGCCTGCCTGGGCTTCCCTGGTGGCGCAGTGGTTGAGAGTCCGCCTGCCGATGCAGGGGACGCGGGTTTCTGTCCCAGTCCGGGAAGACCCCACATGCCACGGAGCGGCTGGACCCGTGAGCCATGACCGTTGAGCCTGCGCGTCCGGAGCCTGTGCTCCGCAATGGGAGAGGCCACAACAGTGAGAGACCTGCATACTGCAAAAAAAAAAAAAAAAAAAAGAATCTGCCTGCCAATGCAGGGGACAAGGGTTCGAACCCTGGTCCGGGAAGATCCCACATGCCGTGGAGCAACTAGGCCCGTGCTCCACAACTGCTGAGCCTGCACTCTAGAGCCCGCGAGCCACAACTACTGAGCCCACGTGACACAACTACTGAAGCCTGCATGCCTGGAGCCTGTGCTCTGCAACAAGAAAAGCCACCACAATGAGAAGCCCGTGCACCTCAACGAAGAGTAGCCCCTGCTCACCGCAACTAGAGGAAGCCTGTGTGCAGCAACGAAGACCCAATGTAGCCAAAAATAAATAAATAAATAAATAAATAAATAAATAAATAAATAAAATAGATTTATATTAAAAAAAACTTCAGATGGTATCCAGTGTCTATGATCTTGATAACATATGGACTTTAGATAAAAGGTACATGAGACTTCTCCCTCCTGCCCCTTCTTGTTGCTCAAATGTGACCTTGATAGGTTTTCAATCTGTGCATTTTCTCTCTGACATAAGACACTACACCCAAGAAAGATCCTTCCTGATACTGAGGGACAAAAAGCCGTTGAAACTAGAAAACCTGTCTCTGGATCTGCAATGCTTTCAGAGAATGATCTTGATCAAAAGGGAGAAATGTAAAAAAAGTAGTATCAATAAATAGAAACCTCAATTAAATACAGTCATGAGACCAGCAGGGGGAGCTCTCACACCCTGCGACAACAGCAGAGACCAATAGGAAGAAGAAAGACTCCTTTCCTGGCAAGGACTCCGTCAGTGGAAAGCCATGGATTCTTTGTTTGCTATAGCCCTCCCAACTTCCTTTTCCTCTCTGTAAAAGAATTCTCCCTCCCTTGCTGTGTAGGGACTTGCAAGTGCCTCACCAGACTGCAGATCCCGAACTGCAACTCTCTGCTTATCCCTAATAAGCCTATCTTTGCTGGAGAAATATCTGGCAGTCTATTTATTTAGGTCAACAGTACTAATTAGAGAGTCTCTAGACTGGAGGACATCAGAGAGCAAGGGTGTCATCCTGAAATAGGAGGATTAAGTGAAGATTTAGAGTTTCCCAATGAAAGTTGAGATTCCCCACCTTTCCCCCCACTTAGCTCACAGACCCTGACAACCAGACTGCAACCCTCCAGAAAAGAGATTGTCCAGAAAATGTGACAAGGACAAAAGAAAAGACCTAAAAATACAGATGGAAGTTCCCAAGTAACAGCCCAGCTAGGTCACTACAGCAGACATCACTGCCCCCACTCGTATCCTCTGGGCAATCCCACTTCACTGTACTACTGTTGACTTCCAGCTGCCAAAATCTGAGCCTCTTTGCCTGGAATCTCTCTCCAAAGCCAGGTAAGGCGACCTTGCCCAGGTACAAGGCAGAGGCCAGAGGTTCTAGGGAATTAATACCTTCCTCCACAGGAGCAGCTCTCAACCAATGACTGTCGGAATTTTATGTATAAATACTCCGGGTCTCTTGCCCTTGTATGCAATAATTCTGAGGTGTGTGTTTTATACCATTTTCCCAAAGTTACTCCATAGCATTAAGCCTCAATCATAGTTAGCTTTACAGCTGTTTTCTCTTCCCTGTCTCACTTTCCTACTCCCCTACTTATGTTTCCACCAAGTACTTCCACTTGAATACATGGCTTTCGGTTCTCTTTTGGGAGAACCCAAACTAGGATTATCAGGTTAAAGTTGAAAAGCCCCATGCAAAGTGAACAGATCTTCTAATCAGCTTTTTGGTGCACCATTTAAAAAAAAATTATTTACTTTTGGCTGCATTGTGTCTTCATTGCTGCACATGGGCTTTCTCTAGTTGCTGCAGGCGGTGGCTTCTCTTGTTGCAGAACACGGACTCTAGGGGCACAGGCTCCTAGTGCACCCAGGCTTAGTTGCTCCGCAGCATGTGGGATCTTCCCAGACCAGGGATCGAACCTGTGTCCCCTGCATTGGCAGGAGGATTCTTAACCACTGCGCCACCAGGGAAGTCCCACCACCCTTAAATATAGGCAGACAGCCAAGGATCATCAGAAATTTAAGAAAATTCTCTAACTGGAAATATAGAGATCAAAATAAGAAAATACCTCATAGGAAACAGAGACTAGAAAGGAGGAAGAAAACTTGCCAAAATATCTATTATTAATCTTCAAGAGAGTTAAGAAAAGAAATTACATTCATGAAACAATAACAGAATACTATAAAAAATAATATTCAGAGAACAAAACAGAACTCTTGAAAATGAGAAAAAAATATGATAGAAGTGAAAAACAGAGAGACTTGAAAGATAATGTTGGTGAAATCGTCCAGAAAATAGAGCAAAAGGAAAACAATGTGAAAAATGAGGGGAAAAAAGGATTAAAAAATTTATAGAATCAGTCCAAGAGGTCCAGTATCGATTCTGGGAGTTATATAAAGAAGGAAAACAGCTGGAAGGATATAACCAAAGAAATAATTTAAGAAATTTCCCAGGACTGGCAGATGAGTTTCTAGAATGACAGGGCCCAGCACATTAAACAAAAATATGCCCGTTCCAGAGTTATATCATTTTGAAATTTCACCAGTGAGGAAAAAGAGAAGATCCTAACAACTCCTAAAGGAAGATAAAACAGGTTTTGTTTGGTTTGGTTTGGCTGTACCACGTGGCATGAGGGATCCTAGTTTCCCAAGCAGGGATCAAACCTGCGCCCCCTGCAGTGGAAGCACAGAGTCTCAACCACTGGACCTCCAGGGAAGTCCCCTAAAAAAGATTTTATACAAAGAATCAAGAGCAAGAATGCCACCCGTTGAAAGCAAGAACACAGTGGAGCAATGCCTTCAAATTTCTTAGGAAAATTTTTTCCAATCTAAGATTCAGTACCAAACCAAACTACTAATCAGTGTATGAATAGGATAAGTACATTTCCAGACATACAAAGTCTCAGAGCATTTACTTCTTGTGCACCGTTGCTCTGGAAACTTTTACAGGATGTGCTCCACCACAACTAGGAGATAAACAAAAAAGAAGAAGGCTTGATATGTATGAACCAGGAGGTCAAACACAAGGGAGGAGGAAAATTCCTAGGGGACAGTGAAGGGAGACCCCAAACACCAGAGCTGTTCAGCAGGACTGGAGGGCAGCCACTTCCCATTGGAGCTGATCAGAGGCTTCGAGAGGGAATTTCATTCAGAAGATGTGATAGACTACTTGATGTGTTTGAACAAATTGAGAAGAAATACATACTGGAAGATATGTGGGGGTTGAATTAATGGTGAGAACATAGAAACAATAAGCAAAAAGGTAATTATTAGGTCAAGGGAAAATGAGAGTTTATTCAGTGAGTAATGTTTGTGCAGTCATAATAGGTTAATGGTGAATATCCATCTGAGCAAAATGAGCTATAATGTACTAACTCCGTATAGTGAGAGATGAGAACTAGACTTACCATGGAGATCATTTCATAATGTATAAAAACATCAAATCACTATGTTGTATGCCTGAAACTGATATTATATGTCAATTATAATTCAATAAATAAATAAATAAAGTTTTTAAAAAATGGGCTCTGTTGGACTGGAGAAATGGGCAGATGGGTGGGAGAAGGTATGTTTTTTCCCAACTATTTGAATCTTTAGACTATATGCATGAATAACTTTGATTAAAAAATAATAAAAGTATGAAATTAATAGCAAAATAAATAGCTAAGTGAAATAAGGTTGGGACCTCTAAACAGGAGAGGAGATAAAAGTAGGGATCAGCAGTTTACTCTTTTTTTAAAGTCTTTTTAAAATTTTTATTTATTTATTTGTTGGCTGCGTTGGGTCTTCGTTGCAGCATGTGGGCTTTCTCTAATTGCAGCGATCGGGGGCTACTCTTCATTGCGGTGCGCAGGCTTCTCCTTGCGGTGGCTTCTTTTGTTGTGGAGCACGGGCTCTAGGCACGCAGACTTCAGTAGCTGCAGCACGTGGGCTTCAGTGTTGTGGCATGCGGGCTCAGTAGCTGTGGCTCGCAGGCTCTAGAGCGCAGGCTCAGTAGTTGTGGCACATGGGCTTAGCTGCTCCACAGCATGTGGGATCTTCCCAGACCGGGATCAAACCCGTGTCCCCTGCATTGGCAGGTGGATTCTTAACCACTGCACCACCAGGGAAGTCTTTAATTTTCTAATTTTTAAAAATTTTTATTCTTTGTTATTGTTCTGCCTTTTTTTTTTTTCTGCTGTGCCTCACAGCTTGCAGGATCTTGGCTCCCAGGCTGGGAGGTCAGGCTTGAGCTCCTGTGGTGGGAGCACCGAGTCCAGACTGCTGGACTAACAGAGAACCTCAGACCCCAGGGAATATTAACTGGAGTGAGGTCTCCCGGAGGTCCTCACCTCGGCACCAAGACCCGGTTCTACCTAACTGCCTGCAAACTCCAGTCCTGGATGCCTCAGGCCAAACAACCAGTAAGACAGGAATACAGCCCCACCCATCAAAAAAATGAGACCACTAAAAAATATGTTACAGAAGAAGGAGCAAGGTAAAAACCTACAAGACCAAATAAATGATGAGGAAATAGGCAACCTACCTGAAAAAGAATTCTGAGTAATGATAGTAAAGATGATCCAAAATCTCAGAAATAGAATGGAGGCATGGATCAAGAAAATACAAGAAGTGTTTAACAAAGACCTAGAAGAACTAAAGAACAGTGATGAACAACACAATAACTGAAATTAAAAATACTCTAGAAGGAATCAATAGCAGAGTAACTGAGGCAGAACAAATAAGTGACCTCAAAGATAGAATGGTGGAAATAACTGCTGAAGAGCAGAATAAAGAAAAAAGAATAAAAAGAATTGAGGACAGTCTCGGAGACCTCTGGGACAATATTAAATGCACAAACATTCGAATTATAGGGGTCCCAGAAGAAGAGAAAGAGAAAGGGTCTGAAAAAATATCTGAAGAGATTATAGTTGAAAACTCCCCTAATGTGGGAAAGGAAATAGCCACCCAAGTCCAGGAAGCTAGAGTCCCATATAGGATAAACCCTAGGAGAAACACACCAAGACACATATTAATCAAATTAACAGAAATTAAATTCAAAGAAAAAAATATCAAAAGCAGCAAGGGAAAAGCAACAAATAACATGCAAGGGAATCCCCGTAAGGTTATCAGCTGATTTTTCAGCAGAAACTCTGCAGGCAGAGTGGAGTGGCAGGACATATTTAAAATGATGAAAGGGAAAAACTTACAACCAAGATTACTCTACCCAGCAAGGATCTCATTCAGATTCACCGGAGAAATCAAAAGCTTTACAGACAAGCAAAAGCTAGGAGAATTCAGCACCACCAAACCAGCCTTACAATAAATGCTAGAGGAACTTCTCTAGGTGGAAAACACAAGACAGGAAAAAGACCCACAAAAACAAACCCAAAACAGTTAAGAAAATGGTAGTAGGAATATACATATCAATAATTACCTTGAATGTAAATGGATTAAATGCTCCAAACAACAGACACAAGCTGGCTGAATGGATACAAAAACAAGACCCGTATATATGCTGTCTACAAGAGACCCACTTCAGACCTAGCGACACATACAGACTGAAAATGAGGGGATGGAAAAAGATATTCCATGCAAATGGAAATCAAAAGAAAGCTGGAGTAGCAATACTCATATTAGATAAAGTAGACTTTAAAGACTGTTACAAGAGATAAGGAAGGACACTACATAATGACCAAGGGATCAACCCAAGAAGAAGGTATCATAATTATGAATATTTATGCACCCAACATAGGAGCACCTCAGTACATAAGGCAAATGGTAACATCCATAAAAGGGGAAATACACAGTAATAGTGGGGGATTTAACACCCCATTTACACCGATGGACAGATCATTCAGGCAGAAAATAAATAAGGAAACACAAGCTTTAAATGACACAACAGACCAGATAGATTTAATTGATATTTATAGGACATTCCACCCGAAAGCAGCAGAATACACTTTCTTCTCAAGTGCACACAAAACATTCTCCAAGATAGATCTATCTTGGGTCACAAATCAAGCCTCAGAAAATTTAAGAAAATTTAAATTGTACCAAGCATCCCAGAGAAAAGGAAACCCTCTTACACTGTTGGTAGGACTGTAAAATTGATACAGCCACTGTGGAGAACAGTATGGAGGTTCCTTAAAAAACTAAAAATAGAACTACTATATGACCCAGCAATCCCACTGCTGGGCATATACCCTGAGAAAACCATAATTCAAAAAGACACACGTACCCCAATGTTCACTGCAGCACTATTTACGATAGCCAGGTCATGGAAACAACCTAAATGTCTATCAACAGATGAATGGATAAAGAAGATGTACATATACATAATGGAATATTATGCAGCCATAAAAAGTAACAAAATTGGGTAATTTGTAGAGATGTGGATGGACCTAGAGTCTGTCATACAGAGTGAAGTAAGTCAGAAAGAGAAAAACAAATATCGTATATTAATGCATTCATGTGGAATCTAGAAAAATAGTACAGATGAACCTATTTCCAGGGCAAGAATAGAGACACAGATGTAGAGAACAGACTTATGGACACAGGGGCAGAAGTGGAAGGTGGGATGAATTGGGAAATTAGGTTTGACACAAATATACTACCATGTGTAAAATAGATAGCTAGGGGGAACCTGTGGAATAGCACAGGGAGCTCAGCTCGGCGCTCTGGGATAACCTAGATGGGCAGGACTGGGGGATGGGAGGCAAGTCCAAGCAGGAGGGGATATATGTATACATATAGCTGATTCACTTCATTGTACAGCAGAAACTAACACAACATTGTAAAGCAATTATACTCCAATAAAAAAAAAGTTTAAAAAATCTCAAAAACAAACAAAAATTCATGAAGAAGACATAATAGTCCTAAATGTTCATGCATTGAACACAGCTCCAAAATACATATAGCAAAACTTATAGAACTGAAAGTCAAAATAGATAAATCCACAGTTATAGCTGGAGGCTTCAATACTCCTGTCTCAGTAATTGATGAAACAAGTAGACAGAAAATCAGCAAAGGTAAAAAGATCTGAACACACTATCAACAGATTTGACCTAATTGACATTTATAGAACATTCCACCCAACAACAGAAGAACAACATTCTTTCCAAGGGCACATGGAGCGTTCATCAAGATAGATAATAGTCTGGACCATAAAACAAGACTCAACAAATTTTAAATAACTGAAATCATAAAAAGTATGTTCTCTGACCACAACTGAATTAAATTAGAATGATATCTGGAAAATCTCCCAAATATTTGCAGGTTAAACAATACACTTCTAAATTACCCATGGGTCAAAGAGGAAGTCACAAGGGAAACTAGAAAATATTTTGAATTGAATAAAAATGGAAAAATAACATATCAAAATTTGTGGGAAACAGCCAAAGTGGTGCCTAAATGGAAATTTAAACATTAAACTAGAAAACAAAAAAAGTTTCAAATTATTAATCTATGTTCCATCTTAAGAAGCCAGAAAAAAGAAGAGCAAATTAAATTCAAAGTGAATAAGTAAGGGGGCCTCCCTGGTGGCTCAGTGGTTGAGAGTCCGCCTGCCGATGCAGGGGACACGGGTACATGCCCCGGTTCGGGAATATCCCACATGCCGCGGAGCGGCTGGGCCCGTGAGCCATGGCCGCTGAGCCTGCGCGTCCGGAGCCTGTGCTCCGCGACGGGAGGGGCCACAGCAGTGAGAGGCCCGCGTACCGCAAAAAAAAAAAAAAAAAAAGTGAATAAGTAAGAAATAAGGAATATTAGAGCACAAATCAATGAAATTGAGAACAGAAGAATAGAGAAAAATCAATGATACCAAAAGCAGATTATTTGAAAAGATCATTAAAATCAATAAACCTATAGACAGATACTAAGAAAAACTATTTTTAAAATCTGTAGGAGCAGAAATCAGATCAGCGCTTGCTAGTGGCTTCATGTTGGGGGAGGCGACTGACTACAAAGGAGCCTGAGGGAATTTTGAGGTGGACGGAAATGTCCTATATCTTGATTGTGGTGATGTCTGCGACTGAATACATTTGTCAAAACACATGGAACTGTACACCTAACAAGGGTGGATTTTACTGTATGTAAATTATGTCTCAATGAACCTGAAGTAAAAGAAAATACAAGAGTGCATTTTAGCACTTTATGTAGAAGGAGAATTTCATGAAATTTTTGTTTTGGATGCATGTGTTGTGGATTGCAGTAATAAAATGTTTTTTATCCCATAAATTGTAGTTAAAAAAGAAAAAGCAAGTCATTGCCCGAGAACATGCCAAGGTCTTCCCTGTCTTGCGACTTGACACTAGCCAGTCCCTCTGCCTGAAACACTGGGACAGTTCATTCTCCGACTTCAAGTCGCCCCAGGGAGTCATTTCCAGGCCACTCTATCAAGAAACCCAATGCCTCCCCTCTCTCTATAGCTCTAATTCTCTCTCACGCTGTTTATTTCCTTTATATCACTTACTACAATCTATAATTTTTTTATCTCTGTAACAGTACATTGAGTCTGTGGGCTTGTAGGTTGTAATCAGATAATAGCTTTGTCCTTTTCCCCCATTGTCCCTGGTAACCTGCCCTGTGGAGCTAGCTCTTCCTCTGCCTTTGAACAATACTCAGGAAGATCACAGAGCGAATCTGCTCAATCTCTCTATAAAAAGTCCTCCACACTTCATTTTAAATTAAGTTTCTTCCCTCGGCCAGCTATCACTGGCTTGACTTGGAAAGTTGTGCTGGGGAACAAAGACAGTGTGGCCGGATTCTTATTTGTGAATTTCTTTCCAGACTCCCGCAGCATCCCACCATACCCATCAGTGCCAGATACAGGGGAGGAAATGCTTTACTCAACCAGCACAGACCAGAAGTGGTTTTGGTTTCCTCTGGCTGTGACAGATGTTCAGATTGACTTTTGCTCTATGGGACGTTTGTGGGTTTGTATAGCCCCCTAACTGCTGGCTATCTCTCACCTGCACTCTGTATCCCAAACTTCAAATTTATCTAGGCGTGGAATTGGCTGCAATTCTCCCCACTTCCTGTTATCTGAGCTCTTTGCAATGTGCTCTTGGTGAAGGGCCCCAACTATATCCACACCCCTATTTCCCTATCAATACCCAAACCTTTCTGGACTTTCCAGCTGGTGAGTAAGATACTGAAATATCCCTTTGGGCAAAAACAGTTCCGAGAAAAAGGGGGCTCAAGAAATAATAGTTCCGAGAAACAGGCTTGAAATACAGGACATGCCCTAACCGCAAACTGATGAACAAACAAGTACAGCTGAGGCAAGAATGCATAAGCCAATAAGCTTAAAGGTCACCCCATTTACCCAATCATTATGAAATATACCCGCCCTATGAGTGAATAAACCTATAAAAAGTATGTGATTCCGCTTTTAGGGGTTCCCCATCGGCCTCCTGCGTGAGGTTCAGGGAACCCCGGTGCATCGGCTCCTAATAAACCTCTTCCGTGTTGCAACGGCTCTCGACTCTTGGCGGTTCTTGGGCGAGTTGGAATCCCTCGGAAACCGTTTGGGTCTAACATCTGGGGGCTCGTCCGGGATCCCCAACTCGCCCCCGGGTCACAAGAACATCGGGAGTCGGAGGTATCAGGTAGGCTTGAGCCTACTTGTCTGTTTGTTTGTCGCCCGTTCTTTGCTAGCCGCCGTTAGGAAGAAGCCGTGTGAATCGGTTTGCTGTGAAATCTGTATTGGACTCCTGGCTAGGCAGACGTGCCGATAGCTGGTGTCCACGGACCCCGGGGGACGCCCTGGTGGTCCATCTGGAAGGAGAAACAAATCTTGTCTCCCCTTCATCTGGTTCTGGCAGGTTATACAAGCTGCCATCTGAATTTGAGTTGGTTTCCGTTTTAAGCTTGCGGCGGCAGTATCAATGTGTGTCTTCTGAAAGTTTATTGTTTTTCTGTACTATTATCTTTCTTTCGACGGACGACAATGGGACAAACTATGACGACTCCTCTTTCTCTCACCCTAAGCCACTGGACCGAAGTTAGGGCTAGGGCCCACAACCTTTCAGTAGAAGTAAGGAGAGGAAAATGGCAAACGCTGTGTACGTCTGAGTGGCCTACATTTCAGACAGGGTGGCCACCCGAGGGATCTTTTTTGTTAGATAAGGTCAGGCTAGTAAGTCTAGGGTCTTTAACGCAGGACCCCACGGACACCCAGACCAGATACCATATATCCTGGTCTGGGAAGATTTGGTTCTCTCCCCGCCTCCGTGGGTCCGGCCCTTTGTTTCCTCAACAGGCACGTCTGCATGCGCTCCAGCACGGTCGGAAGTACTGGCCCTAAAAAAAGCCCCAGACGCCGAAAAGCCATTTGCAGCCCCGGACCCACCAAAGGCGATATATCCAGACTTGCAGTCCGATCTGCTTCTTTTCGATCCCCCACCACCTTACCCTCCAGCCCTAAACCCCGTACCGCCTCCCAATCCCCCAGCTCCACAACCCTCCGCACCAGTAGGGCCACCTGTTATGGCAGAAAGGGGGGGTCCCTCGGCGGGCACCAGAAGCCGGAGGGCTGTTTCCCCGGACTCTACCGCTTTACCCCTTAGAGAATATGGCCCCCGCGATGACCACGGGAATAGGCCCCTTCAATACTGGCCCTTTTCCTCTGCAGATCTTTATAACTGGAAGATGCATAACCCTACTTTCTCTGAAAATCCACAGGCTCTTACTGCTCTAATAGAGTCTCTTGTCTTCTCCCACCAACCCACCTGGGATGATTGTCAACAGCTCCTCCAGACTCTCCTCACAACTGAGGAGAGGCAACGGGTTCTCCTGGAGGCTAGAATGTGTTAGGCGCCAATGGACAACCTACTCAGTTGCCTAACGAGATTGATGCCGGTTTTCCACTCGTCAGGCCGAATTGGGACTTTAATACCCCAGAAGGTAAGGAGCGCCTAAAAATGTATCGCCAGGCTCTGGTGGCGGGTCTCCATGGAGCGGCCAGGCGCCCCACGAATTTGGCTAAGGTAAGAGAAGTAATTCAGGGGCCCCAGGAATCGCCAACCGTGTTCCTAGAACGCTTAATGGAGGCTTTTAGACGATTCACTCCTTATGATCCAACTTCTGAGGAACATAAGGCCACCATAGCAATGGCCTTTATTGACCAGACGGCCTCAGATATTAGAAAAAAATTACAAAGGCTGGATGGCCTGCAAAGTTTTTCCCTCCAAGATTTAGTAAAAGAGGCAGATAAAGTATATAATAAGAGGGAAACGGAAGAAGAAAAGGAAGAAAGAAAGCAGAAGGAACAGGAGGCCCGTGAATTAAGGCGGGACAGGCGGCAAGAGAAAAATTTGAGTAAGATATTGGCCACTGTAGTCAGAGAAGAAAATATTAGAGACAGAAATAGACAGGAAGGATGGGCAATGAACAGAAGGCTACCATTAGGCAAGGATCAATGTGCTTATTGTAAAGAAAAAGGTCATTGGGCAAGAGAATGCCCTAAAAAGAAAAACGAGGGAAAGCCAATCAGAGAAAAAATTTTTACCCTGGAAGAGGAAGATTAGGGAAGTCAGGGCTCGAACCCTCTCTCCGAGCCCAGGGTAACTCTTAAAGTGGAGGGGGAACCCGTCCAGTTCTTGGTGGACACCGGAGCTCAGCACTCAGTCCTCCTCCACTCAAAAGGCCCCCTTTCAACTAAAAGGTCATGGGTCTAAAAGGTCATGGGTCCAGGGGGCTACAGGAAATAAGCAGTACTCATGGACCACACGAAGGACAGTAGACCTTGGGGTGGGACAAGTAACCCACTCATTCTTGGTCATACCTGAGTGCCCATACCCTCTACTAGGCAGAGACTTACTCTCTAAGGTGGGGGCCCAAATCCACTTTCAACCAGAAGGGCCCACCATAACTGACAACCAAGGGAGAATACTTCAAATTTTGACCATGAAGCTGGAAGATGAACATAGGATATATGAAGCACCCTCGCCTCCACAAGTTGACATGCAGGATTGGATGACCAGGTTTCCACAGGCTTGGGCAGAAACTGCCGGTATGGGAATGGCAAAATATCGGCCCCCCGTGGTGGTAGAACTCAAAGCAACCGCCACCCCGGTGACGGTCCGCCAGTACCCCATGAGTAAAGAAGCCCGAGATGGCATCCGTCCTCAAATACAAAGGTTGCTGGAATTAGGGATCCTGGTAAGGTGCCAATCTGCATGGAATACCCCTCTTTTGCCAGTTAAAAAGCCAGGAACTAATAATTACCGACCGGTACAAGATCTACGGGAGGTAAATAAGTGGGTAATGGACCTCCACCCCACGGTACCCAACCCCTATAATCATTTAAGTACTCTTCCACCTCAGCACACTTGGTACACTGTTTTGGATCTTAAAGATGCTTTTTTTTGCCTGAGACTCTCCTCTCTTAGTCAGCCCTACTTTGCTTTCGAGTGGAAGGATCCAGCCTCGGGGATGTCAGGCCAGCTGACTTGGACTCACCTGCCACAAGGATTCAAGAACTCCCCCACCATTTTTGACGAGGCTCTCCACCAGGATTTGGCATCTTATAGAGAATCCAATCCCCAGGTAACTCTACTTCAATATGTTGATGATATTCTTTTAGCTGCTGAAACCCAAGAGAACTGCATCAAGGGAACTGAGAGGCTGTTAACGGAACTGGGAACATTGGGATATCAGGCTTCAGCAAAGAAAGCACAAATATGTCAACGACAGGTTAGTTACCTGGGGTACTTGTTAAAAGGAGGACAGAGATGGCTTTCGGAAAGCAGGAAAGACACCGTTGCCCGGATACCGGCCCCCAAGAGTCCCAAACAAGTTAGGGAATTTTGGGGGACGGCCGGATTTTGTAGGCTATGGATTCCGGGGTTTGCTGAATTAGCAGCCCCTTTATATCCCCTGACCAAAAATGGCATCCCTTTTGCTTGGGGTGATAAAGAACAACGGGCTTTTGACCGAATTAAACGAGCCCTACTATCAGCCCCGGCTCTGGGGCTACCAGATGTTACTAAGCCTTTTCATCTGTACGTGGCCGAGAATAAAGGCATCGCAAAGGGAGTGCTAACTCAGAAACTGGGCCCCTGGAATCGCCCGGTTGCGTACCTATCAAAGAAATTGGATCCTGTGGCAGCAGGATGGCCCGCCTGTTTAAAAATAATCGCCGCGGTGGCCGCTTTGGTCAAAGATGCTGACAAACTGACTTTGGGGCAGAACTTAACGATAACAGCCCCCCATGCATTAGAAAGTGTGATTCGCCAGCCACCCAACAGATGGCTAACAAATGCCAGGATGACTCATTACCAAGCCCTGCTGTTAAACTCAGATCGTATTAAGTTTACCTCAGCCACAGGACTCAACCCGGCCACCTTGCTACCCGACCCCGACTTGGAAAGCACTACCGTCATCCATGATTGTCAAGAAGTACTGGCTGCAGCACACGGTAGTAGACCAGACTTGATGGATCAGTCCCTCCCCAATGCCGACGTTACCTGGTTTACCGATGGAAGCAGTTTCCTAGAAGAAGGTAAGTGTCGGGCGGGAGCAGCCGTAGTAGACGGGAAAAAAGTCATCTGGGCAGCCGCATTACCGCAAGGGGCATCGGCCCAGCGGGCTGAACTAATCGCCATGACCAAGGCATTGGAACTAGCAGAAAACAAAAAGGTAAACATCTATACAGACAGTAGGTACGCATTTGCTACCGCCCACATTCATGGGACCATCTACCAACAAAGAGGGTTGCTCACCTCGGCGGGCAAAGAAATTAAAAACAAGGAAGAAATAGTGGCCCTGCTAGCTGCCCTCATGCTCCTCACTAAAGTCAGCATCATTCATTGCCCCGGGCACCAGAAGGACAATACCCCGGTGACAAGAGGCTTACTACTTTGGTTTCCAGCTTGTTAGGACCCCTTATTATTCTGTTGTTGCTCTTAACTTTTGGACCATGCATTTTGAATCGCTTGATAGCCTTTATTAGACAGCATGTCAGTTCGGTACAAGTGTTAATGCTAAGACAACAATACCAAAACTCGCAGAAAGAAACTGAAATTCCATGATTGAAATTAGTTACAAAAAAATAAAAGGGGGGAATGAAGGGCCCCAACTATATCCACACCCCTATTTCCCTATCAATATCCAAACCTTTCTGGACTTTCCAGCTGGTGAGTAAGATACTGAAATATCCCTTTGGGCAAAAACAGTTCCGAGAAAAAGGGGGCTCAAGAAATAATAGTTCCGAGAAATAGGCTTGAAATACAGGACATGCCCTAACCGCAAACTGATGAACAAACAAGTACAGCTGAGGCAAGAATGCATAAGCCAATAAGCTTAAAGGTCACCCCATTTACCCAATCATTATGAAATATACCCGCCCTATGAATGAATAAACCTATAAAAAGTATGTGATTCCGCTTTTAGGGGTTCCCCATCGGCCTCCTGCGTGAGGTTCAGGGAACCCCGGTGCATCGGCTCCTAATAAACCTCTTCCGTGTTGCAACGGCTCTCGACTCTTGGCGGTTCTTGGGCGAGTTGGAATCCCTCGGAGACCGTTTGGGTCTAACATCGGCAGCTACTCCATCAAAAGGTGGAGCTTGTTGCCGCACTGCTGGAATCTGGATTGGCCTTGTGACTGGCTTAGGTCAATAAAACCAGGTGGAAGCAACCTTGTGCCAGCCAAGGCCTCAGAAAGCCCTGTACACTTCTGCTCTCAATCCCGAAACCCCGCCAGCCAACAACCTCAGGCTAGTCTTCTGGATGACAAGACCTGTGGCCCAGGCACCTCTTATCACTGCAGCAACACCCAGGCAACCTTCAGAAGCAGAGCTGTCCAACTGACCAGCTGCTGATCACAAACATATGAGTGAGCTTTGCTGAGATTACAAGAAATCCATACAGGAGCCCAGCCCATGCTGCCAACCCACAGAAGGGTGAGTTAGTTAAATGGTTAAGACACAAAATATTGGGATAGTGAGATACACAGTGTTAGAAAACAAACTGAAAGAGAGAATTTGAAGATCTAATTGGCTTTATTCAATGATTCATGAATTGGGCAGCATCCTATCTAACAAAGAGGAGTGTGCTCAGGGAATTCCCTGGTGGTCCAGTTGTTAAGACTCAGCACTTTCACTGATATGGGCCCGGGTACGATCCCTGGTCGGGGAGCTAGGATCCCACAAGCCATGCAGCAGGGCCAAAAAACACCATCAAGAAACTGGGGCTTCCCTGGTGGTGCACTGGTTAGGAACCCGCCTGCCAATGCAGGGGACACGGGTTCGATCCCTAGTCCTGGAAGATCCCACATGCCGCGGAGCAACTAAGCCCGTGCTCCACAACTACTGAGCCTGTGCTCTAGAGCCCGTGCTCTGCAACAAGAGAAGTCACTGCAATGAGAAGCCCGCACCGCAACGAAGAGTAGCCCCTGCTCGCCGCAACTGGAGAAAGCCCGCAGCAACGAAGACCCAACGCAGCCATAAATAAATTAATTAATTAAAACTAAAAATAAATAAATAAAAACAGCAATTAGCTAACTGATACAGTCTGTTAAGTTATCTGTGCCAGTTGGATTCTTGTTCAAAATTTGCATGGCATACTCTTATCACTTTGCCTTAATTTTGTGTGTGTCCTTATGATTTTTGTTTTTAAATTAAGGGTACTTTAATTAATTAATTTATTTATTTTTGGCTGTGTTGGGTCTTCGTTTCTGTGCAAGGGCTTTCTCTAGTTGTGGCAAGTGGGGGCCACTCTTCATCGCGGTGTGCAGGCCTCTCACTGTCGTGGCCTCTCTCGTTGCGGAGTACAGGCTCCAGACGCTCAGGCTGAGTAGTTGTGGCTCACAGGCCTAGTTGCTCCGCGGCATGTGGGATCTTCCCAGACCAGGGCTCGAACCTGTGTCCCCTGCATTAGCAGGCAGATTCTCAACCACTGCGCCACCAGGGAAGCCCCTTATGATTCTTTTTAAAAAGCCAAATAACAGAACCAGAATTATTGTTTATTTTGGTTTTCCAAGCTAACTATCTTTTCTTGGCATAGGCTCTTTAACTCCAACTTTGTGAAGTAGAGATTATTATCTACTTTATGGATAGTTAATTGAGTCAATGAAATTTAAAAGATTTGTCCAAAGTTACTTAGTTAGCAAGAGGCAGAACTGGAACATGAACACGGCAGTCTGGCTCCAGAGCTGATGCTATTAAACACCATCTACTCTGTTCCCTGCCACACTGACAAGTATTTCCTGGGATGTGTGTAAACCAGTTTGAAAAGCATGGTTTAAAATAAAGTATGTGTATATTTACCTCCAGCCTTTACTTTCCCGAAGTTATTTCTAAATAACAGGCAGCACTCCCCAACATATAAAAATCTCTTTCAAATCAATAAGAAAAATATTGACAACCAATAGAAAATGAGCAAAGACATAGATTATTTATAGGAAGGGAAATTCAAATAGATTTTCAACCACTTGACTGAAATAGAAATACACTTAATTTCACTAACTTTTAGAAGTAAATTAAAATAACAATGATAGGGGCTTCCCTGGTGGCGCAGTGGTTGAGAGTCTGCCTGCCGATGCAGGGCACACAGGTTCGTGCCCCGGTCCGGGAAGATCCCACATGCCGCGGAGCGGCTGGGCCCATGAGCCATGGCCGCTGGGGCTGCGCGTCCGGAGCCTGTGCTCCGCAACCGGAGAGGCCACAACAGTGAGAGGCCCGCGTACCGCAAAAAAAAAAAAAAAAAAAACAATGACACACTATTTCTTGCCCATCATATAGATACAGATATAGAAGTTTGATAACACTCTCATTTGGCAGGGGCCAGGGAACGAAATTAGTACTGTCCACACGTTGATGGGAGGGTGCACCAGTGCAACCTCTGCAGACAGCAATTTTATAATACCTACTGAAGTTAAATATTTACATATTCTTTAATCTAGTGATTCTCCTTCAAAGAATATACATCTACACTGGACATTTTTGAGAATCTAAGGGAGCACTGTTACAAGTAAGGACTACCCCAGACACCTGCAGGTATGGTCACTCTGACTGTGAATTACATACAAGGTTATTCATTGCAGCACCATGTGTATTGGTAGAATAGTGGAAATAACTCAATTATTCATCAATAGATGAATGTTTACATAAAAGTACCATTATCCCTACAATAGAATGTAACACAATGGTTAAAAAAGGAGGCAACTCTTGTAAATACTGATTTCAAGATATGAAGTGTAAAAAAGCAAGGCAGAGAACAATGAATATGATATACTACTGTTTACGTATTTTTATAGAATATATGCAAATACATGCTTGTATATGAAGACACTGTCTCTGGAAGCTAGCAGATTCAGGTTTGAGGGGCTCTGAAACTTGTACAATTCTGGTGGCCCTTTCTAAGAAAAAGAATACAAAAAGTACAAATACAAAATTCGGTATAAGGCCTGGGGAGGGGCCTAAGCAAGCAAAGGACGCTGATGCAGAAGCATAGTTGGCTTCACAGTAAATTGCCTCTATCTGGAAAGATGCAGGAGAAACCAGTGAAAGAGTTTGGCTCCTGAGAGGTGAACTGGGTGGCTGCAGGACACGAGAAAACAAGCGATGCACCTTTCTCCCTTTGGGATTTTGCAGTATGTTATCTATTCAATAGGAAGAATTCCTTTGTAAATTAATTGCAGTGTCAAACCAATACAATTCCTAAATAACCAGAACAAACAGTAATTTCTCAGAGTAAGATACATTTCTTTCTTTAGAGACTCCCTTCATTTTCAAGACAGAAAAAGAAGATACATACCATTTTTGGTTGGTTGAGCTAAGGATAATAATGCCAACTGTTGTTTTTTAAATACCAGTAGCTTCTTTCCCTCATAAGAAGAAAAGTCTGGACCTTAAAATGGGCCTTAAGGTTTTATTTCTCATATACTGTTGATCATCTTACAGCACCTCCTTGCTCATGTTTCACAGCATCCTGTTCTTCTTTCAGAGATACTCTAGCTTATCTATGAGGAAGTTTATTATAGATGTGACATTCCCTCTTCTCTCTGCCTCTGTTTGCTCTGTATTTTGTTGTTGTTTGTTTTTTGACACAGGCAAAGCCCGTTGTTCTTAGATCTCTGCCTGTCTTGTCCGTCTGTCCATCCACCCGTCCGTTCTCGTATGTATCTGTATATCTCTATGGAAGGGGAAAGGGGGTTTCTCATGTAAAAATCCAAAATATAGTTCTATGAACACCCGTGTACTAGTCAGTCCAAGTGTGGCTATGAAGCCCTAAGCAAGCCTTGGCACACGGGGCCGGACCCTTGGTCTGGGAGGCCATGCCCAGACCTGGGCCTCTAGGAGACTGTGGGGTCCCTGGCTTTGGGGGGCTCAGAGCCCATCAGCAGGGAGATGGTGGGGTCATCGGCATGGTCGTCCTCCTGCGAGGTCCAGGAAGATCCCCCATGCCGCAGAGCGGCTGGGCCCGTGAGCCATGGCCGCTGAGCCTGCGCGTCCAGAGCCTGTGCTCCGCATGGGGAGAGGCCACAACAGTGAGAGGCCCGCGTACGGCAAAAAAAAAAAAAAAAAAAAAAAAAAGATCACCGGCAGACCGCTGCCCCACACGTCCACGGAGCCCGGGTCCAGCAGGAGCTGCTTCCCCAAGTCAGGGCTGCTGCTCTCTGCCTCGCGAGGCCTGGGGGTCTCGCAGGCCAGGCTGCTGTCAAGGTCAGGCAGACTCCCGTTGGGCAATGTCACCGAGGGGCTGAACAGGTCCGGCAGGACACTGGTGTCCACGCTGAAGCCGTGGCTAGTCGGCTTGGTCTGCAGGTCGCCCAGGTTGGAGTCCATGGCGTCCAAGTGGTCCCTGAGCTCGGTCCCCTGGCTGGACTCAAACACGCAGAGAGAAGGAGGGGCAGGGGAAGAAGCGGGCGACCCCAGACATCTGTGGAGCGCGAGTCAAATTGTCCAGGCGGGCTATGCTGAGGTACTTCTGGGAGGGATGGGGTGTGGGGCCGAGGCGGGCAGGGGCGAGAGGGGTCACCCCCTTCCACCTCCGCGTCTATGAAGGGTGTGGCCGAGGCAGCCGGCGCAGGCTCTCCCACAGGATGGAGTCAATGAGGGTGGTTGGGGACAGGGGCGTATCCACCATGGTGGACGGGTGCCCGGGACCAGCATCCTCTGCCCGGGGGCTTCGAGGTGGGCTGGGGGGGCTCCTCCTTGACTCGAACCAGGGTCCTACTGGACAGGGGCCTCTAGTCGTCTATGCTCCTGCCTGGAGAGGCCAAGGGGCTACTGGGGTAGCTCAGTGATGTCAGAGATGAAGGGTCCCGAGCCGGCAACAGCATCTGGGGAACAGAAGCTGCGGCCGCTGTAGGCCATGCCGGAGCCGAGTAGGGGCCCGGGCCGTGGATGTGCTCCAGGGAGTACTGGGCATGGAATAGCTGTCGTACAGCATCAGGGGGATCTTTCTCTTCACCCCCAGGATCTAGTTCCACTGCACCAGCGAGATGAGGAACTGGATGAGCTTGTTGACGACTTGGGCGTGCTTCCGCTGCAGGCCAGCCACCTTCCGCCACAGGGCCTTGTTCTCTTGCTTCACGGTCAGCAGTTTGGAATCCATGCTCTCCTGCTTCCCCCTCATCTGCTGCACGTCGGTCAGCAGCTTGGTGACCCTGTCCTGGGGAATCTTTATGTCCTCGCTCCGCAGAGTGGACACGCTGGTCACTTTCCTCTTGACCAGGGGCTGCTCCTGGCCGCGCAGGAAGCACGGGTGCTGGAACTCGGTGTCGTCCCCCTCTGGCTTGACCAGGCTGCCCTGCTCAATGCGGACCACCTTCCGGAAGCCACACATGTTGAGCTGCCCCACGAAGCTGGCCGTGCTGCTGTGCTTGGAGGACTTAGGTGGCACCTCCTTGGCAGACGGGCCCCGGTTGAGCACGTGGACGCTGCTCCAGCTCGGGCTCCAGAACGTCCGTGTCTTGGTTGCTCACGAAGGTCCACAACTTGGTCAGGAAGACCTGGACGTTGCTGGGCTCCGCCGTGCCCAGGCCCACGGGCAGATCCATCCCGGGCAAGGCGGGAGAGGCGGAGGGAGTGACCACGAGGAGAGACCACGGGCCGGCCGCCACCGCGGGCCGCCCGGATGTGAACCGGACCGGAGCCTGCGGCCCACATGCCTGCCGCCATCTTGCGACGGGTGAGCTCTCGCCGGCGCCGCCCACCGGCCTCTTTTTAACTTTTTATTTTGATTTTTTGTTCATGTCCAAAGTCTCCCTCAAATACAGTATACAGTCCTGACCTGAGCACTCCTATTTAAAAGCAAGACACCCACAAGCTGGTGGGCCACTCTGGAACCTAGGTGGGAACTAGTGGCCTTCAGATAATTGAGTGGGAATCCAGACTTTTAAATTTTTGAAGCATGGAAATTCCCTGGCAGGACAGTGGTTAGGACTCCGCACTTTCCTGCACGCAGAATGGCAAATTTTTTGAATCACATTCAAACGTCAATACCTGTGGGTATTTTTTCTTGAAGGAGTCAGTTGCCTCCTGGGGGGTGAGAGTG
Source organism: Phocoena phocoena (assembly GCF_963924675.1). NCBI lineage: Eukaryota > Metazoa > Chordata > Mammalia > Artiodactyla > Phocoenidae > Phocoena > Phocoena phocoena. Next base: position 64,511,158 of record NC_089228.1, on the reverse strand, counting down.
GATTGTCAGTCTTCTGGGAACCAAATGGGGAAAGGGGGCTGGTGGTTCACTGCTTGGGATATAGGTCTTCACTAAAGGCCCCTGTGTTCAGTATGGAGCCTGCTCTCTGCTCATTTGGACTCGGTGTCCCCAAGGCCAGAATCTGTCTGGTTTGGCCTTTCCCCAGTCTTCTCTCAGCGTGATGGGCTGGCCTGGGAGTTGCCTGGTTACCAACTGTGGGGGGAATTAACTGCAGGTATCTCAGCTTCTTCAAAAACTTTTAATCCATCCTCTCCTTGCACCTCTGCTTTCACGGGAAACTAGAGCTGTGAAATTCCTACATCTTCCCGAAGTTCTGCCTCAGGAATTGCTTCTTGTTGCCCACAGCTCCTGCGCTCACCCTTAGGTTTTGCTTTTTCGGATTGACAAGGTCAGTAATCACTCTTCTCTCAGCTCCACCAGCTTTCCAATTAAGATGTTGTCTTCTCCTGTCTGATATTGTCTCTTCCCCTGTTCTCTTTGTGCCTTTCTTATCCCATTTCAGGGAGGTTTGCGGCATGAGGTGAGAGGAACTTGAATGTCCAATTCTCAAGATTTAACCAAAAGAGCTTAAAATTTCTTTCAAGTTCAAAGAAATGAAGCACAAATTTGTCCTTGGATCAAGATATATCTTTGTTTGGGGATGGACTACTTCTGTAAACCTTTTGTTTAGCATTGGTTTTTTCATCAATTGATTCAAAAATATTTCCAGTGTCCAGTATACTGCACAGACTGGACAAGACAGTGTTGGTTGCCAGCCTCATAGAGCTTTGATTCCAGTTTCTTTTTGTTTTTTGGGTTTTTTTGCGGTACGCGGGCCTCTCACTGTTGTGGCCTCTCCCGTTGCGGAGCACAGGCTCCGGATGCGCAGGCTCAGCGGCCATGGCTCACGGGCCCAGCCGCTCCGCGGCATGTGGGATCTTCCCAGACCGGGGCACGAACCCGTGTCCCCTGCATCGGCAGGCGGACTCTCAACCATTGCGCCACCAGGGAAGCCTATGATTCCAGTTTTAAGAAAGGAGACCCACAGATAAAGAAGAGAAGACAATATGTGTGTGTGTGTATATATATATATATATATATATATAAAATAAACTGCAGTAAACATTATAATGAAAACCAATAAAAGGGATAAAGAATAATCCTATTGTCCTCCTCCAAATAAGAATTGTTAGTATTGGCTTTTCCCATCCCCCACCTCCCACTCATTTTTCACAACCCACTCCAGTTGGGCTTCTGCCTCTTACTCTCCTAAATCTCCCAATGACTTGGATGTAACTAAATACAATAAATTTCCAGACCTCCTCTTACTTGATTTCCCCAGCACCAGATAAGTGGACTTCCACTTTCTTGGGACACTTTCCTTGGTCTCCAAGACCCAACACTTTCTAATATCCACCTCTGTGATCACTCTTGACCTCCATTGCCTTCTTTATCCTGATGATCTTGGAGACGCAGCAGCAGTGAGTGGTGGGTTGAAGCAAGATCTTAGTTCCCTGCCGAGGAATTGAACCTGGGTAGCCTGGATGAAAACCAGGAATCCTAGCCACTAGACCAGCAAGGGCTGGAGACTAGAAGTAAATTTTCTGTGGCTCTTGCCTCCACTGAAAAATGCATTTCTCAGGGAGACAAAAACTGTAAAAACAGGTATGAAGTTTATTATTAGAGACACAGCACAACAAGTGGGAGAGCACACAGAGAAACAGTTTAGTTAAGACAGAAGCAAGGCAGAGGTAACACACCCAGAGAGAAAGGGTGTGGGCGTTCTCCCTAATGAGGAGGAGTAAAGAGTCGGTTAAATCATTTATACAGCGTGGCTCTTCCCAGTCTTTGTTTACCTTTGGCCAATTATCCGGTTTCTTTTTCCACACCTGACTTGTCCTAGGACCCTCCCCAACTTGCATGCACAACTTTTTTCCAAGATGGATTCCAGCCCAGAGGCCTATGGGGGCCCTTGGCATCACCTATTCTGGGGTGGTGACCCCTCCTTTTTGACCCCCAAGGAGCCTTTCTGTGCATGTACAGTGTCTCCTTTGCCCCAAAGATGGGAAATACAGGACCTCTTGATCTTTTACTCAAACAGGGTTTAGCCCCTCTCTGTTCCTGCCAAGACTGTTATCTTAAAGTATACCCACCCAACAGTGTTTCTGTTGTTATTCCTATTTCGAAGTGCAAACAGGAGGCTGGTTGTAAATATCTATCCTGGAGCCCACCTATCTCCTGTTTCAGGAAATGCAAACAGGAGGCCTGTTGTAAATGCCTAGCCTGGAGCCCATCTACTTCCTGCCCCACTGACATTAAATATTGGAGCTGTCCAAAGCTTGAACCCCCTTCTTTTCTCATTTTGCTACCCTGGGAGAGTTCATCCTTAAGAACTGGAAATTTTAGGACTCATCTTCCTGTCTGGACTTCACCAATAATCCTGACGTTACCTTGCGTACAGCCTTGACTCCTTTGCTCCTTCATCCTTTCCCAGCACTCTTGGCAAAGTCCTAATTCTCTGCCAACTCTGCCATTGCATGCACGTGGCTGAACATATCTGGAGGGAGAGGAAAACACGTACCATGCTGACTGGTCTCATTTTGAATTTTTGGTTAAGTCTCAAGTACACCTTGTGCTGGCTGACAATCATACTACATGTCCCTAGTCCAGTGGTCTTCACCCTGGAGTGTGCAGACTCCAAGGAATACACAAAGTCCTACAAGGGACAGGAGGACATGGCCAGTTATGAATGTATCCGTTTTCACATTCTCTATTTCTGTATATCCTTTTCCTAAAACTGATTTACCTGTGAACTTTTGTGCATATTTTCATTTCTCTCCTCCTCTTTTGCCGTTGCCCATTTGCCATTCTCCCAAGATGGGGAAATATAAAAACATCTGAGTTGCTAAACTAAAGTACAATTTGAAATTTTTTTTTTTTTTTGCGGTATGTGGGCCTCTCACTGTTGTGGCCTCTCCCGTTGTGGAGCACGGGCTCCGGACGCGCAGGCCCAGCGGCCATGGCTCATGGGCCCAGCCGCTCCGCGGCATGTGGGGTCTTCCCGGACCGGGGCACGAACCCATGTCCCCTGCATCGGCAGGCGGACTCTCAACCACTGGGCCACCAGGGAAGCCTAATTTGAAATATTTGAAATATTGTTTTTGAAAGTAAATGACTCTAATAATTGAGTAATGAATCCTTTAGCAAGTCAGGTGGTTTTCAATTCGTTGCTTTCAACAAAATTAATAGAGAATCTAATTGAGTTTTCAGCTTGAATATCATTAAAATACATTTAATGATGGCTTATGTGATTTTTGGCATATAATTCAGAAGGAGTTCAAAGAAGTGAGTGTCATTGCTATAATAAAAGTATTTCCATTCCCATTTACTTATTTATGTGAACAAGAGCTCTCAGCTTTTATTCTGATGAAAAGAAAAATAGAGAATTGTTACGGAAGGTTGTCTCATTCCAGCTATGCTGTTCTTACGTTTCAATGATACATGAACTGTTACCTAAAGCAAGCCCCCTGAGGCACAGTGAGGCCAAACAATACCAGAACGTTGTTGTTGTCAGAGTCTGGAGCAGAGAAAGGTTTATTGCAGGGCCAGGCAAAGAGACAGGTGGCTCATGCCTTAAAAAGCCCAAACTCCCCAAAGGCTTTCAAGCAAAGCCTTTTTCTTTTTCTTTTCTTTTTTTTTTGGCCACACTGTAGGGCTTGCGGGGTCTTTGTTCACCGACCAGGTATTGAACCTGTGCCCCATATAGTGGAAGCAAGTGTGGAATCTTTACCACTGGATCGCCAGGGAAGTCCAGCAAAGCCCTTTTAAAGGCAAGATGAGGGAGTGGCGTGGTTAGTTGTTGCAAACTTCTTGGTGTGGGATCGTTTGTTCTTGCAGCTCTCCACGTAGGTCAGTTCACAGGTCACGATGTTCCTCTAAACCTCCAACAAGACAAATATTATTCTGTGTTCAGGTCAGGTCAAGGTCAGGCTATCCTGTATACTTGAAGCTATAGGCAACATTCTTTTACAAAAGGTGCAGAGCCAGCATGACTAAGCACAGGCAACAGAACATAAAGATTAAAGTAAAAGGAGGACTTACCTGGTGGCGCACTGGTTAAGAAGCCGCTTGCCAATGCAGGGTACACAGGTTCGAACCCTGGTTCTGGAAGATCCCACATTCTGTGGAGCAACTAAGCCCATGCACCACAACTACTGAGCCTGTGCTCTAGAGCCCAAGAGCCGCAACTACTGAGTCTGCATGCTGCAACGACTGAAGCCCACGCGCCTACAGCTCGTGCTCCGCAACAAGAGAAGCCACCGCTCACCACAATTAGAGAAAGCCTGTGCGCAGCAAGAGACCCACTGCAGCCAAAAATAAATAAATAAATAAAAATTTTAAAATAAAAGAAAAAAGTAAAAGGAACAGATCTAATATGGAGTCAGATTTGTTCTTCCTTAATACAGAACTAGCTAAAAACCCATTAAAAGACGCATTGTGAATAAAATTTTATATGTTTATTGATAGCTATCAAAATGTATAATATATTTACGTGATTTTGATCAATTTGCTTTGTTGCTAATAGTTCAATCCAAAAGAAAAGTTTAAACATTTAGAGTATTATGGTTAAAAGAAATTAAAAAGAACTAATTTTAAAAAATATATTTTGTTACAGAGAAATATAGAAAGATCAGTACAAGACTTTCACATATAAAATACATTAAGAAAAAATTATGTAGTGGAAGTGAATGAAATATGAATTCAAGGAAAAAGTAAATAATGTAAAATGTCCAGCTGTTGAAGAAGAGTTTATTCATATGTTCTACCTGGGTTTTTTTTAAGATTTTTTTTTGGGATGTGGACCATCCATTTTTTTTAAAGTCTTTATTGAATTTTTTACAGTATTGCTTCTGTTTTATGTTTTTTGTTTTTTTGGCCTGAGGCATGTGAGATCCTAGCTCTCTAATCAGGAATTGAACCTGTAACCTTGCATTGGAAGGTGAAGTCTCAACCACTAGACCACCTGAGAAGTCCCTATTCATATGTTTTTCAAAAGGATGATGTTGACTATCAAAAAGCTATGGCATTGGGACTTCACTGGAGGTCCAGTGGTTGAGATTCTGCTCTTCCACTGCAGGGGGCACGGGTTCAATCTCTGGTTGGGGAACTAAGATCCCACATGCCTCACGGCACAGCCAAAAAAAAAAAAAGCTATGGCATTTAGGTTCTATTGGTTACATTTAAAACAGTAATATAAACAGTCTTATTTTTAAATGTTGGTATTTATAAGATACTAAAATTTTTACACTGTTTGTAGTTATTTAAATTTACAAAGAAAGAAAGAAAGAAATTAGATATGAAGTAAAAGGCATGCAGGAGGTCACATAGTTTTCCAAAATGTTTTTAGGGAACATGCAAGCAAAAAAATTGAAGACTAATGAACTAGTCCTGGTACTATTAGTACACCCAGGCAAGAAGGGACTCTGCCTTGAGCCCACATTTAAGAGGACACCTCATGTCAACACACACAAACAATTTCGAAGGGACACAGGGATATCTCTGTTACTAAGGATCTGACACTTAATTCTGGCACAGTGTATTAATTATCTCCTGTTATATAAAATTACCCCCAAACTAGTAGCTCAAAACAACACACATTATTTCATGATTTCTGTCAGTCAGAAACCTGGGAGAAGCTTAGCTGGATCCTCTGCTTCAGGGTCTCCCATGAAGCTGCAATCAGGGTGTTGCCAGTGGTCTCATCTGAAGGCTCAGTTGGGGAAAGACTTGATTCTAATCTTGCTCCATGGATCACTGGCAGGATGCAGTTCCTTTAAGGTTGTTGGACTGAAGTTATCAGTCTCTTTTTGGCTATTTCCCAGAAGCCACCCTCAGTTTCTTGCCATGTGGGCCGCTCCAAAGTGGCAGCTTGCTTCTTCAAAGCCAGCAATAGAGTGCCTACAAGAAAAAAGTCATGACTTTTAATCTCAGAATTGACATCCTGTTACTCTTTGCCAAATTCTATTCAATAGAAGCAAGTCACTAGGGGACTTCTCTGGTGGCACAGTGGTTAAGAATCTGCCTGCCAATGCAGGGGACACTGGTTCAAGCCCTGGTCTGGGAACATCCCACATGCTGTGGAGCAACTAAGCCTGTGTGCCACAACTACTGAGGCTGTGCTCTAGAGCCTGCAAGCCACAACTAGAGCCTGTGGGCCACAACTCCTGAAGCCCATGCGCCTAGAGCCCGTGCTCCGCAACACAAGAGAAGCCACCACAGTGAGAAGCTCGTGCACCGCAACAAAGAATAGTCCCCGCTCGCTGCAACTAGAAAAAGAAGCAAGTCACTAGATTCAGTCCACACTCAAGGGGAGGGGATTACATATGGGCATAACCATCAGAAGGTGGAGATCACTGCGATCCATTTTAGAAGGCAGCCTACTAGACACAGCATGACCATAAGTCTAAACATCTGCTGTTATAATTAACACTATTCAAGTTGCAAGGAAATGTGTCTCCTTACCTCTTGTCCTTTATCATTGAAACAAAAGGTGATGGTGACCAAATGCTGTGAAGATTCATAGGTTTTGCTGTTGCTGACCCTGCAGATGGCCACTTGTTTGGGATGCAGGGAGAATCTAGCAGTGATAGTGATTAAGTAACAGAAAAGACAAATCAATTAACTTGTCAAACCTTCTCTCAGTCAGTATGAATGTAGTACCTTCTTACATAATGATGTATCCTTTCCCAGTAGGGTCACAGTTGACCACAGTGGCTGAGGAACATGTTCCTGTACTAAACAATTAATATTACTCTTCAATTTGTATATATGCATATGTATGTATAACAAATATGGCACATGAAGTTACACTGGCAACTAAATAGGCATCTAATACTTGAATAGTTTTATTTTTATAAAAATATTTCATAGGGTTTAATTAAAATTTCAAAAAGTTAAATTTTCAACTGGCAGCTTTCTTTTTTTTAATTAATTAATTTATTTTATTTTATTTTTGGCTGTGTTGTGTCTTCGCTGCTGTTCGTGGGCTTTCTCTAGTTGCAGCAAGTGGGGGCTACTCTTCCTTGTGGTGCGCAGGCTTCTCATTGCAGTGGCTTCTCTTGTTGTGAGCACGGGCTCTAGGCATGCAGGCTTCAGTAGTTGTGGCATGCGGGCTCAGTAGTTGTGGCTCACGGACTCTAGAGTGCAGCCTCAGTAGTTGTGGCGCATGGGCTTAGTTGCTCCGTGGCATGTGGGATCTCCCTGGACCAGGGCTCAAACCTGTGTCCCCTGCATTGGCAGGCAGATTCTTAACCACTGCGCCACCAGGGAAGCCCTCCCTTCAAATGGCAGCTTTCTATAAATAACTTTTAATATTTATTCAGTATAATTTGCAATTTACACTTCAATTTTAATAGATGATTTAAATATTAGAAAAATAACATTTGAAAGCATGATAATAATTTTAATTTTACATTAACTTCATTATATGTCTTCATGAAAATATATTCAAATTATGTAAAGTTTGAAGTCAGTTGCATTTAAGTTTTATTTTATTTTTAATTAACTAATTAATTTTTGGCTGCGTTGGGTCTTCGTTGTTGCGTGCAGGCTTTCTCTAGTTGTGGCGAGCAGGAGCTACTCTTCATTGCAGTGTGCAGGCTTCTCATTGTGGTGGCTTCTCTTGTTGCAGAGCATGGGCTCTAGTTATGTGAGCTTCAGTAGTTGTGGTACGTGGGCTCAGTAGTTGTGGCACGTGGGCTCAGTAGTTGTGGCTCATGGGCTTAGTTGCTCCATGGCATGTGGGATCTTCCCTGACCCGGGCTTGAACCCGTGTCCCCTGCATTGGCAGGCAGATTCTTATCCACTGTGCCACCAGGGAAGTCCTGCATTTAACTTTTAAATTCTTTAGCCCATTACTGTTAATAGAACATAGATTATATGAAAATCTCAGTTATAACAACATAATTAGTGACTTTGCAAAAATGAAGATAAGAAAAATAAATGGTTTGAAATATATATTTATTAACTTGTAAATAATGCATGTCTCTTTTAAATTGAGGTAACATTGGTTTATAACATAAGTTTCATGTGTACAACATTATACTTCTACTTATGTTTACACTATAGTGTGCTCACCACCAAAAATTTTGTTTCCATCCATCACCATAAAGTTGACCACCTTTACCCTCTTCACCCTCCCCTCATCCCTTCACCTCTGGTAGCCACTGCTCTGTTCTCTGTATCTACATGTTTGTTTTTGTTTGGTTTGGTTTGTTCATTTATTTATTCATTTATTTATTTTTTTAATCCCACATATGAGTGAAATCATACAGTATTTGTCTTTCTCCATCTGACTTATTTCACTTAGTGGAATACCCTCAAGATCCGTCCATATTGGCTCAAATGGCAAGATTTAATCTTTTTATGGCTGCATAGTATTCCATTTAATATACATACACCACATTTTATTTATCCTTTCATCTGCCAGTGGGCACTTAGGTTGTTTCCATAGAGTAGCTGTTGTAAATGATGCTGCAATAAACACAGGGTGCATATTTCTTTTAATTAGTGTTTTCATATTTTGGGGATAAAACCCAAAAGTGGAATAGCTGGGTCATATGGAAATTCTATTCTTAATTTTTTGAGGCATCTCCATACTGTTTTCCACAGTGGCTGTAGCAGTTTACATTCCCACCAACAATGTACAAGAGTTCCTTTTCTCCCTCCACATCCTCATCAACACTTGTTATTTCTTGCCTTTTTGATAATAGCCATTCTGACAGGCATGAGATTATATCTTGTGATTTTGATTTGCATTTCCCTAATAATTAGTGATGTAGAACATCTTTTTCATGTGCCTATTGGCCATCAGTGTGTTTTCTTTTGAAAAATGTCTATTTGGCTCCTCTGCCCATGTAAAAAAATCAAGTAGTTTTTGAGTTGTATGAGTTCTTTATATATTTTAGATTTTAAGCCCTTATCAGATAAATGATTTGTAAATATCTTCTCCCATTCGGTAGGTTGTCCTTTCATTTTGCTGATGGTTTCCTTTGCTGTGCAGAAGCTTTTTAACTTGATATAGTCTCCTTTGTTTATTTTTGCTTTTGTTTCCCTTGCCTGTGGAGACATATCCGGAAAGATATTTCTACAATCGATGTCAAAGAGCATACTGTGTATGTTTTTTTCCAGGAGTTGTATGGTTTCAGGTCTTACATTCAAGTCTTTAATCCATTTTGAGTTGATTTTTGTAAATGGTGTGAGGTAGTGGTCTAGTCTCTCTCTCTCTCTCTCTTTTTTTTTTTTTTTTTTTTGCATGTTGGCTGTCCAGTTTTCCCAGCATCATTTATTGAAGAGACTATTCTTTCTCCAGTAATGCACATCTTCATTTTGTTACTCATCCAGCCATATCTGGTCCACCAAAAGAATACCTAGATACATGCGATAATAATTAAATGTAGTCATTTTGATATTTTTTCCAGCTGTTGCTTTACGCACATTCTTTTGTTGTTATGAAAGTAGACTTGGTAAAGTAAGAGTAAAGAACATACCTAACAGTTTATTAGCTTGATGATTAACTTTAAAAAGTTTAGACCTATGATATGTGAGCCACCATTTTTATTCTTGCCCTGGGGCACCTTGTTTTCTCTCCTCAAATCAACTCCCTCATGCCCAGCTGATGACATTACTTCGTAGTTCACTGAAAACCAGGGACAACAGAAAAGAACTTCTTTTTCCACTTCCCACCTTCTGCTACATTTCTGCCCTTAGACTCTGTCTCCCTCCAGGCATCACAAATGTGTCTATCTAGGATCACCCCCTCCACTTGTGCACTGAATCCCAGTCCTTCTCAGTCAAGAGCATCACTCCTACAATTGCACTCCCTGGTCCCTGTCTCTGTCTACTTTGTCATTCCTATCAGCATATAAAAATACCAAAATATGCCCATTTTAAATATCCTTCCTCTGATCCCACATTTCTTTCTACATTATGCTGCATTTCTTTCCTTCCCTTTATGGCAAAATTCTTTGAAAGGACTGGCTGTACTCTTGTTGTCTTTCTCGTCTACTACTTTGTCTTGAACTCTTTCCATTTCTTCTGTCAAGAGGTTGGTTTATAGACTCACAGACATAGAGAATAGACTTGTGGTTGCCAAGGATGGGGGGATGGGGGAGGGGAGGATTGGGAGTTTGGGATGAGCAGATGCAAACTATTATATATAGAATGGATAAACAACAAGGTCCTACTGTAGAGCACAGGGGATGATATTCAATATCCTGTGATAAACCATAATGGAAAAGAATATGAAAAAGAATATATATATATATGTATAACGAAATTAACACAACTTTGTAAATCAACTATACTTCAATAAAGTAATTTTAAAAAAGAAGTGGGTTATGAGGTCCATACCTCCTCCCCTTAAATCTAAACATGTTTGTAACTGCCTTATAACCAACAGAATGCAGCAGAAGTCATACTGCATGATTTCTGAGGCTAGCTCAGAAAAGATTATACAGCTTCTGCCTTACTCATTTCAACATGCTCTTGGAGCCATGAGTGCCATATAAGAATCTTAACTATCTCAAGGTTGCCATGCTGTGAAAAAGCTTATGCTACATGCTACATGGAGAGGACAAGTGCAGGTGTTCTGGCCAACATCCCCAGCAGAGAGCCAGCTGACGGCTACCATCAACTGCCAGAAATGTGACAGAAGATGCCTCCAGATGATCCCAGCTCTCAGTGGTTAAGTCACTCTCAGCCTTCAAGTCTCCCCAGATAAGGACCCAGACATCACTGAGCAAAGACAAGCCATCCTTACTGTGTCCTTTCTGACACAGTATTCCTTGAGCATAATAAAATGGTTGTTTTACACCAAGTTTTGGGGTGGTATGTTAGGTGGTTATAGTAACTGGAACAGTGTGTGTGTGTGTGTGTGTGTGTGTGTGTGTGTGTGTGTGTGTGTGTATGTATGTATGTGTATACATATATACATTCATATATTTCCTAGCTCTATTTGCTGAGAAGGCCTAGGAACGATGGCATCATTGTAGCAATGAAGGTATCTGGCACCCAGATCTTGGTTTCCAAATACTACCCTTTGTTAAAAGAAGCCAGAGAGGGCTTCCCTGGTGGCACAGTGGTTAAGAATCCGCCTGCCAATGCAGGGGACACTGGTTTGAGCCCTGATCCGGGAAGATCCCACATGCGTGGAACAACTAAGCCCGTGAGCCACAACTACTGAGTCTGCGCTCTAGAACCCTCGAGCCACAACTACTGAAGCCTAGAGCCTGTGCTGCACAAGAGAAGCCACCGTAATGAGAAGCCCACGCACTGCAATGAAGAGTAGCCCCCGCTCACTGCAACTAGAGAAAGCCCACAGACAGCAATGAAGACCCAACGCAGCCATAAATAAATTTATTAAAAAAAAAAAAAAAAGAAGCCAGAGGCTCTTGAAGAAATGGTTGATTCCTGGGCTGAGTCAGGAAAAGTACAAATTGAGCTTGAATTACCTCTTGTACCAGAAAGTAATCAAATAATGTTGTAGACATTGCAAAAGGACACAGGAACCAGCTTGGAGCACTTTCTCATTTGCCAAATTTGGGATAATTTTTTTCAACCTTACTTTCTGTTTAATTCATTTTGCCAAACAAACATAGTGAAAACTTTAATCTGACTAATTGTGCAGAAAATAGAATTTGTAGCAAACATAACAGGATAGACTTAAGTCCCTGGCAAGCTGGATCTCCACGAGATCCCATAGATTGCCTTGTAGATGGCCTCCTGGGAGGGAGGTCCTAGGAGGGAGAGGCACAGATCTGCCAGTCCCTATCAGAAGCACAGGCTGCACGTGGGAAGGAAAAGCACAGAAAGTAGAACTGATGTTACTTGGATCTCTTATCACTACACGTGGAAGAGTTCTGATTACTGGCCAAACTCAAGGTGTCGTCTTCCCAAACCCATAGTCCTTGGGCATCCTGCCTGCATCCGTAGGGGATAAGTTTCAAGTTCAATGGTTCTGAAGCCTCTGCTTCACCAGAACCTGCAACGTAAATTTGGGGGTGGGGGTGAAGGTGGGGAGGGGTAGACAAAGTCATAATTGCTGGTGTCACCGGTGCAGAGTCTGAGATCCCAGACTCCAGGAGCTTGCTTCAGGAGGAAACAAGAGAGGGTGCCAGGTCACCAGCAAGAGCCCAACTGCCCTAAGCCTCAGTACTCTCAACCAGTGCCCCAGGAGTATGAGGGAGTTCAACAGTGGCGGCCTAAGGTCCCCACTAAGCTGCTAGGTGTCTGGGAGTTGCGAAGGCCGAAATGGGACTCGTTCACATCCTGTGCTTTTTGCGGATGACAGCCATAGCCAGCAGCCGATCCCTCTCGAGGAGTTCTTCACGGAGCTTGGCCTCAGTGAGACACAGGTGAGGATGCTGCCCTTCATCTCCTTCATCTTCACCTCCATCAGTGCCAGGATGTCCAGCTGCTCGTCCAGCTTGCAGGAGCTCCTCCTCCGTGGTGCCTGACGACAAGTAGAGTTGTTCGAGCCAGTATCAGGGAAGCCCTCACAGCCCTCCCCGCCCCCCACCAGCTGGGGGCCCTTGGGGTTGTGGCAGCCTCCAGCTCCGATGCTGCAGCTGCTGCGGCTGCAGCCTATGAACTCCACTTGCACCACCAAGCCCATGGGCTTCCCATCTTCTCCCGTGGGAATGGTGGGCGCCAGGTGGCACGGATCCCAGAGTCTGGCGCTGCCCAAATTTGGGATAATTTGTGCATGAAATTAATGATGATAGTAACTAACTACAATTAATTAAATAAAATAGAAATGCATGGGTCCAGGCAATATAAGTAAATATGGTAGTAATGGATTACAAGTTATTGAGTAAAATTGGAATCCATGAGTCCATATGATATAACTAAATAAATGAATAAATGAGGGAGAGAGAAATGTTCTTTTATAGTCGATTGTTGACTGAAAACTGAAGAAATGACGGAGTAAAAAGAAAAAAAATCACCATTTAATAAACATCATCGGGCTTCCCTGGTGGCACAGTAGTTAAGAATCTGCCTGGCAATGCAAGGGACACGGGTTCGAGCCCTGGCCCGGGAAGATCCCACATGCCGCGGAGCAACTAAGCCCGTGTGCCACAACTACTGAGCCTGCGCTCTAGAGCCCACAAGCCACAGCTACTGAGCCCACATGCCACAACTACTGAAGCCTGCACGCCTAGAGCCCGTGCCCCACAACAAGAGAAGCCACGACAATGAGAAGCCACAACGAAGAGTAGCCCCCGCTCACCGCAACTAGAGAAAGCCTGCGCACAGCAACGAAGATCCAACGCAGCCAAAAATAAATAAATAAATTTTAAAAATAAAAATAAACATCATCATGCTTATTCCGATGAGAGTCATAAAGGGATGCTAAGGCAGGTAGGTGGAGATTTGGTGATGTGCCAGATACTTAGGAATTACAAAGGGACAGTTAGGACTTTAAGGTGGAGAACCTGCCAGACTGGTTTGGCAGCATCAGGAGTGAGATGGTTTTGCCTCCAGCAACTTCTGATGTGATACACAAAGGCCGCATCATTTCTCTCTTGCCCCAACATGTACTTAGGTTGGAGAGATTGTACAGAAATGAAAAGCCTGTACTCTTTAAAACTAATTCATGAAAGAGAAAGACAGAAGAACTGCCCACATTGAAGGAGTCTGCAGATATGTGACTACCAAATGCGATTTGCGATCCTGGACCAAAAAGGACAGAGGCATTAGTGGGACAGCTGATGAAATGTGAATGGTACCTATAATTAGACAGTGGTGTTGACTTCCTGATTAGGGTGGTGTATTTGTTTGCTAGGGCTGCCATAACAAAGTACCACAAACGGGGTGGCTTAAACAGTAGAAATTTATTTTCTTACAGTTCTGAAAGCTAGAAGCCAGAAATCAAAGAGTCAGCAGGGTTGGTTCTCTCTGAGGGCTGTGACAGAAGTCTCTTCCATGCCTCTCCCCTAGATTCTGGTGGTTTGCTGGCAATCTTTGGCGTTCCTTGGCTTGTAGACACATCAACCCTATCTCTGCCTTCACATTCACATGACATTCTGGTCTTGACGTATGCTGGTCTGGACGTGATGTTCTGGTCTGGACATGTCTGTGTCCAAATTTCCCCTTTTTATAAGGACATCAGTCATATTGGATTAAGGGTCCACCCTACTGCAGTATGACCTCATTTTATTTTAACCAATTATATCTGCAACAACCCTATTTCCAAATAAGGTCATATTCTGAGGTACTGGGAGTTAGGGCTTCACTATCTGAATTTTGAAGGGACACAATTCAACCCATAATAGATGGTTATATTGGGGTTGAGAGAAATAAGCAAATATAACCAAAGGCTGACAAATGGGGAATCAGGGTGAAAAGGATACCAGAGTTCCCGATACTGTTCTTAAGTGTTTTCTGTAAGTTTGAAATTACTTCAAAAATTTTTTTAAATTCAATAAAGTGCTGAGTTTATGTATTACACAAGATCTTAGTGCTGAACCTACCATGGGGAAGGAACTATAAGGAGATGATAAAGGTGTTTGGGTGGCCTTATTGCAAACTTGCCTGAGACATAGTGAGGGTATCAGAAATTAATACATTATGCTTACACAGCACTTCATAATTTACAAAAAAAAAAAAATCTTATTTCGTTTGTCCCTCCTGACAACTTTGTGAGGCAAGACTTTTTCAATTTTATAAAAAAACTAAAGAAAGGTCAGCTGACTGGCCCAAGGTCTCCATCATACAACTGTTAAAGGTAAACTGAGGCATGTTAAAATTTTAAGTTTGAGCAAAAAATGCATTCAAATGGGGCCGCGCCAAACCAGAAGTGGTTATGAGCGCTCCTCAGACCTCAGCCAGAGGAAAAACTTAAATGGAGAAAGTGTGGAAACAGAGAAAGGAAATTATTTGATTGGCTATAGCTTAGCCTAGTTGGTTGTGTGTGATTGGTTGTCCTTTAGTGTTTTTTTGTTTTGTTTTGATGTTTTGATTTTGTTTTTGTGTTGCCTGTGCCTCCCAGCATGCAGGATCTTAGTTCCCCAAACAGGGATCGAACCTGGAGTGGAAGTGCTGAGTCCTAACCACTGGACTGCCAGGGAATTCCCTCCCGTGGCATCTTGATTACGTGACCTTGAGGCATTTACAGGTTTAGATTTTGGCTTGCTTAAGTAGGCCGCCATGACATTAGCGCCACCTCAGTCTGATGGCCTCCTTGTTTAATTAACACAACTAATAAATGATTAGTTTGGACCCTGATCCAGTTTTTTTTTGACTTGTAATGACCTCCTGTGGCGGTAGCAAACGATAACACGAGTTGACTCTAAACAAAACTGTGACTTCCCTGGTGGTCCAGTGGGTAAGACTCCACGCTCCCAATGCAGGGGGCACTGTACGATCCCTGGTCGGGAACTAGATCCCACATGTATGCCTCAACGAAGTCAGCATGCCACAACTACGACCCAGCGCAGCCAAAATAAATAAATAAATATTTTAAAAACAACAACAACAAAAAACCTGTGACATCCTTTGTACCATTTTGGGGTAAACAAGTTCTTCCCAAGAAAACAATGTCTTCTTCTTAAGATCAAACTGGAGTTTAGGTAAGAGACCATAGAGGCTCCAGATATGAGGTTCACTATGGACCCTTTCCTCCGCTGTCCACACTCCACCCCTCAACCACCGCCTACGGGGCGGGTGTGGGCCGGTCTCCATATGGACTTCGATTTCCCTCACGAACTTTCAGGCCAGTGCCTGGGGAACAGGGTCAAGAAAAGGCCTTCAACCCGTGCCACAATACAGCCTCTTGGACATTTCCCACCAGCAACTCTCAGACCACGCCCCTCACGCACAAGCTCGCTCTTCCTTATTATTGCCCCAATAGTTAAGTCCCAATCATTCTCCTTCGCACCGCTGGCCAATCATGTTCTTTCTCTTTTTATAAACCTCCGCCCTGGCTCCTGCAGTCCAATGATTGATATAATCGTCTTCAAAGTCACGAAGCGAGAGTGCAGGGTTTCAGCGCCGCAACCTCGGGGCCCCACAGACCTGGGGAAGAACTACGAGCCTGTGCGGACTGTAGCCACCAATGCTCGCTCTCCCCCCTCCCCCCACCTAGGTTAGGCGTGTCCCACCCCCACCCCCCCAACCACCCAATGTAAAGCTGAAAAGGGCCTTAGGTGCTTGACTAGCATACTAGGTCCACTTGCTCACTCTGTCTGTAGGGGCCCAAGACCTTGAGCCTTAAGCTTAGAGGCCCAGAATGACTTGGTCAGCTCCAGCTGGCATGTCTCTGTTGGGCCTTCAGCTTCCGAAACACAGAATTATAAAACGGTAAAGCTGGACAGACTTTAGGAATTGTTTAATCCAGACCATTCACATTGCACTGACTGTTCCAAAGGCTCAGAGGCCCTCCTCTCCTTTCTTTCTCTTGGTTGGGGGAATTAGGGTCAAGCTCGGCAGGTGCAGGGCTTGCCAACACCACGCCCCTTAATCCTGGCCAGGCTGAGTAAGGGCTTCCATCCCAGCCTCCGTGCTCCAGCCAGCTGTCACACAGTGGGTTAAGATGGCTGAGGAGGAGGGTGATGTGGACGAGGAGGATGTGTTCCTGGCGTTTGCCCGGAGGCCCTCTCCTCCCAGGGGTCCCCTGCGGCAGGCCATGGACAAGGCCTTCTTTATCTTCCTGGTCCTCATCCTGACACTACTGACGCTGGAGGCTGTTTATAAGCTGCTGTGGCTGTTACCATGGGCAAAGTTTGGGGACTGGCTCCTGAGAACACCTCAGATGGAGGAGGAGCTGGAACTGTGACCACCTTTCCTATAAACGTCCTCTTTCCCTGCCACAGAGGTGAGAGGGGAGAAAGGGGGAAATGGGGGCTTTGGAGGGACACTTGGAGAGCTGAGAGCAGCTATCTTAAAATTTCTGCACCTATACTCCGGGAATTAATTTTGAAAAAGTTTATACTCCTCAAGTATTTTTAAGTAAGCACCTAAAACTTTTCATCATACATTAACATTGTTTCAAGGATGTAATTCCTGGCATACAAAAAATACTCACATTTTAAAATAAAACAATTAAATCAATCTTTTGTGTGTCCAGGGGAGTTGAAATATCAGAGTGACTTGATATTCACCACCACTCGTTTAAAAATATAATTGGGAATCCTTCCTTTTCTTCTTCCATCATTCTCTTTTCTCCTAGAACTTCTATTACCATTCTACTTCTCCACAGACAATTTTATGCTTTTATACTTGAAAGTCTTTTATTGACCAATCTATCACTCTTTCCTACATAAACATATATATTAATTGAGATGAAAAATATTTTTCTTTCTTGTGACCATAAGACTCTAGTTTTTTAGAAAAATTTCTTCTGGGTTATCATTACAATTATTATGTGAGCAGAACTGATTAAATAGCATAAAGATTGTACACATTTTCCTAATTGTTAATATTAAAGGTACATTTTTTTTCTGTTTCAGCTTGCAGGATCTTAGTTCCCTGACCAGGGATCAAACCCCGGCACCCTGCTTGGTAACACAGAGTCCTAACCACTGGACTGCCAGGGAACTACCTAAAAGTACGTTTTAAATGAGATAGACGAGGTGGTGCTCATGGTGCCTTGAAAAAACAGGTTACATGTCTCTTTATTTAAGACAAGGTAAGGGAATTCCCTGGCAGTCCAGTGGTCAAAACACAAACAAACACAAACAAACAAAACCAAAAAGCAAACAAACAAAAAACAAGGTAACATTATCCCGAGGAGATTTCATGATTGAGAACTACAGTATCCTTTTTTTTTTTTTTTTTTTTAAGAGGGAGAAAGTCTATTGTAAAAGAGAAAAGGAAGAAGGAGAAGCTCTACTGCAGGAATTTACTGAGGAAAACAAATTTTGGGAAAATTGAGAATCTGGAAATTAAGTTCCTTATATCTCCCAAATCCGAGTACCCTTGGGCAAGTCTTCATGTCCCCCAATTTGAAGACTATAGGCTTAGATGACTGGAGAGAAGTGGTGTGGGATTCTTTAATGGAAGGGAGAGTTTGAGGTTCTGGGACTCTGAGGGCTTGGGGATGTAAGGGTCTGTGGTCCCAGAAAGTGGCAAGATGCTCACCATCTGTGGAATTCGCAAGGATGCAGGAGGTGGGAAACTCAGCAGTTGGAACCGTATTAACATTTCCGGTTTCCCCAGAAGCTCACCTTTGGACCCAGCTCTGCCTCCACGAGTCCCTCCAGCTTCCCTAAAGCTGGGTTGGGGGGGGGGGGGCGAGGCGGGCGTCAAAGTCGGTTTCTTCTCTCTTCCTTCTTTCATCAGCTCTCTCAGAGGAAGAGGACGAGAGAGACTCGAGGTATTTTACGAGCCTCATTTCGTCTCACAGCCCTCACAGCGGCAATTGGCACAGATTCTTCTCAGAACCCCCTCCCCACATCGCCCGTCCTCAGGCCCTGGAGCCCCTGGACAAAGCACGGCCTCCTGGTCATCAGCGCCTGCGCCTCGGGAATCCCCTCCAGAAAAGGAAGGAGAACCACCCAGGTCCCACCTACTTGGTTGGTCATTAGTTCTGTGGTGGAGCTTGAAAAGCAAACCAACAACAATAGCAGTAATAATAACACATTTGTACAGCGTGTTGTGCTCATTTGTATGCATGTGTTATGATTGGGAGATGTAGGCAACTGGATGTAGAAATAGCTTCTGGACAGCGACAAGGGAGCGCACAGCCCATAGAAAGGAATGACAGGCGCATTCGATTAAGCCGTGGAAACTGGTACCTGGCAGGTAGGAAAGCAGCGCCAGAAGGCTTGTCAATAGCCCAGTGGATGCAAAAAGTTTTATTTCCCTCTTAAGAGATTCCCGCCCTTCCGTGCACCCTTGTGCAGCCTTGGAGGGCCAATTCCTCAGCTGCCCTGTTCCGTTCCCCCCTCCCCTGCTTGGACAGGTGGCTCAGTCCTCCCGGCACGCGACTCGCCGGCAGTTGGGCCAGGATGCGGGAAGTTTCTGATTGGCGGAGTGGCAGAAGCACCGGGTGAAAAGAGCTCCACTGGCGGCGCGCCCCAATCCGGGCGTAGCCAGTGCCGTACGGCAAAATGGCGTCCTCCAGGCATTTGGGACGCCCGGATGGGACAATTCCGCCCCCTGCAGGTCAGGGGGAAGGGAGCCGCAGACTATGTGGGCGGCATTAGAAGCCCTCGCGGGGCGGGTCCACCGTCACTTCCGGCCACCGGGGGCGGGGGGGACTGGATTCCGTACGACAATATGGCCGCGCCTAGGTGCCTGTAGCCGGAAACTCCGCGGCTTCCGGTCCGGAGTAGGGCCTGCGGTGGGAGGGGGAAGGAAGACGGAGGGAACCATGCGAGGTTCTGAGATCAGCGGCGAGGGTCTTCTCGAGAGACTGTTTCTGAGGTGGGGGTCGGACGGTGCGGGGAGCGAAGGCGGGGGCGGGAATGTCGAGGGACAGGTACTGGGGGGTTCCGGGCGCTGAGTCTGAGGGGCAAGCTGTGGTACCTTCCTTCCTATCCCTGAAGGGGAGTGGGGCGGCCGGGGGCTGAACTGGGGGAGGGGTACTTGGCGGGAAGCTCATCTAGGGGAAGGACCGGACTCAGGGCTGGAATCTGAGTGGAAGCAGGAGAGCCCAGTGTGGGGCTCACTATCGGTTACAGGTCCCAGAAAGAGAATGGGGAAAATTAGGGTGGGGTGAGAGGGAGGGGGACTTGAGGTGAAATATCTCCAACCTAACGCCCCGGTTTGAGGAGAGCCATCAGAGGGTGGACTATGGAGATAATTTAAGTAGGAGAAAGGGGGATGGATTGTTGGGAGGGAACCTTCTTCGCCTCAGAGAGTCTCGGAGTTGGGGTGAACCTTCAGGATGGAGTGAGGATGTGGATTTGATGTGTGTGAGAACGAAAGGGGAAAACACCTGAGGTGGTGCCAGCGGGGGTGTGGTATCTGTTCGAGGGGATGTCAAGGAAATCTGGAGTGCAATGTGAGAGGTCGTCCAGGGGTTGAGAGGAAGAATCAACTTGCCAACTATGAGAAATAGTGGGGAAATGCAACTGAAAGACCGGATATCGACGTGAGGGGTGGAGCTGGGGGTGGGACTTAAGGTTTTCAGATGGTTTGGGGCTCCCATAGTAAAGGGCCCAAAAAACGTATGGTACTAATGGTTGCTGAAGATAGGCAGTGAGGACACTGTTGGGCATGGCTGGGTGTTTTGAAACCCAAGAAGACTGAAAAATGTGTGAGATGAAGGGATGGGGCTATGCTGGAGGGGCTCTGTCTGAGGCCCCATCCCCTTCCAGCAGGAATTACGAAATCCCCAACACTTCCTCCCTCCGGGGGATTTGATCCCCCATGGCCACCGCTAACAGCATCATCGTGCTGGATGATGATGACGAAGATGAAGCAGCTGTTCTGCCAGGGCCCTCCCACCCACCCCCCAATCCGGCCTCACCCAGGGCAGAAGCCCCTGGCTCCTCCCAGCCCCATGGGGCTGGAGGAAGCAGTAGTTCGGGCGGCAAGAAATGCTACAAGTTGGAGAATGAGAAGCTGTTTAAAGAGGTGAGCTTTAGGGGAGAAGATTCTTGTACTCCAGGGAGGGGGATGGCTGACTGGCTCTCCTGTCCTTTCTTCCCCACTAACCCCACCTCACCTTCTTTCTCTCAATCCCATCCCTTGTCTCTTTCCCCCTCCCTTTTTCTCCTGAACCTTCCAGTTCCTTGAACTGTGTAGGACGCAGACGGCGGACCACCCTGAGGTGGTCCCGTTCCTCTGTAACCGGCAGCAGCGGGCCCACTCTCTGTTTTTGGCCTCGGCGGAGTTCTGCAACATCCTCTCTGGGGTCCTCTCTCGGGCCCAGAGCCGGCCAGCTAAGCTCTATGTCTACATTAATGAGCTCTGCACTGCTCTCAAGGCCCACTCAGCCAAGAAGAAGCTGAACCTGGCCCCTGCTGCCACCACCTCTAGTGAGCCCTCTGGGAATAACCCTCCCGCAGACCCCTCCTTGGACCCCACAAGTGCTGAGACCACTGCCTCTGAGGCCCCAAGGACCCATGGTTCCCGGCGGCAGATCCAGCGCTTGGAGCAGCTGCTGGCACTCTACGTGGCAGAGATCCGGCGGCTGCAGGAAAAGGAGTTGGATCTCTCAGAATTGGATGACCCAGACTCCACTTACCTGCAGGAGGCGAGGTTGAAGCGTAAGCTGATCCGCCTCTTTGGGCGGCTGTGTGAGCTGAAAGACTGCTCTTCACTGACAGGCCGGGTCATAGAGCAGCGCATCCCCTACCGTGGTACCCGCTACCCAGAGGTCAACAGGCGCATTGAGCGGCTCATCAACAAGCCAGGGCCTGATACCTTCCCTGACTATGGAGACGTACTGCGGGCCGTAGAGAAGGCAGCTGCTCGGCACAGCCTTGGCCTCCCCCGACAGCAGCTCCGGCTCATGGCTCAGGATGCCTTCCGAGATGTGGGCATCAGGTTACAGGAGCGTCGCCACCTTGATCTCATCTACAACTTTGGCTGTCACCTCACAGATGACTATAGGCCAGGTAGGCATTAGTGAGATGCTCCTTGGTAACCCTCATTCATCAGGTGTGTGGTGGAGGGGGTGTCTCTCTAGTCCCTTCTTCTAGGGTTCTGGGTGAGTACACTGACTTTATATCTTCCCACATAGGCATTGATCCCGCACTGTCAGATCCTGCCCTGGCTCGGCGCCTGCGGGAGAACCGGAGCTTGGCTATGAGCCGGCTGGATGAGGTCATCTCCAAGTATGCAATGATGCAAGACAAGAGCGAGGAGGGCGAGAGACAGAAGAGAAGAGCGCGGCTCCCCCAAGCCACCTCTTCCCACTCTGCAGACCCCTCCAAAGCCTCCTTGGATTCTGGTGAGGTATGGAAGGGAATACACCCTTCAGAGAGACCTTGTCCTTCCACTGCACTGGCCAGGAGGGAGTACGTGGTGACTGATCATGGCGTGTGCAGAAGGAATGCAAGAAGCAGCCCCTCTGGGGCAAGGGATTCCCTAGAGAAACTCCTTTGTCCCCTGCAGGGCCCTAGTGGGATGGCATCCCAGGAGTGCCCTACCACCTCCAAGGCTGAGACCGATGATGAAGATGAGGAAAGTGAGGAGGAGGAGGAGGAGGAGGAAGAGGAGGGAGAGGAAGATGAGGAGGAGGAAGACGAGGAGGCCACAGATTCCGAAGAAGAGGAGGATCTGGAACAGATGCAGGAAGGTCAGGGGGACGATGAAGAGGAGGAGGAGGAGGAGGAGGAGGAAGCAGGTATGTCAAGGAAACAGTCTTCTCGTCGGTTCCCTCTACTCTGTTGGGCATGAGCCCCCTGTTTGAGATCCTTCCCTTCTTCCTCTTACTCCTAGTGTCCTCTCAGCAGTTTTCTTTCCCCTAGTTCTTTTGCTACCCCTCCCCTCTTTTCTTCTTTTCCAGGGAAGGATGGAGATAAGAGCCCCATGTCCCCACTACAGATCTCCACTGAAAAGAGCCTGGAACCTTGCAAAGGGATCAGCGGGTCGTTGGGGGAGCAGCAAAACAAAGGACTCACAGTGTCACCATCTTCACTGGCAGAAGAGCCCCCGGCCCCCTCCAGCGTAGTTGCTGAAAGCAGTGGAGAGCACCTCGAGGAGTTGCCCCTGGAGGAAGAGAGCCCTATGTCTCAGCTCTTTGAGCTAGAGATTGAAGCCTTGCCCCTGGATACTACTCCTTCCCCTGAGGAGAGGGACGTTTCCTCTTCCAGGAAGCAATCAGAAGACCCCCTCACCACTGTCTTGGAGAATGGAGCAGCCATGGTCACCTCCACTTCCTTCAACGGAGGCGTCTCTCCTCACACCTGGGGAGATTCCAGTCCTCCCCACAAGAAATCTCGGAAGGAGAAGCAAACAGAAGCCGGGCCATTAGGAAAGAGGTAACAGCAATAAGGAGGAGAAAGAGGGAAGCCAAGGAGGGACTGCGGGGGCTTTCTGAGAGGAATACTGTGGAACGGAGTCTGCGGAGAGAAACTGGAGCTCCCCCTCCATCCTCAGTCTCCATATACCCTTCCACCCACATATGTTTCTGTCTCTAGCTATGTGGAAAGGCAAAGGGCAGTGCATGAGAAGACACATACTCTGCCCAGCCCGCCTTCCCCCTTGGCTTCCATGGCTCCAGTTGCCGATTCCTCCACGAGAGTGGATTCTCCTAGCCACGGCCTGGTGACCAGCTCCCTCTGTAGCCCATTTCCAGCCCGGTTGTCCCACACCCCACAATCACAACCCTCCAGACCTGGTACTTTTAAGGTAAGAGGGGGAGGCTGTTTCCTGACTTCATTCTCTTTCATTGTTCAGTTTGGGGTGTTCTGTCTGCTGCACTCATCACCTCCTCTCTCTGATAAGTCCTTCCCTTGGCTTCTCATCTGCTGTGTTCCAGACCTCTCTGATTCTCTGTCTCTCACTCCCCCGCAGATGAGTGTGGCCACACAGTGCGATCCAGAGGAGATCATCGTGCTCTCAGACTCTGATTAACTGCCTCCCCCTCCTCCCTGCCTCCAAAATGTTTGGGGATAGTATTTGGAGGACGGTGGGAAGCAGATGACTGAGGAAGGGATGGACTGAACTAATCGCCTTTTGGTGGTTTCTTTAAAAAAAAAAAAAAAACTTAAGTTTTACACAGAAACATTAATAAACAATAAAGTTCTTTTCTTATTGTATCCCTGTCTTTTCCTTGTCCTGCTCTCACCAGCTGGTGATTGGCACGAGCTGTTCTCTGGCTCAGGGTTAGCCGTTCCCCCGGGATAGCCCTGGATCTGCCCTTTCCAGCTGCCTTCAGCACGCCTCTCGCGGAGTTTTTCTCGCCCTCAGGCCTTCTCCTTGCCCTCTGCCAGGCGCTGAAAAAATGTACGCGCTTTACCTCCTGAACGCGCTTTACTTTCTCACTTGGAGCGGTAGCAGTAAAAAGGCCAATCACGGGCCGACTCAAGGTTATTTAGCCAATCCAGGCCCGGAGGTAGGGGGCGGGGCTTCAGGGGGACTGTCAGAAGCTGGGAGACCGGGGCGATTAGATCCCGCAAACCCGCTAATGGCCACAGCTCAGGGGCGGAGCCCAGGCAGCGACGGCCTAGACCCATCGCCAATGGGAAGAGGCAGGCTTACCGAATTAAAGGGGAATGAGAGCTTCGGCCGAACCGAGTCCTGCGTCCTCAGCGGCGGAAAGAGACCTGGTACCCTTAAGGTGGAAGGAAGCAGCTGTTCTTTAAAGGAGAAGTGGCCGAGTCGGCCGAGTATTGCCCAGCGGGTCGGGCGGGGTTCCTGCCTGTGCCTTTAAAGCCTGAGGGGCGGGAGGCGGAGCGGAGGCGGAGGGCGGAGGGAGTCGGCGCAAGATGGCGGCGGGAGGGGCCCAGGCTGCGGCTCTGGCCGCCTTGTGAGGGGCGGGGGGGCCCGGGGGCGCGCGGCCCGGTAAGCGGGGACGCGCGGGGTTGGGGGGCGCCTTCCGGGTGGGAGAGGAGGTCGAAGTAGCGCTTGGGGCGGAGCAGAAGGGGGCGGGGTCCGATGTGGGCGGGGGTAGATAAGGGGCGGAGCCCAAAAGCTATGGGCGGGTCTTGAGGTGGGCGGGCCCTAAATGGGCGGGGTTAGGGATAACTGGGGGCAAGGTGCGTGGCCTGCGAGAGAGCCGTGGGGTGGGGGGGCACGGCCTAAAGGGAAGTGGAGAGAGGGGTGGTTTTCAACACCAGAGCCAACCTGCCTCCCTCCCAAGAAAAGGGTACAAAACCCCAGAAAGGTAAATTTTGGAAAGTCAGGCTCTCAGGCAAATGGGAATTTCTGAGGGGAGCCACCCCACTCCCCAAGAGCACCTTATTTCTGTAACGTCCAAGGAAAGATCACTGGATTTGGAGTTAGGACACCTGCGTTTGTGGGTGCTACCACTTAATGGTGTAACCTTGGATAATCTCTTAATCTTTCTGAGCCTCAGTTTCCTCATCTGTCAAATGGAGTTGAAAGGAATACCTACCTTATAGTGTCACTGTGGGGAGTTACTCAGATAATGTGTGAACATGTTTTTAAACTGTAAAGGGCTGTGTCATTATGGGTTGTTATCATTCTTCTCTCTTTCTTTCCAGAGACCCCCCCGGCCGCCCTCCTCCTTCCCTTGTTCCTGTGGCTGGGGGGGTACCCCTTCCCTCCACACCATGGAGCCATCTCCCCTGTCTCCCAGCGGGGCAGCACTCCCCCTGCCTCTATCGCTGGCCCCACCACCACTGCCCCTGCCTGCAGCGGCAGTAGTGCACGTGTCCTTCCCCGAGGTGACCAGTGCCCTCTTGGAGTCTCTCAATCAGCAGCGGCTGCAGGGCCAGCTCTGTGATGTGTCCATCCGAGTGCAGGGACGGGAGTTCAGGGCTCATCGTGCTGTCCTGGCTGCCTCTTCCCCTTACTTCCACGACCAGGTCCTACTCAAGGGCATGACCTCCATCTCGCTGCCCAGCGTCATGGACCCAGGCGCCTTCGAGACTGTCTTGGCTTCAGCTTATACTGGTCGCCTCAGCATGGCCGCTGCTGACATTGTCAACTTCCTCACAGTGGGGTCTGTGCTCCAAATGTGGCACATCGTGGATAAGTGCACTGAACTCCTCCGAGAGGGCCGGGCCTCAGCCACCACCACCACCATCACCACTGCTGCAGCCACTTCGGTCACTGTCCCTGGTGCTGGGGTCACCTCAGGGAGTGGGGGCACCGTGGCCCCTGCCACTGTGGGATCCGTACGCTTCCATGCCTCCAGCCGGGCCAGTGAGAATCAGTCCCCCAGCAGCAGCAACTATTTCAGCCCTCGGGAGTCCACTGATTTCTCATCTTCCTCCCAGGAGGCTTTTGCAGCTTCTGCAGTGGGCAGTAGGGAGCGTCAAGGAGGTGGCCCTGTATTCCCCGC
The DNA here is from genome assembly GCF_963924675.1 of Phocoena phocoena. Lineage (NCBI taxonomy): Eukaryota > Metazoa > Chordata > Mammalia > Artiodactyla > Phocoenidae > Phocoena > Phocoena phocoena. Next base: position 64,485,234 of record NC_089228.1, on the reverse strand, counting down.
CCCTGTGGTTGGCAGTGGGGGGGCTACCTCTGGGAAGCTGCTGCTGGAGGCAGATGAGCTGTGTGATGACGGTGGGGATGGGAGGGGTGCAGTGGTCCCTGGGGCTGGGCTCCGCCGGCCCACCTATGCACCCCCCAGCATTGTGCCGCAGAAACACTGGGTATATGTGAAACGGGGTGGAAACTGCCCAGCACCAGCGCCCCTCGTTCCCCAAGACCCAGACCTGGAAGAGGATGAGGAGGAGGAAGACTTGGTGTTGACCTGTGAGGATGATGAAGATGAAGAGCTGGGGGGTGGCTCTGGGGTGCCAGCAGGGGGAGGATCTGAGGCTACCCTTAGCATAAGTGATGTCCGGACCCTGTCTGAGCCTCCAGACAAGGGAGAGGAGCAGGTCAATTTCTGTGAGTCCTCCAATGACTTTGGCCCCTATGAAGGTGGGGGTCCTGGGGCAGGGCTTGATGATTCAGGGGGACCAACCCCTTCCTCCTATGCTCCCTCCCATCCTTCGAGGCCCCTGCTTCCACTGGACATGCAAGGCAACCAGATCCTAGTCTTCCCATCCTCTTCATCCTCCTCCTCCTCCTCACAGGCTCCAGGCCAGCCACCAGGGAACCAAGCTGAACATGGGGCAGTGACCCTGGGGAGCACATCGGCAGGGGCCCTGGGCATGCCGGGTGGCACCGGCGGGACTCCTGGAGGGACAGGCAGTGGGGATGGAAATAAGATCTTTCTGTGCCACTGCGGAAAGGCCTTCTCCCACAAGAGCATGCGAGATCGCCATGTGAACATGCACCTCAACCTGCGGCCCTTTGATTGCCCCGTGTGCAACAAAAAGTTCAAGATGAAGCATCACCTGACAGAGCACATGAAGACACACACAGGCCTCAAGCCCTACGAGTGCGGCGTCTGCGCCAAGAAGTTCATGTGGCGAGACAGTTTCATGCGCCATCGGGGACATTGTGAGCGCCGGCACCGCCTAGGCGGCGGGGGCGGGGCCGGACCCGGACCCGGGGGGACCACCGGGCCAGCCTTGCAGCCCAAGAGAGAGTCCCCCGGCGGCGGGGGCAGCGGCGACGAGGCAAGTGGGGCCACGCCCCCGTCCACTCGACGGGTCTGGTCCCCGCCCAGCGTCCACAAGGTGGAGATGGGCTTCAGTGGGGGCGGAGGAGCAAACTGAAGAGGCGAGCTACTGGGGGTAGCTTTCCGGGAAGAGGGATTAGGGATCACTAGCCAGGGGCGCTGTGGCCCGTAGGTGATCTCCCAACACACTTACTGTCTTCCTATCTCTATGGACTTGTATATATTCTGGAGAGGGAACCGCCTCGCACCATGGGCCACCCCTTTCTACTCCTCAGCCCCTCCTCCCTAAAGTATCACCGGAACTCAGCCCTTCCTTCCCTTCAGATGGGTACACTGAAGCCCCAGCTCCCGAGTAGGGTGCAAGTGGTGGTGGGGGGGGGAGGGAGAGGGGACTTGTTGAGCATCCTGGAGTCGCTGGGTCGAGGGTCAGGTGGTTGTAGTCTGTACCTGAAGTCTGTGTTTGCGTAGTTGTGGGGACCAGGCCTTTGAGCCCCACCCTTGTCCTAGAACATACCCTGCCCCCCAAAAGGATGTACCCCTTATTTCTACCCTAATCCCTCTTCCTCCACCTTGGGGGTCCCCCAACTCCATTCTCACTGGGGAGTGGGGGAGTGGAGACAAGTAGTAAGTCGTAGGAGTACAAGGGTTTTATTTTAAATCTTATTTTTTTTAAACGGTGATTAAAATATTTATTGGTCATTTCAATTGCCTTCCCGACAACCCCTATGTGTTTGCTGGGGACCTGGCCCAGGTCGGGGAAGGTGGAGTAAGGGTTCTCAGGGAAGTGGATTCGGGGTTGGGGCGGACAGGAGGGGGTGCCTCTGGTGTGGGAAGGCTCCCGGACTCTGTGGTGCTGGGTGGTTCAGGAGGGCTGGGCGGGGCTGAGTTCCCCAGATCAGAACTGGAGAGGATGTTCCGGGATCCCTGCCCAGCCGGCGGAGGAAGCACCTGCCTTCCCCCGAGCCTTCCCCTAACCGGAGCGGCCGCCTTCCCCTAACCGGAGCGGCCGCCCCTCCTGCCGGCCTTTGGAGGAAAGTGAAAGTGAAAGGGGGAAAGGCGGCTTCGGAGCTGAGAAGATCGCGGCGTCATGAAGCCTGTGTCCCTGCTCCTCGCTGTGGCTCTGGGTGAGCGAACCCCGCGACTCTTAGCCTAGGGAAGCGGTGGGAGGTGACTGCCACCACGTCTGGGGGTGGGGTGGAGGAGGTCGGGTCACCTGACGTTGGGGCCGTCCCCTCACTCGCGCCCATACCCCCCAGGCACGGCGACCGTCGTCTCGGCGGGACCCGCAGTGATAGAGTGCTGGTTCGTGGAGGATGCGGGCGGGGGCCGGTTGTCCAAGAAACCCTCTGCACTGCTGCTGCGCCAGAGCTCGGAGAGCCCACCCCCCCGGCCGGACCTCGACCCAGAGCGCTACCTCAAAGTGCATGGTGAGTCATGCTGGACTCGCTCCCAACTCTGTCGCCTCCACCGAAACCCCCTGCTCTTTAGGTCTCACAGTGACCTCGGGCCTCAGTTTCCCCCTCTGTAAAATGAAACTGGATCACTTTTAAATCTCTCGCTACCGGGTAGTCTGTACCTTTAAAACTCCCTGGACGCTGCCCTCCCCTCCCCTTTCCTGGCGGAGATTCTACGGCAGCAACTTCTCTCTCTGTGCTCACAGACCCCGCGGGCACCCTCCTAGGCGCCTTCAGGCGATACCCGCGGGACGCCCCCGCGCCACGCTGCGAAATGAGCCACTACGTCCCGCTTCCTGCCTCGGCGATCTGGGTCAGCGGCTTGACCCCGGAGCAGAGCTGCCCGCGGGCCCTGGATGGGAGGTGGCTCATGGTCAGCGTGTCCAGCCCGGTCCTCAGCCTCTCCAGCCTCCTTCGACCACAGTCCGAGCCTCAGCCGGAGCCTGCCCTCATCACCGTGGCAACAGGTAGCTACCGAGGGGAAGTAGAGATAAACGGGTAGATTCTAAGGGTCCAGATCAGCCGTTAACTCGCTATGTGGACTTGAGCGAGTCATTTCCCTAGTCGGGTCTCAGTTTCTTTATTTATAAATCGAGGCAGTTCAGCTGAAGTTAAGATGTCTCTACCGCTTCTTCTAGTCCCAGCCTAGTTTAAACAAAAGTGCGGTTTGGGGCGGGGCTTTGGAGCCAGGCGGGGGTTCCTGACACCCGACCTTAAGAAACTCGCTAGGCGACGGAGTTGGGAGGGTCTCAGAAACAGGAACTTTTGCACCTTTCCTCCTAGATCTTGCTAGGCTCCCCCACATTTGCGGTTCACCCAGTTAAAAAAAACAGCCTTCGCGCCCCACCCGCGCCCACATCCGGCACTGCGGCAACCAGCAAAGCGCAGGCTCTTGAGCTCTAGCGCGTCGACCTCCCTTGACAGCCCCTTCCCTATGGCGCGTGATGATGCCCTGACTCTGTGGTCACCGAATGGTGGGCTTGAGTGCGTGGAAGGGAAGCGGCAGATCTAATGGTTCCCGCTGCAAGGGCCACTTACTGCATTGTGTGACGCGGTTTGAGGCCCAGGGGTCGGGCACCTTGCTGGGCTGGGGCGCAGGGAGGGAGTGGGCCGATAAAGCAAGAATGGGGAAGATATGACCGGGATTTGGGATTTCTCGGAGGTCTTCTCGGGAGGGTGGGTAGGATATTAACAGAGTCCTCGGCTTCCTTCAGTCTTGTGCGATTTTATGGAAACAATACAGCCTGACCGGCTGGTCAACCCCAGCCGAACCCTACACCCTCCCTTCCCCAGTACCTTCTCCCTGCCACCCTCATCACTGAGAGAGAATCACCCACGGGGCTCAGCACCCACCCTGAAACCCTCACATCTGCCTAAACCTCCATTCTTAGTCCCCAGACCTCGCCGTGGGCAGGGGCAGAGGCAGAGGCAAACTGCTCCTTGTGGGGACAGTAGCTCTCTCTAGTGGGTAGGAATATTTCCCAGGCTGTTGGCTTCACAAGGTGGGGTGAGAATGTCCTTTTCTCTCTGAATATGCTTTTCCAACTGTAAAATGTGGATGGTTATTTCCCATCTGCCTTCCCATTGTTGTAAAAATCAAGGGAGACACTTTGTTAATTTATTCACTGATTAAATATTTATTATCACCAAGAATAAATTAGGGCCCAGTAGTTCTCAGTCCAGGCTGCAAATAAGAATCCTTTTGGAGGTTATACTGAAATCTGAGTTTTACTCCAGATGAATTAAATCAGAACCTCTGGGTGGCCTTGCGTACTTTTAAGGGTCACAAAGGTGATCGGATGTAGAGTCTACTCTCAGGAAGGTTCCCATCAGATTTGTCTTGGGTAATTGTAGAGCAGAAAGTGACTTGGACCGTAAAAGAAGTGCAGATAGGGAGCCATGGGCGTGTGCCCAGGAGAGAAAATTATTGCATCTCACCCACCACCAGGGGTGAAAACTAGTTGCTGTGTTCAGCCCTCCTTTTCAAGCATTCCTACTTGATTAGGGATTTAAGAATGTGAAAGTTGTTGTTTCAATGTAAAGTTAAAAATGAACTCTTTCCAGGGTCACAGATCATCAGTAATTTTGCTAGTATGCATTTATACTTTATTTCTTACCAAATTAGTTGTCAAATACTCTAAAATGTTTCTTGAGAAATATACTTTTGTAAGATACTTGTGTGTATAGTATTTAATTCTCATCATTCTTTTAAAATTGTTATAGAAAGTTTCAATGACACACTAAAGTAGAGAACAGTAAAATGAACCCCCCATATACCCATTATCTACTTGTATAGTTATTACATTTTACCAAATTGTTTTACCTATCCTCCCCCAAACTTCTATTCTTTTTTGGAAGTATTTTTAAGTATATCCCATCATATTATTTTACTCATAAGTACTTCAGTAAGCATCTCTGTCATATAAGGACTTTAACAACCCCCCCACACACAATAGCATTATCATACCTAACAAAACAAACAATAATTCCTTAGTATCATTTAACTCCTGGCTCATATTAAATTTCTCCCGATTGTCTCAATGATGTTATTTTACAGTCTGTTTGCTTCAGTCAGGATAAAAAAGAGGTCTATATATTCTATTTGGTTGTTGCAGCTGCTTGGGCTGCCAAAACAAAATATCATAAACCAGGGGGCTTAAAAAACGGGAATTTATTTTCTCACAGTTTTGGAGGCTAGAAGTCCAAGATCAAGTCCAAGATCAAGGTGCTAGCAGGGCTGTTGTCTGGTGAGAACTCTCCCCTTGTGGTTACAGATGGCTGCCTTCTGGCTGTGTCCCCACGTGGAGGGGAGAGAGAGAGCTGCGGTGTTTCTTCCTCTTCTTATAAGGGCACCAGCTCTATCAGGTTAGGGCCTACCTTTATGACCTCATTAACTTTATCACCTCCTCCTAGTCCCTATCTCCAAATACAGTCACATTGTGGGTTAAGGCTTCAACATTTGAATTGGGGGGGTTGGGGGAGGGAGAACCACAGACATTCAGTCTATAACAGTTTTGTCTCTCTTTTTTAAAAAATTTATTTATTTTTGGTTGCCTTGGGTCTTCGTTGCTGCATGCAGGCTTTCTCTAGTTGCAGTGAGTGGGGGCTACCCTTCATTGCGGTGTGCGGGCTTCTCGTTGCAGTGGCTTCTCTTGTGGAGCATGGGCTCTAGGCACGCGGGCTTCAGTAGTGTGGCTCACGGTCTCTAGAGTGCAGGTTCAGTAGTTGTGGCACATGGGCTTAGTTGCTCTGCGGCATGTGGGATCTTCCTGGACCAGGGATCAAACCCTTGTCCCCTGAATTGACAGGCGGATTCTTAACCACTGCGCCACCAGGGAGGTCCCAGTTTTGTCTCTTAAGTCTCTTTTATTTGTAATTGCCCCACCCCTTTAAATGCTATTGATTTGTCATTTGTTCTGTAGAAGTTCCCACATTCTATATTTGGCCAATTGTTTCCTCATCCTGTCATTTCCTTTGTTCCTTTTCCCTCCATATTTCCTATAAATTGGTAGTTAGAGCTAGAGGCTTGATTAGATTTGGGTTTAAATTTTTTCAGTAATATATATATATATATATATATATATATATATATATATATACATATATATTTGTAGTACGCGGGCCTCTCACTGCTGTGGCCTCTCCCATTGCGGAGCACAGGCTCCAGACACGCAGGCTCAGCAGACATGGCTCACAGGCCTGGCCGCTCCTCGGCATGTGGGACCTTCCCAGACCGGGGCAAGAATCCATGTCCCCTGCATCGGCAGGCGGACTCTCAACCACTGTGCCACCAGGGAAGCCCCAGTAATATTTTATAATAGTTTTTACCATTCACTTTTTAACAGAAAAGCATAAGCCTATATAATACAAGCTGCAAAACAGGTAGAAATTTCCTTACCAACAGGTTCTGGCCCTGTTGTGTTTACATTTGTATTTTTACAGAGTCCAGGTTGTGGGATGCAGGTCTAAAATTGCTTCATAAACCCATATTAAAGAGCACTGTTAGCTTAAGGTTGAACTGTAAAACCTTTAGGTTTTGTTTATGAATCCTACAGATTGATTCTTACAATTCAAAACTGTATTTTTGGATTTTAATAAACTAAATGAAATTGCTTACTTTTTTTTACTCTATTGAACAAAAACAATCCCATGAAGTTCAGAGAAGTTTAACCTTATAGGCCTTAGAAGCTAGGATTAAAAATTACACAAAAATAGGGAATTCCCTGGCAGTCTAGTGGTTAGGACTCTGCTCTTTCACTGTCGAGGGCCTGGGGTTCAATCTCTGGTTGGGGAGGTACGATCCCGTAAGCCCCGTGGCATGGCCAAAAAAAGAAAAAAGAAAAAAAAATTACATAAAAATAACCACAAGAGGCTTCCCTAGTGGCGCAGTGGTTGAGAGTCTGCCTGCCGATGCAGGGGACAGGGGTTCATGCCCCGGTCCGGGAAGATCCCACATGCCGCGGAGCGGCTAGGCCTGTGAGCCATGGCCGCTGAGCCTGCGCATCCGGAGCCTGTGCTCCGCAACGGGAGAGGCCACAGCAGTGAGAGGCCCACGTACCGCAAAAGAAAAAAAAAGAAAAAAACCACAAGAGAAAAAAATTACTTCTACCTGGAAGACCCAGACATTTCTGGCAGTGGAACAGATCTGAAGGACATGAAGTAGTTAGATGTTGGAGAAAATGGGGGAGGGACATTAGAAACTGAAGGAACCAAAGCAAAGAAAAGCCCAGTGACTAGAGTTTCTACTGGTCGCAAGAAAGGGATTCTATGTGGCTGGTTCTTAGGGTGCAAGAGAAGTCTGGAAAGATGGGTTGGGGGCTGGATTACCAAGTACTGTAAAAGCTGGAGTTTATAAATGATAGTGAACCATCAGGAGTTTTGTATGTTTGTGTGTGTGTGTGTGTGTGCGCCATTTTCCCAAAAGCCTGTTATTTTACTTGATTGCTACAAAAGGTGGCAAGGATTAGATCATTGGACTAATGGGGAAAATAGAGATTAAGTCCTTTTCCCAAGATACCCAGCAAGTCCATCATGATGATGATGACAGTAACGAAAATAGTAAGAGCTAAGCATTTTCTATATGCCGGCTCCTGTTCTAAGCACTTTATAGGCATAATCTTATTTATTCCTCTCAACAACCATAAGAACTAGGTACTGATGTTATTCCCATGTCACAGATGAAGATATATGAGACACAGAGCAGTTAGGTAATTTGCCCAGGGACACACAACTTGTAAGAAGCAGGGCTAGGAATTGAACCCGGGCCATCTAGCTCCAGCGTGTGCCTTTAGTTGCTGGCTTCCTAGGTAGCTGGGGTTTTTAAACAGGCAAGTGCCCAGATCAGACTTGTAGCCACGCTATTTGGTTTCAGTGTGGAGGATGAAATGAAAGGGAGAGAGATACTGATAGAGGATAGGGAGAGGAGGCTGTTGTAATTGTCCAAATGTATATTGATAAGAACTTGAGTAGGAAGCATGTAAGATCTATTTGGGAGACAGAATTAGGGCCTGGTGGGGAGAGCACATAGCACATTATATTTGGCAATCTGTCTCCTACGCAATTTGAGGGCAGGGGCTCCCTATCTTGTTTACCACTCTCGTCAACTGTGAACATCTTAGGTGCTCAATAAATATTAGTTGAATGAATTAATTAGAAGGAGTCTTAGGGACTCCAAATGCTTGCCTTTAGCACCTGGGGGCTGGTGGTGATCATTGGTCAAGGCAGGTAAGATGGGCATTGGAGCCGAGTGGGGAAATGTTCTAGAGATGCTATTGAGTTGGGGCACGTTACATTTGTCTGGCAGATGGTTGGCTGTAAACACAGCAAACACTTTTGTAGTCATACTGTGTTCCAGGCACTGTTCTAAGCAGCTTTCATATATAGGTGTCTTTGTTATCCAGAATCAGGAACTGCATATGTCTGAGTAGCAGGTGTTAAATGATTTAACCTTCACTACAACCTCATGGGATAGGTACTATCATCATTATTATCCCTATTTAGGAGATTCAGAAACTGAAGAGTAAAGTAACTGTTCCAAGGCCATATAAATAGCTGCAGAGTGGGGATTAACCAGGGCAGCCAGGCTCCAGGCACTCAACCAGCATATACTGCCTCAGTAGATCACAGATGTCTGTGTTCAGGTCTAGTCTAGAGCCAGAGTCAGTAAATACTCTGCATAGCACCATAGGGTTGACAGTCATGAATCATCACTTCTTCACCAGCAAACCAAGAAGGGCCTGGCTCTTCAAAGGTGGGCGTGGAGGCTGGTGGGCTGGTTCAGGTTGTGTCAGGGCACACTCAGATCCCGCTGACCCCAGAGCTGGTGCAGCACGGGCTGTGTGTTCCGAGCAGCCTTCGAGGGCTGTACCCACTCACTGCCTCTATTCACCGTGAGACCTCTCTGCTCACTCTGCGTCTCACTGGGTCCCACCCAGTCCCAGGGCAAAGGGGATTTGCAGGGAGGGCTGGGAGATGGTGAGTGTCAGAAGGGAGGTGTCCTCAGAGGGGTGGGTAAATTAGAGTCGAGTCCCCCCCGTAACTCCATTTCTCTATTTTATTCTCTTTCTTCCTCTCCCCCTCCCCACCTTCCTCTCCTCATCTTCCCCAGCTGTGCTGACTGTCCTCACTCACACCCCCACCCCTCGCATCCGAATGGGACAAGATGCCCTGCTGGACCTGAGCTTCGCCTACACGCCCCCCACCCCCAAGGCTGCTACCTCTCTGGCCCCAGGTCCCCCTCCCTTTGGGCTGGAATGGCGACGCCAGCACCTGGGTAAGGGGCACCTGATGCTGGCTGCGACCCCTGGGCTGAGTGGGCCGATGCCAGCTGCCCGAGAGGGGGCGGTGGCATTTGCTGGTTGGGATGACGATGAGCCCTTCGGGCCGTGGACCGGAAATGGGACCTTCTGGCTGCCTGCAGTGCAGCCCTTCCAGGAGGGCACCTATCTGGCTACTGTACACCTGCCGTACCTACAAGGGCAGACCACCCTGGAGCTTGCCGTACAGAGTGAGTGAGGGGACAGGGGTCTCTGTGGGTAGAGGGTGATCACTGGGATTATGGGGACACCATGATGGGGGAAGGATGGTGGAGAAAAGGGTGCTGGGTGAGTAGAGGGAGACAGATTGGGGGTCCCTGAGAGTCATGGGGGGCAATGGGTAGAGGGTCCCTGGGAATCTGAGCGGCTTTGGGATGAAGGTTCCCAAATCTGAGGGAGTAGGGGTCCCTGAGAATGGGGGCTTTGGCATGGAGATTCCTGTGAAACACCAATGGAGAGATGGCAGGTTCCCCATCCTGGGAGGAGAAAACTCAAACCCCTCAGTATTGGGGAAGCCAGAGGGCACACTGAGGGCCTCTGAGAGAGGACAGTGTAGATTGATTCCCTCATGCTGCTTTCTTACTCTCTCCCCAGAGCCCCCCAAGGTGACCCTGACACCAGCACCTCTTATATGGGCTGCCCCCGGGGAGGCACCCCCGGAGCTGCTCTGCCTCGTGTCCCACTTCTACCCCTCTGAGGGCCTGGAGGTGGAGTGGGAGCTCTGGGGTGGCCCAGAGGGTCGCTTTCAGAAGGCCGAGGGGCAGAGGTGGCTCTCCGCCCTAAGCCATCACTTAGATGGCTCCGTGAGCCTCTCTGCACACCTGCAGCCGCCCCCGGTCACCACCGGGCAGCATGGGACACGCTATGTCTGTCGTGTCCACCACCCCAGCCTGCCCGCCTTGGGGCGCAGAGCCGAGGTAACCCTGCAGGTAGCTGGTAAGAGCCTGAAATATGGAGAAATGGGGAGGGGTGTGGGGAGAGGTGCCTGGGAATTTCAGACTCATTCTTGCCCCTTCTGCCTGCCAGGTCTCTCTGGGCCCTCTCTGGAGGATGGCGTAGGCCTCTTCCTGTCTGCCTTTCTCCTCCTTGGGCTCGTCAACGTGCTGGGCTGGGCCGGTGAGTGTAAGTCCCACCCAGGCTGGGACCCTTGACTGGCAGACATTCTCTTCCTCCTCCCAGAAGAAGTCTGACACCCATCCCTCTGCCCTTCTACTGCCCCATCCCATCCCTTCTAAATTTCTCTCCACAGCTGCCTACCTGGCAACTTCCAAGGATTCAGTGGAAAAGGTAACAACACTCTACCTTCCTTTATTTTTCCCTTCTCATTTTATCCCCTCTGCCCAACTCCTCACCCAGGAGGGAGGCTGCTGGCTTGGTGGGCAGAACCCAGACTTGGAATTCACACAGACCTGCATTAAATCCTGCCATCTCAAACATGCTACACCTCAGTTTCCTTGGGTGTAGGGGGAAAAAACTGATTAGGCAGTGCTGTCCAATAGAATTATAATGCAAACCACATACGTAAATTTAAACATATAATCTAGGGACTGCATTAAAAAGGTAAAGAGATATCTAATATATCCAAAATGTTATCGTGGCAACATGTCATCAGTATAAGAAATTATAGTGTTTTTTCCATTCTAGGTCCTCAAAAACAGGAGTTTATTTTAAACTGGCAGCACACCTGAATTTGGACTAGCCACATTTCAAATGCTCAACAGACACAAGTGGGTGGTGGCTACCCTTCCGGCCAGCAGAGCCTCAGAGGGCTCTTGGAATGATTAAAAGAGAAAGGGCATCTGGAAGATGCAGGAGCTAAAGCACTTGGCACAGTGCCAGGCTTAAAACATAGAAAATGTTAGCCTCTATCATCTGCCATCCTCTGTGCCCATGATGTTCATTTGTCTCTGGATTGACCATGAGCACGTCACCCTGCCCCGAATTCCTCACCTCCTTTTTACTTCTCTTCCAGAAAACACAGTGAGGCCAACTCACCACCATCCTGGGGAAGCCACCATCATCTCTGGTCTGAGCCACTGTAGTAACTCCCCCAAATTGTATACCCTTGGTTCCTGCACCCTCCAGTCTCTCTCCAGTGAGCAGCTGCTTTCTGAAAAGACAAAAGACATTCACCTTCTTAGGGCTCTAGAGCAGCAGTTCTCAAAATTTTTGTTCTCAGCACCTCTTAAAAATTATCAAGGACCCTGCAGAGCTTTTGCTTATGTGGGTTATAAACTATAGATATTTATTGTACTAGAACTTAAAACTGAGAACAATTTAATACACAGGAAGACACAAGCACACGTTCCATTAGCTGTGGGGACGATGTCAATACACGTCATGTAGCTTCAGGAAAACACTGTACGTTTTTTAGAGAATGAGAATGAAAAGGCAGATAACAGTTTGGGATTGTTATGAAAATAGCCCAAACTTCGCATACCCCCTGAAATAGTCTCAGGGACCTCTGGGACAGAAACGGGTGCTCGAGAGGCAAAATCCTTTCTTCTTGTCCTGGCTTGTGTATCCCTGCGCTCCAGCCACTGCTTACCTCTTCAAGCCCGCCTCGTGCTCTCTCCGGCCCTCTTCTCAATGCTTATCGCACCTACGGCTGATCCTTTTCTTCAATAGCCTCCCACCCTCCCTGGGTCCCAGAGCGCTGTTCCCTCTGCCTGGTCCACCCTGGCCCTTCCTGGGCTCCAGACCAGGTCAGCCTTGTCATTCCCTCAGATCGCCGCGTGTCCCTCTTGTGCGGTTCACCACGGTTGTATTTAAGTGATTGTGCGAGTCGTTGTTAAATGCTTGTCTCCCTGCCCGGACTGTCGTCTCCTCGAAGGCGAGGATGAGCCTATCCGTCCCCTGGTGTATCCCCCGCGCCGGCACAGGGCCTGGCGCCCGCTGGAGGGCGCTCAATATAAGAAGTTAGTCTTTTTGCGTCCTAAGAATTCAAAAGCAGGTGTTGGATCAAATAACTATTGGAGGAAGGAAGCAGCGGCTCGGCTTAGGGACCTCCGAAGGTCGGAACGGTCGGCCAGACTGACGCGGGGAGAGGGTCTAATCGTATGTGAATAAACTTGTTCAGTGCTTCCAACGGGTGCCTTAGTTCTTCCCCAGGGATCCCCTTTGCAAGCGCAAGAACACTTCCAATCGCGTGTGGTTCCTTCCAACGACCCCGCCTCTCAAATGCCTCGGCTGCACCCAATCCCCCTTCGGAACTGATTGGGGTCGGGCGCCACTAATGGCGGACAGGACTCCCTCAAGCAGCCGGCCCTAGAGGGGTGATCGTACGTGAACCGAGATCCAGGCCCTAGCGTCGGAAACCCCCGAGCGCCGAGTCCCTAACCGGACGTGGCGGCTTCCTGCTCCGCCCCCTTCCGAGGGGGCGGGAACCCAGGGCTCTCAGGAAAAGCCGGAGTGGATTTCGGCCCGCTACACGCGCGGGTGGGGGTGGGAGTAGAACCCCACGGGCTGGAGTAACTGTGTCCGTCCCCGTCTAAAACGCTTCCCCCGGGAGTTTTAGCCTAGTGGTTGTGTTGGGGGAGAGGAATGTCAAATTTGGCTCCTGCCCTTGCCCGGGGGCTGGAGACTGAAATCTTTATGTCAGTTCAGTGCGGGGCGACTTGGGTTCCAGGATCCCCGAGTCCGGGGGGCCCGAGGACAGCGGAGCTGGAGACCCGGGCTCCTGGGTCCCGGCCCCTGAGTGTCTAGCGCTCCTCTCGTCCGCGGCCCTGGCTCCTGTCCTCACTTCCTTCCCTTTTTGGCTCCTGCTCGCGGAGCGGGCGGACGTGGGGGGAGCGGAAAGGGCGGGAGGGCCCGGGAGTCTGGCGAGGGGGTGGGGTACAAGGGGGTGCGGAAAAGCCAGGGAAGGGACTCGGTCCGGGAACTTGATCAGGGGCCGGAGACCTACGGGAACAGCGGCCCGGGACCCGCGCTGCCCCCACCCCTCCTGAGCAGGTCAGAGCCAGAGCACCCTGTGACCCTGCCCGTTCCCGTACTCGTGACCCCCTCATCCCCAAAATGCAAGGCCCCCCATATTCCACCCCTGTATCCCTCCTTCCCCCCCCGCCCATCCTCCCTGCAGGACTCCTAGCCGGTTACCTAGAACCCACCCGCTTACCTCCCCTCCGGATCCCCCGCGCCCACCTGATTCTCCACCTGACCCCTCCTGTCTCTCCCCAGGCGCCCCCATGGCCCGACCCCGCTGATTCCTTCACTCGGCCATGCTCCCGCGGCCCCTGCGGCTGTTTTGGGACACGAGCCCCCCCGGGGGAGTCGTGCTGAGCAGCTTCCGGAGTCGAGACCCCGAAGGGGGTGGGGGCCCAGGTGGCCGGGGCGTGGGCGGGGGGCAGGAGGAGGAGGAGGAGGAGGAGGAGGAAGACGACGAGGTGAGACGCGGGAGGTGGGAGGTAGGGGGCGTGTATATTTCTAAGACTCTCCACCTTTTGGTGTCTGTGTCCCTTCATCTCTTCCTGCCTCAGCTACTTCCGCGCCTCTCGCTGGTGTCTGCCTGTCTCCCCGCTGCGGGGAGTCCCGGCGTTTCTGTGGTTCTGTGCCGCAGTGTGACTCAGGACCTGCCCGCAGGAACCTGCCCTGTTCCTGCCAGGAGCGTCTGGCTGGCTGTCCTGCGGGTCTCTGGCCCTCTCCGCCTGTGCCCGAGTGTGCCCGTCTCTCTGGGCTTGGTGTCTAGGTCCCTGTCTTCCCCCCTGTTTTTGTTTGGCGGGGAGGGGTTTGTTTCCACAGTAACCCGCTCCTTTGATTCCGGGATTGGGGAGGGAACCCTTTGACTTCGTGACCCCTCCCCCCTCTCCTGCCGGGCTCTGGGTAGAGGCGCGAAGCCAAGGTTCTTGGACCTTGGAGGGACCATCCCGGGCTGAGTGGCGGGTGGTCACCTGCTTTTCTCCGGGACTAATGGCGGTGGCCAGGAGTATGACTGGGGCCTCGGGAGGCGCCAAAAGTTGGATTTGAGGCCCCGAGGCTTTGGACTCCTGGGTCCTGAGTCTGGGTGAGGGCTGGGTGACTAGCAGGGCTGGTTTTTCGGGATCGGTTGGGGGAGGGGCTGGGTCACATGACACTCTGAGTCTTTCCCCCTCATCATCCCCACTTCCCCTTCTTCCTGTACTGGGATCAGAGCCGCCACCTCGAGGGGGGTCTCCAGGGCTGAGGGACCCGGGGAAAGGGGGCTAAGGGGAAGGACTAACTCTTTGGGCTTGGTCAGTTCCTGCGGGGGAGGGCGGAGCGTGCGGCTGTGCCTGTGACTGAGGTTTCAGCTTCTCAAGGTCTCTGCCTCAAGCTTTCTGCCTCTCTCGCTTCCCGTCTCCTACCCTTTGCACCTTGATTCTCCGCTGTTCTGGGGTTCAGCTCTGGGGGGAAGGGGCTACAGCGGTCTCCAGGACCAGGGTTCCTGCATTCCATCCAGCCCCCCACGGCAAACCCCTAGACTCCACCGGGCCCTGAGGCGGCTTGCGGGGGGCTGTCTGGGCCCCAGTGGGGGAGACCTGGGGTCACCAGTCCCCCCCACCCCTCGTACTCGCTGGTACTGTCCCCCGCCGCAACAGGTGAGGGGTACAGAGGGAGGAGTAGGGCCTGGGGCTGAGGGTTGGGCAGTGGGGTATGGTGGGGAACTGTCTGACCTTCCCTTCCTTGCTCCTCCAGGCCCCTGTGTCTGTCTGGGACGAGGAGGAGGATGGTGCCACCTTTACTGTCACAAGTCGCCAGTATCGGCCTGTTGATCCCTTGGTGAGATCATAACTTTGACTTCACACCTCTGACCCTCCACCTCCCAGTTCCCCTTCCTCCGGCCAACTTTCTGGCCAGAGTGCCAGGTTGGAAGTTTGCAGACTGGACTCTGCTGTGTGACTTAGGTCAAGTCTTTTGCCCTCTCTGAATCTTAATACAGTGAGCCTGGATCATCTCCTAGGTCTGGGATTTCCCCCAGATATCTAGGGGCAGAGTTGAAAAAAGGGTCAGTGACTGGCCCTCTGTCTCCCCCAGGCCCCGAGGCCTCCCCCGCGTTCCTCCCGGAGGCTCCGAGCTGGCACTCTGGAGGCCCTGGTCAGACACCTGCTGGACGCCCGGACATCAGGGACTGACGTGACCTTCACGGCAGCCTTCCTGGCTACTCACCGGGCCTTCACCTCCACGCCTGCCCTGCTAGGGCTTATGGCTGACAGGTCAGGGTCATAAGGGACCAAGGGTCATTTACATGTCTGGACTTTCTAAAGCCGGAATATCCCGCCCAAATAGTCAAAGCCACTAGCATTTTGGAAAAAATGGACAGATAGAATCTCTTCCACTCCCCAGGCTGGAAGCCCTTGAATCTCATCCTACTGATGAGCTAGAGAGGACAAAAGGGTGAGTGACCCCTGATTCTTAACCTCACAGTTCCCTCCGCCCAGGCTGCAGCCTGACATCTGACCCCTGGCGGATTCCACTTCTCCCAGGGTAGCCATCTCTGTACTGTCAACCTGGCTGGCCTCTCACCCTGAGGATTTTGGCTCTGAGGTCAAGGGTCAGATTGACCGGCTTGAGAGCTTCTTGCTTCGGACAGGGTATGCAGCAGGGGAGGGTGTTGGGGGGGGCGGCGCTGACCTCATCCGCAACCTCCGGTCCCGGGTGGACCCCCAGACCCCCGAACTTCCTAAGCCCCTGGCCCTCCCCGGCGATCCCCCTGCTGACCCCACGGATGTCCTGGTGTTCCTCGCTGACCACTTGGCCGAACAGCTGACCCTGCTAGATGCGGTGAGACCTTGACCTCTGACCCCCCTGCCCCCTGCCCCCTACTAACCTGTCCCTGACTCCAGATCCTTACCGTGCTTCCAGTCCTTCCTGATCCAGCTCCCAGTCTCCTTCGCCCACCCAGTTTTGACCTTGCCCCCTTTCCTCTTGATTGTTGCCCTTCAAACCCTGTGTCCCTCTGGTTCCTTGGCCACCTGAGATCCTCACACCCCCGATGTTGGAAGGCTGACCTCACTTGACTACAAACTTTAACCTCTAACCTCCGCCCCACAGGAGCTATTTCTCAATCTGGTCCCCTCTCAGTGCCTGGGGGGCCTGTGGGGTCACAGAGACCGGCCAGGACATTCCCATCTCTGCCCGTCTGTCCGGGCTACTGTCATACAGTTCAACAAGGTGGCAGGGGCAGTGGTCAGCTCTGTCCTGGGGGCTACCTCAACCGGAGAGGGGCCTGGGGAGGTGACCATACGGCCACTCCGTCCCCCTCAGAGGGCCCGACTGCTGGAGAAGTGGATCCGTGTGGCAGAGGTAAGAGAGAGGCTCGGCCCTACTGGGGACTGTGGTGTGGAAAGAGGCCCACAGCTGCGGCCCCCTCTTGTGAACCCCACAGGAGTGCCGTCTGCTCCGAAACTTCTCTTCAGTGTATGCTGTGGTGTCGGCCCTGCAATCCAGCCCCATCCACAGGCTTCGGGCAGCCTGGGGGGAAGCAGCCAGGTGGGGAGGATGGGGCACTGGAGTCGGGTAAGGGCTGGGAGGGGGGCAACTGAGCCAGGCCCCTCCTCAAGACCACTGTCCCCTGCTCCCCAGGGACAGCCTCAGAGTCTTTTCCAGCCTCTGCCAGATTTTCTCCGAGGAGGATAATTATTCCCAGAGCCGGGAGCTCCTCCTGCAGGTGAGGCCTGTTCCCAGCATTCCCAGACATCCCCCACCCCCACCCCCACCCCCATGTCTCCTTGTTCTGTCACCACCAGGAGGTGAAGCTGCAGCCTTCTCTGGAGCCCAATTCCAAGAAGTCCCCGAGGTCTGGCTCCCGGGGTGGGGTGAGTGACTAGTTGGGGGTGGAAGCAGTCTGAGGGATGGAAGAGGAGGCACGCAGCGTGAGGAGAATTCAGCTTGTTCTCTGAGGCAATGGGATAGGAAAGTGCGGAGAGATGGAGGGCCCTTGGATCAATGGCAGGGGTGACTGACTCTTACCTCTGATCTCAGGGTGTGGTCCCATACCTTGGCACCTTCTTGAAGGACCTTGTGATGCTGGACGCAGCCTCCAAGGATGAGCTGGAGGTCAGTGGTGTGTGTGTGTGTGTGTGTGTGTGTGTGTGTGTGTGTGCGTGCGTGTGCGTGTGTGTGTGTGTGTGTGTGTGTGTATGCATTGCGATAATGGAATGAGTAGGCCTCAGGGTCAGACAGACCTCCTTCCAGAAGGGGCTGCAAGGCAGAAGCACTGCCAGGACTCTGTTACTTCGGCAAGTTTGTTTAACCTCCTTGTGCCTTAGTGATTTGTAAATGGGAAACTAGTGACGTATCTACATCAACCTTTTATTATGAGAGTTAAATGAATTAATGTTTGGCGAGTGCTCAGAACATGCCTGAGATGTAAGCATATATAGTTTGCTAAATAAACCAATACTGGGATCTTGGGCAAGTTCCTTATCTTTTCTGAGCTCTAATTTTCTCAACTGTAAAGTGGACACAATTTTGACCCATGATGTTCTATTTAAAGGGTAAGGTAGGGGGCTTAGGGCATGATGGATGAGAGGGGGAGGAGGGCGAGGGCCAGAGGAGTCAGAGAGGCCGAGTGAAGTGAGTGTTTGGGAGAGGGGATGTTCTCTCTGTGGCAGGGTTGGGACCCTCACCCCATCCCCTTTATCCTTGCAGAACGGATACATCAATTTTGACAAGCGGAGGAAGGTGAGGGGAGCATTTGGACTGGATGCTAGCTGTCCCTAGCTACATCCCAGGAAGGGGAGAGGAGGGCAGAGTCAGGGGTTCCTGAATTTTGGCACCTGCAGTCTGTGGGCTCCTTCCTAGGAGTTTGCTGTCCTTTCTGAGCTGAGGCAGCTCCAGAACAAATGTCGTGGCTATGACCTCCGACCTGACCCCGATATCCAGCGGTGGCTACAGGGGCTCCGGCCACTGACAGAGGCCCAGAGGTGACTGGCTGGGTGCGGCTGGGACTCCAGGGCTCAGGCTGGGCGTGGGGGTCAGTATGTCATGCACTGACCTCTGCCCATTGCCCCCATCCCCAGCCATCAAGTGTCCTGTGAGGTGGAGCCATCCAGTAGCAGTGACCCTCCTGCCCCGCGGGTGCTTCGGCCAACGCTTGTCATCTCACAGTGGACAGAGTGAGGGAGTCAGTGGTTGGAGGGTGGTCTCTTGGGGACTTGTCCTTCTCCCTCTGACCTTCCCAATGTCCTGCCACTCCAGGGTGCTGGGTTCTGTTGGAGGTCCCACACCCCTTGTCTCCTGGGACTGGCCAAATGTGGGGGCAGAGGAGGTGCCTGCAACCCCCGCTCCACTGCTGACACGGCTGGCCCAGGTGAGCTCCGCTCCTGACCTCTGACCTCAACACTGACCCTGACTTTGTGAATCCTTCTTCCTTGACCTCCCTGCCTTCGTGCCAGTTCCCTGTGTCGTTTGTCCCCAGCACATGAAGTGGCCGTCTGTCTCATCTCTGGACTCCACCCTGGAAAGCACTCCAGCCCTGCAGAGTCCCGCTGACCCCAGCCACCTCTCTCCCCCAGCTTCCTCCCCGAGGCCTTCTCGAGGTCACCGCCGCTCAGCCTCCTGTGGCTCCCCGCTCAGTGGGGGTGCAGAAGGGGCCTCCAGGGGGGCTGGATATGGGGGAGGGGGGCCTGGGCCAGGGACCTCTGATTGCCGCATCATCCGAGTCCAGATGGAGCTGGGGGAAGACGGCAGTGTCTACAAGAGCATCTTGGTGAGGGAGCTGTGGGCTGGGAGGTGGGGTGAAGGATGGTGCCCCCCGAGGGACTAGAGATGGATGATGTCTTAGATGTCAACAGCCAAATGGGAGGATGCTTTTACTTTTTTTTTTTTTGCGGTACACGGGCCTCTCACTGCTGTGATCTCTCCCGTTGCGGAGCACAGGCTCCCGACGCACAGGCTCAGCGGCCATGGCTCACGGGCCTAGCCGCTCCACGGCATGTGGGATCCTCCCGGCCCGGGGCACGAACCCGTGTCCCCTGCATCGGCAGGTGGACTGTCAACCACTGTGCCACCAGGGAAGCCCTGTTTTTACTTTTAATTGACCTTTGGTTTTAGCAACATGTTTTCTTTTGAAGGTTACTTTGCGTTAGCTGGTGCACCTTGAACTTTGGGTGGCTGTATTAGATTTTCAGAACCAATAGCAGTTTCCCCACAGGAAGCAGCCCAGCAACTATGTGGGCTGGCGGATGGAGTACAGGGAGCCACCATGTTGGGTTTCCCGCTTCGCTTGAAAGTTTGGGTGTGGGTAACCTTTTCTGGTTGGGATTACTGGCTAGGGTTGGAAAAATGGAAAGCACAGGTCATCATGGCCAACTGATTGCTCTTTTGGTCTGCTGTCCTGCCAGGTGACAAGCCAGGACAAGGCTCCAAGTGTCATCAGTCGTGTCCTTAAGAAAAACAATCGTGATTCTGCGGTGGCTTCAGAGTATGAGCTAGTGCAGCTGCTCCCAGGGGAGCGAGGTCAGAAGCTGGGAAGGCAGACAGACTCTGGAGGAGAGTGCGTCCACATCCGGGGGGTTGTGCGGGGAATGACTGTGTTTGTGTTTGACACCCTTTCTGAACCTACAGAGCTGACCATCCCCCCCTCGGCTAACGTCTTCTACGCTATGGATGGAGCTTCACTCGATTTCCTCCTGCGGCAGCGGCGACAGCCCTCCACTGCTACACTGGGCCGCGCCAGTGGCCCTTCTGCCTCGGGAACTCCCCCAACTGAGGGAGGAGGGGGTTCTTTTCCCAGGATCAAGGCCAAAGGGAGGAAGATTGCCCGAGCACTGTTCTGAGGACGAAGCCCTGTTGGCTCCTAGAACTCACGGTGGCCGTGCCAGACGTGGGGAGCCATCCTGAATGGTGGCAGTTGCCACACTGGGAAAAAATCCAGAAGGATGGCCATCCACCCTGGGGCAGTGAAGTGCCACTGGTTTACCAGCCAGCCGAGATCCAGCCCTATGGGAACTGGTAATCTTGGTACCCAAGACGGATACCTGTGTATAGCTTCCCACTTTCCATGAATGCAGCACACAGCTAGTGCTGGGAAAAGGATCCGTTTCTGATTCCTGGCCACATCCTAACATGCTAAGGGCCAAGGAAAGGCCTGGAAGTAGGAGGAAAGGAAAAGCCTAGAGGCTCTGAGCCCCAGGGGAAGGGAATGGTAAGGAAAAGGTTCTAGTAGGAGTTCCTCTTCCTAGTCTGGGGGTTCCTGTCACTGTGACAACACTAATAAACCAAAACACTACCTGAACTCTACTCCCATCCTTGCAGTGTGTACGAACTAGCTGCTTGGAGTGGGGGTGGGGAGTTGGCTGAAGGTAGACACCGTGGAAAAAGAGGGGCCCAATGTTCTCTATCCATGAAGAGCTGGAAGCAAGGACTTGGTGGAAACGGTTTCCTCAGAATGGTTTGTTCCTCCCCACCAACCTCGCCATCCCTGGTCCCTTTATTTGCGCTTACGTTTTTCTCCTCAGTTGCTACAAACCCATGTCAAGTACTAGCCATCCCAATTAAAGCGATCAGCATGAAGAACACCCCTGACTCTGAATTTGTAAGAAACAATTTTAGGACAAAGAAATGGAAGAACAACTTTGCGGACAATGTACAAACTGGGAGACCTTACAATATTACAATGCATTATGTGCTGGGGCTTGAAATCAGTTTAAGCTACACTCAAATTCTAGGAAGAAAGAGACTAAAAAGAACTAATATGCCAGGGCTATTGTGAGGATGACAAGAAATCATAGCAAAGGAGGGTCACCGTGTTTCATTCTGGGGTTAGAGAATTGTGAGTTCTTCAATAAACTCACTTTCCCTGAAATTATTGTAATTATTGTAAATGCCCTTTTCATGTTTCCAACCAAGATATGGAAGAGTTAAGGGTTCCACATACAGGCAAGAATTAGGTTTGAGACATTTCGGATTTTAGTCTCAAGAGAGAAGGGTTACTCTGCCACACAGAGATTCCAGTGCTGGAATTCCAGGATCTGGACCTGAGAGAGTAATGCAGGTGATAAACATATAAGATGGAAGGGACCAGGAGAATGGATGGAGACAATTATGACAGAAGCGACTGGTCAGAAAACAGCCAGGTATTTTCACATTTTATTAGCTACAGTATAGACCCTAGAGCTGCCTCGTTTCCTCCCCTCCCCCGCCCCCAGGACAGGGTCAGACCTTCCCAGGAGCCCCTGCTTTTGCTGCCTGGGCCCGCTGGAACTCCTGCTGCAGCTGAGCAAGGGTCTCTCTCTGTTGCTCTGACTGCCGCTCTAGGTCCCGGAGCTGGGATTCGTATCGCTTACTAAGGAAAGGCAAAAAAGCAAGTAAGGAGAAGTTAGTGAGACTTATTGTTGAGGGTGCTGAAGGCAAGAAGAAGATTGGTGGAAAACTTGAGATCTAAGGGGAGGATGGAGGAGAGGAGTTACAAGGGAAGGGCTGGAGGAACCGGACAATTGGGGGATACTCTGGAGAGCGACTCTACGATGGTTCCTCAACACCTTTTTCCCAACGCGTCAGGTACATCACAGGGGGCTGGAATAAAGACTCACATCTCAGCCGTGATGTAGTCCAGCCTTTTCCCCACTGTGGCCCGAGCTTCCCCCAGCTCCTGTTTGACCAGCACGGGACCCAGAAGTTTAAAGACCACATTGGATCCATCCAGCAGGGCCAGTTCCTGATGGAGGGGTGGGACATACATGATCAGAATTACTGCCAGGACAGATCCCTCCTCACCCCACAAATCCCAGTCTCTCACCTCCTTCACGATATTATTTTCTGTTAGTTGTGCCTCTAGTTTCTGCCTCCCTGACATGGATTTACTCAAGTCTGGTGGGTGGGAGGAAAGACTTTATTAGAGACATCACATGCGCCACCCGACCCCCAAAATCCTGATGAGAAAAAGATGCAGTTGAGGAAGTAGGCCAAGGACGGGGCGGCGAGTCAGTGGATGGGAAGAGTATAGAGGTGGGGATGGACCCGCACGCTGGGGCCGGGAGTAGGGGGGTGGGGTGGGGGCAGTGCAGAACACATGGTCTGGGTATGGCTTTGGGTTTTGAGGGAATTGGGGCGAGGCCACACCGACCCTGCTCCCTTACCCTTCTGTAGCTGTTGATACTTCTCCACTTCTCCCTGTAGCTTCTTCTGGATTAGCTCAGCCATGGCGGGGACGAAAGCCTGCGGGGAGCGGGAGGGGGGCGCTGGGTCTCACACTCTGGAAGGTACCCGAGCTCCCTTTTCTGGCCTGCGGAAATGACAGCCCTCCTGACAGGCAGCCTCTCGGAACACCGCAGTCTCTCCGGATCCGGAATATCTGCTTCACCCCTGCCCCAGGGGGTGGCGGGCGAAACAGGACCCCAAACCCCTCAACCGAATCCCTGACCCACTCACGTTCTCCCGTCAGTATTGGTAAACCCGGAAGTAAACAACGAATGCCGGGAAAAGACGGCGCCGGAAGGTTTCGTCTGGTGCATGCCGGGAAATGTAGTTCTAACATGTTGATGAGCGGCTTTCCGCTGAAAAGACTGGATTTGGAAGGTTTTAGGCAAGATGGGGAAACCAAGCTGGAAAAAGAAACTGCACGGTTGCTTGGGTCCTGGCCCCGGACAGCCTCTCTTTCATTACTCGGGCATAAGCTGCTGCATGGGAGTGCGGGGCCAAGGCCCGCGGAGGCCCTCAGTGGCGAGCGCGCCCTCAGTCAAGATGGCGCCTAGAAGACTTCAGACCTGGGGCGGCGCTGATTGGATGAGGGTCGGAGAACTTCCGGGAGTTCTCCATCCGATTGTGGGACAGCTGAGAAGAGTTTGCACGTGTATCGTGGTTCGAGTGGACTAGATGGAGACGGTCCCCAAGCTGGGCAATAATGTCCCGCCCAAGAAAGACAAACTTCAGGGCAAGAAGAAGGTAGAGACCTCCTTGGGGTTGAAGGGAAGTTTTTAGCTGCGGGGTTGGAGGGGCGGGGCGAGGGGCAGCGCACTATCGGGGATCCTGATCTGCTGGCAGAAACCGCGGCGATACTGGGAGGAAGAGACCACTCAGACTGCTGCCGGAGCCTCTCCAGGTCCACCTCGTAAACGGAAGAGGAATCGAGAGCTCCGCCCCCAGAAGCCAAAGAACACTCACAGCACAAAGAAGTCTCGGATCTCCAAGAAGCCCCAGGTCCCGAAGAAACCCCGGGAACGGAGGAGTCCAGGGCCTCAGCGGAGCTTGTCTGGGGTGAGCCTGGGACCTGATAGGGTGGCAAGGCAAGTCGCCTTGTGCTTGAGAGTACGAGGGTTGGGGTCAACCTGAGCCTGTTTCCTAATTGCCGCCTCCCTGCCCCAGGCCCAGGACCCATTTACAGGCCCCGCCCCCGTCCCTGTGGAGGTGGTTCAGAAGTTCTGTCGCATTGACAAATCCAAAAAGGTGAGGACCAGTCGGAGAGTGGGGAGGGGTTGCAGGCAGGGAGTGACTGGGTGAGTTGGATGGAGGCGGGGCCAGGTGGCTGTCTTGTGACCCCCATATCCCTTGGTTCTTCTCCCACTCCTTCTCCACCAACGATGTCGTAGCTGCCACGTTCTGAGACCAAAATCCGGAGCCGACTTGAGGCGGCTGAAGCTCAAGAAGAGGAAATAAGTGTC
The DNA here is from genome assembly GCF_963924675.1 of Phocoena phocoena. Lineage (NCBI taxonomy): Eukaryota > Metazoa > Chordata > Mammalia > Artiodactyla > Phocoenidae > Phocoena > Phocoena phocoena. Next base: position 64,461,330 of record NC_089228.1, on the reverse strand, counting down.
AAAGCTGCTCGTTCTGAGCTGCTGCTTGCTGAGGAACCTGGGTGAGTGGACCCTAATGTGGGCCTCCCCAGCCCCTGCTTTATGGGGCTCTCATTTCTCATTTTTATGTTGGTACACCCACTTCATATTAGGAAGCCTTAATTCATTCCTGATGCTCATTTGCAGGTTTCTGGAAGGAGAGGATGGGGAGGACACAGCAAAGATACGCCAGGCTGACATCGTGGAGGCTGTGGACATTGCAAGTGCAGCCAAAGTGAGCCTGAGGATGGAAAAAGGGCCAATGGGTTGATGGATGCAGAGTAAGATGGGAGTGGGGACTAGAAGAGAAAATTACCAAAGGGAGCCAATTATTTCTTTTCTTTCTTTTTTTTCTAGCATTTTGACTTGAACTTGAGGCAGTTTGGACCCTACAGGCTTAATTACTCTCGAACTGGGAGGTAAGGAATTCCAGTTACTTCAGTCTTACTCATCTCAGCCATACCAGTGTGTGTCTGGGTTGTTGATGTGGGGAGGGTCTTGTGATTTGCTTGCATGTGAGGGTGCGCGTGTATGGCAGCATCTCTGCTCTCACCTGGAGAGAAGGAGCTGGCGTAGGGCAGACGTCTGAGCCCAGGTGCCCCCCTGAACTGACACCCTGCCTGTCCTCCAACTCCAACAGACACTTGGCTTTCGGAGGGCGCCGGGGTCATGTGGCCGCCCTTGATTGGGTGACAAAGAAGCTCATGTGCGAGATCAACGTCATGGAGGCAGTGCGGGACATCCGGTCAGTGGCCTCGGTTAGCAGCGGTGGGGCTGAGACAGCCCATCCCTGATCGAATGACAGCCAGTGACTCCCTTTCATGTTGTACTGTTACTCTGCTCCTCCCAGGTTTCTGCATTCGGAGGCACTGCTTGCTGTCGCCCAGAACCGCTGGCTTCACATTTACGACAACCAGGGCATCGAGCTCCATTGCATCCGCCGCTGTGACCGCATCACGCAGCTTGAGTTCCTGCCTTTCCACTTTCTCCTGGCCACAGCTGTGAGTGGCTGCGGAGCACAGGGACCGGGTGGCAGGCCCTGAGAAGACTGACCATCCTCCCCTGGGGCCCCAGTAGAGGAAGGACAGAGGGCAATCAGGACTCATTTTCTCTCTCTCTCTCTTAGTCAGAGACAGGGTTTCTGACCTACCTGGACGTGTCAGTGGGAAAGATTGTGGCAGCTCTGAATGCTCGGGCTGGACGGCTCAACATCATGACTCAGAACCCTTACAATGCCGTCATCCATCTGGGACACAGCAATGGTCGGTCCCTGGGTGAACTTTGACCCTGACCATCCTGTCCTACTTTTCATGTCTTTTCTTTTCTTTTTTTTTTTTTTTTTCAGCTTGAGGGATCTTAGTTCTCCGACCAGGGATCGAACCTGGGCCCTTGGCATTGAAAACTCTGAGTATTAACCACTGGACCACCAGGGAATGCCCCTGCTTTTTTTCTATATTTGCTTTTAACGGGTCCCTTCAGGTTGCTCCTCTGCTTCCCTCTCTTGTTACTCCTTGGCCTTGAGCCCCCATCTTTCCCAGGTTTAATCACCTCAGCACCCTTTTAGTAACTAAAGTTCTCCTCTGATGCCTAGGGACTGTGTCTTTATGGAGCCCAGCCATGAAGGAGCCACTGGCAAAGATTCTCTGTCACCGTGGTGGGGTCCGGGCTGTGGCAGTAGATTCTACAGGCACGTAAGTCACTTGTTTGGGCCTGAGGTGCTGGGGGGTGAGGGGCAGTGTGTGTGTCACAGCTCGGCAGAAAGGAGAGGAGGGGCACAGACGCTGCAGCCAAGCTGCTTGGGTTTAAATCCTGGTGTTATTCCTGACCAGCTATGTCAGCGAGCATGTTAGGTGACCTCGGTGTACCACTCATTGTCCTCATCCTGAGACTGGGGATATGAGTGTCTCGCTCAAGGGCCAGAAGACTTTTTCTGTAAAGAGCCTGATAGTAAGTATTTTAGGCTTGTTGGCATTGGGGCATATCTGAGTGATTTATGTAGGTCCTTAAATAACAAGAGGAACCACAGGATTGCAAGTTTTTAAGCAATGAACTTAGAAAAATAATTGAACACAATATTTTTGTAATACAGGTCTACTCATGAGAACTGGATTCCTGTTTTTGAGAATAACATTTGGTTTAATTGAGGTTGAAAGTTAGTGTCCCACATCATCCAACCCAATTGCAAATGTTTATCTACAGATGCCGATCTGTGTAGAGATTTTGGTACTTGAAATGCTCTCAAGTGAGATGCTTTACGTGGTGTCAGTCTTGACCACAATACCGTGCTGTCGTAGCACAAAAAGCAGCCACAGAATAAGTAACTGAATGAGTGTGACTGTGTCCCAATAAATCTTTATTTGTAGATGCTGACATTGGAGTTTTCAAATAATTTTCATGTTTCAAAATATATTTCTTTTGATTTTTTTTCCCAACCACTTAAAAATGTAAAAACCATTCTTTACAGCTTGTGGGCTATACAGAAATAGGTGGTGCGCTGGCTTTGTTGGCTCATGGGCCATAGTTTGCCAAGCCTGGGGGCTTAGCTTAGAAAACTGTTGTAGGCATGAACGCGAGTTAAGGCCTATAGAGTTGATCATGGTGCCTGGTGGGTAGGGAGCGCTGTATTTCATCATCTTTGTCAAAGACGATTGTCCTCTTTAGGTCTGGCTGGTGATGTGAAGGGTTGGGGGTGGCAGGTCTGCTTTGAATTTCCGCCTCACAACTGCTGTGAAGTCCTGACTGCTTTTCCCCTCTAGGGTCCCTCCAAGGTCTGTTTCTCGCCATTCTCAGTGTCTCACAGTTTCTAGCCTCCAGTTCTTCCTCCTTCTTGTGTGTCCTGGGTATTGATGTCAGAATACTCTTTCCCACATGGCTTTCCTCCTTTTACACCATTGTTCAGGAATCTTCTACATTAAGTATTAACTCCATAACCTTACTTTTAAGTTGTTTGATAGAAAATCAGGAAGAAGAAAAGCCCAGTGGCTACCAACTTATGAAAGCCTGCCAGATGCTCACGCCTCCTGGGCCCCCCATAGTTGTGTCTCTGTGGACAAGTGGTTTGCTTCTGCCCTGTTTACTCCATGTCTGTGCCAGTCTGGTGCTAGGACTGTCAGGGGGCCTGTCCTGAGGTTTTCTGCCTTCTGTGGGCCATTGGACCTGAGCTGGACTTGGCCTTCCCCAGGCTGCCTGGGTCAGCTACTCCTGTGCTCAGGGCTCCATCAGTTCCTTCACGGAGGTTTGGTCAACAGCCTGACACCAGACGGCTCTGGTCCTTGGTCTTGGGCCCACCCCGGCTTAGCTCTGGTCCTCCTCAGGGGTGCCTCAGACCAGCCACAGGGGCTCCAGAGATGAGGCTGACTGTCGTCCTCAGCTGGCTTTCTGGCAGCTTGCATTAGGATTGGATTGGACTCGCAAAGCTGAAGTGTTTCTTGCAAGTTCAGTAGCGTGGTAGTGTGGCCTTGGATACCCATCTGGCCACTGGGTGGGCATTTGCACAGGGGATCCCAGAGCTGGGTGTGTTTGGGGCAGGAGCCAGCGTGTGCTCCTCAGTTGTTGGCTCAGTGAAGGGTGTGACCCTGTGTCCCAGGAGCCCTCCATAAGTCCTGGTTTGTGCTGATGGCCTCTCCCGCAGGTGGAGCTGGGCCCTGATTGTCTTGTCAGGACAAGTAGCCAGCTGGGCCTCTTTTCGGCCCCATCACAGGCCAAGTCTCTGCTCAAGTAGGAACTCCTTAGTGTCTTCCTCCTGGGTTCACAGCCAAGGCTAAGAGGAGGGTCTTTGGCTTCTGGCAAACATACATCCCCTGGCCTGGCTGGTCCCCCTTCAGCCTCCCTGAGGAGCAACTTGAACATCAATAGAAACTCCAACCTCTGCAAGTAAATGACTTGCATGGTACATGCTTCCTTGAGAGGATTTGGTCACCCACCTTGCCCACCCTCCTTCAAGGGAAGGGGGCGGGGCAGAGCCCTCTAGTGCATCACTTCCTTGCTTCCTAAGGAGGTTTTTTCAGGTCCATGCAGTCTCCATCTTGTGGCCTGTCATTGCCGGAGAGCAGCTTTGGGAACTATCTCCCGTCTGACCTTCAGGAGCCCCTGCAATTTGTCCCCTCCTGGCCTTCCTGGCCATATTTCCCACCAGCCTGGAAAACAAACCCCTGCTTCCATCTCCCTGTCTCCATGCTCTGATGTTAATTCATTTGTACCTGCTTATACATGCATCTCTGTTTTTTTGTGCTTTCTTGAGAATTACCTAGAATGGCTCAAGTCCCACGAAGCCCTCCCTGACCACTGCTGTGAGCCCTTCCCACTGCTTACCGATGGGCTGCCTGTCTATGTGGTGGGACCTCACACCTGGGTGTAGATTGTCGTGTGTGTCCTCCTTTTCATTCACATGTCGTGAGTGGGTAAGAGCACAGACACTAAAGACACAGGTCTGACTTGGATTCTAGCTCTACCACTCCCCCTGATTTCCTTTCTCTGAGCTAGCTTCAGTTTCTTCTCTGTAAAAGGGAAATGGAAATAGTACAGCCGCCTCACTGAGAAGAGGTGCGTGGAGTGTGTGGTGTGATGGTAGTGATTACTGTCATTATTGGTCTTCTTCTCCTCAACCAGACCTGATGCCTGGACTTGGCCACAGGCCTGCCCAGTAAGCTCATACTATGGATTAATCAGCCCCCTTTGCCCCCAGGCACATGGCCACCTCTGGCCTGGACCACCAGCTGAAGATCTTTGACTTGCGAGGGACGTTCCAGCCTCTGAGCGCTCGGACCCTGCCCCAGGGAGCGGGGCACCTGGCCTTCTCCCAGCGGGGACTGCTGGCTGCAGGAACGGGCGATGTGGTCAACATATGGGCAGGACAGGGCAAGGCCAGCCCCCCGTCCCTGGAGCAGCCCTACCTCACCCACCGGCTCTCAGGCCACGTGCATGGCCTTCAGTTCTGCCCCTTTGAAGATGTGCTGGGAGTGGGGCACAGCGGGGGCATCACCAGCATGCTGGTCCCTGGTGAGTAGGCAGGGCTGGGGCTCTTAAGTGGATGACCTCAGGGTGGAAGCTGGAGTGGGCCTGACCCTGAGACAGCTGGGGGCCAGGGGCTTGCTTAGGCTGGAGCAGGTTCCTGTTTACAGTTCTGTGTTCCCTCCTCCCTCCAGGGGCTGCTGAGCCCAACTTCGACGGCCTGGAGAGTAACCCATACAGGAGCCGGAAGCAGCGCCAGGAGTGGGAGGTGAAGGCCCTGCTGGAGAAGGTGAGGAAGTGTCTGCGTGTGGTTTGGGCCCGGGGGTCTTGGGGAAGAGTGGGCTTCAGCGGCATCTCTGGTTTCCGGCCCTCTTTGGTGTCACCCTCCTGTGGCTCCTTACGCGTTCCTGTCCATCTGTGACACACCCAGGTACCTGCAGAGCTCATCTGTCTGGACCCACGAGCCCTGGCAGAGGTTGATGTCATCTCTCTGGAGCAGGAAGAGAAGGAACGGCTAGAGAGGCTGGTATGGAGCAGGCCCCGGAGGGCCCGGGCCTTCCTCACCCTCACATCCTGTCCCCACCATGTCCTCAGAAGTGCAGTTCCCTGCCTTGGAAGTCTGTTTCAGGTTTCACTTCTGTCCCCTCCCTCAGGGCTACAATCCCGACACCAAGCCTCCCTTCCAGCCAAAGCCAAAGCAGAAGGGCCGCAGCTCCACAGCAAGTCTGGTGAAGAGGAAGAGGAAGGTCATGGATGAGGAACACAGGGTAAGTGAGCGCTGGGGGATGGGCCGGGTGGCCTGTGGGCTATGCCCTCCTGCCACTTCTCATCTCGCCCCTTTCTCCCCACCCCAGGACAAAGTCCGGCAGAGCTTGGAGCAGCAGCCGCAGAAGCAAGAGAAGGCCAAGCCCATGGGGGCCCGGCCATCTGCCCTGGACAGATTTGTGCGCTGAGCCAGGCTCCAGGGGTTCCTGGGAACGACATTCTCTCCCCAAGAGCACCTGTGGGGAATGACCTGTTCCCTGGAATGAGGAGGGAGCAGTGAGCCCCCTCCCCCACAGGGGGTGGAAAGCTGACTCCTGGGTGTTGTGGAAGAGGGCTTGGTATTAAACAGGAAGGTGGGTTTTTGGATAACATGTCTGGATCATCCCGTGGACCTGTTCCCTTCCCACGTCCGGCCTGGGGCTGCTCTCAGATGCGAGAGGTCGTGGTGTCTTGCTTCTACCCTCACCCCTATCTTGTGGTCGCTGTGGCTTTAGTCTGGCTCTCTAGGGCCTTCCTCCAGGGAGAGGCTGTCCTCTCTCTCCCACATCCCTGGAGATGTCCTTTCCATCCAGCAGGCTCTGGTAGCCTTCAGGTTCCCCAGGTTTGTGATCTGAGACTCCTGGTGAGGACCACACTGTACTCGAAGAGGAAAAGAGACAAGTTTATTGAGGGGCTTGTGCCCCTCCCCTGCCGTGGCTGGAGAGAACAACCCAGCATGTGCGGCTCTTCCTGATGACCATGTTTGGGGCTGGCAGGCCAGGCAGCCCCCTAGGTGTGTCCTGTATCCCTCAGTCTTCAGTGACAGACTGAGCATCTGGTGTAGGGCAACCAATCAGTTGCAGCCAGCTAGAGCCCCTGCCTTGGGCCCGGGAGAGAGAAGGTGGTGAGGGTGCGGGCGGACTCTCAGCTCCTCACCCCTCTCCTGGGCGCTCACGCCCTCTCAGCTGTGAAGCCAGGCTATTACCCGGCATCGGAGGATGCCGAGGACTCCCTGAAGCCGGGAGCAGAAGGGTACAGTTCTTTCCCCGTCAGAGCCACCCACCAGCTTCCAGGCTTCCTGCATCTCCCAGGGGTCCAGCTTGTGGGATGTCAGCAGGAATTTTCCATAGCAGCACCGATCCAGGGGGTAGTGGGTGGCACCAGCCAGCCTGACACAGTGGGTAGGGGCGAGGCCTCCTCGTCGGGCACTTAACCCCACAAAGACATCCTCCAGTGGCAGAAGGGGTGCCCGGCTGGCTACCTTCAGTATGAGCTGCACAGCAGAAGCCGATAGCACATACCCCGTGCCTGAGGCGTAGGGGGGAAAGGGGCCCCAGGTGGGAGGCCACTGTTTCTCTGATATCTGGTGCTTGCCCCCTGGTGTCCGAGAGGGGTGCACCCGCCAATGCACACGGCCCAGGTACAAGAGAGGCACAGGCTGGCTTGCCAAGGTGCGGCCTCCTTCCCACTTTTCATCTCCAACTTTCGCCTTTCTCTGGGACCCCATGCCCCTTTCCCATTGCTCCCAGCGGCCTCCTCGCCGGACCAGCTCTGATACCAGTTCGGGGACATTGACGAACACATCATCGTCGGTCTTGAGGATGTAGCGGGCCACGGGGCAGTGTTTGTCGGCCCAGTTCAGCCCGCTGAGGGTCTTGAGAGTGAGGTTGCGGTAGGAATCCTGGAAAGCCGCCTGCATTATGTCCCCCTGGGCCGCTGACTCCCGCGCCAGGTCGTTCCCGCGCGAGCCCCAGCTGGGCTCTCCCAGCAGAAAGACAGTCTGCACCCTGAGCCCTCGGGCCTCGCGCAGCCGGCCCCACGAGGCCCTAATGGCGTTTCTCTGGTTCAGGTTATCCGGGGCCGTGCACACCAGGATTAGCAGGAAGGGCGGGGGGCCGGGACCGCCGCACGCCTCCTCGTTGGGGATCAGGAGGCGGGGCAGGGTCAGGGGCGGCCCGGGCGAGGCCGGGCCTGGGAGCAGGGAGGCTAGCGAGAGGCTCAGCAGCTCCTCCCCTATGCCCGAGGGCCCAAAGAGCGTCCAGACAATCACGAGCAGCAGGGCGGCCAGGAGAAGGCGCCGGAAGAGGCTGAGGCGCATGGTGCGGCGCAGTCGGAGGGGACCTGGAGGGAAAGATGGAACGCGGTTAGAGGGCGGAGAGTGCAGCTCTAGGACACTTCGGTCCCTAACCGGCCACGCCAGGGCTGGGGCGGGCGGAGGGCACGGCCTGTACCAGCGCCCTAAGGTGCCGGCGCGGGAGGCGGAACGGCGGGGCCCATGGCTGCAGCTGAGGGGAGGTTACCTTGTCGGCTCGGCCGCCGAGGCCTGCCTCCATGGCCGGCGGGTTTCCGCTTCAACAGTCACCTCCCCCGTCCGCGGAAGCGGCCTAGTCCCGCCCCTCTCGCTGGGAGGGCGTGGCGTGCGCGTCCCCGGCAACCCAGTCAGAAGCTTCGCAGCCGGGCGGCAAGCAGAATGCAGAGGGGAGGGAGCATGGTGTACAAATACGGTCTTCCCCGAAACTGGGCAAGAATGGAATTGGACCCGCGGGCCTCGGGCACAGCGGGCGAACGCTGTGCAGCCGGAACGGCAGCGGCTCCCTGGCAACAATGCGCCCCGCCCCCCCCCCACGCTGCCGCTCAGCTCTTCCGGGTCACCAAAATCATCATCTCCCCCCAACTCTCAGAAACCTAGGGTGGTAAAGACCTGGAAATACTCACCTAAGCGGCAACCGGCTAGGCTCAACTACCTACACAAGCCTCAACACCCTGCAAGCCAACAATAGGGAGCCTAGTCTTGAAAATCGTGAGGGCTCCTCCTCGAGGATGAGCGTGTTGGTTGCCCCTTCTCCCACCCACCTGGAGAGCAGGGCACCACTAAGTAAAATGTTGCTTCCCGCAGTGGGGAGTGGCAACAGCATAGCTTTAAACAAGACCAAGGACACTGTCTGGGCAACTGAGTGGGGAAATCAGGCAGGAGGGAAAATGACCAACAGGGCCCAGTGTGAGAACATGTTCCCTATTAGCGTCTCCAGAAAAATGCAAAGAACCATAAAGAAGGAAGCCATAACTGTATAAACTATTTATTAACAGACAACGCCCACAAATTTATTTCTTCTTGGACACACCCACGGTGCGGCCACGGCGGCCTGTGGTCTTGGTGTGCTGGCCTCGTACACGAAGTCTGCAGGTGAGAAAAGAGAAGGGTTACAGGTCTTACACCATACAAAACGTCTGGAAAAAGAGCGTGAGAATTCCCTGGGAGTCTAGGGACAGGCAGAGATGAACCCCCCGCCCCACTCACCCCCAGAAGTGGCGGAGCCCTCGGTGGGCCCTAATCTTCTTCAGTCGCTCCAGGTCTTCACGGAGCTTGTTGTCCAGACCGTTGGCCAGGACCTGGATACAAAGGAGACGGTGAGGTATGCTTGTTCTACCCCCTGGCCTATGACCAATTCTAACTGGACACACTGCTTTTCTCTAATCTCCCCCATCTTAATACACACCTGGCTGTATTTTCCATCCTTCACGTCCTTCTGTCTATTTAAGAACCAGTCTGGGATCTTGTATTGGCGTGGATTCTGCATAATGGTGATCACACGTTCCACCTGGCAGGCAGGACAAGGGTCAGGTCCAGATGGTCTCCCCGCCCCCTCCCCATAGGCCCAACCCCCAGCCCCCCTTCCTTGTCCTCACCTCATCCTCAGTGAGCTCTCCTGCCCTCTTGGTGAGGTCGATGTCTGCTTTCCTCAACACCACATGAGCATATCTTCGCCCCACACCCTGAGGAAAGGTTTCAGAGTCGGATGAGTCTGATTTTTTGGGTTTCCTTTATAGACCCATGATTCAAAAAGCACAGAAAGGTAGGTCCTAAAATAACCTAATGCCTTATACTCTTCCAGATACAAAGCCTAATCATTAAAAAGAGAAAAAGTTTTGTTCAGAGGCAGGGCTGGACCAGAGAACTTGGGGCATATACCCCTTGAAAGCAGAATCTTTTTTCCCCACTTGCCCAGCATACGGACATAGTTGTAAATGCTGCTAAGACAATACAGCAGCATCCAAGAACGGCACCTCCTCATTTCTGCATCGTGGAGAATGAAGCTGATGTCCCTCAGAGCTGATGTAGCACCAAGGCAGCAAGATTAGGGTATTGTGAATTAGTAAGGTTGATTAAGGGGTAGGAGTGTCAGTTGCTCACGATGTCTAAGGGTGACAGGCCATGATCCTTTGGGCAGGTCACTGCACAATCAAAATAAACACTTAAATCAGTGACATCATATCACCACCACCACTGGTACTCCTTGCCACCTGAATTCACAAGCCAAATTGACTTGGATAGTGAAGGACTGTGTGCTGGGTTGAATAGTGTCCCACCAAATATACGTCCATCCGGAACCTCAAAATGTTACTTTATTTTGAAATATAGTTTGTTAAAATGAGGTCATACTGGATTAAATCCAATGACTGGTGTTCTTATCAAAGAGGACACAGACACAGAGGGAAGAAGGCATGTGATAAGAGGCGAGACACTAGAGTGATGCAGCTGTAACACAAAGAAACCAAGGATGTTTGGCATCCAGAACTGAGAGATTAAGTTTCTGTTGTTTGAAGCTAACAAGTCTGTGTTACAAGGGCCCCAGGAAACTGAAATAGATGGCACTTCCTTTCTGTAAGAAAGTGACCAGGAAGTCAAATTACCAGATTGATCTTGAAGAGACTAGGATCTTAAGTCTCTCTCAAACGAGCACAGGCTCCAGACGCGCAGGCTCAGCGGCCATGGCTCACGGGCCCAGCCATTCCGCGGCATGTGGGATCTTCCCGGACCGGGGCACGAACCCGTGTCCCCTGCATCGGCAGGCGGACTCTCAACCACTGCGCCACCAGGGAAGCCCCTCCTTCTATTTTTAAGTGTTTAAAACTTTCCATAAACAAGTTTTTTAAAAAGTTGCTGTCAAGCTAAGATTTTTGAAAGCCCTATTTAGATACTGGCTTGCCAACCTCCTAAGTTAGACCCACAGATCCCCTTTACTCTGCCCCAAGCAGACCACCCTTATTCTCTCCATCCAGAAGAGTACACTACAGGAAATCATCACTTTCTCATCTTTGTAGCTCAAGGGCCTGGACCATATAACAGAAGAGTTGATACTAACTTCATACTAGTCTCTGAAACCCAGTCATTGTGACCAATTCCAACCCCCTCCATGTTTCCAAACAATCCACAGACAACAGTTATCATCCTGATTTAGAGAAAGAGCAGAACAACCAGCCTTAAGAAATATTCATAGCAAAAGTGGACAAATGGAAACAAAACAAAGGGATCATGGCACAGAATAACCTTGCAGGTGTGTATTACCTCTCAGCAAATACCCTCTTCTGCTTGTGCCAACTTCAATACTTCACCTTTCCCTGGCCAATTAAACTTGCTCCTCTAACTACATTTTCTTGAGGAACCCCTCCTTATACTCAACCTCCCCCGGCAACTTTCTTCCAATTTCTAAGTATTACCCCACCCTACATTCCAGATCATTAACAAAAGACCACCTGCAAAGGTGGTGGAGCAACAGGGCTCCCATACACTTCTGGTAGAAAGTGTAAATTGATACGACCACTTTGGAAAACTGTTTAGCAGTATTTACTAAAGCTAAACATATTATATACCTACCAGAAATGTAGATGGATGTTCTTTAAGAATGTATATGTACATGTACTAGAACATATGTAATAGCACTATATGTAATAGCTAAAAACTCCCCACCCCCCAAAAAGGCCACCTGCAAGCTTCAGTTGTCTCACCAGAGGAAGAGTCAGCAAAGGCTGACTTTCCACACAAGTAGCAACGGCCCTAGTACCTGTCTATATCTAATCTTTCCCAGTGATAAGTAGGGCATCAAGTTAATAAAAAGATTTATCAAAATACTCATTAAGTATCGGAAACTGCTTTGGTTAAACTGTTTTAAGCTGACTACAGAGGTTGACACACACTTAGGGTAACAGATAACAAACTAATTAATTTCAAAGAGGCAGAGGAAGGGTTTAACAGAAGTATCCTACTAACCATGCTCATCTTTTATTTTCACTATCTCACCTACAGCCTTTAAAAGGCAACAGGCAACCTCACAGATAGTGGGCTCAGTTCCAGACCATGCCAAACAGTGAATATTGCAATAAAGGGAGCTACACAATATATTTTGGTTTCCCAACACATGTAAAAGTTATGTAATCTATTAAGGGAGCAATAAATTTATGTCTCAAAAAACCCCATACATACCTTAGTTAAAAGATACTTTATTACTATAAAGTGGTAACCATCACCCGAGTCTTCATCAAGTCTAAATATTTTTGCAATAGTAACACCAAAGGCCGCTGATCACAGATCACCATTAACAAACACAGTAATGAAAACGTTTGAAATCTTGCAAGAATTACCAAAATGTGACAGAGACACCAAGTGAGCAAATGCTATTGAAAACTGACTTCCTTGAGACAGGGCTGCCACAAAAAACACGTTATTGCTAAGCACGATAAAACGAGGTAAGCCTGTACTGTATTCCACACTGCCTTACTAGTTTCACAGAACAGAAGGAAGCAATCTTCATATGTACCATTTAAGTATGAAAGCTGTGCTCCTCGAATTACAGAATGAAAAAGTAAATGCGATGGATCTTACAAAGAAAAGCTTATGATATACTGTTTTAAATTAACAACCTATCTATAAAATACTTATAATGGTGTCCTGTCACGACATAGTGACACCTCCCATCTCCCAACTTAGAATCTCTCAGCTTTTCTACTCACCCTTCAAAATGTACAATAACCCAACTCCTAGGATATACACATTTCCCAGGAAGAGTTGCTGTTATGATGCACTGGGGGAGAGTGGCAGAAACCAAATCTAGCACGGACCTTACAAGCTGATTGATGGCTGATAGTCCAGGAAGTTTTTAGTGAATTCAGGTAGACAACCAAACCCATTCCCCATCCCCTAGGTGAAATACATTGGGTTGACCTGAGACTGTTCTTTGGCTTTTATCACTTACCTTTTGGGGCAAATATTGTTACGGGGATAAGGGGACTAGTTGCACTCTTAACTATTCTTTTTTTACCCAGCAGATGTGGTGATCTGGTTGGGACTTCCTCCACCTTGCCTTAACGAAAGCTCAATTGTTAACAACCCAAGTTTCACTTACAACCCAAGTAGTCCTTACCCTACTTTACCTTAATTGCAGTGATGGCAAAGGCAATTTTCCGCCGCCCATCGATGTTGGTGTTGAGTACTCGCAAAATGTGCTGGAACTTCTCGGGGATTACTAGAGACTGACAGAGATTCGGGGAGAAATTAGACACCGTGAACTACTATTAAACTGTAACCTCAAACACGAGCGTTAAGCTTGTCACACAGAGAGCAAGAAGCCCCCGTCAGGTTTTCACGACACAACAAACTCCTCAGTCCTGCAGACAGCAGGAGCATCAAGTGTTCAGGCTTGGAAAAACGCAACCTCCGGGAGGAAGCACGTCTCCTGCCCGTTCCCAAAGTACACTCTGAGTGGCGGAAGCCGGAGGGCCCCACTCACGCCCAAGCCTTTCCAGCGCCCGCGGAACGACTTCCTCCGGCCCCACTCCCCAGAACTGGCTGTCTTTAGTCGTCCTTTTCCAGGGGTGCGATCCAAGGCTCCACACAGAAAGTTGCAGGCCCCCAGAGTAGGACATTTTCGGCCCCCTGACAGCAGACCTTCCTTGCCCCGGTTCCGATGTCGCCAGATCCCCGTCCCGATTCCAGGCTTACCATGGCGGCGGCCCCAGCGGCGGCGTGTAGGCCTCCAGTGGAAGAGAGAGCGGAAGTGACGTACCAGCACTATATCACGACCCGTCGGAAGGGGCGGAGCGATCTTGATGAGGAGTTTCCGGAAACTGTGCAAGAGTCTGAGTTGGGAGCCAAGACTTCCGGTGCGGTTTTTCTTTACGTGTTCGTAAAGTTCTTGGGTGTGAGAGCAACGAGGGTTCCGGATTGAGATCGTGCTTAAGACTTCCGATTCCCATTTGCACTTGGGTGAAGCGGTTAGAGCTGAAAGGGAAAGGCTGGAGGCAAACAATTTAACTCAAATATCTGGGAGCGATTTCGCGCAGTGCAAGACACTCCAGGACTTGTAGTTCCACTCCGGGGAACAGACTCGCCTGACAGCTGCCGGAAGTGAGGCTGCGCGGAATGGCCGCCGCTGCGACCATGGCTGCAGCCGCCCGGGAGCTGGTGTTGCGGGCCGGAGCCTCAGATATGGAGGAGGAAGAGGGCCCGCTGGTGAGAACGCAGGGCTGTTTCTCCTCCAGAGTCTCGTCCGATCTCCTCACGTCACATTCTCAAAGGTTTAGGCTGGGTTTAGGCACAATGTTGGGAGCTCGGCTGCTACCGGTGATGCTACCCGGTTTGGCTCTCCATACACCTTCCTGCAATCGGACCTGAACCTGAGCGGGGACCAGAATGGCCGAGACTCAGGTTCTGGGGCCACAATTTCAGTTAATCTCCAGATGTTTGGGCAGAATAGAGAAGCAGTGTAGAGTAACGGCTAGGAACATGGCCTCTGGAGTTAGATTGCTTGGGTTCTAATTCCATTTCTGCCACTTACACTGTGTGTCTTTGGGCAAGTTAACTAGTCCCTCTGTGCCATCACTTTCCACACCTATGAGGTGAAGAAAATAAGACCTGTATAGGTTGTCGGTTAGGATTAGGCAAATGAATACAAATAAGATGGCACCTGGCATGTAGGTAAACACTATAGGTTAGTTGGCATTTCTAGAAAGGCTGGGGCTCCCGAGAGGGATGGTGATAGAACACCTAAGATAGCAGGAGTCTAGAGATCTTAAATTCAACTGCAGGTTCTGCTCTGTCCTCTGCATCTCCTAATTTTCCTCATTTGGTCACCTCCGCCCTTTCTGGGTTGCCTGTCTGCTGGTCATATTCCCTGCCCATCAGCCCCAATCAGTAAGACTGAGACAATATGAGGCTTTTGGAATTTTTGGACTTAGTATTTACCTATGGCTCCCCAGTGAAAGTCCTTCTCCCCCACTTGAAGGGTTGGTGATTATCCCATTGTATTTTGTTCTCCCCCTTGCTTTCCCATTAACCTGTCCCTCTCCAGGAGGGTGGTCCGGGTCTTCAGGAGCCATTGCAGCTTGGAGAGTTGGACATCACCTCTGATGAATTCATCCTGGATGAAGTGGATGGTAAGTGATGGCACGGGGGTGGGGGGATGCAGTTCCTATAACCTGAGAGGCATGGGGGCTGGAAGTACTAGGGCAGGGGTTAGTGTGCGGATATTCAATGTGGGGATGGAGCTGTGGAGGAGCTGGATGGACCCTTATGATGAACTTCTATTTGCAGTTCACATTCAGGCGAATCTGGAGGATGAGTTAGTAAAGGAAGCTCTTAAAACGGTGAGGTTTTCCACTATACTAATCTGTCCCTCCACTTACCCTCCCCTCAGAGAAAAGAAGAAAACAATCTCTTGCTCTTCTAATACCACCTTGGTATCTTACTCTCTAGTCCTTCGTTGACTCTGTTCCAGCATCCCTTCACTGACTCCCTCCTGACCTGTCATGTTTCTGTCCTCCCAGGGTGTGGATCTCCGTCACTATTCAAAGCAGGTTGAGCTGGAGCTACAGCAGATTGAGCAGAAATCCATTCGGGATTGTATCCTCCAGCAGAGAAAAAGGGTGGTGTTATTAAAATGGGCATTTTGGGGGGGATGGTGCTGACAGCCCAGCTGGGGCTGCCATCTTCTCTCTGAGGTTTATGTCATCTCAGGGAGAAATTGGAGGGGTCCTGCGGGTCTGAGGATCTCCATCTCCACAGTGAGGCCCCTTGACTTTTTGTGAGTCAGATATCCAAGAGAGTGAAAACATAGCATCTCTGCACAACCAGATCACAGCCTGTGATGCTGTCCTTGAGGTTAGTAACCCTCATAATCCTGAGCCCAGATCATGGTCTCTGGGACCTTTCTTTACATCATCAGCCTCCGGCGGGGACAGTTAGAGTCACTTTCAGGGTGACCTCAGCAGCCATTTTTGTTGTTGCCGCTATGACTGGTGTTATTTGCCAGTGACCTTTCAGGTACCTCTTCCCTTATCATCCACTACCCTCGGACTGATAGATACTGGAGATTTTACCAAGAAACTTGGGTGGCCCCCTCGTCCCCTACCAACCCTTCCACCTTCCCCCAGCGCATGGAGCAGATGCTGGGAGCTTTTCAGAGTGATCTCAGCTCCATCAGCTCTGAGATCCGGACACTGCAGGAACAGTCAGGAGCCATGAACATTCGGCTTCGAAACCGCCAGGCTGTCCGGGGGAAACTCGGGGAGCTTGTCGATGGTCTGGTGGTGCCCTCTGCTCTGGTCACGTGAGTCATCAGTTTGAAGGGGCATAATGTCTGTACCAAGTAGATGGGCTGGAGCGACCTACCCTACTTACCACATGGGTCTCCATCACGTCACTTCCAGAAACTGATGAGTGGGTTGACAGCTCTTCCTAACCTTGATGCAGGCTTTAGGCATCAAAGATTAGGAATCATCCAGGGTTGGGCGTAGAGAAGGGGGTCCAAGGCTTATGTGGGTGGTGGAGGTGTGTGTCTCTAGGAACAGAAAACTTTGTATGTGTGTCCTGACTCTATGATGCAGTGTAAGAAGGGAGAGGAGACAGAGGCTGGATGCCAGGGGTATGGTTTAGAGTCTAGGGGTGTCTGGGTCTCCCTCCTCCCCCATCCCACCCCTCCTTGCTCCCCAGGGCAATTCTGGAGGCACCAGTCACAGAGCCCCGGTTCCTGGAGCAGCTGCAGGAGCTGGATGCCAAGGCAGCTGCAGTCCGAGAGCAGGAGGCTAGGGGCACAGCGGCCTGTGCAGACGTCCGAGGCGTGCTCGACCGGCTCCGGATCAAGGTGGGGAGGGGGGTGGATACCCTAGAGACTACTCAAACCAGCCTCCCTGAGAAGTCCACCCTGAATTGCCCTGGCAAAGCTCATTGTAGCCTGTGCCCAAGAGCTTCACCTTGCCTTTACCTAGCAGAGCACATCTCTGGGTTCCCCTGAAAGTCTTAAGAAATATCAAAGAGATATTCTCTACTCTTCCTTCTTCCATATCCAACATTTGTTCCTTCCCTCAGTAATTTCCAAACAGTGAGGTTGCAGCTTCATGCCCTGTGTTTGGTCCCCCATGTCTAGGCAGTGACGAAGATCCGAGAGTTCATCCTTCAGAAGATCTATTCCTTCAGAAAACCAATGACCAACTATCAGATCCCCCAGACAGCCCTGCTGAAGTACAGGTTGTCGCCCAAGCGAAGGGCTGGGGGTGGCCTCGGAGCCCTTGAGCAGCCCAGCGTGATGCTGGGCATCTTGGGCCGTCAGGGAGACTGACTGGTCCCTGGCATCTCCAGGTTTTTCTATCAGTTCCTGCTGGGCAACGAACGGGCCACCGCAAAGGAGATCAGGGACGAGTACGTGGAGACACTGAGCAAGATCTACCTGTCCTACTACCGCTCTTACCTGGGGCGGCTCATGAAGGTGCAGGTGAGGCCACGGAGGGAGAGGCAGTCCTGGGCCCCTGGGCTGCGGGGAGGGGCAGCTACGGGGCAATGGGGGACAGGATAAAAAGACAGTTTTTTCTTGCACTTTGGGAAGCGATGGTTCCCAGTTCTCTCTGCTCTTTTCTCTAGTATGAGGAGGTCGCTGAGAAGGATGATCTAATGGGTGTAGAAGATACAGCCAAGAAAGATATCCTGGAGCTGAGGGGCCCTCATGCTGGGTCTGGAGAGTGAGGGGGCTTCGGGCTCCAGCCTCCAAGGCACTGCTGCTTACCTTTTTCTGTGGGACCAAAACCTTTGAGAATGTGATCAAGGCTGTGGCCTCCCTCCCCAGAAAAATGCACAAATCATCTTGACACAGAGTTTTGCATATGATGTTAGGGGTTGTAGAGGCTCCTTAGGGCACATTCACCGATGTGAGGTGAAGTGGGGCCCCAGAACTGGGAAAGAGGGACCCTGGGGCTGTGTCTGGCTGCTGGGGGCCCCTGGAGGTCCTGAGTCTCTGACCTTCCATCACAGTTGTGATGTGACTGTTTTCCTTGACTCTGACTCGCCACGATTCTTCTCAAAGCCATCCCTCCGCAGCAGGAACACCATCTTCACCCTGGGGACCCGGGGCTCTGTCATCTCCCCCACTGAACTGGAAGCTCCCATCCTTGTGCCCCACACCGCCCAGCGGGGAGAACAGAGGGTAGGAGGAGGAGCAAGCCTTAGCCGACGGGGTGGGGGTGGGGGGCGGGAGAACTCCGAGTACAGACCTCAGGGCAAAGCTTCCCCCACTGCAGGCCCGTGGGAGTCCCCTTCTCCAGTCACCCCAGTGTTCTGTGATAAGAGGGTTGGGACCGTTGACTTAGGGTGTAGAGAGGGGAGAGGTGGGTGATGTGTCATGAGGCAGGTGTGAAGGGGGATATGGGAGCAGCAACAGCAGGTGGAGGCGGCGTCTTCTCGTGCCCCCCTCCCCCCACCTCTCCAGTACCCGTTCAGGATGCTCTCTCGCAGCCTGGACTAGGGGTGGATGGGGAGGGTCTCCTGAGCTCCCATTACCCAGGTTTGCTGATTTCCCAGCTGTGTCCATGGACTGCTGGTACTGGGGTCCATCCCGTCTGTCTCTTTTCTTACCCCTTCCATCCTAGTATCCTTTCGAGGCCCTCTTCCGCAGCCAGCACTACGCCCTCCTCGACAACTCCTGCCGTGAATACCTTTTCATCTGTGAATTCTTTGTTGTGTCTGGCTCGGCTGCACACGACCTCTTCCACGCAGTCATGGGCCGCACGCTCAACATGACCCTGGTAGGCTCCCTCGCTCCCGGGCTCTTAAAACTCTGTCCCCAGTTCTTGTCAGCACCACAGTGAGGTCACAGCCCTGGGGTTACTGAAACCAGGATCCCTTCATTCTAAAATGCATGAGCCACGTCCTTGCTGTGTGATTCCCCATGAAACCATCAAAGCTTGGGGTCCCAGAGGCTCCTGGGGACACACAGGTGACAGCACCTGAAAACTCAGGGGCCCCTAAACCTTGGTGCTCAGCCCTGAATTCTGCTATGATGGGCTTGTGATCTTAGATCTGGGGAGCGAGGCTGCAGGACCACCCGAGTGGCCAGTGGGCAGGGAAGGAGGGAGCATTTCCCATTTAGATCCCCTCCCCAGTGCCACGTCCCCAGGGGAGCACAAGCATCTGTCCGTGGCCACTGGGAAAAGCAAAGTAACAGATGCTCTCTTCCAATCCCCTGCCTGTTCCTAAATCACAGAAACACCTGGAGTCTTACCTCACTGACTGCTATGACGCCATTGCTGTTTTTCTCTGTATCCATATTGTCCTCCGATTCCGCAACATTGCAGCCAAGAGGGATGTTCCTGCCCTGGACAGGTCGCTGAGTTCTGGTCCTTGATGTCCCACTGGCCTTGAAACCTTTGGTCTTGCACCAGCCTGCCCTGACCCGTGGGCTCCTCCTGACCTGAACCATTGACCCTGTTCCCATTTGTCTGTCTAGAGGCAGTACTGCTGCTTCCAGACGCACCTTTCACACCCACTCCAGCCTCCACCAGCTATCACCTGTCGATCAGGGTTCCTGCACACACGCCCTCCCCCTGGCCCCCACCCCTGATGTTCCTTGCCAGATCTCTGATTCTGATCAAGCCCACAGGTACTGGGAACAAGTGCTTACCTTGCTGTGGCCACGGTTTGAACTGATCCTGGAGATGAACGTCCAGAGTGTCCGC
Source organism: Phocoena phocoena (assembly GCF_963924675.1). Classification (NCBI taxonomy): domain Eukaryota; kingdom Metazoa; phylum Chordata; class Mammalia; order Artiodactyla; family Phocoenidae; genus Phocoena; species Phocoena phocoena. The sequence goes on along the minus strand of NC_089228.1, from coordinate 64,441,842 downwards.
AGCACTGACCCTCAGCGCCTCGGGGGGCTGGACACTCGGCCTCACTACGTGAGGGCGGGCAGGGGTAACGGGCCGTTCAAAGGCAGGGCTCGAAGCCTCGCTGCAGGGGTCACCCAGGTTCATGGTTGTGTCCATGGGCCTGGCTGGACAGCTAGCCACGCTGCGTGAGGGGCAGTCTGGGAGTGTGGTCAGACTCAGGGTGGGTTGGGCACTGTGGTGGGAGGGATTGGAGGTGGGAGTCACCCAGAGACCGGTTGGCCAGCTTCAAGGGAGTTGGGGGTTTCATGGGTTGGGCCAGGGGGTTGGCTTGATTTTTCTTCCTACCTTCTTTCTCCCAGATCACACGCCGCTATGCAGAGTTCTCCTCGGCTCTTGTCAGCATCAATCAGACGATTCCCAATGAACGGACGATGCAGCTGCTAGGCCAGCTACAGGTGAGGGGCGGCTGGGAGAGGTTTCCGAGCCACAGCGCTGCTGCAGGGGGCTGGAGTGTGAGGTGGGGGCCCTTGCCTGCTCCTGTCACCTCCTCCTCTCATTTTTTCAGGTGGAGGTGGAGAATTTTGTCCTCCGAGTGGCAGCCGAGTTCTCCTCAAGGAAGGAGCAGCTTGTGTTTCTGATCAACAACTACGACATGATGCTCGGGGTGCTGATGGTACCTGAAGCCCTTTCTCCTTGTCTCCCTCCCTGGAGAATTTGGGTTCCCCCCACTGCTCCGTTACCTCCACGAGGGCAAAGATCATTCTGGCTTTGTTTGGTATTTTATTCTTGCAGACTGGCACAGCGTCTGGCTATGTACAGTAAATGTGGGGAGAAGGGGATATTCTGACGTGAAGGGCAGCTTCTCCCCAAACTTGAGATTTCCATCTGTCTTCCCTTAGGAGCGGGCTGCGGATGACAGCAAAGAGGTTGAAAGTTTCCAACAGCTGCTCAATGCTCGGACACAGGTAGGGGTATGGGGAAGAGGAAACGGATAGTCCCATGTGCTGTTTAGTTCAGAGAGAGAGAGAGAGAGAGAGAGAGGGAGGGAGAGAGGGAGAGAGAGAGAAAGAGAGAGAGAGGGAGAGAGAGAGAGACTGTGTGTGTGTGTGTGTGTGTGTGTGTGTGTGTGTGTGTGTGTGTGTGTGTGTGTGTAGGGGCCGTTAGCTACGTGGGCCTCTCACTGTTGTGGCCCCTCCCGTTGCAGAGCACAGGCTCTGGACGTGCAGGCTCAGCGGCTATGGCTTACGGGCCTAGCCGCTCCGCAGCATGTGGGATCTTCCCAGACCGGAGCACAAACCTGTGTCCCCTGCATCGGCAGGTGGACTCTCAACCACTGCGCCACCAGGGAAGCCCTTCTTTTGTACTTTTTTAATGATATACCTACCACACACCTTGGCAATAAACCCCACCTCATCACCCTGCGTCTCACATAGAGGCACGTCTTGACCTAAATGTTGTCTTTATCATGCCCTGGCTTTTAAAAATACAGCCATAGGGACTTCCCTGGTGGTCCAGTGGTTAGGACTCTGTGCTTCCACTGCAGGGGGCATGGGTTTGATCCCTGGTTAGGGAACTAAGATTCCACATACCGCATGGTGTGGCCAAAAAATAAATAAATAAATAAAGAGCTATAGGTATGCAAAAACTAACTATTTGGTTTTGGGTTTGAGTGCCATAAAAGCAAGAATCACAGGATTATTTCATGCATAATTTTTCTAGTATTGTCCTGTTATGACATATGGCTGTAGCTCGTTCTTTTTCACCAATATAATGTTACATTGTGTGAATATAACAGAGGACATTTGGATTATTTCCAGTTTCTTGCTCCTGTGAGCATTGTTTTATGAACAATTATGTCTTCTAGCACACATAGATATATCAAAAGTTTTATCAAGAATCTCTCTTGGGGCTTCCCTGGTGGTGCAGTGGTTGAGAGTCCGCCTGCTGATGCAGGGGACACGGGTTCGTGCCCTGGTCTGGGAAGATCCCACGTGCCGCGGAGCGGCTGGTCCCGTGAGTCATGGCTGCTGAGCCTGCGCGTCCGGAGCCTGTGCTCCACAGCGGGAGAGGCCACAACAGTGAGAGGCCCACATATCGCAAAAAAAAAAAAAAGAATCTCTCTTGGAGGTAGGAGTAGGCTTGCTGCATCTAGAGAACGCTAGTATTCAACTTTATGAGACAATGCCAAATTGTTTTCCTAAGTGATGGGACCAGTTTATTCCTTACCTGAAATGTATAAGAATTTTCAATGAGTCATATTTTCTCCAACATATGATAGATCAGACTATCTTTGCCTTTCTGGTAGGTGTCACTGGGAGCTTGATTTGCATTTTCTTGATGACTAATGAGATTGAGCATCATTTCAAATGTTAAGTAACCATACAAATTTTTCTTTTCTGTAAAATGTCTGTCAGCATTTGACCTTTTAAAACTTGGGCTGTTTGTGTTTTTCTTATTGATTTATAAGAGTTCTTAATACATTTACCTACTAATCTTTTGTTGATTGTATAGGTTGCAGATACCTTTCAGGAGGTGTTTTATCTTTTAACTTTTTTTTTTTTATTTAATTTTATTTAAAGAAATTTTTTTGCCCACTCTGCGAGCCTTGTGGGATCTTAGTTCTCTGACCAGGGATCAAACCCAGGCCCTCTGCAGTGAAAGTGCAGAGTCCTAACCTCTGGACTGCCAGGGAATTCCCCTTTTTACTTTTTCTATGTTGTCTTATGATGAACAGAAATTTCTAATTGTAACTTGATGAATTTAATGATCCTTATTTTTGTGTCTTGTTTAAGGAATCCCTAATTACCCCAAAGCCAGAAAAATATTATACTTCATTTTCTTCTTAATATTGTAGAATTTTGCTTTTTACTTTTAAGCCCTAAATTTACCTAGAATTGATTTTTGTGTATGATGTGAGGTAGGAAACTATTTTCTGTTTGGAAAAATGATTGGCCTAGAACCATTTATAGGAAGTCCCTTTCTTTCCCCATTTGATCTGTAGTCCTGTCTCTGTCACACAGCAAAACTCCACAAACATGTGCCTCTTGCCTCTAGTCTATTCCACTGATCAATTTGTCTACCTGCAAAACAGTTTTAATTATCATGCTTTTAGGACAAATTCTCCTACCTTCTTTTTTGTTTGTTTTTTGTTTTGTTTTTGGTGGCACCATGCAGCTTGTGGGATCTTAGTTCTGCAACCAGGGATTGAACCCATGCCCCTGCAATGGAAATGCGGAGTCCTAACCACTGGACTGCCAGGGACTTCCCTCTCCTACCTTCTTTTTCATCATTATCTTGAGTATTATTGGCCTTTTGATTTTTCATGTAAATTTTATGATCAGCTTATAAGTTTTCAGAAAAGCTCATTAATGATTTTGAATGTAGTTGCATTGATCAGTTTAGAAGAATTGATACTTTTTGATATTGAAACTTCCCATCCAGGAACATGGCCCCTCTCTACATTTTTAAATATATTCTTTATTGTCTTTTGATAACCTTTTATAGTCTTCAGCACAAAGATATTGCAAACCTTTTGTTAGAATTGCTCCTAGGTAGGTGTAATATGTAGCTTTAGTCCTACTAGGAATACATAAATCCTTCCCAATTCTTTACCTTTAATTTCTTATGTCTTTGATCTTTTACTCTTCTGGCCAGGACCTCTGACAGTTTAATAGTTGAATAATATCCTGTTCCTGAGTTTAAAAGAAATGCTTTTATCATTTTCTCATTAAGAGTAATGTAGATGTAGGTTTTTTTGTAGATGCCCTTTATCAGGTTAAGAAAATTCCTTTTAATCACTCTTGCGCTAAGAGTTTTTAATCATAGTTTTTCCTACTAGAAGTAAATCTACATTTATTTAGGGATAATTACTAAGAATAATACTAGGAATTACTAGAAATAATAACTACATTTTTTTTCTCTCTGTTTGGACTTTATTCTTTTAGGATTTGTCCTTTAAATAAACTGTTGTTCCTTAAATATTGTGTTTTAAAAAAGAAATTTACTTGTTTGAAGTGGTGTGTAGAAATGCTGTTGATTTTTGTACATGGATTATATATATAGCCAGCCACCTTCCAAAATTCTTTTTTTTAAGTATCATTTTAACTTTTTTATTTTTTTAACTTATTTATTTATATTTGGCTGTGCTGGGTCTACATCGCTGCGTGGAGGCTTTCGTGTCTTTCTCTGGTTGCGGCAATCAGGGGCTACTCTTCATTGCGGCGCGCGGGCTTCTCACTGCGTTGGCTTCTCTTGTTGTGGAGCATGGTCTCTAGTCGCGCGGGCTTCAGTAGTTGTGGCACTCGGGCTCCATAGTTGTGGCTCATGGGCTTAGTTACTCTGCGGCATGTGGGATCTTACTGGACGAGGGATCAAACCCGTGTTCCCTACGTTGGCAGGCGGATTCTTAACCACTTCGCCAGCAGGGAAGTCCCCTAAATTATTTCTAATAATATTTTTGGAGGTGTGTGTATGTTTCTTTGTAGGCGTTCATCATCTCTGAATTGTGACAGTTTTATTTCTTCTTTTCTGATCCCTGTGTATTTAATTTCTCTATGTCTTTATTCTCTTACTGCATTGGCTAGTACCTCCAGTACAAAGCTGAATGGTTGAATAGAAGTGGTGATAGTGAGAATGCTTATCTCTTCCTAATTTTAAAAGGAGTGCTTTCATCATTTCCGCATTAAGAGTACTGTTGTTGTAGGTTTTTTATAGATATCCTTTATCAGGTGAAGAAAATTCCTTTCGATCCCTAGTATGCCAAAAGTTATTAATTTTTAAAAAATCATGAATGGGTATTGAACTTTTAATCAAGAATGTGTGCTTTTTCTGCATACATTGAGGTAATCATATATTTAAGTTTTAAAAAATCTATTATGTCATGGGTGGGATAAATTAGGACTTTGGGATTAAGATACACACAACTATATATAAAATAAACAGCAAGGACCTACTGTATAGCACAGGGAACTATATTCAGTATCTTGTAATAACCTATAATGGACAAGAATATGAAAAAGAATGTATATATCTATCTGTATATATATCTATATCTGAATCACTTTGCTATACACCTGAAAGTATCACAATGTTGTAAATCAACTATACTTCAATTAAAAAAAAATCTACTGTGTGGTATATTACATTTGTAGATTTTAGAATGTTAAACCATTCTGGATTTGGTCTAATTCATATGGAATTTTTGCTTCTCTGTGCAGAAGTGAGATTGGCCTGTGATGTTCTTTTCTTGTACTTGTACTTGTGTGGTTTTGGTACCAAAGTCATACTGGATTTGTAGAGGAAGGTGGGAAGGAAGTATTTCTTCATTCTTTTTATTCTGAAAGAGTTTGAGATTGAAATGATCTCTTCCTTGGAAGTATCTTAGAACTTGCCAGCACACACATCCAGGAAGATTTAAAACTATGAAATTCCTGAGCTTCCCTGGTGGCACAATGGTTAAGAGTCCGCCTGCCAATGCAGGGGACATGGGTTCGAGCCCTGGTCCGGGAAGATCCCACATGCCGCGGAGCAACTAAGCCCCCGCGCCACAACTTCTGTGCCCTACATCCTGTGCCCCGCAACAAGAGAAGCCACCGCAATTAGAAGCCCACGCATCGCAACGAAGAGCAGCCCCTGCTCGCCGCAACTAGAGAAAGCCCGCGCACAGCAATGAAGACCCAACACAGCCAAAAATAAATTAATTAATTAATTTTAAAAAAAACTGTGGCACTGCCATTTAAAAAAAAATACTATGAAATTCCCTCTAAGTACTCCTTTTATTGAGTTCTGTAGGTTTGAATATGTAGCATTTTTATTATTCAGTTCTAAGAATTTTTATATTTCAGTCATTTCTTCTTCAATCCATGAGATTTTTTAGAGGAGTGTTTTTTTTTTTTTTTTTTTTGCGGTATGCGGGCCTCTCACTGTTGTGGCCTCTGCCGTTGCGGAGCACAGGCTCCGGACGCGTGGGCTCAGCGGCCATGGCTCACGGGCCCAGCCGCTCCGCGGCATGTGGGATCTTCCCGGACCGGGGCACGAACCCGTGTCCCCTGCATCGGCAGGCGGACTCTCAACCACTGTCCCACCAGGGAAGCCCTAGAGGAGTGTTTTTAAATTTCCAAAAGTAGTTTTTTATCTTTTTGTTATTAACGTCTAACTTAATTGCATTGTGGATGGAGAATGTGGCCTTTTGGTACTGAATATTTGAAATTTGAAAATTTTTTGAAATTTATTTATATTTGCTTTGGCCTAGGACACGATCAACTTTTGTAAATGTCCAATGTTTTTATAAATTTTTTAATTTTTAAAAATTTATTTGGCCGTACCGGTTCTTAGTTGCGGCATGTGGGATCTAGTTCCCTGACCAGGGGTCGAACCCAGGGCCCATGCATTGGGAGCACAGAGTCTTAGCCACTGGACCACCAGGAAAGTCCCCCATGTATGTTTGAGAAGACTGTGTATTCTTTGATTGTCAGGTGTGGAAATCAAGCTCTTTAATTCTGATGTTCACATCACCTATATCTTTACTGATTTTTTTTGGTCTACTTATCAGTAGTTGAGAGAGAGGTTTTGAAATTCATAAGTTTATCAGTTTTTCACTGCAGTTTTTTTTTAACATCTTTAATGGAGTATAATTGCTTTACAATGGTGTGTTAGTTTCTGCTTTATAACAAAGTGAATCAGCTATACATATACCTATATCCCCATATCTCTTCCCTCTTGCATCTCCCTCCCTCCCATCCTCCCTAACCCACCCCTCTAGGTGGTCACAAAGCCCTGAGCTGATCTCCCTGTGCTATGCGGCTGCTTCCCACTAGCTATCGGTTTTACATTTGGTAGTGTATATATGTCCATGCCACTTTCTCACTTTGTCCCAGCTTACCCTTCCCCATCCCTGTGTCCTCAAGTCCATTCTCTTGTAGGTCTGTGTCTTTATTCCCATCCTGCCCCTAGGTTCTTCGTGACCTTTTTTTTTTTTTTTTTTTAGATTCCATATATATGTGTTAGCATACGGTATTTGTTTTTCTTTCTGACTTACTTCACTCTGTATAACAGACTCTAGGTCCATCCACCTCACTACAAATAACTCTATTTCGTTTCTTTTTATGGCTGAGTAATATTCCATTGTATATATGTGCCACAGTTTCTTTATCCATTCATCTGTCGATGGACACTTAGGTTGCTTCCATGTCCTGGCTATTGTAAACAAAGCTGCAGTGAACATTGTGGTACGATTCTTTTTGAATTATGGTTTGCTCAGGGTATATGCCCAGTAGTGGGATTGCTGGGTCATATGGTAGTTCTAGTTTTAGTTTTTTAAGGAACCTCCATCCTGTTCTCCATAGTGGTTGTATCAATTTACATTCCCACCAACAGTGCAAGAGTGTCCCCTTTTCTCCACACCCTCTCCAGCATTTATTGTTTGTAGATATTTTGATCATGGCCATTCTGACTGGTGTGAGATGATATCTCATTGTTTTGATTTTGATTTTCATTACTCTAATGATTAATGATGTTGAGCATTCTTTCATGTGTTTGTTGGCAATCTGTGTATCTTCTTTGGAGAAATGTCTATTTAGGTCTTCTGCCCATTTTTGGATTGGGTTGTTTGTTTTTTTGATATTGAGCTGCATGAGCTGCTTGTAAATTTTGGAGATTAATCCTTTGTCAGTTGCTTCATTTGCAAATATTTTCTCCCATTCTGAGGGTTGTCTTTTTGTCTTGTTTATGGTTTCCTTTGCTGTGCAAAAGCTTTGAAGTTTCATTAGGTCCCATTTGTTTATTTTTGTTTTTATTTCCATTTCTCTAGGAGGTGGGTCAAAAAGGATCTTGCTGTGATTTATGTCATAGAGTGTTCTGCCTATGTTTTCCTCTAAGAGTTTTATAGTGTCTGGCCTTACATTTAGGTCTTTAATCATTTTGAGTTTATTTTTGTGTATGGTGTTAGGGAGTGCTCTGATTTCATTCTTTTACGTGTAGCTGTTCAGTTTTCCCAACACCACTTATTGAAGCGGCTGTCTTTTCTCCACTGTATATCCTTGCCTCCTTTGTCATAGATTAGTTGACCATAGGTACATGGGTTTATCTCTGGCTTTCTATCCTGTTATTTATCTATATTTCTGTTTTTGTGCCAGTACCATATTGTCTTGATTACTGTAGCTTTGTAGTATAGTCTGAAGTCAGGCAGTCTGATTCCTCCAGCTCTGTTTTTTTCCCTCAAGACTGCTTTGGCTATTCGGGGTCTTTTGTGTCTCCAAACAAATTTTAAGATTTTTTGTTCTAGTTCTGTAAAAAATGCCATTGGTAATTTGATCTTGATTGCATTGAATCTGTAGATTGCTTTGGGTAGTATAGACATTTTCACAATATTGATTCTTCCAATCCGAGAACATGGTATATCTCTCCATCTGTTTGTATGTCTTTAATTTCTTTCATCAGTGTCTTATAGTTTTCTGCATACAGGTCTTTTGTCTCCCTAGGTAGGTTTATTCCTAGGTATTTTATTCTTTTTGTTACAATGGTAAATGGGAGTGTTTCCTTAATTTCTCTTTCAGATTTTTCATCATTAGTGTATAGGAATGCAAAAAATTTCTGTGCATTAATTTTGCATCCTGCAACTTTACCAAATTCATTGATTAGCTCTAGTAGTTTTCTGGTGGCATCTTTAGGATTCTCTATGTATAGTATGATGTCATCTGCAAACAGTGACAGTTTTACTTCTTTTCCAGTTTGTATTCCTTTTATTTCTTTTTCTTCTCTGATTACCATGGCTAGGACTTCCAAAACTATGTTGAATAATAGTGGTGAGAGTGGACATCCTTGTCTTGTTCCTGATCTTAGAGGAAATGCTTTCAGTTTTTCACCATTGAGAATGATGTTTGCTGTGGGTTTGTCATATATGGCCTTTATTATGTTGAGGTAGGTTCCCTCTATGCCCACTTTCTAGAGAGTTTTTATTATAAATTGGTGTTGAATTTTGTCAAAAGCTTTTTCTGCATCTATTGAGATGATCATGTGGTTTTTCTTCTTCAGTTTGTTAATATGGTTTATCACATTGATTGATTTGCATATATTGAAGAATCCTTGCATCCCTGGGATAAATCCCACTTGATCATGGTGTATGATCCTTTTAATGTGTTGTTGGATTCTATTTGCTAGTATTTTTTGCGGGTTTTTGCATCTATATTCATGAGTGATGTTGGCCTGTAATTTTCTTTTTTTGTAGTATCTTTGTCTGGTTTTGGTATTAGGGTGATGGTGGCCTTATAGAATGAATTTGGGAGTGTTCCTTCCTGTGCAATTTTTTGGAAGAGTTTGAGAAGGATGGGTGTTAACTCTTCTCTAAATGTTTGATAGAATTCACCTGTGAAGCCACCTGGTCCTGGACTTTTGTTTGTTGGAAGATTTTTAATCACAGTTTCAATGTCATTACTTGTGATTGGTCTGTTCATATTTTCTATTTCTTCCTGGTTCAGTTATGGAAGCTTATACCTTTCTAAGAATTTGTCCATTTCTTCCAGGTTGTCCATTTTACTGGCATAGAGTTGATTGTAGTAGTCTCTTAGGATGCTTTGTATTTCTGTGGTGTCTGTTGTAACTTCTCCTTTTTCATTTCTAATTTTATTGATTTGAGTCTTCTCCCTCATTTTCTTGATGAGTCTGGCTAATGGTTTATCAATTTTGTTTATCTTCTCAAAGAACCAGCTTTTAGTTTTCTTGATCTTTCGATTATTTTCTTTGTTTCTATTTCATTTGTTTCTGATCTTTATGATTTCTTTCCTTCTACTATCTTTGGGTTTTGTTTGTTCTTCTTTCTCTAGTTCCTTTAGGTGTAAGGTTAGATTGTTTATTTGAGATGTTTGTTGTTTCTTGAGGTAGGATTGTATTGCTATAAACTTCCCTCTTAGAACTGCTTTTGCTGCATCCCATAGGTTTTGGATCATCATGTTTTCATTGTCATTTGTCTCTAGGTATTTTTTGATTTCCTCTTTGATTTCTTCAATGATCTCTTGGTTATTTAGTAACGTATTGTTTAGCCTCCATGTGTTTGTGCTTTTTACGTTTTTTTCCCCTGTAATTGATTTCTAATCTCATAGCGTTGTGGTCAGAAAAGATGCTTGATATGATTTCAGTTTTCTTAAATTTACTGAGGCTTGATTTGTGACCCAAGATGTGATCTATCCTGGAGAATGTTCTGTGCGCACTTGAAAAGAAAGTGTAATCTGCTGTTTTTGGATGGAATGTCCTATAAATATCAATTAAATCTATCTGGTCTGTTGTGTCATTTAAAGCTTGTGTTTCCTTATTAATTTTCTGTTTGGATGATCTGTCCATTGGTGTAAGTGAGGTGTTAAAGTCCCCCGCTATTGTTGTGTTACTGTTGATTTCCTTTTTTTATAGCTGTTAGCAGTTAGTTGCCTTATGTATTGAGGTGCTCCTATGTTGGGTGCATATATATTTATAATTGTTATATCTTCTTCTTGGATTGATCCCTTGATCATTATGTAGTGTCCTTCCTTGTCTCTTGTAACAATCTTTAAAGTCTATTTTATCTGATATGAGTGTTGCTACTCCAGCTTTCTTTTGATTTCCATTGGCATGGAATATCTTTTTCCATCCCCTCACTCTCAGTCTGTATGTGTCCCTAGGTCTGAAGTGGGTCTCTTGTAGACAGCGTATATATGGGTCTTGTTTTTGTATCCATTCAGCAAGCCTATATCTTTTGGTTGGAGCAATTAATCCATTCATGTTTAAGGTAATTATCAATATGTATGTTCCTATTACCATTTTCTTAATTGTTTTGGGTTTGTTTTTGTAGGTCCTTTTCTTTTTTTGTGTTTCCCACTTAGAGAAGTTCCTTTAGCATTTGTTTTAGAGCTGGTTTGGTGGTGCTGAATTCTCTTAGCTTTTGCTTGTCTGTAAAGCTTTTGATTTCTCCATCGAATCTGAATGAGATCCTTGCTGGGTGGAGTAATCTTGGTTGTCGGTTCTTCCCTTTCATCACTTTAAGTATGTCATGCCACTCCCTTCTGGCTTGTAGAGTTTCTGCTGAGAAATCAGCTGTTAACCTTATGGGAGTTCCATTATATGATATTTGCCATTTTTCCCTTGCTGCTTTCAATAATTTTTCTTTGTCTTTAATTTTTGCCTATTTGATTATTATGTGTGTCGGCGTGTTTCTCCTTGGGTTTATCCTGTATGGGACTCTCTGCACTTCCTGGACTTGGGTGGCTATTTCCTTTCCCATGTTAGGGAAGTTTTTGACTATAATCTCTTCAAATATTTTCCCTGGTCCTTTCTGTCTCTCTTCTCCTTCTGGGACCCCTATAATGTGAATGTTGTTGCATTTAATTTTGTCCCTGATGTCTCTTAGGCTGTCTTCATTTCTTTTCATTCTTTTTTCTTTATTCTGTTCCACAGCAGTGAATTCCACCATTCTGTCTTCCAGGTCACTTATCCCTTCTTCTGCATCAGTTATTCTGGTATTGATTCCTTCTAGTGTATTTTTCGTTTCAGTTATTGTATTGTTCATCTCTGTTTGTTCTTTTATTTTTCTATGTCTTTGTTAAACATTTCTTGCATCTTCTCGATTTTTGCCTCCATTCTTTTCCGAGGTCCTGGATCATCTTCACTATCATTATTCTGAATCCTTTTTCTGGAAGGTTGCCTATCTCCACTTCATTTAGTTGTTTTTCTGGGGTTTTATCTTGTTCCTTCATCTGGTACATAGCCCTGTGCCTTTTCATCTTGTTTGTCTTTCTGTGAATGTGGTCTTTGTTCCACCTGCTGCAGGATTGTAGTTCTTCTTGCTTCTACTCTATTTCTGTTTTGTAGACAAGTTCATTTGTACCATATTAGATTCCACAAAAGATTTTTAAGTGGAAGTAGTTTATTTTTAAATGGAATAAAAGTTTCATTTTCACCTTACCAGATCTTACTATTTGGGTTGGGTTTTTTGTTTTTTTTTCTTTTCCTATTTTAATTCCTCCCTTGCATTGTTTTTTACTTGTTTGTTTTTTCATTTTAACTCTGTGTTTTGGGAAATTTCAAATGTACATGCTATATAGAGGATAGCATGGTGAACTCCCAGGGGCCATCACAGATCTTCAACCAATAACAACTCACAGACAGTTTTGTTTCATCTGTATCAACACTCACTGTTCATCCTTCTCCCACCTGTCCCCGCTACCCACAGTGATTTTGAATTTAAAAAGTTTTTTTTTTTGTCTGCATTGGGTCTTTGTTGCTGCGCGTGGGCTTTTTCTAATTGTGGTGAGCGGGGCTACTCTTCATTGTGGTATGTGGGCTTCTCATTGTGATGGCTTCTCTTGTTGCTAAGCATGGGCTCTAGGCACACGGGCTTCAGTAGTTGTGGCGCTCAGGCTCAGTAGTTGTGGCACACGCGCTTAGTTGCTTCACGGCGTGTGGAATCTTCCCAGACCAGGGATCGAACCCATGTCCCCTGCATTGGCAGGCAGATTCTTACCCACTGTACTACCAAGGAAGTCCCTGAATTAAATCCTATACATCCCTATCACTTCATCTGTATCAGGATGTGTTTTAAAAACCACAATACTTTATCACACTTGAAAAAAATGATCACTTTCAGGGAGTTCCCTGGTGGTCTAGTAGTTAGGATTTGGCACTTTCACTACAGTGGCCCAGGGTCAATCCCTGGTCGAGGAACTGAGATCAGCCGTGTGGTGCAGCCAAAAAAAACACTCTCAAAATAGCCAGTATTCAGGTATCCCCAGTTATCTCATAAACAGTGGTTCAAGTCAGGATCCACATGCGTCCATACATGTCTCTCTTTTTTTTCACATGTCTCTCTTTAATCTACAGATTTCCCTTCCATCTTACCCCCCTGCCCCGCTCTGCAATTTATTTGTGGAAGAAATGGAGTCATTTGTCATGTAGAATGGTGTACAGTCTGGATTTTGCTGACTGCATTCCGTGGCATGCCTAAACCGTTCTTTTTTCCCCATAAATGTGTAATTCGATGGAAAGATTTGATCAGGTTCCAATTAGATTTTTCTTACAAGGCTATTTGAGAGGTAGTGGTGTGTACTTCTATCAGGGGCACATAATGTCGTCTTGGCTCTCTTTTTGCCAGTAGCATCAATGATCACTGCCTAGACCATTAGATTTCTGTACTTATCAGTGTCTCAAAAATTTCCATCTCCTTATCTGTCTGGGCTGCCTTCTGAGTCAGTTCTTTAATTATAAATTCCAATTTGCTCTATCATGCTTCCAGGTATTTCTAATCTGCGATTTAGCCAGTTAACTTTTTAAAAATTTTTAAATCATTTCTTTAAAATTCCATTTTGTTTCAAGTCCTTCCATTCCTAATCTTGTTAATTGGTCATGTTTGTGTCTGTACCTTTAACTTCTTTGAACAGTTTTTATAGAATGTACAGCTGCTCTGTATCTGACAGTTCTAACATTGGCAGTCTTTGGAGGTCTAAGTCCATTGCTTATTGTCTGTGCTGACTCTCGTGGTAGCTTGCTTTCTTCTGTGACTGGTGATCTTTGAGTTCTTTTCTTGGTCTTAAGCAGTCATAGGGGCCTAAATTGGGATCGAGGAGATTTCAGAGAAGATTTACCTCTCCTTTTGCAATAGCTGAAAGATGCCGTCCACCTGGGTCTACATTGGCACCTCTTTGAGGCTCTTGTGAGAGACCAGGCTCAGCATCCCCACTCAAGGCTAGCGTCAGGCTCAGCTTCCCGATAGCAGAGTTGCCATGGCCACTCGCCTTCTGGTAGCCCTGTCTCTCCCAGTTGTCCACTTCTCTGGTTCCAGCCCTCTGCTCCCAGCTCAATTTTTTTCAAATGTAATTAAAAAAAAATTTTTTTTTGAGGAGGGTAATCCTTGGAGATTTCCCCTACTTCTTGTGAGTCTGGCAGTGTCTTAAAGTATATGACCTTTGCAGAGTTTAGCTGTTCTGTTATGGGAGTTTTCTAAGGACCAAGTTGGGCATGTGCCAGAATTGGGGAAAATCTGCCAACACCAGTAAACTCAACTCTGTACGTGTGTATGTTTCTACAGGAATTCATTGAAGAATTGCTGTCTCCCCCCTTTGGGGGTCTGGTGGCATTTGTGAAGGAAGCTGAGGCTTTGATTGAGCGTGGACAAGCTGAACGACTTCGAGGGGAAGAAGGTCTGAGAATGGGGTGCTTGTGATGGGGTTAGTGGAAAGGTGAATGGAAAAGAAAAATTCAAGGATGCAGATTACATGGGGAGGGTGTCGAGCAGGAAAGAGTGGGTTGGGAGAACACTAGGAAACAGGGCTTGCATGGTGAGGATGGCTATGCCTTGGGGAAGACGTAGAGGGATCAAATATCACTTAGCCGTGATCTCTTTCCTCCTACTCTCAGCCCGGGTTACTCAGCTAATCCGTGGCTTTGGTAGTTCCTGGAAATCATCAGTGGAGTCTCTGAGTCAGGATGTAATGCGGAGTTTCACCAACTTCAAAAATGGAACCAGTATCATCCAGGTGACCTGCAGTTCCCAGTCCCCACTCCCACCCCACCCCATCACTGATTTCCCCCCCTCTTTTCTCTGGGCTCAGAATCATACAAATGACCCTTGATCTTCAACTACTAGCTGTGCCCGAAGTTCTGGATAAGCCCTAACCTGACTCCTATCATCATCCTTAGCACCACCCCAACTCTCATCTCTGTGACTTTCTCTGAGCAGGGAGCGCTGACCCAGCTGATCCAGCTCTATCATCGCTTCCACCGGGTGTTGTCTCAGCCGCAGCTCCGAGCCCTGCCTGCCCGGGCCGAGCTCATCAACATCCACCACCTCATGGTGGAGCTCAAGAAGCACAAGCCCAACTTCTGATGCGCCGGACCCTGGGAGCCGCCAGCCCTCTCCATGGACTTCTGTGCCCCATCCCATACCCTTCTTCACCTGGGGGCCCCCTTCCAGTTCTTCCCTTGCCTCCCAGGTCCTTGACATGCCTCACCCTTCCTTCATTCCCAGGACCCTCCTCATCAGGATAAGCTGAATCCCTTTGGCTTTCAGAATCTCCCATGTCTTCAGGTTTCCCAGGACCACTTCCTCCTGGGCTTCCAAAATGACCTTTATTATTTTTCCAGTTTTGTCATTCCTCTTTCCCTCCACTGCCCCACCCCCAGGGCTTTTTTCTTCTCCCAGTAAAACCTTCTGGTTCACTGAGCTCTTGTCACCATGTTATGAGGTGTGAAGCCTCGACTCTTCGAATTGGTGTGGCAAGGGGAGACTGCCTCATAATGGTTGATTTTTTTTTTTTTTCCCTTAAACTGAGTTCTTTTCTGTAGCTTTTTGACCTAAGATCTCAGCAACTTGAACACTAACCAGTCCCCTCCTGGCTTGAGAGTTACACCAAGGTCAGTCTGCAGAAAACAATAAATATTTAACATAACACTCTTTTCCCATTTCTTTTCTCCTTCCTCCTGGGGCCTTCAAGTAGCCCCATCTCTGCTCCAGGGTCATCTTTGCTCTCTGACTACCTCCTGGGCCTACATCCCTTCTGGTGGGTGTCCAGAAAGTAGGGGCACATGGTTACCTCTCACCCCTAGCTACCTCAGGCCAAAAGAGTGGCTGTAGTGCTTTTAGGGTGGAGACTGTTTCATGAGTAACCAGCCTGGTGGAGGAAATGGCCCTGGTTAAGATGGCAGATGCATCAAGGGCTGTGCCACCTTGGGCACTGTCCAAGGTCTGCCTTGGCTCCCTGACACCAACACCAGCTCTCTTTGCCTCCTGCCTCCTCAGGCTGACCCTGGGATTGCCTCCTCTCCTTCAGTGTCAGCTCCCTAGCTCCTCTGATGTGGTTGTCACAGCCACTTGCTAGAGGGCTGCGGTACCCACACCACTGGGGCATTAGTAGGCCAGGTTTGCAATGTGACCATCTCATCCATTTCTATGACTCGGCGCCTGCCTGCTGCCGCTGCCTGTACACCTCGTTTGAACTGAGACTCTAGACTGGGGAGACATGGGGGCGCCTTAAGTCCTAAGGGGGAAGGCCTGGGCAGTCAGGGGAAAATGGTAATTTGGCGACGCTTCCTCCGCCCCTATGGCCTAATCATTCCCTCCCAGGCCCCGCTTCAGCAGTCTGGATGCAGGCCCAGCCCGCCCGCGGAGGCAGAGAGAATAAGAGTACAAAGGGGTCCCGCGTGTGGCCTGAGCGCGGGTGGCTGAAAGCGAGGACCGCGCATAGCGAGGCAGAGCTGGACCGGTTTCTAACGGCGGGCCCTGCCGTTGGCTGCCGCCGGGGGGGTGGGGGTAGGGGGGGTGGGGGGGTGGGGTGGCAGGATCGCTGGAGCCGCTTTCTCCGGCTCCCGCCGTTTTGGGGTTCCGCCCCATCTCTGAGAGCAGCGCTCTGATTGGCTTTGGGACCCATATCTCTGAGCTTCAGTCTCAAGGACTGAAGAGCCGGGGAGGGTTGCAGAGATGGTGGGGACTGAGGGCGGCTTCTGACTGTCTCAGACGCCTCCGGGGCAGAACCAGGACAGTGTCCTTAACTGACCTCACCCGGTGTCACCACCACTTTCCCCCTCCACTCGGAGTCCTTCCAGGTTTACCCTGCCTGACTCTTCGTCCCAGACATTCCCTGAGGCCTGCCCAGTGCTGGGCGGTGGTGTGCTGGGCTCTGGGGGACCGCGAGCTCACCGCTGGGCGCCTCCACCTTCCTGTCCCGTTACTACCCCCCAACCCCACCACCACCAGGGGAATCCAGATATTCTCACATTTGACCTGATTCCTGCCCCCAGAAGGGCCCAGGATTTGGGACTTGGGACTAGGGAGACATAAGCTGCTTTGACAGAGCGGTTTCTGAGAAGGGGTTCTCTGGATATCCCACGAGGGAGATACCCGAGACAGGTGTCTTCATCGAAAGTCAACTAATACTCCGATGGGAAAAGGGCTGTGCATGCTGGCATCTTGGTTTTCGAAGTTCTGCCCTTCCCTTCTCCTGTCCATCCCTGAACCCAAGTATATACGCTGGACTGATAAGCACGGTTTCTTGCAGGCCTCACTGAGGAGCATTGCTGGAATATGAGGAGGCTCATATTCTGGAGCCTGGAGGCATTAAAGTTACATTGGAGCACACAGTTTTCGGGGACACTGAACTGCTCCAGGAATCCACAGGAGCCCTCTGACCCAACGGTCTCAGGAGGGCATGAAAAGGCGACAGAATCGCGTGAAAGGGAGCCGCGATACCTATATAGACCTCCAGGGGGCAGCATCGACCAGGGGATGGAGTTCTTCATCCGCTCAAACTTGGCCGACTGCTGAAGCGCCCCCTTCATGCTCCCTTCAAGCTGAAGCAACTGAGGGACTTTTCCTTCAGTCTGACAACATTCAGTCCTGTGGCTTAGATGGGTCCTTGTGATCCCCGGGCTGAAACTCGTAACTTCTGGCTAACATCACCGCCCCTCAAGCTTCTTCACTTTTTTCCTTTTGCTGATGACAGACACACTGGCCTCACAGACCCAGAAGCATCAGGGATCACTCCTTAGGACGGGACTGTGTCAATATCCTCCTTCCCTTTGCTAACCTGTAAGACTCGTGTCTGTATCTGGTACATCGGTCCCTGTCTTTACCTAGTGTCATATAGGAAGGACTTGGAGGTGTCCTTATGGATTGTAATAGCACCCCAATGCTAAGGGATCTCTGTCCTTTAAAGAAATATCATTTCCCTCTATTTTTACACCTCTGTGCCCTCAGCTTGTCCTGAGTTATTTCTTAACTGGACTCTCTGGGAAATATCTACTCTGTGTTCAACAGCTCTGTTTCTGCGTAAAATGGGGGTGCCCATCTCAGCGTCAATTTCAGAGCTATTGAATGTGGACATGTACCCTGAGGACAAAAGAAATAGATTCCTCCTTTCTTCCCATCCTATCAATATGGACCCACCCACCCTCTATTTAAGAAGGGTGGCTTTTCAGATTTTAGGAAATCAGGCATGAGGGGAAGCGGGCAAATTGGCTGGGTTCCAACACAGATTTAGGGTAAAGATTCAAGGAAAGAAGGAGAAAGCAAGACCAAGACAACTTTGAAGGGAAGAATAGAATCAGCTCTCTCCATCCTGGGGAAAATGGATGTAGCAATTCATGTTGCATCTGAGTTTATAGAGTGTTTTCAGATACAAAGTTCATTAAACCAAGGCATATGTATTGATCCCCTTCTCTGTGTTCTGTGACAAGCACTGTAGATTCAGCAGAGAATAAATCAAGGTCCCTGAAATCATAGAGCAGATATGTCATCTCACCGAATTCACACACCTGTCCTTGGAGGTGTTCTTCCTGGTTCATGTGCTGGAGTAAGTAATGAGCCCAACACCACACAGCCGTTCAGTGGTTCGAACCTTCTGTGCCCCAAATTCACCTGCTCCATGACTCCAGGCTGGGAGTCATGGAGCTGAGGAAGCAGCTGTCTGCAGAGAAATAACTAACTCTGGTGAAGTAAGAGTAAATTATTAGAAGGATCTTTACAGAACTGAGGGAAAAGCTGGACAGGCAGGATTTAGAAAGGACAGAAGCCAGGACAATTCCAGGATTTAGGGACCAAGGGTCAGAAGACTGGTGGGCAGGGAGCAACGTGTTCTCCTGACCTGGCTTCCTTTCCACTCTGAGACATCGCTGGCTCTAAGGCAAGGCTCTTAATCAGCATCCCAAAGGATCTGTGAATGAGGATGGGGGAAAGTACATTTTATTTTCACTAGCCTCAAAGTGAAATTCCGTATTTCTTCAGTTGTCTGTAGAGAATTTTTAAATAATACTAAAATCGACTTTTTATTGTTACCACGCCAAAGATTTCCTCTTCAAATAACAGCAAAGCCCACCTCCTTTAAGATTTCTTTGATTTTCTTTGTAAAACTTGACCTTAAATTCTTCTGACGATCTCTCATAATAATGCAAAATTTGGATGTCAGCTGTGTAAATTCACCTACTGTAATGTCTAGAGGCAAATTAGATATATAATACATTTGTATTTCTATCTTTGTGGACATGAGACCATCTTGCTTCTTCCTCTTCTCTCCCCTCTTTTTGGGATCAGTGGGTTTGAGGTTTTTCTTGCAGAAGTTCCTCTGCATCCCTAGAATTGACGTCTTGTATTTTTGCGGTAGAGCTAGACATGCTATCATTAGAGAAGCCATAATTGGCCTGATACGTAGCAAAGAAACCTTCTGTGATCTTGGGGAACCAAGTCCCCCTCCCAGAGGTAGGCAGTGACCCCAAGCTGCTAACCCCCAAAGAGTCCATTTTTCTACCAGGATCTTCTTGGGTGTCTCTGATCTTGGAGTTATTCTTGCATTTGCAACTCCTCATCAAACTCCTCGTTCCCATCCAAGGGGTGGCTACCTGGCTTTCCTACCTAGCACAGGGCAGGGGCCAGGTGAGCCAAGAGGCTGCTCCCCTGGGCTTGGGAGCCACCACCGAGTTATCTGAAATGCCTGTCCAGACACTGTTCTCAACATTTAACACACTAAGTCACTGGCTCAGCACAACAACCCTGTGAGGTCAGAACTATTGTTATCCCCATCTTACAGAAGAGGAAATGGGGGCCCAGAGACCTTGCCCAAGGTCGTGCATGACAACGCTGGGATTTGAATCCAGCAGGTCTTCTCTAGAGGCCACATCCTGAACCATCGCTTCTTATAGCTTCCCAGCGAGTAATGAGATGATATCCAGCCTGCCTCCCATCCCTGTTTTTATATTTAAGAGTGAAAATGTAAACTCCCTGGCCCACCTACTCTACCGCGTTGTCGTCTCCACCACACTCTGTGCTTTCTGGCTCTGACCCACGTGCCCCCTCCTGAACCCACCCTCGTGCCCTCTAATAAGCTGGGAGTCTCCTCCTACCCTTCACTTCTCCTTGGAGTGCCCCCTCCACTTCCTGGCTTTAACCGAAATTGAACTCTCCCTGGAGGGAACTACCTCCTCTGCAGGCTTCTGAAATGACAGCTGTTTATTTTCTTATAGGTGAGGGTGCTTTCCTTGCTCCAGATTGCTGCCTCCAGACCCTCCCCCTCCACCACCACCCCCAGTGTCTGCTTTAAAATAACCCTCTGCCTCCGGGGCTCAGCCATTGGGCTAAATTGCTGTCTTCCTTTTTGCTACTGTCTGTCCCCTCCCAGACCTCTCCACCTCGCTCAGGGGGACTCTGGCACTCGGCAAACTGTCTGTCTCTTCCCATCTCATTGTCCAAGGAGGGGACCTGTTGCCCACCTGACATCTGAACACCTTGGTGACTTCATGCCCTGGACCTTCTCCACTCCGACTTGGCCACCCTTCCTCACTGTCACATCCTGGACCTTGTCATCTGCAGCGGCTCCTCCAGAATCACTCAACCCCCATCTCCTAAGCTTCCCCCCTTCAGGCTCTCCTCCTCTCGCAACCATTTCTCAGTCTCCCGGGACCTCCGGGTCAGTGATGCCTCCCTTCCTCCAGCCCATCAGCCCCACCTTATGTGGCTACACCTGTGTGGTCCTTCATTTCATCAACTCTCTCGACAGTATCCTGAACTGCCTTGCCCCGCTCTATTTCCATCCTTTGTATGTCTCAGGCAAAACCTCAACCCTGGTGAGCCTAATGATCTCTTTTCTTCAGGAGTTTATTCTTCAAGCTAAGAAGTGTTGGAGGAAGTCTCGAGCCAGGAAGTGGTCACCACTCCTCGTTCGTGGTCCCTAAGAGGCATTGCTTAGTTAACCAGTCACATCAGGCTGGTCACTGGCTACATTAAACTCCCTGATCCTGGAGCCTATGAGATGCCTCTCTGTCTCCACCTCACATTCAGTTGATGATCTTGCTCTTACATCACAGAGAAAACTGAAGCCATTAGAGGTGGACTCCTTCAATCACGTGTTACCAAATCCACATAGCACCTGTGCCCATCTCTCGCTGTTCCTTCAGAAAAGAGCGATGGCTTTCCAACTAGGCGCATCAGAATTGCCTGGAGGGCGTGTTAAAACACGTTTCCTATTCAGCGGGTGGGTGGCTAGAATTTTCAGTTGTAACTAGTTTCCAGGTGATGCTTGATGCTGCTGGCTGGGGACCCCACTTTGAGAACCACTGGAGCAGAGGCACTGCCCTCCTCCTGCCCAAAGCCAGTTTCTCTACCTGTGACTGCATCCCATGTCCTTGATTACCCTCCCCCTTTTCCCCTCCTGAATCTTCAGCCTCTCCCTCTCAAAATAAAACACGAAAAACCAACCCCCACCTCCACCTCATCCCCTCATCCAGCCTCACTCTCTCACACACAGCGCGTGTACGTTGATGGGATCCTAATTTGAAAAGACATGTATAAAAGACATTTGGGGGTTCATCTGAGTATATTCTGTATATCAGGTGGTATTAGGGACTGATTGTTATTTCCTTACCTGGAGGAAGTCCTTATTTTGAGGCAATGTGTGCTGAAGTGTTCAAGTGGGAAGCATCACGATCTCCTAAATTTTCACATGGTTCAAGGACTATATCTAAATATGTAAATACTTGTATGTATGTATAAATGATAACGATTTTAAATTAAGTGGTGGATGTAGAAGTGATCATTATACTATAGTTTCAACTTTTCTGTATGCTTGAAGCTTTTCATAATAAAAAGTTGGGGAAAATTCTCTCTCTAGTCCCTCACTTCCACTCACTTCTCAACCCTCTTGGGCCGGTGTCCACCTCTCCCAGGCCACACAGGTGCTTTTTTTAATGACCCTCATTTCATTAAATCTATTATTTAGTTTTCTTCTGCTTGACCTCCCTCCAGTATTCAATGCTTTATTTATTTATTTATTTATTTTTGGCTGCGTTGGGTCTTCGTTGCTACACGCGGGTTTTCTCTAGTTGCAGCAAGCCGGGGCTACTCTTCGTTGCGGTGCATGGGCTTCTCATTGCGGTGGCTTCTCTTGTTGCAGAGCACAGGATCGAGATGCGTGGGCTTCAGTAGTTGTGGCGCGCAGGCTTAGTTGCTCTGCGGCATGTGGGATCTTCCCGGACCACGGCTTGAACCCATGTTGCCTGCATCGGCAGGCGGATTCTTAACCACTGCGCCACCAGGGAAGCCGTTGACCAACTCTTCATTGAAACACAGTCTTTATTTGGCTTCCAGGACTGAGCACTCTCCTGGGTTTTCCCCTCTCACTCTGGCTGCTCCCTGCTCCTTTGTTGGCTCATCCTGCTCTATTTGGTCGTATTGGAGATCCTCAAGTGTCCTGAGCCCTAGACCCCTCCTCTTCTCATGCTACACTCTGCCTCCAGGAGATCCATCACTCCTGACCTATGGCTTCAGTTGCTATCAGCTGATCACTCTCAAATTTATGTCTTTCCTCTGATCTCCAGACTTGTGGATCTGACTCCCTACCTGGCATCCCTACTTGGATGTCTCAAAGGCACCACAGACTTAGCATATTCAAAAGTGAATATGTAAAAGTGAATTCGAAGTGAATATGAATATGATCACAAACAGTGTCATGCTCAGATCTGGACCGCAGGGGCCCTGCTCTGGTCCACAGACTTTAGGGGACCTCACCTATCATGTGCAACATTTATGAAACCACACCTGGGCACCTTTGTCACTTGGGATCCGGCCCTCAGTTCTGGCACAGCACAACCTGAAACCCTGAACTTCTGCTCTCATAATTAACATCCTTCTGGCCCCAGGGAAATGCTTCTGCAATCTCTTATCCTATATCCTGGAAACAAAGGATGACTACAACCGAATCCTGAGAAAGTTTGAGGTTGTGTCTCTGCCAGATTCCAAAGCACACACTTTTGGGGGGTGGGGAGACGTTAAGCAGTAGAAGCTCATTACAACAACCCAACTGAGCAAATCTTCATGGCTGCATTGCCTCTGTTGCTTTGTATCTTATTCTTTAAAAATAGTAATTTATAAGGAGATGAAAGACCTGTATGCAGAAAATTATAAGACACTGATGAAAGAAATTAAAGATGATACAAATAGATGGAGAGATATACCATGTTCTTGGATGGGAAGAATCAACATTGTGAAAATGACTCTACTACCCAAAGCAATCTACAGATTCAATGCAATCCCTATCAAACTACCACTGGCATTTTTCACAGAACTAGAACAAAATATTTCGCAATTTGTATGGAAACACAAAAGACCCCGAATAGCCAAAGCAATCTTGAGAACGAAAAAAGGAGCTGGAGGAATCAGGCTCCCTGACTTCAGACTATACTACAAAGCAACAGTAATCAAGACAGTATGGTACTGGCACAAAAACAGAAAGATAGATCAGTGGAACAGGATAGAAAGCCCAGAGATAAACCCACGCACATATGGACACCTTATCTTTGATAAAGGATGCAGGAATGTACAGTGGAGAAAGGACAGCCTCTTCAATAAATGGTGCTGGGAAAACTGGACAGGTACATGTAAAAGTATGAGATTAGATCACTCCCTAACACCATACACAAAAATAAGCTCAAAATGAATTAAAGACCTAAATGTAAGGCCAGAAACTATCAGACTCTTAGAGGAAAACATAGGCAGAACACTCTATGACATAAATCACAGCAAGATCCTTTCTGACCCACCTCCTAGAGTAATGGAAATAAAAACAAAAATAAACAAATGGGACCTAATGAAACTTCAAAGCTTTTGCACAGCAAAGGAAACCATAATCAAGACCAAAAGACAACCCTCAGAATGGGAGAAAACATTTGCAAATGAAGCAACTGACAAAGGATTAATCTCCAAAATTTACAAGCAGCTCATGCAGCTCAATAACAAAAAAACAAACAACCCCATCCAAAAATGGGCAGAAGACCTAAATAGACATTTCTCCAAAGAAGATATACAGAATGCCAACAAACACATGAAAGAATGCTCAACATCATTAATCATTAGAGAAATGCAAATCAAAACTACAATGAGATATCATCTCACACCAGTCAGAATGGCCATCATCAAAAAATCTAGAAACAATAAATGCTGGAGAGGGTGTGGAGAAAAGGGGACACTCTTGCACTGCTGGTGGGAATGTGAATTGGTTCAGCCACTATGGAGAACAGTATGGAGGTTCCTTAAAAAACTACAAATAGAATTACTATATGACCCAGTAATCCCACTACTGGGCATATACCCTGAGAAAACCAAAATTCATAAAGAGTCATGTACCAAAATGTTCATTGCAGCTCTATTTACAATAGCCCGGAGATGGAAACAACCTAAGTGCCCATCATCGGATGAATGGATAAAGAAGATGTGGCACATATACACAATGGAATATTACTCAGCCATAAAAAGAAATGAAATTGAGCTATTTGTAATGAGATGGATAGACCTAGAGTCTGTCATACAGAGTGAAGTAAGTCAGAAAGAAAAAGACAAATACCGTATGCTAACACATATATATGGAATTTAAGGGAAAAAAATGTCATGAAGAACCTAGGGGTAAGACAGGAATAAAGACGCAGACCTACTGGAGAACGGACTTGAGGATATGGGGAGGGGGAAGGGTGAGTTTTGACAGGGCGAGAGAGAGTCATGGACATATACACACTAACAAACGTAGTAAGGTAGATAGCTAGGGGGAAGCAGCCGCAAGGCACAGGGATATTAGCTCGGTGCTTTGTGACAGCCTGGAGGGGTGGGATGGGGAGAGTGGGAGGGAGGGAGACGCAAGAGGGAAGACATATGGGAACATATGTATATGTATAGCTGATTCACTTTGTTATAAAGCAGAAACTAACACACCATTGTAAAGCAATTATACCCCAATAAAGATGTTTATAAAAAAAAAAATAAGACATTCTAAATGTTATGCTGAGGACTTGCAAAACAAAAATATGGAATTAAACTTTACCACCAATCTTTTTCCTATAGTTATATTATTACACAAAATGAGTTATGAACACAGTGGAAAATTATATAAATAATTGATAAATGGCCATTAAATTTGAATTACCATGTAAAAAAAATAGTAATTTAAAAAAGCATTACAGTTATAGCTAAAGCTTATCCCATTCCTCTCCTTTCTAGGTGGTAATTATCATTCTGAAGTCACTGGGAATTATTCCCATGCATATTTTCTACTTTAACAGGCTTTTGTTAACATAAGTGTAATTTATTTATTTTTGGCTGTGTTGGGTCTTCATAGCTGTGCGCGGGCTTTCTCTAGTTGCAGTGAGTAGGGGCTACTCTTCATTGCGGTGCGCGGGCTTCTCATTGTGGCTTCTTTTGTTGCGGAGCAAGGGCTCTAGGCACGCGGGCTTCAAGAGTTGCAGCATGCAGGCTCAGTAGTTGTGGCTCGCGGGCGCTAGAGCGCAGGCTCAGTGGTTGTGACACATGGGCTTAGTTGCTTAACCACTGCGCCACCAGGGAAGTCCCAACAAATAGGATTTTTTAAACGTGTATCATTGTTTGTGTATTTTAAAACACATAAATATCATACAACATCCACTTTTGCAACTTTCTTTTACTTATATGTTGGTAAATAAGTCATTTATTTTAACTGCTGTGTAGCAGTCCACTGTAAGAATAAACCATACTTTATTTATCCATTCCTTTAAGGACAGATTAAGATGTTTCCACGTTTTCTTGACAATCATATGATACTGCAATGCCCATTCTTATCCTTGTCTCCTTGTACATATGTAGAAATTTTTTTTAAGAGTTATGCATGATCAGGGTTTGTTTATTTATTTTTTAATTTATTTTTGGCTATGTTGGGTCTTTGTTGCTGCGTACGGGCTTTCTCTAGTTGTGGCGAGCGGGGGCTACTCTTCGTTGTGGTGCTTGGGCTTCTCATTGTGGTGGCTTCTCTTGCTGCGGAGCAAGGGCTCTAGGTGTGTGGTCTTCAGTGGTTGTGGCTCACGGGCTCAGTAGTTGTGGCTTGTGGGCTCTAGAGCGCAGGCTCAGTAGTTGTGGTGCACGGGCCTAGTTGACCCATGGCATGTGGGATCTTCCCGGACCAGGGCTCGAAACCGTGTCCCCTGCATTGGCAGGCAGATTCCCAACCACCGCACCATCAGGGGAGCCCCTATAAATGTTTTCCTAAGGAATACATCTAGAAGCCGGAGCGCTGGGTTTTAGGGTATGTGTATTTTCAGCATTAAGTGTTGCCAAATTTCCCTTCAAATTTGTTATAGCTGTTCACACTTCAAGCCAAAATGGATGAGTTCCTAACATCCCACATTTTTGTCAACACTTGGTGTTATCAGAGTTATTTTAATTTTGCTGATTTAGTAAAGTAGTATCTCATGGTTTGGTTTTGCATTTCTGCATTATTAGGGAAGTTGAGCATCTTTTCCTATGTTTATTAGCTATTTGGCTTCCTCTTTGATGACTTACCTGTTCATAGCTTTCGCTCATTTCCCCCTGCCTTGTCCTTTTTTTTTTATTGATCTGCAAGAGTTCTTTATAAATCCTGAATACCCATCCTTTATTGGTCATATAGGTTGTAAATAGTCTCACAATCTGTGGCTTGTCTTTTTGTTTTGTTGTTTCTTGTCTCATAGAAGTTAAAAAAATTTTTTTAATGTAGTTGTATGTGTCAATCTTTTATTGCCTGTGCTTTTGTATCTTGTTTAAGAAATCCTTCCCTATGCTGATATCATCAATGTATTCTCTTGTATTTTCTTTGAAGGACTTAAAGTTTTCTTTTTCACATATTTAAGGTATCTGAAATTTTTTTTTGGATCTGTTGTAATGCACGGATCCATTTTGTTTTTCATTTGGATAGCCAGTTAACCCCAGACAAGTCAAGAAATAGTCCATCCTTCTCCACTGACTTATGTTCCTTTTGTCATATACAAAGTTCTCATATCTCTGCGGGTCTGATTCCGGACCCATGGTCTATCTATTTGTCCATGTGTCAGGCCTACACTGCTTTAATCACTCCAGCTTTAAAGCTGTGATATACGGTGAGGCAAACACTCCAGTATTCTTGCAGTTCAAACTTGTTTTGACTTTTTTTGGCCATTTACTCTTCCACAAGAATTTAAAGAACAGCTTTTTAAATAGAATTTAGATTAGAATTGTACTAAATCCTAGAACTTTTTTTTTTTTTTTCGGTACGCAGGCCTCTCACTGTTGTGGCCTCTCCCGTTGCGGAGCACAGGCTCCAGACGCGCAGGCTCAGCGGCCATGGCTCACGAGCCTAGCCGCTATGCGGCATGTGGGATCTTCCCGGTCCGGGGCACGAACCCATGTCCCCTGCATCGGCAGGCAGACTCTCAACCACTGCGCCACCAGGGAAGCCCTCTAGTACTTTTGATTAGAATTGTACTAAATGTATAGATTTGAGAAAAACTAATCAGCTGTATATTGAATTTTCCTCTTCATGAGCATGGCATATCTCTCCATTCTTTTTTGTCTTCTCTTTATGTTCTCCAATAGAGTTTTATAATTTTCTCCATAAAGCTCATGCACATATTTTGCTATATTGATTCCTAAGTATCTTATAGTTTTTGTTGCAATTACAAATGGTATTTTCTTAAAACAAAATTTGTTTATTGCTGTTGTATAGCCATATTGATGTTTGAATATTCATCTTGCCCCCCAAAAGGGTGTTAGTTTTAATTGTTTGTAGGTTCTCATAAATTTTCTATGTAAATAATCAATCATCTATGTATAATTATGGCTTTACTTCTACTTTTTCTTATTGTGCTAGTTCAGACCACCACCACCCCCAGCACAAGTTGAATAGAAACAGTAAAAACTAGTATCTTTGTATTAGTGTTGGAAGTTATTTTCTAGTTAGCTAGATTTGTTTGTTAAACTTTATCCAGGTGCATCTCTACATATTGGGACAATCATATTTTTTCCTTTTAATATGTCAATGCTGTAAATATCATTAACAGATTTTTTAAAGTAGACCATCCTTGTATTCCTGGAATAAACTCTGCTTGGTCATACATACACACATGCATATATACATGCACTTGCACAAACTCCATTGGATTCAGTTTGCTAATATTTCATTTAGGATTTTCAATCTTATAAGTTCAATTGGTCCTCTTTTTCCATTGTTGGGGACGGTCTATATAAATAAATAAACAGTTCCTTGAAGAGTTAGCAGAATAATATACTTATAAAGCCATTTGGGTAGTGTGTGTGTGCGTGTGTGTGTGTGTGTGTGTGTGTGTGTGTACTTAAAATTTCTCATTCAATTTATTAGAATTTATAGAGCTGTCAGGCTTTCTATTTCTTCTTGAGTCAACTTTGGCTGTCTTTCATCTAATTTCCCCACCTGTTCAGGACTGAGACCTCATCTGTCTCTGGGTGGCTGGTGAAACAGAACAGGTTGACAGAACCTGTTCCTTCCCAGCCCCCTCCTAGTAACCGTAGTTACAGTCAGCTCACCCTCTGGCTTTCAGTCTTCTCTTTGTTTCTAGCACCTGGGATTTTACTTTCGTTTTAAGAACTCAGTTATATGTTTAATTTTTTTCCTTTTTATCAGTATTTCTAGGTGATGGTGCTTTTAGATTTTCCACATCCTCCATCTTGCTTGATTCTGAAGTTGTTCCCATTTTACAGATAAGAAGGCTAGGGTTCAGAGTGGTTTAAAAGCCAGCTGAAGGTCACACTGCTAATCCTTTTACCTCGTTATTGAACCCAGATTTCTGGTTCTGAATCCTCCACTGTTGCCATATTATTCCATGCTGCCTTCTGAAGCCAAGGAGGCAAAACCAGGAAGGGGCATTAGGAAGTCAAAGGGAGAAGGGGTCTCATGGGCAAGGTGGAGGAGTCTGGGACGGAGGCTCAACCGTAGACGGACAATGCCAGGAAGCGTGGAGGAAGGAATGGTGTTAAGGAAATGACATATGGGACTCCTGGGCTGCAGCTTTTGGAGGGAGAATCACGGCCTCAATCCATCCTGAGATCCTGAAATATGTGTCCCCTGCCCCAGATCCAGGCATGCATGCATCCTTTCAACCAATATTTCAACTCCATCTTCAAGAGTGTCCAGTTCCGGGTCCAGGGAATGACAAGAGTGAGCAGTCCTGGCTCCTGCCCTCAGGGAGCTTATGTTCCATGGGGAGCCAGACACCAATCGAGTAATCCCCAAAAAACACAGATCTGCGACCACACACAGTACCTCGGAGAAAGAGTGCGCCTTGGTGTGGGAGCTCAGAGGAGGGGAATTTGACCCGAAAGGAAGGTCTGAGTACCTTCCCTGAGGATGTGGTAAAGGAGCTGAGATCTGAAGAATGCACAGGAGCTAACTTAAAAGAGAAATGGAAGAAGCCTTTCGGGTGGAGGGCCCAGCCTGCGGGAGGAAGCACGCCACGGTGGAGTAGAGCGCTAGGGAGTGACAGGGGTGAGTAGTGGGAGGTGAGGCTGGAGAGGCCGGTGGCGCCACACCCCAAGGGGCCTTAGAGGCCAGGTTAAGGACTTGGGTCTTTAACTTAAGGTCGGTGGGAAACCATTGACTGTGTTTCAGCAGGGTGCCTGAAACCATCAGATTTGCATTTCAGAAAGGTCTCTCTTACTCAGGCATGCCTCTTGTTTCAGAGAAGGTCTTTCCGGCCTCTCCAGTGATCTCAGTGATTCAGAGAAGAGCCAGACAGTCCAAGTGGTGGCTGGCCCAGGGAGGTGGAGGGATGGAGAAGAGTGGACAGACTTGAGAGATATTATAGTGGATACACTCGTTGGGACTAGATGCTGGATTCAATATTGAAATGCTCACCACGAACACCTGAGATCACATGCTTCAAAGGCGGGGCCACATCACACACCTGTTTGTGGTACCCAGGTCCTAGAACAGTGCTGACACATGGTGGACTCAATACATAGTTTCTGAAAGGGTGAAACTGACCAGCGGTCTCCCAAGTGATCCTTTTACCTTAGAGGTTCTTTCATCCCTTCCTGCATGTGGCAATAATCAGCCTCTCCGATACATCATCGGGAGAAATCTGCCCAGTTCTAAAGCGTTTTCTTTGGGGGAAGTTAATACAAGAACTAAGGTCTCCCTTATCCTTGAACATGAACAATAACAGTAAATTTACTGCAGGGGCCGCCCAAGGGGGAAACTTCCCTAGCAGAACCTCCTTCAAGAGTGAATGACGACGGCGCCATCCTCGGGGCCACGCTGGGCCCCAGGGTGCCAACCTGGAGGGGACGCTCCGCAGGACTCCCTGCTGACTCTTGTTCAAAACCAGTTTCCCAGCACATGAAGAAGATAGTGAGTGAGGAATCTTGCGGAAGAAGTGCAAATGCAAGGAAGTGCTTGTACTGGCCAGGTGTTTCTTGTCTTCTCCCACACAGCCCTGTTCTACTTTTTCCACACCCAGAAACTCCCGCTTTCTCCCCAAATCTCCCTTAGCTTCTTCCACTGGTCTCCATCTCCTCCATTTCCCTTCCTTCTCCTTGGATACATGCCTCTGCCTATTTTCACCTTTCAATAAGAGGCCCATGGTGCTGCTGGAAAGAGCAGCCTCCGTCTGGGCTTTATTCTTAGCGTGAAATGCAGTGAAGGTCACAGAAAGCCCTGAAACAGGGCCCGTGGGTCCAGGATTGGGCACAGGGAGATGGCTTCATCCAATGGGGTGCTGGGTGTAGCTTTAGCACCGGAGGCAAGAAGCACCCAGCGGCCTCTGGGGGAAGTGATGGGGTTGGGTGGGATTTGTGGGCAACTAGAATTTGATGGTGGGGGTTGTCATGGAGATCTCTGGGGATTCAGTTATCTCTTTAAAAAATCCCTTCAAGAAAATCCCAGGAAATCTGATCCGTCCGTGATGGCAGTAGGTCTCAGGCAGCCTGGTTAAACTTCTCAGATGGAGGACAGGAGATTGGAAGTACAGATTCCTTTCTAAGAAACAGGAAAAGCTCTTTTCCTGGGGGATTAGATTGTGGACTAGAAGTGAGGTGGACCTGGCCATTCCAGCCCTGAGTAGGTCCCGGTGAGACACTCTGATCACCTAATGTGGTGACTCTGGCGGGGATGGGGTAGGTCAGGGAGCCCTGCCCCATTATGCCTTCCACAGAAGAGGCAAGTCACTCCGACTGTGGAGGGAGTCTGTCCCCAGGGCTGCCCTCCTGGAGTGCTGCGGGGTTGGCGGCCCGCTCTGTTCATCCCTGTCCTTCCCACTGGGTGTGGACGGTTGTCAAAGCAGAAGGGGGCTCTGAGTGAAGCCACAGCCATGGAGGCCAGAGCCATAGGGCCTGTCACCTGTGTGGGAGTGCAGGGGCAGGGTCAGGTGGCCCCGTGGCTGCAGCACTTCCCACACTGGGGGCAGGGAAAGGGCCTCTCACTCAAATGGACCAGGCGGTGCTGGGAGGGGTGGGAGCATGACAAAAGGAGGCTCCACAGTCCAGGCCAGAAAAGGGCTTTGGGGTTGGGGCAGGGGCTGCTGGGAGGGACGTGGGACAGGGTCAGCTGTGACAGCAGAGGGGTCAAGGGGTAGATGGGGAGCTGGAGGTCTGTCCTGCCTTCTCCTTCTCCTCTGCCTTGGCTCCCAGCCTGTGGGGGAGGGGGATGAAGGTGAGAGCAGCCAGGAGGAGGGGGAGGCAGAGAGACCAAGGTGGCACAGGCAGGCTGAGCCCCGCCCTGAGGAACCCAGGGCACAACTTTCCCGTTAGCAGTTTGCCAGGGTTTTGAGGGCAGCTGAGTGACAACCAAGCCCTCAGGGTTAGGCGTCACCTGGGCAGGGGTCTCCTTTGGTCCTGGGCTCTGGGGCTCAGCTTCTGCACTTAGACACATAATCTGCTACGGTTTGGGGACCAAGAGATAAAATGAGGGGAAGACTAACAGAGAGAGAGGCTCCCCTCCCCCACAGGCCCCCCACCTACTTCCTTCTTCCCTCCCCCATCCAGCCTGGTGGCACCTCCTCTGAGAAGCTCTTCCTGACCACCCTGCAGCTTCCAGTGATGCCCCTGCCCTGAGGCCTGGCATCCCTCCAAGGGGACACTTGTCATTCACTGTAAGGACCAGAGCATCTACTGCAGGGGTTCTGGGCCCCGAGCACATCAGATTCACATGGAGGGCTTGTTAATACACAACTGCGGGCCCCACCTCGCAAGTCCCTTTCCTATGTGAGGTCGTGTTGTTTCTAAGTGGCGAGGTGGAGATTTGGACCCCGATCAGTCTGAACCTAATGTCTTTCTTTCTCCACCTTGCTCCTCTGGGTACTCTCCTTTTATCCTCTGTATCTTGTCTCTCAACAAAATAATCAGGTTCCCTTTTGTATACTTTGTGTCTCTCACTTTGCCTCACCCATAGGTGCAGGCTTCACTGACAGAGGCTGAAAGACTTGGGGAGCTATCTCAGGGAGTGGGGGTGGAACAGAATTGGAGCAACCCCCGCCCCCTTCTGCCAGCATTGGGGAAGGGGAACGCCTGGTCAGGTCAGGTAGTCATTTTTTCTTTGTTGTGGGCAGGGGAGATGGACCTGGAGCAACAGTTCTGTATGTCACTCACA
This sequence comes from Phocoena phocoena, assembly GCF_963924675.1. Classification (NCBI taxonomy): domain Eukaryota; kingdom Metazoa; phylum Chordata; class Mammalia; order Artiodactyla; family Phocoenidae; genus Phocoena; species Phocoena phocoena. Next base: position 64,409,500 of record NC_089228.1, on the reverse strand, counting down.
CGGTGCCATCTAAAGAAACAGGCAGCCTACGAAGTTCAGCGTCTCGGGGGCAGAGGAGGGCGACAGAGCACTGGCAGCAGAGAGGGGTCCGAGGAGGAGCGTGAGAAGCGGAACGGCGGAGAGGGTGGGCCGTGGTGTGGACTGGGGCCCTAGGAGAGGAGAGACCGGGGACCAAGGCCCGCAGGCGGCTCCAGAGCGAAGCCAGAGGGCGGGGGGAGAGGCAGAAGGGCCACCGGGTCGGGTAGGGCTGGCGAGAACGAGGAGAGTGAGGAAGTGTCGCTCCGGGCAGCCGCTGGAACCAGAAGAGAAGCCGGGTTCATTCCAGACTCTTCGGCTTCCACCTCGGTACCTCCCGCAACTCCTCGCCATCGTTTTCTCTCCCTTGAAACTCCGAGAGCGACGCCCACCTTCCTCCCGCCCTCACATCCCGGGAGCGTCGCCCCCGTGGATGCCTGGGGTGGGAGAAAAGGGGAGCCAGGATCGGGGATCCAGGGAGGCGGGGGTAGAAAGGGGCTTCTACGAGGGTGAAGTGGGTGTTGTCTATTTCTACAGGGCGAGAGGTCTCGGGGGTGGGCGCCCGGTCACCTGGGCTGGAGGGTACCCCCTGCGTCCGTCGTACTGAGGGTGAAAGGGACGACGGGCAGCAAACGAGAAACGCCAAGCGTGGAGTGAGGTACCCTCAGGCCGGCGAGTCTGACGCCGAGGCTGACTCCTCAGCCGGGAGGCCCGAGACTGACCGAGCCACGGGAATTTGGGGCGGAGTGGGGTGGGGGCGCGAAGGGCAACGGAAACAGGAAGTGAGGGGCAGAGAGGCCAAAGTGGGTGGCGGGAGGCAGCGTCAGTCCCTCCTGGGGAGGCGATCCTCTCCACCTCGCCGGGGCGTGGCGCGCTACGTGGGCCCCTGACCCCGGGCCCCGCCCGCGGAACTCGAGGCGTGGGGGGTGCGGAGCAGCGAGCGCTTTACTAGATGCCCCCACCTGGGCTCTCCGCTGCCGCCGGGACCGGCACAGAACTACAACTCCCGGGCAGCCCTCCCTCCGCTCGGCCCCTCGGCTCGGCGGGCACCGACCGGCTCGCTCGCTCCTGGGAACTGTAGTCCCTGGCCCTGCCCGTCTTCTTCGGGAGGCTACCCGGGGGCGGGATATGTGCAGGGAGGTTCTCGCAGCCCTCCCCCCATCCACGCCTTTTCTCTCCAGCTTTAGAAACCAGCTTCTCGCAGGGACGAGGAATTGTACCCCTTCCAAACATCTCGGGCCTGCCGTATCACCCTCTTGAGCCACTTTCCTTCTTTCCCTGTGGTATTGAAACCCGGGATCTCAGCCTGGGCATTCAGGTCATAGGGGGAAATCTTGGGATCTGACTTCACACCTCTCGGCTCTCCACCCTGTCTCTTACAGCTTCACAGGTCCTTCCAATTTTCGTTCACATTTGCTGATTTGAAGGTTCAGGAAAATGGGATCTACACACCGTGAATACCCTTTGACATTTCCTCCCCATTTCCAAGGCTGATTCTACATGATTTCTAGGGTTCCCTCCCCGATCTTTGTTTTCCTCTCCTTCTAGGAACCCCCTGATAAAGAGACACAAAACCACAGGTTTCAAAGAGGAATAAAAGCAAATTTGTTGTTGTTGGTAGAAGGGCATGAAGGGAAGGGCTCTTCACCCTTCCCAACATCTTGCATGGATGGGAGGTTGGGGGCAATAGAAAAGGCAGTAGATGGGGGCACAGGCCCCACTCTGTACAATATAGAAGAATCTGATATAGATACTTTGTATAAAAGCCACTTGTCCTCATTTGTGTCCTCTTGCTGGCTGGCCGGGCTGGGGGGCTCTGGGGGACAAAGAAGCTGGGTGGTGGGCCAGGACTCAGGGACACCCCATGGTCCCCATCCCCTGGCTGTCCCCTTGAGGGGTCACTTTGGATCCTTGGTGGGGGCATAGCAGAGCTCCAGTGGTCGGGACACTTTCCAGAACTTCTCATTCACCAGCTCCAGGGTTAGAGAGCCATTCAGTGTCTACAGAGGGGGTGGATGGGAGAGGAGAGGGAAGAGGAAAGTAAGTTGGGAAAGATGGTAAAGGAAATGAATGAGAGGAGAAAAGAGAAAGGAAGAAGGAATAATAAATGGGGCAAATCACGGACACGGATGATGGGGAAGAAGGATGGACAGAGAAGGGAGAGATGGGAGATGCAGAGGGAGAAGAGGGCTGGTCAGTTAGGAGGTCAGGATCTCGGTTCTGCGTCCCCAGGCCACTCTCCCTCCTCTCCTCTCACACCGCTGCCCTCAGAGGCTCTCACCGTGAAAGCTCCGCCCCCGGGGGCGATGTAGATGGTATACTGCTTTTCGCTGACACCCTCCAGACTGGGCAAGGCAGGCTCTTCAGGGCCATCACCTCCTCCGGCACCCCCACCCTCCCCACCTCCCCCATCAGGTCCTCCGGCGTCAGAGGCGCCCCCTCCAGGCCCTCCTGGCTCCCCCGCCTCTTGCTGCTGCCTCCGTTCCAGGGCAATGCGCAGGGCCAAGTACTTGGAGAGATGGTCCACTGTGGCATTCCCAGTTGTCTTCACATACCTGGAGTGGGAGAGAGGGCAGGTTGAGGGCACAGGAAGCCTCAAATGGAGAAGGGAAGTTGGGGATTTCCCAAAGGGCCTCTGGGTTAGGGATTCTTTCTGGGTTTGGGCGAAGCCCAATTCTGATGGAAGATCATGAGACCTTTGGTTTCTCAGTGGTCTGGGGAAGGACGAAGCTCTCACCTAGTCTGGCAGTATTCTCCCTTCTCCACGAGCAGGGGGTGGGGCCGGAACACGAGCTCAATTTCTCCACCTGGCTCTGGGGGACTGGGAGCCCCGGGAGGGCTTGGGGGGCCCAGGGTTCCCCCTCCCAGGGTCCCTCCCCGGTCACCAGAGTCTTCAGAACCGGCACCCCCACCCACCCCACCAGCGCCTCCTCCCCCTGTCCCTACACTGCTCCCCCCTGCGCCCCCTCCACGGGGTCGCTTGGGAGCAGGGCCTGGGGCAGAGTCAGGGGCGGAGTCTGAGCTCACATCCTCTCCATCCCCCTCTCCCTCCCCAGGCTCTCCTTCCCCCCCACTCATCGTTGTGGTCTGATCTGACCCAGGCATCGGCCGCCTCACACGCTGGGCCCTGTGGAAACAAGTGGTTGAGGTTAGAAAGCACCAAGGATAAGGGGTTTAGATTTTAAACTTCAGAGAATTAAGAGATCAGGGAAATCTTAATGATGATACCTAATATTTATTACATACTGACTACACGCTAAGCACATTGTTAAGTATTTTGCACTGATTGCCTCAAATTATACAGATCCTACGGACACAGGTAATTATATCATCTCTATTTTATGGTTGAGGAAACTGAGGCTTAGAGAGGTTAAGTAACTAGTTTGAGACCATAGTCTCTTTGCCTCTCAAAGCGTGGTCCAAGAACCAGTAGCACAGCCTTGTAGAGACGCAGAATCTCAGGCCCAACTTGTGACCTACTGAATCAGAATCTGCATTTTTAACAAGACTCTCAGGTAATCTGGATACACATTAAAGACTGAGTAATGCTGGACTAGGAGGTGATTTAATTCCCAGCAGTGTAAACTCAGAGCTCATGCTCAAAAAGCACTCTACTGTTCTAACTTCTAGAAAGTTAGAAGATGAGCTATTTCCTTAAGTACAGTAGTACAAGCTACAGTTTACATCCATGACCTCCAGGCGTGACAGTGAGACTGTGATCAGCACTCAGGATGCTGAGGCTTAGAAGCAAAGACAGCCCAGGAGTCTGACCCACGGATCTGTCCCATCAGCACCGCTGCCACCTTCTTCGTGGCCCCCGAACCTGTGCATGGCCTGCATTCGCAGCCCCTCCTCAATGCTGGAGCTCAGCGCCTGCTGGTTGTGCAGGCGGCTGAGGCGGATGAGCACCCTGTCTTGGTGGGCTTCATATTCCTCCCGGCTGGGGTAGATCTTAGAGATCAGAGCATCGAAGTTGGGGTCTGGCCGCAGAGACCGCTTGGATACCAGCTTCTTTCGGCAGGTAGGGCACTCCTTGTTCCTGGTGTGGGAGAAAGGAGTCCCTGAGGAGTCAGTCACCAGGGCATGGAAGGTCCAACTCTTGTCCCCCTCCCCCCATCTCAAACCTGTCCCTCCTGTTACCCGCTGCGCAGGGCCGTGACAATGCAATCAGAGCAGAATCGGTGGAGGCACTCCTTGGTTGTCATCGTATTCTTCAGCATGTCCAGGCAGATGGGGCACATGAGCTCTGAATGCAGTGACCGAGGGGAAACTGCAATCTCTGTGCCATCCATGATGGCTTCCTGGAGGCGTCGATGAGTGGAAAGGTGGTGGGTGGGTTGGGGGGAAAGGGGTTTTAGAAACAAGTGGTCCATGAAATTGGAGTCTTGAGAAATACAGTGAGATGTCCGAATCTGGGTACCTCACGTTGGCCACTTGAGGAAATTGGGAATTCTAAGAGTAGGAGCTTTGGAATAGGAGGATCTGAGGTTTGGTGATAGGCCTGGGGATGGGCGTGGCACAGATTTTCCATCTGTGGAAGACCTACTTGGTCAACAGAATTTCTTACAGTGCAGTCCTGGTACTACCTATATCAGAATCCCCTAGGATGCAGGTTAAAAATGCAGATTCTGGGGCTTCCCTGGTGGCACAGTGGTTGAGAGTCAGCCTGCGGATGCAGGGGACACGGGTTCGTGCCCCGGTCCGGGAGGATCCCACATGCCGCGGAGCGGCTGGGCCCGTGAGCCATGGCCGCTGGACCTGCGCGTCTGGAGCCTGTGCTCCGCAGTGGGAGAGGCCACAACAGTGGGAGGCCCGCGTACCGCAAAAAAAAAAAAAAAAAAAGCATCCCTTTACTGTATCACAATGTTACAGGTAGGGCCAGCGGGAATTCCATTTTTAATAAACTCCCAAGATGAGTCTTAAATGCACTGACCTATGATGCGGACCTGAGGAACGGGGAAGGTAATTTCAGCCTGTTTACTATCTTTCAAATGAAGATAGTAATACTTGCTCTACCTCTCTGGCACGTCTGTTTTGAGGATTAAATGAGATAAATGTGAAAACGCTTTGAAAGATTAAGGTAATTCAAAGGTAGGGCCAGGGAGTGTGAAATCGGGCAGAATGGGGCAAGAAATGGAAGAGGCTGTGAGATGGGGGTCTGGGGATGGAGGGGTCTGGGGAAAAGGAGTAAGTTGTAAAGGGAGAATCCCTGTCACCTGAGGGGTCCGGTGGAGCTCATACAGACTCAGTTCCCACGTTTTGCTGGCATTCTGGGCATTCGCCGGCGTCGTCATGGTGACCGGGCACAGACCCCCACGAGGGCTCCACCGCCGGGGAGGAGGAGAGGTAGGCTGGGGAGTGGGGGAAGGGGGAAGGGGAGGAAGGGTGTTAGGGGGGCCGCCCCTCGCGGAGACCCCGCCCTCCCTAGGCTCCCTCCTCCGCCCCCCACTCCGCGCCGGCGCGGCCCCTCACCAGCTTCCAGCTGTCCGCGCTCCCGCCGCCACAGCGCCTCTTCCGGGGCCCGGGCTCCCCGGCCGAGTTCGCTCGGTCCGCAGCCGCTGCTCAGACAGCACCTCCCGCTGCCGCCGCCGCCGCCGCCATGGCCCGGGCGCTGGGGCCCTACGTCACTTCCGCCTGCCCCTCCACTCCACTCCACCCCCCGCCGGCGGAGACGTCACCCGCCAGTCGCGGCGCGGGTGGGACGCGACGTGGATGCCCAGATTCCCCACGGCCCCCGCGAGCAGCCGGCGTCCCCGGAGTCCCACGCTACGTGGAGACCGCAGTCTCCGTCCCCTGGCCAGCACCGTCGCGCGGCCGACCTCAGCCACTGTCCCCTTCCAAGGCCCCCACTCGGGGCCTCCGCTCTGGAGGGCGGGGCCTGGGATCTCTCGGACCCCGGGAGGGGACAGAGGGAATTGGAAAAGGGGCCACCTCCCCCATTCCGCGTCCCCTGGCGGCTCTGGGGAAGGGCGCCCCTCCTCCCCACACACAACTTCTCCATAACCCCAGCCCGGGATTCCGGGGAAAAAAAGAGTTGCAGAGGAGCCTCTGCCGTTACGGTCCTTCAGTCCTGTGAACGCAACTAAGTTCCGACGCGCCCGGGATTCCCTTACCACCCTGGTGACCTGCTCCACCCTCCGCTTTGGCTCTCCCTAGACCCTCCGACCCGCTCTCCCTTCGAGGTTTGGGGGCGACGGCTCGGGACGTCCAGACTCAACTCTCGGCCAGAGCTAGAGACTCGAGAATTGCGTTTGGACAATCAAGAGCCGCGGCCCGGGGCGGGGGCGGGAGGCACACGGGAGGTATGGGGGAATGGAGACACCACGCGGAAGCAGGGACACACACACACACACACACACACACACACACACACACACACACACACAGACAGGATGGGGCCCCTATCGGGGAGCGGTTGTGCGCATGTAGGTGGGGGGCACAAGGGGCCGAATGTCTGGAGTGGGAAGTGGGCAGAAGTCTCCTCCAGGACTTCCCAGTAAAGGAAGGGGACCGGGAGGGAAGAGAAGAGGAAGGGGCAGAGCGATCCCCATTGAGGGCAGGGGATGAGAGGGATACGGGGGAAAAGAGACCGTGATGGGCGTCTGTCTCCTCCAGCTTGAACTGGGGCTCCCGGACTTGGGCTGCAACTGCCAGGGGGTGGCCTCTTTCTGGGACAAGGCAGCAGTGGGTCCCCTCGCCCCCTCCCCCAGTTCCCCCCTACTTCCCTGTCCTCTCCTTCAGTCCGTGGCCAGTCCTTATGTGGGCTCCAGAGTCGATTAGCGCGGACCCCCTCCCCTTCCTCCTCCTCCTCCCAGCCCCCTCCCTCCCTTCTGCTCTCCTCCAGCCCCTTTCATCGGCTGGCCCATTCCCCTAATCCTGGCCCCCTCCCCTAATCCCCCCCATCCGACCCCCGGCCGGCTGCAGCTATTGTAAGGTGGAGAGAAAGGGGAGGGGGGGACTCAGAGAAAGGAGAGGGGTGGGGGAGGGCCACCTGTTCCAAGACCCCCTCCCAAGGATAGACTGGATACTACGATGGGGCCATGAACAAATCACCCTTGGGGACCATAAGAACCCAGGGAATTGGGGGAGGGGACTGGGGCTGCAGGATCAGTGGAAGGGGGTGGGGCAGAGAGCCCCTCCCTCCAAAAGACCCAGAGTGTCACGCACACACAGTGACACACACTCTCTCCTCTCATACCCGGCGGCGGGGGTTGCCCTGGGAGACCAGGCAGTGAAAGGGAACAATCCTTCGCGAAAGGGAAAGGAGGGGGAGGTGGCGAAGGGTCTGAGGACTTGGACACAAGAAGAACCGGAGGTGGCAGGGAAGAGGATTTGGAATTTATTAGGGTCACAAGCACCCCTGCCTCCCATATTCAGCATTCCTGAGCCATACACTGCCACCCCTTTTGTAGCCTGGGAACTCAGAGTCCTCATCAGCAGGAGGCCCGGCAGAGTGGTGGAATAGTGAGCAGAGTCCGGGGTCCTTGAGGCAGTTACATGAAAAGACCTCCTGGGAGGGGCAGAAACATTTGGACAGATGTATAGGTGGAGACAAATGGGCTGGGGGGGAGGCATCCACTTCTGTCCTTGGCCTATGGGAACTTCTGCCCTTCCCTCAGTGGCTCCAGACTCCCCTCATTTGCTTTCTGGGTTCCACTTCTCTGCCCTCTTCCTCCCCCTGATGGCCTCATACCAGTGACTTCCACTGACGCCCCTGTGATGTATCCACTGTCTTCAGATGCCAAGAACGCGACCACATCTGCCACATCTACGGGAATGGTGGGGAGAGGGCAGAATCCTACTCACTCTCACAGACCCAAAGTAGCCTCCTACCAGAATCATCCCTCCCCCAACCACCAATCCTGGTGAGACCCTCTCAGATACCACAGACCTCGGGATCTCTTCATTCAGGCCCCCTCTGCACTCACCCTCAGGGTCCCCCATATGTCCCACTGGGATCATTCCAGTCACCTGTAAGGAAACACTCGTGTGAGTGAAGGTTTTTTTCATGGTTTTTTTTTTTTTTTTGTAGACCGAGTCTGTGACTTTTTTTGGTCGTCATTCCTTATACGCTTGCTGAATATGCCCCTCACTGGGCCCAGCATCCTCTCTCTGAAGCCCAGAGAGGTTGGCTCTCTGAATGATTCTGCCCTTCACCCACAGTCTCCTACCTTGTCCAGTACTTTCTGTGGCACTTTCTGTGTCATGGGTGTTTTAATGAACCCTGGGAGGACAGAGTTACAGCGGATCCCATGTCTGTGGAAAGGAGAGTGGCTGCTGACTCCAGAGAGGACTGAACACTGACCCTCCCTCAGACCTTCCACATGGCCCCAGGTGTCTGACCAACCGTCCAAGCTCCCGGGCTGCAGTCTGGGTCAGCCCAACCACTCCAGCCTTGGATGCTGCGTAGTTTGTCTGTCCCACGTTCCCCACCTTTGGGTGAGCCAGAGATTGGGGTTAAGCTGGGAGTCCTAAGGAGGGGCTCTCCTCTCTGTGCCAACTTGGCTGGCTGACCTCGTCCCAACTCAACCTGACCTTCCCTACGATGCTACTGATGTTGATGATGGAGCCAGGACAGCCGCTGGACACCAGGGCTTGGGCTGCAGCCTGAGTGACTAGAAAGATGCCCTGGGGGTGGGGAGAGAAAGTAACAAGGCAGAAAGGATCAGCAGGGGTGACACTCCTCCAACTCCCTCCCCAGGCTAGAGGGCCCAGAAGTCATGGGTTCAGAGATCACCACCTTGAGATTGACAGCTATGACTTTGTCCCAGTCATCCTCAGACATTTGGAGCAGAAACTCATCCCTGGTGATGCCCGCACAGGACACAACGACAGATGGCGGGCGAGAAAAGCAGGCCTATGTAAGGGGTAGGTTACACACCAAAAAACCTTGTAGAGCCGAGGGCACTGGAGGCAACGTTAGGGCTTTAAAGGGGGCGACGTCGTCTCGCTTTTTCACCTGCACTTGATCCAGCAGGCGCCTGACGGCCCCGGCCTCGGACACGTCAGCCTGGAAGGCTGCATGGGCCCCGCGGGGTGCCCCCTCGTGGCTCCCCGGCCCTCCCAGCAGCCGCACCGTCTCCCGTGCCGCTGCCCCGTCCAGGTCGCAAGCGGCCACAGTGGCCCCCTCAGCGGCCAGGCGCACACCTACTGCTCGGCCGATGCCACTACCAGCACCTGAGATGGGAGAGAACATGCGGGAGGGGGGGAGGGAGAAGTGGGCAGGGGTCAGAAGTCAACAGGGCGCAAAGTTAGTAAAATTCGGACCACAGGCCACAGCGGTTGTAGAGTCCGAGGGCGCGCCCCGACGTCACTCTAGCACACCAACCCACCCCGGGAGAGGACACCCCCCCCCCCCCCCCAACCTGTGACCAGAGACAGCGCGAAGCGAAGCCGGAGCTGAGACGCCATGGCGGGTGGCGAGTGGGCGGGCCCCTAGCGCTGAGCCAATCCGAGCGCAGAGGGGGCGCGGCGAGAGCAAAGCCGGACCAATCGAAGACCCGCCAGCGTTAGGCCACTGGCGGCCACCCGCGCAGGCAGACCTCCAACCGCGGGGGCGTGGCCAGACACCAAAGCTTGGGGGCCAGTGGAGCCGGGAGAAGAGGGGGCCCCCATTCCCCCCAAAAAGGACAAAGACTGCGCGTGGAGCGGAAGATCCAAGGATTTTATTTCCGGTCACCACCCCTCCTTCCCCATTCAAACAGTGATATAAAAGAATACAAACAAAAGAAAAATCAGGCCATGAGAGTAGCAACTAGCCCCCCTCCCCCCCAATCACTCCCAAATCAGGACACACGATTGATGTTTATCCCCGACTTCTGCTACCCACTTCAGGGCTCTGGTCTTCCCTGGAGTTTCCACCAACCGGTGGGAGAGAGGGAGGTGGACCCTGGAGAAGCCAGTGTGTGGCAGCTTGGTCCTCTGTGAATAGGTGGGGTGGGGGATATGGGGTAGGCTGCCGTGACTCCTCTCTCTTCCAGCCTTCTTCATGGCCCCACTTAGTCCCCAAACCCAACAACATGGTCAGCACATGCCCAACACTATGGTCCCTCTGGGCTGTCATTCTCACCTCTGCAGCCCCTGTAAGACTGCCAAATCTTGATAGCTTTCAAGACAAAGTCGCCACCTCCCTAGGATACAACTCCCTCCTTTGGCAGATGTCCCAGGCCAGGGCCCCCAACTTCCACAGACCCCTGACCTGGAGGGTTTAGAGGCTAGAGGTTTGGGGCTGGGGTGGGGCTGGTTTACCTCACCTCTCACTCAAGGTGGGCAATCAGCACCATCATGAAAACTCCCCCCAGCAGCCCCAGCACCTCCAGAAGTGATTGCAATGGTGATGCCTCCCTCAACAGCTCAGGCAACACTGACACCGTTGCTACATAGATAAAGCCACCTGCAGTGAATGGCAGAACCCAGCCAGGACCTGTGCCACCTGCAACTTCACTGCCCACTGCCCCTCCTTCAGTTAGGAGGGCACAGGCTGTGCCTGCCAGTGCCCCTATTGCCGTCAGTAGTTGTAGACGCATCGCCTGGTGGGCAGAAAAGAGAGAGAGAGGCACTCACCAACATCTAAAGGTTATCAGTGGTTTAGATGTGGCTGGAGGGGTATAAGTGTACATGGATAAGATGCATGTCTTTAGAAACTAAATAGTAAGGCAAAAAGAAGGGGATCTAGAATAGACATTTTCTGAAAAATCTTAGATCAAAGAGGTCCTTTCCACAGACCTTCTGACTCAATAGGTCAGGGTCAGGGGCATGGTGTGAAACACCCCCAGAAAACATTCAGATGGCTATGGACCACAGTTCAAGAACTACTGAGCTACAAGACAAAGAAACAGAACTTCTTCCGCCTCGTTTCTAGAGGATCTGTTGTTAACAATACAGGCATACCTCGGAGATATTGTGAGTTCAGTCCCAGGCCATCACAATAAAGCAAGTCACATAAGTCTTTTTGGTTTCCCAATGCATATATTTACACTATCCTGTAAGTATGCAGTAGCATTATGCCTACAACGTACGTAGCTTAGTTAAAAAATACTCTACCGAGGGCTTCCCTGGTGGTGCAGTGGTTGAGAGTCTGCCTGCCGATGCAGGCGACGCAGGTTCGTGCCCCGGTCCAGGAAGATCCCACATGCCTCGGAGCGGCTGGGCCCGTGGGCCATGGCTGCTGGGCCTGCGCGTCTGGAGCCTGTGCTCCGCAACGGGAGGGGCCGCGGCGGTGAGAGGCCCGCGTACCACACACAAACAAAATACTCTACTGATAAAAAATGCTAACCATCACGTAAGCCTTCAACAAGTTGCAATCTTTTTGCTATAGTAACATCAGAGATCACTGATCACAGATCAACGTAACAAGTATGATAATAACGAAGTTTGAAGTGTTTCAAGAATTACTCAAACTGTGACACAGACATGAAGTAAACAAATGTTGTTGCAAAAATTGTATCCATAGACTTGCTGAAGCAGGGTTGCTATAAATTTGTAAAAAACGCAATATCTGCTAAGTGTAATAAAGGAGTGCAATAAAACGAGGTATGCCTGTAGTACAACTTGTTCGGAACTAACGGGTGGCAGTCTGGGTTTGGAGTGGGTTAGCGGGGGATAAAAGGCTTGAGGCAACCATGTTTGGTGCACACCATCACCAACCTGCTTTTTGCTGCAGCCAGACTGGACCAAGATGGCAAAGTCCCCGACTTCATGGGGCACTTCATGTAGCAGAACAGTCATTGTGGTCAGGATCCCCAGTCCCCGACCCCCTCGAAATGAAGCACCAATGGCCAGACCATCCGTGAAGTTGTGTGCCAGGTCAGCAGCCAGATTCAGGTACCCCGATACACGTAGGTCTTTTACAGGAGAAAAGGAAGATTAAACAATTAGAGGTATTCATCACCCCTAGTCTCAGCCCTGATCAGCCCCCCAGAGACCACTTCATATCCAGCCTCAGTATTTTCCAGACACCTGTGATCACCCACAGTGTTGTTCCATGTGATTCATGATGATGCCCCTTGCCCAAGCGTATGCAACGCTGGCCCTCACCTGAACCTGCTTTTTCCTCTTCAGAGTTCTGAGGTTTCACTGGCCTGTCTTTGGACCTTGTGCTCCCTCCTCTGCTTTTCCTCGACCCCCCTGCTTCCTTTTCTTCTTCCTCTGAGCTCTGTTTCTCCTTTGAAGGACACCCTGAGGGAAGAAAGCAGTTGGTAAGAGTGGAGAACAGAGATTTGCCAATATGTCCTCATAAGGGTAGTCTTCTCCCACCTAAGAACCATAAAATGAGGAGATTCAGAGATGGAAAGGTGGCTTTCACGAAAGTTGTTCCTGGGCTCACCCTGTCTTCCATGTGTGTGACCGTGAGCGTGTCCATGTCCGTGTCCATGTCCTCCTTTTACATGTCTCACAAATTTCTCCACCACGAGAAAGGCGACAATTCCACTGAGGACCCACAGTCCCACAGACAGAATGGGGCCCTGGCCTAGGAATGGATACATTGAGACATTAAGGGAGATTTTTTTTTTTTTTTTTTTTAAGGGAGATTTTGATTTCAGACTCTTCCTCCCCAAGCACAAGAGAAGAATAGGGAGGGACAGACCTTCCCCAGCACCCCAACCCCACGTCTTCACCTGCCCCTTCCTCACCACTGTGGGAATGTCCATGTCCAGGCTGCTCCAGAGGGTGGTGAGAATGAGGTTCTGGAGGAAGGGAGAGACAAAGCCAGATGAGGAAATACCCCAACCAAGGGGTGTGTATTTGGCAGAATATTGGAAGGTCAGGGATCACAAAGGGGAAAGAACCCTCTTGTCCAAAGCATGAAATACATTAAGATTTAAGGTAGAAGCTAGAGATCACTTACCCAGAGCATGAGGGATGAGGTGCAGGAAGGCATCTCCCAAGAGCCCACCCGAAGCAAAACTCAGCAAGATCTGGAGCAGAGAGCGGTGCCGAGGGGAGTTTGACTCCACGGGGATAAGGAAGAGGACGAAAAATGGAGCTGCAGAGATCAGCACTGTGGCCCCCAGTGCCTGGCGAGGGAGAGTCAGGGGTCAAGTGGTGTGGGGTTTCCCAACAATCCCGAACCAGTCCCCCTCTGCTCCATCCCCGGGGGACTCACATAGGCCCAGAGAGTGACAGTGTCCAGGTTCTGTTTGATGCCTGGAGCCCCAGACTCCTCATAGATTGCATGGCTGTGCTCATGATCATGTCCATGTCCTCGGCGGTAGACGCTCTCATGAGAGTGGCCATGACTATGGCCATGGTGCAAATCCTCATGCGAATGTCCATGGTCGTGACCGTGGGTATGCCCATGCCAGATGCTCTCATGAGTGTGGCCAGGGGCATGGCTGTGTCCATGGTGGAAATCCTCATGTGAGTGCCTGTGGCTTTGGCCCTGGAAGTCCTCGTGCAGGTCTTCGTACAGGTCGCCATGACCCCCGTGTCCGGCCACTAGCAGCCCCAAGGCCGCCCAGGTCAGCAGTCCCACGGCCACCCAGTGGGGGGCCCCCAGGCCTCTGGCCATCACGCTGACCAGAGGGACAGAGATAGTGACTCCACTTGACCCTCAACTCTATACCTATGAGGGGTCCGCTCTACTCCGTTCGCGCCCTCCGTCCACTTCTATGGGCTGCTTCCCCATTCCATCCTGTCCCCACCCACATTGTTCCCAAGACTCGTTTTCTTTATCCGGAACCCCATCCCTGATGCAGGGCCCCCGGGACACCGCTCTAGGCTTTGATCCTCCACTATATGGACTCTCTGCGTCCTCGTCTCTACGACCCACTAAATGAAGAAAAAGGCCTGAAAAAGACGGTAGGGAAAAACAGGGAATTCTCACCGGCTCCGGGATCCTCTCCTTTCCCGGTTTGCTCGGACGTGGCAGTCCCGCCTCTAGCTCCCGCGAGAACAGGGAGTTCCGTTCTACCTTGGTCCCAGTACCTTTACCAATATGGCGGCACTCCGGTAGTGGTGAAGCCGTCTAGCCCTGGCGCGCATGCGCGGGTGTGGAGGTTATTTGAGGGGACGCTGGGCTAGGCGGGTTAACAGGCGGGAGGAGACCGCCTCCTCCGTTTCCAACCAGACGAGGAGGCGGGAACTAGCACGGAGACTTCCCGTCTATACCAAGATGGCTGCCACATCGGCGCTGTCATTTTGCTACAGCGCAGAGCGAAGCGCTTAATTCGACCCGGTTAAGGCCAGAGACTTTTTCTCTGGGGCTTCCTCGTGCTCAGCTAGTCCAACGATCAATCCTTGGGAACCCCTGGTACCTCTTCGGTATTCCTACACTCAGCCAGGAATCATGTCTTGGGCTGCTCGCCCGCCCTTCCTCCCCCAGCGGCATGCCGCAGGGCAGTGTGGGCCGGTGGGGGTGCGAAAAGAAATGCATTGTGGGGTCGCGTCCCGGTGGCGGCGGCGACGGCCCTGGCTGGATCCCGCAGCAGCAGCAGCGGCGGCGGCGGCGGTGGCAGCCAGAGAACAACAAACCCCGGAGCCGGAGCCGGGGGAGGCTGGACGGGACGGGATGGGCGACAGCGGGCGGGGTGAGTGACCTAGCGGACGGACCGGCAAGCCAGTGACCGCGTTATCAGCAACCCCTTCCCCCCCCCTCCCCTGGTGTTCTTTCCCAGGCGCTCCCGCCCCCTTGTTTGTAAACACGCGTCCCCTCCCTCCCGAGGGCCTTAGTGCCCTCCCCCCGGGGCGGGGCGGGGAGGGGGAGCTTCCGCCCTCCTAGCGGTGGCCGCTTGAGGCCCTGCACTACGGAGGTCCAAGGCGTGGGACACTAGTCCTCGAGATTGAGGACTCTGGACGTTTGAAGGCAAATTCTCTGTCCTAGGAGGGGTCTCTTCTGCCTATCTCTTTTCTCTGCACGTTCTGGCTACGAGCTGGGAGTGGAGGGGCTGACTGGTCCACCCCACGTGCTGCCCCACCCACACGAGATGCGTCTGGCCTGGGGTGACCAAATGCATTGTTTGGAATTTGCCTCACCTGAACGATCATCCTCTGTCAGCCCCCTTCTCTCACCACGCTTAGGAGTTAAGCCGTTGTTTGACAGCAGGGTGTCTCTGGACTTGGGAAGGGGTGGGGTGAGGTGGGGGCGCGGTGGGGGGACCAGAGAGAGAATTAAAGGCTCCGGTTGGATGATCGAAGACTCATTTTCTCTTTTTGTCTCCTCTGTCTGTGTGTGTCTGTGCCTGTGTGTACCCCTCACCAGACTCCCGAAGCCCAGACAGTTCCTCTCCAAATCCCCTTCCCCAGGGGGCCGCTCCCCCTTCTCCTCCGGGGCCACCCTTACCCCCTTCAGCAGCTGCATCCCTTGGAGGCTCTGGGGCTCCACCCCCACCCCCGATGCCACCCCCGCCACTGGGCTCCCCCTTCCCGGTCATCAGCTCTTCCATGGGGTCCCCTGGTCTGCCCCCTCCAGCTCCCCCAGGATTCTCCGGGCCTGTCAGCAGTCCCCAGGTGAGAGGTTGTGACCCACTTACTGCCTCTCCACTTTCATTTCCTTGTTTTCCTGGTGACCTAGATCCTTGTGTGAACTTCCCCATGGTCCACTGACCTTCCAGGCCTGTGGTCCTTGTGTGACCCCTGGCATTTCTTGAGGTGACTGAGCTTTCAGTGCACGCCTCCTCCCCAACCCTGTAAAAGAACCCAGCTAATCTTGATGTCCCTTTCATATATCAGTGATTTTTTGCCCTTTTGGTTCCATCTACCCTTCTGAAATACAAGCCCTTCAGGGCCACTGTGTTGCACAATTTCAGGGGGACCTTTATGTCTCATCTCTTCGGGGTTGTACTCCAGGGGTGGCCCTTCCCGGGCACTGCAGTGTAAATAATGTCCTTTGTAATGTGCAATGCAGGGCCCTGCCTAGGTGGTAGGGAATGATGTCCCTCCCCTCTGAGAGATTATCCTTCCCAATGAGTCTCCCTGTGACTTCCCTATTTCCCCCAACCCAGATTAACTCAACAGTGTCGCTCCCTGGGGGTGGGTCTGGCCCCCCTGAAGATGTGAAGCCACCAGTCTTAGGGGTCCGGGGCCTGCACTGTCCACCCCCTCCAGGTGGCCCTGGGGCTGGCAAACGGCTATGTGCAATCTGCGGGGACCGAAGCTCAGGTATGGGGCTCAGAGGACCAGCAGAGAGGAAGAGAGCGTGTACCATTTACCATCACCTGTGGGATTCCCAGGGGCTCTTGAGGTTTGGTTAGAGCAAGTGAGCTGGGGGAGGCCTGATGAGAGTTAAGGACCCTGCAGCTCAGATTTGGTGTGGGGGGGTGGTCAGAGGGAAGAGGGGGCTGGCATAGGGTTTTTGAACCGTGAGAAGAGTGAGACTGGATCATGCCTCATGTCCTGGTTCCCCATCTCTCTCTTTGGCAAACACAGAGCAGACTTCAACTAAATTTGCTGGGGGGAGGTGGGCAAGAGTCCTAGTGGCACAGGGTCTGCGTGCAGTCTTACTGCTCTTCCTGTCCCCTCGCAGGCAAACACTACGGGGTTTACAGCTGTGAGGGCTGCAAAGGCTTCTTCAAGCGCACCATCCGTAAGGACCTGACCTACTCGTGCCGGGACAACAAGGACTGCACGGTGGACAAGCGCCAGCGGAACCGCTGTCAGTACTGCCGCTATCAGAAGTGCCTGGCCACCGGCATGAAGAGGGAGGGTAAGGGCCTGCCCTACCCAGGCCTCCCAGTCTACCCTGTGGGAAGAGAGGGAGGAGGGGGAGGGAAGACTGCAAGGACTATACCTCTTAGGAAGGCTGGACTCCTCTCTCTCCTCCAGAGGGCGATATTTGATTCCCTCTCCCCTGCTCGTCAGCCCTCCTCTCTGGTACCTTGACCTGGTGCCTTGAGTTTCCTTCTTAATGGTTTTGCTTCTGTGGCCTCTGCCCCTCCCTGGTCTGGTGCTGGGGTAGGATAAGTTTTCCTTCCCCATGATGGGTTTCTCTAGCTCCCCTTCTCTAACCTGAGTAATTCTTCCTCATTTTGACCAAGTGCTTCCACTCTGGTCTCCATCTCCCTATTATCTGTGTTCTCTCCTCCAAACTCTGGGACTCTACCCTCTTAAGCTGCAGCCTTTACTGAAGACCTCAGGACTTCTTCTTCTTTTTTTTTTTTTTAATCTCTATCTTTTCTTCTTAAGCTTGATTCTGGAATTCTGAGAGAGATACTTTAGGGAGTATATGTTGGTCACATCCCTCATTTTAGAGAAGATGAGCCTGAAGCCTGGCTTTCCCAAGGTCATGCAACAAAAGAGTGGCAGGTCTTGGATCAGAACCCACACCTCTGAAGACCCAGGCCGGTGCTCCTTTTCCTGCTTTTTTGTTGAGTCAGAAGAGCACCGGATTTGCCATCAGGCACGCTTAGATTTGGACATACGACTTGCCATGTATTGTGTGAACTTGGGCAAGCTGTTTAATGAACTGCCCCCAAATCGTTATTTTAAAAAATGGGGTCAAGAGCTCACAGGGTCGTTATGAGGTCGTTATGACACTTGAGTGAACGTGAAAGTGTGCTTGGCACGTTTCCTAGTGTATAGTCGGCTCTCAGTTTAAATGCTAGCTTTCTCCGTAATTCCTTTACCCACCCTTTTACTTCTTCTGGGTTTATTTATCTGTTCTTTTATAAGTCCTGCTTCTGGACTGCCACAAATATGCCATGGTTTCCAGTGACTTCCCCAATTTCTATAAATATCTCCTAAGGGCCATGAGACCCTGATAAGACCCTAAGGACATTTTGGAATCTCCTCATGGCTGGCTGCTGACTTTCTACTTTTTTCTCCTTCCTCCTTCTCCTTCAGCGGTTCAGGAGGAGCGTCAGCGGGGGAAGGACAAGGATGGGGATGGGGAGGGGGCTGGGGGAGCCCCCGAGGAGATGCCCGTGGACAGGATCCTGGAGGCAGAGCTTGCTGTGGAGCAGAAGAGTGACCAGGGCGTTGAGGGTCCTGGGGGAACGGCGGGTAGCGGCAGCAGCGTGAGTGCTGGGGTCAATCTACTCTTCTTCCTGATGGGGGTGGGGAGGCGGGAGTCTAGGTCTGTTCTATCTCCCCCTCCCCTCCCTTCCCCTCACAACCCATCTAACACTGCCGGGGACCGGAAGTGCCGCCAAACAAGGTCTCTTAGACATCTGAGGTAGGTGTGATAGCATCCTCCGTCCCCACTCCCAAAACAATCCACTCACAGAACCACAGGCAAGTCCCAAATTAATAATTGTTTTCCTGAATGCTAGAAGAGGAGGAATTGGTTCAGGTGGGGCTTGAAGAGAGACTACAAATAAGGAGGGGGTGTCAAAAGCCTCTTATGGGGTTGGGGGGGCTCCCAGTGTACTTCCAAACCTATAACTCTCACCCCTCCTCCCCTGCAGCCAAATGATCCTGTGACTAACATCTGCCAGGCAGCTGACAAACAGCTCTTCACACTTGTTGAGTGGGCAAAGAGGATCCCACACTTTTCCTCCTTGCCTCTGGATGACCAGGTCATACTGCTACGGGCAGGTCAGTGACCTTGGACTCCTTGAATCTCTTGTCATTTGACCCCTCTTGGACCTCCTGACCTTCAGGGACCCCAGCGGCCTTACCTTGCATACTCAGAGAGCCAGTCTCATTGACCTCGCCACCCCTTCTTCTCTTCCCCTGATGTGCTTTCAATCCCATGGCCTGATCCCTGGCTCGTCACCCTTGCCGCCCCCCACCCCCAGGCTGGAATGAGCTCCTCATTGCCTCCTTCTCTCACCGATCCATCGATGTCCGAGACGGCATCCTCCTCGCCACAGGTCTTCACGTGCACCGCAACTCAGCCCATTCCGCAGGCGTGGGAGCCATCTTTGATCGGTCAGTGGCCCTCGGCTGGGCTGGCCTGTCGGTCGAGGGGGTGGGGCTATAGGCTGGTCCGTGTCCAAGGCTGGCTGAGCTGTGACCTTTGAGTGACCTGCAGGTCCCTCTCCAGGGTGCTGACAGAGCTAGTGTCCAAAATGCGTGACATGAGGATGGACAAGACAGAACTTGGCTGCCTGAGGGCAATCATTCTGTTCAATCCAGGTAAGAGGAGGATTACCCCCGTCTCTCAAGACCAAGGCAGCCTTGGAGCCTCCTCTTCTTCGGAGACTCCTAAGTTACCCAGCTATCCCCCTCAACCTAGAAATCTCACAGCTGACAAAGAAGAACCCACATCTGCTGATAACATTCCCTTTGCAACCCCATCCCTCAAACCCATTGTGCCCTGCTTCCCTTGCCAGGCATCTGGTGAAGGGCGTGTAGGTGGGGCCCAAAAGGGACATCGTGTGGGCCACACCTCCACATTTGTCCTGATTTGATTTGCCCTCCTTCCTCTTCCTCCTCTCTTCCCTGCCATCCCAGATGCCAAGGGCCTCTCCAACCCCAGCGAGGTAGAGGTCCTGCGGGAGAAAGTGTACGCGTCCCTGGAGACCTATTGCAAACAGAAGTACCCTGAGCAGCAGGGCCGGTGAGGAGGCGCTGTGGGGCTGAGGGGCTGTGGGAACCGAGGCTCCTGCTGGGGTGGGGGTAGTGCCATGTGGCTCTAGCTCTCACTCCATGTCTCCCATTCCCTCCTCAGGTTTGCCAAGCTGCTCTTGCGTCTTCCTGCTCTCAGGTCCATAGGCCTTAAGTGTCTAGAGCATCTGTTTTTCTTCAAGCTCATTGGCGACACCCCCATCGACACCTTCCTCATGGAGATGCTTGAGGCTCCCCACCAGCTGGCCTGAGCCCACACCCAGACGTGTTCCTCACGCTTGAGGAGGGCACATGGGCAAGGGACTCTGAGCCTTGGGGCAGGGTGGGGAGGGACCATGTTCCTAGAATCTTGGTGGGGTGAGGAGCATAGGGCAGAACCGAGACCTCCAACGGGGGGTCCCTAAACCCTGCAAGGGTTTGCTTGACATCCCAAGTCAGAGGGGACCCCAGACCACTTTGAGGGCTGGACCTCTCCCTTCAGTGGCCTTGAGTCTCTGAATTTGTCTGGCTCTGCCATGATCTGGGGGTGCTTTCTTACCCCTGGCCTGGAACGGCCTCTCCTTCCCCCAGCACAGAGCACTGGCCTTGCTCCCAGGACCTGGCTCCCTTCTGGTCTTGCTTCACTTAGCCCCCCATCTGAAGAATGGAAATGGGAACTCCCGCAGAGATGGATATTGGGGGGCAGGCCCCCCAAATGGATGGACATGGGAGTAAGGCTCTGACAGGCCTTTCTCCAACCAAGCCTGGCAGATGGGGGCTTCTCTGGAATAAGGAGGGGCCCTGTCGCTGTCCCATGTCCAGAGCCCCCTCTCACGCTTCACCTTCTGCCGTCAGACTGAAAAAGAAAAAGGTGGTGGTGGCTAAGGGGTGGGTGGAGATGTAGGAACCCATGTGCTATTTTTAATTTTCTCTGAGGATAGAGACTTGCAGTTAGACTCAAAGAAGTACTGTACTTTCCCAGGTTGACTAAGAAATGCCAGTGGTGGAGGTGGTGTTTGGGAAAGGCAGGTCCCTGAGGTGGTCTGCGGGGCTGGCTCTTCAGCACTGGCCTTCCCGGCCCCCTCCCCCACTCTTCCCGTCTGGCTTGGGGAAGGGGCCTGGGCTGCGAGGGCGGGGTGGGGGGAAGTGGCTTGGTGAGTAGTCCTCAGACCCTTCCCCTCCCAGCTCTCCCCCCAGCCCGGGGCACACACCTTGTAGGCTGGGGACACAGGCTCCTGGCCTCAGAATTGAGGGGAGATGGCCCGCCTGCAGAGATGGGGTGCTGGGGCTGCATGATTTTTGCCCTGCGGCTCTTCTCTCCGGGGTTCCCTTACCCTCTCTTTCACTCACATAAAATCGCTTTCAAATTAAAATCGCTGTTTTCTGGACTGAGGTGACTGTATGGGGGGTGGGTGGGGGCAGCGCCGCACCGGGCCGCGTGTGGGAGGGTATCCGGTCGGGAGCTCCGGACCGGCTCCCTGGACGCCGCCGCCGCCGCCGCCTAAGTTCCCTGGGGCCTCGGAGGCGGGCGCAGGGTGGGGGACACAAGGCGCGCTTTGTCGCGGAGGTGGGGGGAGAGGGTGTGCCAGCCTGGGGGCGGGGCCGGCCGGAGGGATGGGGGCGGCTGACTCTCAAAGGCGCCTTGTTCGCGGGCGCCCCCCCAGCGCCAGCGGGCGGCGGCGCCTCGGCTCGCTCCGGGCTTCCCTCCGGCCGCGCCTCGGGCTCCGGGCAGACCCGGCGCCGTGCCCGCTCGTGGGGGCGCACTGGGCGCCGAGCGCCGCGGCTTACTCCTGTGTTGCCCGCCTGGAGGCGGCCTCGTCCCCGAGTGACCCCGTTTCCCGTACTCTGCCAACCAGTGTCGGCGGCCCCCCGCGCCCCCGCCTCTCCACTGGGTGCCTTTCCACCTGGGCTCCTGGGCGCCGTTACGTCGTCCCCCTGCTTCCATCCCTTGGGACCTGATTAGCCTGTGTGTGGGTCTGTCGAGTCTCTGGCCTCCCGCCTAACGGCCCTCCCGCCTCGCCCCCCACCCCCGCTCCCCGCGGCCGTCGGTTGCAGGTCCCCAGTCGCTATCTATAGCCGTGTCTATAAATACCGTGCCCCGGGCCAGGCTCTGTAATTACAGCGGGCGGGCCGGGCCGAGGGGAAATAATTATGGAGACCCGACGGGGTGAGGGGAGGTAGCGACCCCCAGGCCCGCCTCTCCCCTCCCACTGTGCTGTAAATCCCGCCCCAGACTCTAATGAAAGGGGGCTCTGGGCCCCCAAGGGGGAGTAACGAGGAGGGGTGTTGTGACTGGACGTCTGGGCCCCCCCAAAGAAAGAGACTGGGGAAGAGATATTGGGGTTCCCGAAAAGAGAATCCTAAGGTACAGGCCACTGAGTCTCTGCGAGAAGCAGAGGAGAGCAGTCCGAGGGTCAGCGAGGGAGGGTTCCCACTCGCACCCCCACACCAGGTGGAGATCGGGGGTGGGGTTTCCCTCGGTGGCTGTGGGCGGGCGGCTGGAGGCAGGGGCTGGGCCGGGGGCGGGAGCGGGGTGGGGGCTCTGGGCTGCCGGGGTGGCCGGGGACACACAGGAGCGGCGGCCACCGAGGAGGGAGCAGCGCCGGAGCCCCGACGGCGCCTCGCTGCATGGAGCTGGGTCACTGAGAGCTGTCGCCACCCGGCAGCCTCCGACTTCCCCGGGACCCCGGCGTGCGAGCCTGCTCGCTATCTCCTGCCAGCGTCGGGGTGTCCGGCGCCTCCGGCGGTCCCTGGGACCTGGCGTTCCGGGCGCCAGCTATGGAGCGGTGCAGCCGCTGCCATCGCCTCCTCCTGCTGGTACCGCTGTTGCTGGGCCTGAGCGCGGCCCCCGCCTGGGCAGGTAAGGGGAGTCCCAGCGCCTGGGTCATCGGAATCTCTGCACACCTCGGGACAGGGGACAGCTGATGCCTGGGGAGCAGGGGGGAGCTTCTGGGTCCAAGAATGGGATTTGGGGGGGTCAGGGGTCCAGACTGGAGGGCAGGACACCTAGGATCCTTGGAGCCGGGGTGGGGATCTCTTTCCCTCCTTGAAGTGACTGGTGGAGGGCAGGTAAGGCTGAATGGCGGAGCATCCCCTGAGGGTGGTGAGTGGGGCTGGATGGTGGGGTCCTCCAGCAGGGCCACTGTGGTCCAGCTGGTGCTGGAGTCAGGGCTAGATGCCAGTGTTGATGAGTGAGAGGCGCATGTCTGTCTTCTGTCTTTCCGTCTGTATCTCTGGGGTGAGGGGGGAGCATCCTTGGTCAGAGCAGAGCCTCGAAAGTAGAGAAAGAAGGGATACCTGGACTATTTGTCCCATCAGCTTCCCCGACAGGATCCCCTTCCCCCTCCCCGTGCCCTCGATGCTGCCACGCGGCTGGCTCTGGGGAGCATTGGGGCTGGCTGCCAACAGGACGGCCGCTGGACAGGCCAGGATCAGGTGTCTGAGGCAGGAGCCAACTCTTTGCATTCCTGCCCCGCCCCTCCCCCTCTGGCCAGCCGGGCTCCCCTGGGACCCTGGCATCCACAATCCCAATCTTTTCCTTCTTTTTCCCAGGATCCAGAAGTCCTGGTTCCTAGGAAAGGGGGTTTAATGTTGGAGGGGAGGAGGCTGGGAGTACCTGGGTACTAGGCAGGCTGGAGCAAGCCCCCTCCCCCCGTGGAAACACTGGAGGCTGATTTGCATATAACTTGACTATTCATTTCTTCTCTGCTTTGGAGACAAGATGGTCAGAAAAGCAGCATAAAGGATTAGATTAGATTACAGAAGGAAGAACTTTCAAGATAGGAGGAGCGTGCGGCTCAGGGACAGAAAATTGAAGTGTGGGATGTCTGTAGACTCTAGGAGTCTTTTTTAGGGAGAAAAGGGAACCTTTAACATGGAGGCAGGGGGATGCCTGAGATGACTGTCTCTTATTTGGGGGTTGAGTGGGTAGAGGTGGGACTCTAGCGGGAAATAGGTTAGTGTGGAATTCATCAGAGTTAAGAAAGGGGTGTTTTGGGGTCCAGAGGTAGAGTGGTGGGGGTGATGGGGCCACCAGTGGGGAGACTGGGGCAGATTGAGGCCAGAGACAGTGGGGCACGTATGTAGCCTGAAGCGGGAAGATGGGTGGGCAGACCTGTGGGTAGGTTGTCTATAGGATGGAACTGTGCTCTTCTGGGGTTTGGTGGAGGGCGGGGCCCTCTGAGGTCCCCTTGGCCTGGGGTCTCTGTGAGTCTCTGTGTCTCTGTCTCACTTACCCTTCGTCTCTCAAAGCGGCCCTTGTGTGTTGGTGTTTGCGGAGCTGCCACACGTGGGGGCCAGGCTAGGGCAGGGGGGTGGGAGGGGGCAAGGCCGTGGTTTCCCGGCTCCTGGACTCAAAGGGCCTTTTCTCTGCCTGCCCACCCCACCTCACCCGCCCCACCCAGCTCTGCTCTCCTGATCACTCTGGCCCCTGCCCTGCCCCACACTTCTATGAGGGTTTTGCTGGAACTTTCTTCGGGATTTTTCCAATGGAGCTGATGGAGTGAGAAGTATGTGTATTGGGGAGCAAGTGAGGAAGAGGCGACCTCTGTCTTCTCAGGAGTTTGAACCCTCAGAAGCCGAGTTCTAGGGGGATAGGGCTGGTGGCCCGGGCCTTGAATCTTTGGACTGTGGCGGGAGGGGGGGTGGGGGGGTGGGGCGGGCACGGTCGAAGTTCCAGGTGTGGGGAGCTTGCCCGGGTTTTGGGCAAAGGACCCTGATGGGATCCACAGATGTGTGGCTCCAGGCCCTGGACCTGCTCCGGCTCTGCGTGGCAGCTTCAGGCTCCCCACCCGCCCCTGCACCCCAGCCCATCTCCCAAGCCAGGGGCACCAGCTCCTGGGGTGGCCCTTTCTTGTATCTCCTTCCTCTGCGTGGTCAGAGGTGTCCCCACCTCCCCAAACACGGGAACCCCAGCAGCTTGCAGTCCCCTCCCCACAGAGCTGCCTCTTTGTTCCCTCCCTCGTGGCCCCCCTGCACCTCCTGTGCCCAGGATGATCGTTTGCCCAGATGTTGTTTATGCTGGAGACATGGGACTGAGGCCAGAGACCCAGAGACCAAGAGACACGGAAAGGGAGGAAGAGAGGGAGAAAGGAAAAGTTGGGTAGAGTGTGAGGGAAACGGAGGAAGACAGAAGAGCCGGGGAGAGAGAAAGACCCACAGATACAGAGAGAGAGAGAGTAAGCGTGACAGAGCTAGAGTAAAGGGAAGGCAGAGTTGGGACGGAGAGGTTAAGAGAGAATAGAGAGAGATTCATAGGCTGAAAGACGGAGGTAGGGAGGGAGTGACAGAGACAGAGGCTGGGAGGCGGGGACAGTGGTGGGCACGGAGCTGAATACCGGCTCAGCGCTGCCCTTTTCCAGGTGACTTTCGTTTTCCATCCATTCAGGCCCCGTTCAGGAGCAAGTAAGGGAGAGGTGACTTTTATCTTCCAAGGAGTTTGAGCCCCAGGAAGCTGAGCTCTAGACCCCAAATGTCGCCTGTGTGGGCCCCCCTGAGAGTGTGTCCCTTCCCCTGACCCTCGTGGACTCTCCCAGGTGCAGCCCCTGTGGACGTGCTGTGGGCCCTGAGGTTCCCCTCCCTCCCTGACGGTGTCCGGAGGGCGAGAGGCATTTGTCCAGCTGATGTGGCTTACCGAGTGTCCCGACCCGCCCAGCTCAGTGCACCCACCCGCCAGCTCTTCCCAGGTATGGGTGACACGCTGGAGGAGGGAAAGTTGGCCGAGGTCACAGGGCAGGGTCCGGGATCAGACACGAGAAGGGAAGGGGTTAATGTCTCACTTTGCCTCTCACTCCACCTGTGTATGTCTCTCCGGTACCAGGAGGCTTTCCCAAAGACTTCTCTCTACTGACTGCTGTCCGGACCCGCCCTGGCCTCCAGGCTCCCCTCCTGACTGTCTATAGTGCCCAGGGTGTCCGACAACTGGGCCTGGAGCTCGGCCAACCTGTCCGCTTCCTGTACGAGGACCAGACTGGACGGCCTCAACCTCCTGCTCAGCCCGTCTTCCGAGGCCTCAGCCTAGCAGATGGCAAGTAAGTCAGTTTGCTCCTCTGGCCTGTCTGACCTACCCTTTCAGGAGCTCCCCTCTGGCCCCTGCCCGCAGAGCCCCCATGCCCTAATCTAGGAAACCCTGCCGACCCTGTGGGCCACCACTCACTTACCCACTGCCCAAACTTCTGCCTGGTCACTTCTAGCCCAGAGTTTGGGCTTTAGAGTTTAAATCCTTGCAAGTAGGACTAGCTTGTGCCTTGGGCAAGTTCCTTGACTTTTTTGAGCCTCGGTTTCTATGTCTGAAAAATAGGGATAATAGAATTGTGAGAATCAAATGAGAAAGTGATGGGATGGTGCCTGGTGTATTGTAAGCCCTCGGTACATGGTAGTTAACTGTGATTACTACTATTGTTATCATTGACTTGTCAACCCTTCCATCAAGGGCTGCTCAGCCCTCTTGACTTTCCCCCCTTCGGTCAGTTGCTTGAACCTCCCGCCTCCCTGTCCCTATGACCAGATGGCACCGTGTGGCTGTGGCTGTGAAGGGCCAGTCGGTCACCCTCATAATTGATTGCAAGAAGCGAGTCACCCGGCCCCTCCCCCGAAGTGCTCATCCAGTATTGGACACCCGAGGCGTGATCATCTTTGGTGCTCAGATCCTGGATGAAGAAGTCTTTGAGGTAACCAGAGCAGCCAGAGAGAGGAGTGACTTCTGGTCCTATGCCTTGTATCCACTCCCCTTCTGACCTCAGTACTCTGTCTTCCTATGTCCTACCCTTCACTTTTCCTTTCATAAATTTATATTTCCATTTCCTGTCTTCAGGGCTAATTTTTTTTTTTCTGTAGGAGAATTAGGTGCCCACTTATGTGGCAGGATTGTCCACAGTCACTTGTTCTGTCGCTCGGTTTTCATTAGTCCACCCGTCCGTCCATCCCTTCAACCGATCCATCGGCAGATCTTTTCACATCTATTCACCGACGCATCCATTCACACACTCACCCACCCACTCAAGCATTCAGTCTTGGATTCTCCCACCTGCTCATTCTTCCCCTGCTCAGTCACTCCCTCCTGTAAACCACCCATCTATTCAGCTATCCTTCCGTCCATCCATCCTCTTTAACCCATCCATCCACCTATTCACTCATCCATCCACTCACCCACCCCATCTACCCATGCATAGGATACATGCACGCATCTAGCAACTCATTTACCCACCGCACTCTCCACCCTACCATTTCTTCACTTCCATCCATCTACCTACATACTGTTTGTATCTACCCTGCACCTCCCATTTATTTACCCACCAGTCCACCCACACATACATTCACCATCCATCAACTCTCCCATTCAGTCAAGTGCTCGAGCCCTCATTCACCCACCCACCCATCTATCCATCCAGCCATCCATCTGTCCATTCACCCACCCAGCCAGTCAACATTTTCTGAACACCTGCTGGCCCAACACTAAGGGGGAACACAGAAGAATAATATCAGATCTCTATCATCCCAAGGAACTACCAGTTCCACCGTGGAGATGAGACAGTATCCCCAAACTAGAATACAATGCAGGGTGTGCTTATCACCACATGTGGGCACAAATAAATGCCACTGGAAATCAGAACTGTCTTCCCCCCATTTCCAGAGATCCTGAGACTTCTCATCGTCGCTGTCATTGGAAGGTCAAAGCAACTAAGGTTGGGCCACTGCCTCCAGAAACCCTTGTGAACAGGCTCATGCATGGCCACATGGGCAGGGTGTAGGCCAAGAGTTGAACTTACAGTTGGAAGGCTTGAATTCTAGTCCTGATTCTACCACTTCGAGTGACCTTGGGCCAGTCATTGTCTCTTTGAACTTTTACGAATGGAATGTGCTTGGGAAATAGGCATAAAGATCCTTGTCCTACTGACTTCAATCCTTGTCCAACTGTCCAGTTGTTGTGAAGGTTCAATGGGATTATGAATGAGAAGGTCCTTTGAAAACTGAAAAGCACTGTGCATATGGGAGGGCCGG
Source organism: Phocoena phocoena (assembly GCF_963924675.1). Taxonomy (NCBI): domain Eukaryota; kingdom Metazoa; phylum Chordata; class Mammalia; order Artiodactyla; family Phocoenidae; genus Phocoena; species Phocoena phocoena. Next base: position 64,382,062 of record NC_089228.1, on the reverse strand, counting down.
TAATGACCTTCTCCATTATATAGTCTTATCTCGGATTGGCCTCCGACCCCGTGTCCCAGACTCTACCCTGTGTCTCTTGGAAGCCCCCTCTGCCTCCCTCCATTGGTGTCCCTTCCTCTTGTCTTTGTAGGGTGATGTTCAGGAGCTTGCCATCGTCCCGGGGGTGCAAGCTGCCTATGAATCCTGTGAACAGAAGGAGCTGGAGTGTGAGGGGGGTTGGAGGGAGAGACCTCAGAGACAACAGTCTCACAGAGCCCAGAGATCTCCGAAGCAGCAACCACCAAGACTTCATAGGTCACAAAACCAGGAACCCCAGCGACAGGTGAGGGAGCTGGGTGAACCCCAAACTGCAGCACATCCCAGGGAGGGAAGACACCCTCACATCTCCCCAGGGGAATTCCCCCAATGTCCCAGAGCTCCCCATCCTATTTTGGGCTCCTGTTCTCCCCTCCCTTGTGCCCCTCCCCAGCTGTACCCTCTATTCCCATCACACCCCCCCACCCCCAGTCCTCATTCATCAACCTTTTTATTTTCATTTAAAAATAAAAAGTCGTCATGAAGAATTCGTGGCTGGGAGCCGTGTCCCCTCCTTGTGTCTCCTCCTCTGCTAGTCTTCCTGGGACTGTGCCCTTGGGCTTTCCATCCCCCTTCCTCGAATTAAGAGATTGCGAGACCATGGAGGGTGGGGGTGAGAGCTGGGGACGGAGGATGGGAGAGCAGAGGAGGAGAGAGACAGAAACAGGGAGAAAGTTGAAATGGTAAGACCAGGAGGGGAAAAGGGGAAGGAGTAGGAGGTAGAGTAGGTCTGTGCAAGTGTGGATACGGGGGCCCTCTCTCTGGCCCCCTGCACGAGGAGGTGCAGGATAAGGGACTGGGGGGGTGGAAGGGAAGGGAGGGTACGAATTGGGTGGAGTCTTGACAGTGACAGGGGTCAGTGGCCTGAAGATTGGAGGATCAATCTCTTAATCACGTCTGCTTCTGTCCCACGTGTGGGACCCACCCCCCTTTCCCACCACCCCTTCTCTCTCCTGACTCCCACCCCTCCTTTCATCCCCAACTCCCACGCCACCTCCTCACCTGCCTGCCCCCCCTTCCCACCTATTCCCACCGCCCCTTCCCTAACCCCAGTCCATTGAGTCTCTCTACTATGACTACGAGCCCCCCTATTACGGCGTGATGACTACGGTGACCACCCCTGATTATCAGGTAAACTTGAGGGACTTCTCCCGTTCCCCCCCCCGCCCAACCCCTTGCAAACATCTATGACACCTTCCTCCCCTCCCCACATGCGGGGACAGCCACCTTGTATTTAGACTGTGGGCGTTTCCTCACTGCCCCCTCCCGTGTCTCTCTGCTGCAGTGGCCTCCAAGCCCCAACCACAGGGCTCCCCCTCCCCCCAGGGGGCGTCGGACCCCTCCCCGAAAGCCTACCCCACCTGCCAAGAGATCAGCGGCTGGGCAGGCGTTCCCCTCTCGAAGTGGAGGTTCTGGCCCAGCTCGGGGCCAGCCTCCCCTCTCCCGGCGCCCAGCTCGGATGGCAGCTCCCCTCACTGCCCGGGCCCCCCCCAGGACCAGAGGCAGCGGTTACCGGCAGGTAGAGCCGGGGCATCCAGATCTCTGCCCCCAAACCTCTGTGACTTCGGAGATTCACTCTCCCCAAAGCTTCCCCCCCTCCTAAGGGGCTGCAAGATCTGAGATTGCCCCCACCCCCCAGCACAGACAGACACTGCCCCCCGGGGATGAACTGCTGCTTGGCCTCCCTTTCCGCTAACCTCTCTCCTTTCCTCCCGCCCTGTGCTCCTCTCCCCACACCTTCCCCCTGGGGTTAGGACCCCACCCCAGGTGAAGAGGAAGGAAACCTGGAGTCACACCCCTTGCCACCCACTGAGGAGGTAACTCCATCCCCCACCCTCGCCCTAGCTGGGTCGGTGGGCGTCTGTTACCCACTCTCCTTGCCCCATGTCATCTTGATGAACCAGCCCCTCCTCTGGCCGGAGGGCTCTTTGTCATCTCCATTCGTGTCCTTCTGTCTCCTGGTCACTCCGGACCTATCGGTCTGCTTTCCTCTTTCAGAACCTTCATTTTTCTCCAGTGTCCATGTCTCCTGCCATTATTCTTTGATTCTGGAGTAACTTCCTCTCCCTGTTGGTGTCAAATGGTTTTACTTTCTGTCATATTTCTGTTCCCAGGAGCCATTTTCTGTCCAATGCTGTCACTTTTCCTCTTCTGCCCCTCTTTCCATCCATTTCTTTGGTCATTCCTTGGATTCTTTCATCGATTATTATGTCCATGGACTGTCCACTCTGTGTCCAGCCCTCTGGCCACCCTTCTTGTTACCCATCATTTCTTCCAACCGGGCCCATTTTCTGGACCTCCCTCCACACTGGGGAGCTCTGATGGCCATCCCCCTTCTCTACAACGGCCCCCCTTGCTCTTCTTGGGAGGAAAACTCCAGTCCCTGTTACCCTTCAGAATCCTTTGGGCTGGAAGTTGTCACACCCTGGGGTCCAGGGAGAACCTCCTCTCGGCCCTAATGCCCCCATCTACCCCTCTCCCTCCCCATCCCCGGGAAGGAGCAGACAGATCTCCAGGTCCCCTCCACAGCTGACAGGTTCCTGACAGAGGAATATGGGGAGGGTGGCACAGACCCCACAGCAGGGCCCTACGATTACACCTATGGCTATGGGGACGATTTTCGCGAGGAGACGGAGCTTGGCCCTGCACTCTCTGCGGAGACAGCCCACTTGGGAGCCGTAAGTGAAAGGAGCTCCTCTTCCATCCTTGACTTCCAGTGGGAGCTACAAGAATCGCTTCCTGTTGTTTTTGATTGTTGTCTCTTGTCTGTGAGCTACTTCCCATTAGTGGTTTTCCATTTTCTGTTCACATAAGATGTATCTGTTGCTTGAAAACATTACTTCCTGCCTTCCCTTGCCAAAAGTCTTATTCTATGGATCCTTCTGTCCAGGGCAATTGGTTGTTGCTGTTGGGTTTTGTTTTTGTTTTTTCAATCCTATGGCCACTTTCTGTCTTTCTTGGTCATTTCCTGTCTCCATCAAGCTGGATTTTATAAAACTTTTGGTCAGTAAGCCCCTACCTTGTGTCCATTTTCAGTCTGTCTCGATCATTTCTTCTTGGTCGAAACAATTTCTTGTCCATGTTGCTGCCAAATGATCTAACTTCCTCTATCACATTTTCTAACCTACAGGCCACTTCCTGTCTGTCCCCTACTGTCTTCTCTCCTTCTCTACAATGGCTCCCCTCCTGTCTTCTCCAGTCGTGGCATCCGTTCTGGTGACTGTGTCAGATTGAACTGGAAGGGACTTATTCTTTGTGTTTTGGCTCTAGTTTTTCATGCTCTCTTATACTTTGATAATAAGCCGCTTCCTATGTGTCTCAGGTCATCCAAATCATAAAGTTTCCATGTGGGCCTAGATATTTATCACAGCCACTTCCTGTGTGTACTAGCCTTGATGTTTGTGTTTGCTGGAAGAATTGCCTTTCATTGTCATAATCCATTTCCCGGAGCTACTTTCTGTCTGTTTTGTGAGTTTCTTTTCTCTCTTGGTTGTGGTAGCCATGTTGTTATTGAAGGTCCACTTCCTGGATCCTCTTTCCTTGGCTGCTTCCTGTCTGTCCCACCACTTCCTGTTTATCTGGTTCATTTGCTAGCCGTCTTGGCCATGTTTAATTTTTCTTGGCCCTGGCATCATTCTTGCTTCCAAGTGTTTGTCCCTTTTTTCTGTCTCCCTTAATTGTGTCCCATGTTTTCAACCACTCCCTGTCAGTGGGGTATTTCCTGTCTACTCACTTCGTCTTTTGCCTCTACCCCGCTGCCTCATCCCACCCTCCCTGCTCTAATAATTCCACCCTTGGCCCTCTGCTGCCTTTCCCTTATGCTGCTTTCTGGAAATTTAGGGTTGATCTGGGATATGGGAGAGTTTGGAAATAGATCACTGTTGTTTGATCAGGATGGAGGTAGAAGGGGGCATTTTTTTTTTTTTTTTTTGAAGGGGGCATTTTGAAGATCTTTGTTGGGAGAGTTGGGGGGTGGTGGTGAATATCCTCCATTCTCCTTGTCCTTATCTTGGTTCTGGCCCCAGAGTTGGGAGTGGGCATCTGAGTGGACGTGTGGAAGAGAGGCGACGGGTGGGCTTGAAGTATAAATGAGGGTCAGAGGACGGGTGTAGCATCCTTGCTGGGAGAGGAACTGGGAAGACTTGAGGGGCTTGGCTCGGGGCTTGAGCAACTGAGCCCAGGAGCTGTATTTTTCCAAAGTCCAGTTATGCAGTCTAAGCTTGAGATATCTGCTCTCCAGATCTACTTACAGTATGAATGCCTAATCTCCAGGGAGTTTTAAACTTGTGAACTCCTTGAAACTCTAAGTAAAATTCTGTGCGTAAGGGCATACACTTTTTCTTTTCTGGAGAAAGACTCCATAGATTACATCAGATCCTCATATGGATGCGTGATCTTCCCCTAAACCCAAGTAAAAATCTATCCACAATCTTAGAGATGTTCTTATTTGGTGAGATGGGGTAAAGGTGAGGAAGTCGATGGTTTCTTAAGGTTCTCAGGGAGTTTGGGGAATAAGGTGCAGTCCTCCAGAAGAGGGTTTGGGAAGGTTGGGGGTTTGGAATCCCAGGAAGTGTCTGGGGACCTTCCTGAGAGAGGTTCTCAGGGAGATGAGGAGACTGTGTTTGTTGAGGTAGAGCTGGGAATTGTGGGGAGGGGAGCCCTGAGGTCTACCTTGGTAGACCTGGGAGGTCTGTGAAGAGGGAGTCTTAGAGGAGGAGGGGGGGACTTGGGGATAGGGTCAGGAGGTCTCCAGAGGACCTGAGACTGCCACCGGGATGGGGGCAGTCCTGGTGTCTTGGATGCTTACGGGCCCCCCTGGGGGTTACATATGTGTCTCTCTCAGGGTGCCCGTGGTCCCCGGGGGCTGAAAGGAGAGAAGGGGGAGCCTGCGGTGCTGGAACCTGTAAGTCACCGTGGTCACTGAGCTGAGGGCAGTGGGATGAAGGGAAGGAGGTGGGGGTGCTAGCCCTATAGCCTCTGACTTTTAACCTTTGACTCCACAGGGTATGCTAGTGGAGGGGCCCCCTGGTCCAGAAGGCCCTGCGGTGAGTTCTAGCTGTGACCCACTAGCCTCCATTCTTTTCACAGAGATGCTTCCTATGTGCTCACCTGTGCCTTCCCCACATAGGCCCAGGCCTCCTTCTTAGAACTCAGAGCATCCTTCCAATCAAAGCTTCCCAGATCTCTTCTGTAGAGACCACCCCTTAGCCACATACCCCTCTTCTATCTGAACGCCCACACCTTACCCCCTCTTCTTGTGTTCTTCAGGGATTTCCTGGTCCCCCTGGCATCCAAGGCAATCCAGGTCCAGTTGGAGACCCAGGCGAGAGGGTATGAGGACATCCTGTGGGGGTGGGGGGACGGCTGCAGGGGAGCCACTGGTACCCAGTAGGGGTACCATGCTCAGTAATTTCTCATTAGAAAAGAAGGTAGCCTCCGGTTGGGGAGGGGAGTAGTGTGGTATCTCACAGTCATTTTTCTCCATGGGGTGTGGGGAGAGCTTGGGAGAGATTTAGGGAAGTCTATATTTATTCTGTTGAGGAGGGTTTCAAAATGATGCCAGGACCCTAACAACCCCCTGTGGCCGTATCCTTCTCATTCTTCCCCCACTTTAGGGCCCCCCTGGCCGAGCAGGGCTCCCTGGATCAGATGGGGCCCCTGGCCCTCCCGGCACATCCCTCATGCTCCCAGTGAGTTGTCTTCTGGTCTTTGGAACGAGCTGAGGGGGGAGGGAGGGAGAATTGTGTTGTGTCACCAAGAACCAGAGGAGCAGGAACGCCAAGGAGGAGCCTCTAAAGACCATCCACCCAAAGAGATTGATCTTAGGGGTGGAGGGTTTAGGGCCTCATTAGATGACCTGGAGCCAAACATGGAACATCTAGAATTGGGCAGAAAATCCTAAATTTCAGGGGGTCTAGAACCAAAGGAGAGTCTTTGGGGAGGAAGAGGCTCAAGAGTGGAGGAGGAGGACAGGAGTTGAGTTTCTGAAAACCTCTAAGTGACTACCTGGAACCCATGGGAGACACTGGAGGGGGGCATGGGGGGAAGTGGGGTCCTGGAACCTGGGGGATGGGGCAGACATGCTGGATGATGCCTCTGGCTGGGAGGGTCATGTGGATTTCCTGGAAGACCCTAGACCTTCTCTCCTTGGCCCGCAGTTCCGGTTTGGCAGTGGTGGGGGTGACAAGGGCCCCGTGGTGGCGGCACAGGAGGCCCAGGCCCAGGCAATTCTGCAGCAGGCACGGGTGAGGAAGGCTGGGGGATCTTGGTGGGGGGAGGGGTGTGGTGGGAAGGGGAAGACTCTAGGAAGAGTTGGAAGGATAGGTTGGAGTGAATGTAGGGCAGGCGGAGATCTGGGTTGGTTTGGGGTTGAGAGGGAGGTTGGGGAAGATACAGGGCAGTGGAATGAAGATCAGGGGTACAAGGGTGACTTTGGGAAGTGACCTGGGGTCCGGAATTCTCCGGCTGCCTCTTGCTTAGCTCTTCCGTCTCCCCTGCTCCCCCAGCTGGCGCTCCGAGGACCCCCTGGTCCCATGGGGTACACGGGCCGCCCTGGACCCTTGGTGAGTGAGTGGGGTGCTGGGATAGGGGATTCTTTATTTGTGTGTGGGGGTATGGATAGTTCTGGAAAAGGGCCAAGTCGCAAGTTTTTTGCTTCTTTGGGGGAGGGCTCTGAGGCCACCGATGGGTGTGTCCTTCAGCACAGCCACCCTCTCTTCTCTCTCACAGGGACAACCTGGGAGTCCTGGACTGAAAGGAGAATCTGGAGACCTAGGACCTCAGGTGACAGCCCCCACCCACCTGATCCCCAAACCAGTGCCCCCCACCCCCCGTCTATACCCACTAACCCTGCCCCTGCCTCTCCCTCCCAGGGCCCCAGAGGACCTCAGGGCCTCATGGGCCCCCCTGGCAAGGCTGGGCGAAGGGTGAGTGACCTGAGGGTAGGATGGGTGTGGGTGGGGGATGGGAGGCAGAGCACAGGGTGTGGAGGACTGTGCCCCCTCTTGCTCTGACACCTCCCCTTCACCCCCAGGGCCGAGCGGGTGCTGATGGAGCCCGAGGGATGCCTGGGGAACCTGGAGTGAAGGTAATAGCCTTGGGCCCCTCTCTGGCACCCATAACTCCCAGCCCCACCTGAGCTCGTTTGTTTTTAGGGATAACCCCTCCCCACTCAGGGCCCAGTAGAGAGGGGTGGGGTGGGAACGGGACTGGGACCTCACCTGCGCTGCCCCTCTTCTCCCCAGGGTGACCGAGGATTTGATGGCCTCCCAGGGCTACCTGGGGAGAAAGGACACAGGGTGAGTATAGGGGCATGGTGTGTTGTGATGAGGGGGTAGATCTTCTGTGGAGGGGAGGGGAGGTAGGAGGCTGAGGGTCCCAGCAGGAGCTCAGTGAAGGAAATTGGTTGGTTAATTGAAGACAGTCAGTGTCTGCCTGTGTTGGGGGCTCTGCACCCCCTCTTACCTGTTCAACCATTTTCCAGGGTGATACTGGTGCCCAGGGCCTTCCTGGGCCCCCCGGCGAGGATGGAGATCGGGTAAGTGTTGTGGACGGCGGGGGCAGGGGTGGGGGCTGGGACGCTGAGCCTGCTTCACCACGTCCTCCTCCTCCAGGGAGACGATGGGGAGATTGGGCCTCGGGGGCTGCCTGGAGAGTCAGTGAGTGTCAAGGGGTTTGGGGATGGGGGTGGCTCTGGGGATGCCAGAGGAGGGACGCGGGCATGAAAGGGACACGTTTTCTCTCACCCATGCGGGTCCTATCTTCCCCTCACCTGAATGCAGGGATCTCGAGGTCTCCTTGGCCCCAAAGGTCCACCTGGGATTCCTGGGCCCCCGGTAAGTGACTGTCCCTGGCTTCTGACCCTGCCCTCTCCCTCTCTCCACCTTCCCTGACTGCCTCCCTCCTCCCTCCCCTCCAGCTCCTCCTCCCTGGCCCCCACCTAGCCCTGCTTCAGCCTTCACCCCCTGGTGCCCTTGCGGGACCATGTCTTGTAGTGCACCAAAGGCTCTCATCATAGCCAAAAAAAAAAAAAAAAAACCTCAAGAAAACAAAACAAACCCCCACAAACCCACAGTCCCAGAGCCCCAGAGCCCCACGCCCTGTGGATCCGGACCGGCTGTGTTTGCTTAGGTTTGGGATGAACTGCTGTGCGCCTGACCCTTCCCACCCTCTGGGACGGCCTGGCCTCAGAAACCACAGGTCCCTCCAGGGCCCAGGGCCGCCTTCCAGCCTGCTCACGCCCCTCTCGTGTTTCAGGGAGTCCGAGGCATGGATGGCCCCCATGGTCCCAAAGGAAGCTTGGTGAGTGATGGGCATGGAGACCCCACCTGACCCTTAACCCCTGGGGTCTCTGCCAAAGTCCTGTTCCCTTTGCCACCATTTCGACCCCCTGCCTGCCGTCTCGGCTGTCCCTGCCGGGACTCGGCTCTCTGTCCTGTTTGTTCTGTCACCATCTCCTTCTGACCCCTGCCTGGTTGCCTGTTTCTAGGGACCCCAGGGAGAGCCAGGACCTCCTGGACAACAGGGCACTCCTGGGACCCAGGTGAGTGGTCCTGTCCATCCCCTCCCCAACTTTAGTGATTTCCCCTGGGCTTCCACAGTGGGCCAGATCCCGGGTGGGGACAGGAAATGAAGGGTCTCAAGCCTTCGCTGCTCACGCTCTGAATGGGGGCTGCTGCAGAGAGAGCGGCCCACCCCTGGGGGGCCCCCTGTGACTTCTCTCTCCTGTGTCTAGGGTCTCCCTGGGCCCCAGGGTGCCATCGGCCCTCATGGAGAGAAGGTAAGTGACTAAGTGATCAGGGGAATGGTGGATGGGCCAAGGCGGGGTGTAGGGTGGGCCCCAAATATCTGGCTGGGACTGAGCCTCCTCATCCCCCTGCAGGGTCCTCGAGGGAAACCAGGGCTTCCTGGCATGCCTGGCTCAGATGGACCCCCGGTGAGTGGCCACCACCTCTTAATACAAATCCCCCTTGACCTTCCACCCCAGGAAATGACTTTCAAGCACCTTCAGTGAGTGTCCATACTGTGTGTCCCTTGCACTGGGAGGTCACTGGTGGTGCTGCCAATGGTTGGTCAGATTCATTAGGTCCCAGGGGGGCATTTGGGTGGAAGAAGTGTAGGGAGGGGTGCAGGAGGTGACAGGGGCCAGTGGTCACGCTCTCCTTCCCCTACCCCCCAGGGTCACCCGGGCAAAGAAGGTCCCCCTGGAACCAAAGGAAACCAGGTGAGATCTTCCACGCCTCCTCTCATCCCCTGGAGGGGTCTCTACCCAGAGCCTGGGCCTCCAAGTCCTTGGGATTTCCTCACCTCGTCACGCGGCTCTGACAGTCCTTTGTCCCATACCCCTCAACCCTCTCCAGACTCCAATGTTGTAACTTCCATTACCCCCACCCCAGGGGGCCCCCGTGGTGACACCCTGAGACCCCTTTATTGATGCCTCTCTGTCTTCTTCCAGGGTCCATCTGGACCTCAGGGTCCTCTGGGATACCCAGGACCTCGAGGCGTCAAGGTAACAAACCACCAGACTGGGAGATACAGGCTGGGGTCAGGGGAGCCAGCTGGGGCCCCAGGAGCTTGGTCCTGCCAGCCCAGCCTCCTCCCCTGATCTCTCAGTCTCTATGCCCCATTCTAATTCCAGGGTGTGGATGGAATTCGGGGTCTGAAGGGTCACAAGGGTGAAAAGGTGAGCAATGCACCCCTAACTTCCCAGCCCCTCCACCTGCCCCACACCAGCCTTTCTGTCCATCTCTGCCTCACCCCCTCCCTCCATCATCTGTGGTGTCCTTTCACCCCAATCTTTCTCAGGGCGAGGATGGCTTTCCTGGGTTCAAAGGTGACATGGGTGTGAAAGGTGACAGGGTGAGTAGAAATCCCCACAGTGGTCCCCCAACTCTAAGTGCTGATGATCCTCCCCTTTGGAGCCCCCAGTTACCAGCCTTCCCCCCACCCCCCAATACCCCAGACTCCTCATCTCCAGGCTCCCTTTAGAGCATCTGATCACCCTCTAGAGCCTGATCTGTGCAGGAACCCAACCCCGTGCTCTGTGACCCATCGGCTCGCCAATCACAGCACATCCCTGCCCCTGTGGGGCTCCCTGTTCTGCAGTAGCTTCGGGGACCCCCACCGACCCCACTCAGCCTCACTGGGGCCTGCCTCTCCTCTTGGGGCTCAGCCCCTCCCCTAGTCCCTATCAGTAACCTCTCCAACCCCCTCACCCAGGGAGAAATTGGAGTCCCTGGTTCCAGGGGAGAGGATGGTCCCGAGGGGCCGAAGGGACGCACTGGACCCACTGGAGACCCTGGCCCCCCTGGGCTCATGGGCGAGAAGGTGATGGGGAGGGTGTGAGGGGTCTGGTCTACATGCTGTAGGGCATGGAGGGGGTGAGGCCAGGGGCGCTGGGATCAGGGCTGGGGTGGGGTGCCAACAGCTGAAGTCTGCAAGTCAATCAAAGATGACCATGCATTATGCTCCTCTGTGTGTACATGGCGCCTCCTAGACACTGATGCGTTGAAGCGGGGGCGGGGAATACATAAGAAGTTAAGGAAAAGTCTCTGTCGTGAAGACTTTACAGCAGATTGATGGGGACAGGGCAGAGAGGCCGTCATAGGATACCTGAAGGTGCCGGGCAGAGTGAAAATGTGTCCAGACTCCAAGCAGTAGGCATTCCGAGAAGGAAGAGAGTCAGAGAGGAGGTGAGCTCTGACATCTTCAGAGCTAACTCTCACCAAGCCCTCGCCGTGTGCCAGCACCGTGACGTCTTGTCCTGTCAGTCCTGGGGGGTGGGCGCTACTACAGTCCTGAAGCATCAGGAGGTTTAGAAACTTGTTCGTCACACAGCCAGTGAGGGCCAGAGCCAGGGTTTGAGCCCCGAAAGTCAGGCTGCAGAGCCCCTGCTCCCCACTTCCGCTCCACAGCTGCCTTGGCAAGATAGGTCCTGAGGCCTCAGGGGGCAGGCGTGGATGGTCGGTGGGGGGGGCCCGGGGTGGTGCAGAGTGGAGCCAGGGAGTGAGGCTGGGGGCGGGGCTGCCTTCAAGGGGGCCGGTCTTGGTGGAGCTGGACTGTGTGCTGGGAAGATGGAGCTGAGGTTTACAGGTAGGCAGGGGCCGGATCACAGCGCCTGCAGGACTTGAGCTGCGGATTTTAAGACACAGGGGAGGGGAGATTCCAGCACTAGAGTTCAGGGAAAATCCACACTCAGCAAGGAGAGGTTACAAAAGCCAGGCATCCTGGGAGGTGGGAAATGAGGGGCCAGGGGCTGGGGCTTTTCTGGGTGGGGGGAGGGTTGGGATCTCCAGGGATGGAGCGGCATTCGTGGTTCCTCTCGCTCCTGATCGCTCGCTGTCCATCCACAGGGCAAGCTGGGTGTTCCTGGTCTGCCTGGCTACCCTGGACGCCAAGGTCCCAAGGTGATTCGTTGCCCCGCATGTGCCCCTCCTCCTTTTCCCTTCCCTGACCCCTAATTACAGGAAGCACAGACTGACAGAGCAGCGGGGGACCCTAGAGAGAATTTAGCCCACTCCCATTCTACAGATGAGGGAACAGAGGCCAGAAGCACTAGTTATTGGCAGAGCCCGGGTCTCCCACCCTGCTGCCTCCACCACCTCTCCTGACCCCCCTTGGCCCTTCCTTGGTCCTCCCCTTTTGTGACGTGTCAATTTTTCCCCTTCTCCATCCTCACCAGGGGTCTCTGGGATTTCCTGGTTTTCCTGGAGCCAGTGGAGAGAAGGGAGCCCGTGTAAGCTGGGGAAGGGTGGGGGGGGCAGAGGGAGGGGCAGCTCTGGGAGCAGGGGCCTCACGCCCTGGGTGATGTGTTGTTTCTGCTTCGTTCCCACCAGGGCGTGTCGGGCAAATCAGGGCCTCGGGGAGAACGTGGCCCCACGGTGAGTGCAGGGGAGAGACGTGCGGCTCAAGATCCAAAGAGGTGCTTTGGGGCTTTTCTGATAACTCCCCTGTCCTCTCTCTAGGGTCCACGGGGTCAGAGGGGACCCCGAGGTGCCACTGGGAAGTCTGGAGCTAAGGTTGGTGGTCTTGGCAGGGCTCTGCCCTGTAGCCCAGCTGCTCTCCTCTGGCCTCAGGGTTGACTAGAAAGCATCTTCTCTCACTCTCTGACTGTTTCCCCCACAGGGAACATCGGGTGGTGATGGCCCCCACGGGCCCCCCGGAGAGAGGGTGAGTGTGGCCTGAGCCCCCTGTTCCCCAGCGCTCCCCAGGGAGCCGGAGTGGGGCCGGCTCCCTCTCACTGCAGGGAGAGACCCCTTGCCCAGCACCCCTCCCCATTCTCCTGACTCAACCTAGCTTTGTATCTAGGGTCTCCCTGGACCTCAGGGCCCCAACGGATTTCCTGGCCCCAAAGGACCTCCAGTAAGCTGACCTCTGACCTCTGACCCGCTCTGGTACTGTGAATCCTTCCCCATCCCCCTTCCCAGCCTAGAGCTCACCTGACATCTGAACCTCTTCCAGGGCCCCCCCGGGAAGGATGGGCTGCCGGGACACCCAGGCCAGAGAGGAGAAGTGGTAAGTGGTGCCCCGGCCTCCTCAGACCCTCACTCCCGAGCTGTCCTGTCCCGAAGGCCCTCTGGGAAGGTTCTCCTGGCTGAGTGGAGCGCATCTCGGCGCTGCTCAGACCACAGCCAAGGACTTGGTGGTGACCCTCCGGGAGCCTGGGGTCTGTGCCACAATGTCCACGCCTGACTGTGTGTTCTGACTGCCCTCTCCTCTCTTCCTCTCTCAGGGTTTCCAAGGGAAGACCGGCCCCCCTGGCCCCCCAGGAGTGGTGGGACCCCAGGTATGCCTGCTCCCTGGAGAGAAAGGACCCCAGACCCTGGAGTTAGTCTATCTGCCTCTCTTCTCCCTTTTCCCGGTCACGGGCCCCTGCCCCTCCTTTGACTGAGCTGGACCCCTGGGACTGGGATTTGGAGCAGGGATCCCAAATTTCAGTCTGTTTCCTGGGCCAGTTCTCATCTTCTCACATCTTGGAGAAGAGGAAGGTCCCCTCAGGGACACCAGGTGGTATGGTTACTCCACACCGGGGAATGAAAACCAGAGCGGAGGCCTAGGAGAGCTCCAGGAATTTCCCAGGAGCTTTGGGGCAGACATGAAGGGGTTCTAAGGGAAAATTTAAGGTGGACAGAGTGAGGTGAAGGCTCTGAGATTGGAGTCTCTCTCTCTCTTTCCCAGGGAGCCGCAGGAGAAAGCGGGCCCATGGGGGAGCGAGGTCACCCAGGCCCCCCGGGACCCCCTGGAGAGCAGGGACTCACTGGAACAGCTGGAAAAGAAGGGACAAAGGTCAGTAAGGGGCCCGGCAGGGGGGAACTTGGGGGTCTAGGGTTGGGGTGCCTAAGGGAACAGGCAAACGGGGATTTGAGGGGACAGAGATCTCTCTGCCCAATTTGGGAGTGTGGAAGTGGCTCATCACCTCTGTTTCCTTTTAGGGTGACCCTGGGCCCCCTGGGGCCCCAGGGAAGGATGGTCCCGCTGGTCTGAGGGGCTTCCCGGGAGAGAGAGGCCTCCCTGGCACTGCTGTGAGTGTGACTCCAACCTGGCTGTCTGTAATAAGTCACCAGTCTTCCCGGCACCCCTCAGCGTCACCCTACTCCCGTCTCCCCACCCCCATCCTTCCCCGCTTGTCTCCTGGACCCCATGTCCCCCCTTCCTGTCTCAAGTCTGTTGCCTCTGATTTCTGGTTCATAGGGCGGACTTGGTTTGAAGGGAAATGAAGGTCCGGCTGGTCCCCCTGGCCCTGCAGTAAGTCTGGGGTCCCTGGGGGGCAGAGGGGAGGAAGGATGCGGTGCGGCATCTGGATTTTGGGGGGGCTGCGGGACCGGGCAGGGTCAGCCATAAGGCATCTGATGTTGGGCTCTTCTCCTGGGAACCATGGTCAGTGGTCCTCTGGTGTAGGTGGGCTGTGGTCTCTTCCTTTGGGGTGTCTCACTCTATCTCCTGTCTCAGGGATCCCCTGGGGAGCGAGGTGCAGCAGGATCTGGGGGACCCATTGGCCCCCCAGGGCGCCCAGGGCCGCAAGGTCCCCCTGGAGCAGCAGGAGAGAAAGGTGTTCCGGTGAGTGTGGGGTCCCTGGGGAGATGCTGGGGAGGGGTCTGTGAGCTGATGGGTTACGGGGGATTTCCTGTAGGGGTGTTTGAGGGGGACAGCTATCTCTGGGTCATGACTCCTTCCTTCTCTCACAGGGTGAGAAGGGCCCCATCGGTCCGACTGGCCGCGATGGGGTGCAGGGTCCCGTGGGGCTTCCTGGCCCTGCTGGCCCCCCGGGCATGGCAGGAGAGGATGGAGACAAGGTGAGGGAGGCCACAGACCCTGGACTCAGTCTTCTTTCCCGATGAGATCGCTGGTCTGGGCATGGCCCGCAATCCCTGTCTGCTTATTCTCCCCGCCCCCCCCACTCCTTCCTCTAACGTCCCACGTGCTTTCTACCCCCAGGGTGAGGTGGGAGACCCCGGACAGAAGGGCACTAAAGGGAACAAGGGGGAACATGTAAGTGTCCATTCCTTTGACTTTTCACCTCTGGCCTTTAACCTCATTCCCACCTGGTCTCTCCCCATCTTGGCATCTCTGACTCTTCTTTCTCCCCCAGGGCCCTCCTGGACCCCCTGGACCCATTGGTCCCGTGGGGCAGCCTGGAGCCGCGGTGAGTGACGATGTTCTGTGTGCAGCCTTGATTCTGCCCTCAGTTTCCCTCTGCCCATGGGGTTGGGGGTGGGAGTGGGGGGCTCCAGGCCTGGTGCCCGGCTCTGTGTGGGGCTTGTGGCTAGAACACACCTGACCCACGACCATCTTTGTGTCCTTGTCCTGCCCTCCTCCCACCTCAGGGGGCAGATGGGGAGCCTGGAGCTCGGGGTCCCCAGGGACACTTTGGAGCCAAAGGTGATGAGGGAACAAGAGGGTTCAATGGGCCCCCAGGACCCATTGGTCTACAGGTGAGTTGGGGGGTGGAGACAGGGGCTGAGAGGTGGGTTCACGCTGGAGCTGATGTCCGCCCCAGACCCCCCAGCCCCCTGCTGACAAAGGAGGTCTGGGGAGGTGGGGGCAGAGGACTGGGTGGTGGGGGGTATGTGGGATCTGTATGGGGGGGACCCCTCTGCCGAAGGCTGTGCTCCAGGTGGTTTGGTCACCTGGGTCTGTGCTGTGTACACCTGCGCAGGGTTTGCCAGGCCCCTCGGGGGAGAAGGGAGAAACAGGAGACGTGGGCCCTATGGTGAGTGGGACCCCATTGATAGGGTGTGATCCCGACTGATTCCAGCCCCACCCGCTAGGCACACCCCTGCTCATCCAGCCCCCACCCCAGCAGCCCACTGCCTCCGACTCCCAGCTCCCTGCATGCCATTCCCTGGCCTGGCTGCCTCCCTCCCCGCCAGGACCTCTGCCTCCCTCACCCTCCACCACTCACGTGCATCTATGGCTGGCTTTCTCTCACGTCCCTTCCCGTCACGTGTATCTTTTCTCCAGGGACCCCCCGGGCCCCCAGGACCTCGAGGCCCAGCTGGACCCAATGGAGCTGATGTGAGTCCTCTTGGCCCCTTGTCCCTCCAGATCAGTGTGGCCGGTCCTCTGCCTCCCTTTCCCCAGACTGTAAACTCTAGTCTCATCTCAGATGCCAAGAGAAGCCGGTGGACCCTGGGAAGGTCTCCCTCTGTCTCACTGCTCTGACCTTAGGCCCTCCTCCTGGCTCTGCCCCCCCATGCCCCCCCCCATAAGCAATGATCCCTATTTCTATTCCTCTTCCAGGGTCCACAAGGTCCCCCTGGAGGTGTTGGGAACCTGGGTCCCCCTGGAGAGAAGGTACTGGGAAGGGATACATAGATGGTCTGGGGGGATGAGGGTTGGACTTTTGCCAATTTTGGGGGGTCAAAAGAGAGTGAGGGGGAATATCAGGATTCTTTTTTGGGGGGTGGAGGTTTTTGACCCCAATCTCCTTGCAGGGGGAGCCAGGAGAGCCAGGATCTCCAGGAGTCCAGGGCGAGCCAGGGGTCAAGGTGAGTGGTAGTTCTGAGGCCCTGCTCTGCAATCCCCTTCACCCCCTCAATCCCACCCCCACCTTTCCTCTGACCTCCTGGAGCTGGAACTTCTGCGCAGCCCATGAGTCTGTGCTCCTGGTCATTCTCCATGAGGCCTGGTCCCTGGATCCGGGTGGGCCCTGTCCCCTTTCCTTGAAGGGAAGAGGGGCCAGGGACTCCCATGATGGGCTTGCCTTTCTGTGTGCACCCCGATGTCGGCGATGCACGAGGGGGAAGCTGAAGGTTTTTTAGAAGCAGGGGCTGGATCTTTGATCTCTGGGACCCCTTTGGGACCAGCTGTAACCTCCGCTCATCCTCTAGGGTCCACGCGGGGAACGTGGGGAGAAAGGAGAGTCGGGGCAGCCAGGAGAGGCGGGACCACCAGGGCCTAAGGGCCCCACCGGTGATGATGGCCCCAAAGGGAACCCTGTGAGTTTGTGGGGAGGGGCTGCGAGGAGGCCCCTGTGAATGGAGATCTGGGGATATGGGTGTGAGGATCTTGGAGTTTGGGGAGCCCAAGAGTGTGGGGGATGCCTGGGAGGAAGGCTTTGCGAATGGGGTCTCCTGGGAGGGATGTACGGGGTCTGGGATCCAGAGAGAAAGTGAGAGAAACCCTAGTTAATAACCTGAAAGCCTTAGAGGGCAGGCAGTGCAGGAGGTGGGGAAAAGGGGGTGCCGGAGACCCTCTTCCTAAATGGTGCAGGTGGGCACTGCCTGTAGAGAGGGAGAGTGTGGCATGTGGCCATGGGGGTCTGTTGGCCCTGCGTGGGCTTAGGGGTCTGTGACCCTGACCCTTGGTCTCCCTCTGGATCAGGGTCCTGTTGGCTTTCCTGGTGACCCTGGCCCTCCTGGAGAAAGTGGCCCTCGGGTGAGTCTTACCTGGGGAGGGGAGGGGCAAAGAGGTGGTCTGCTCTGGAGGGGCTCTGTGTGGCCGATGGGTGTGGGCATGGGAACCGGGGTTTTGGTAAGGCAGGTGGAGGGATGGGAGGATTGGCAGTTTGACCTTCTGACCTTGTTTCATCCCTGCAGGGCCAGGATGGTGTTAAGGGTGACCGTGGAGAAGATGGAGAGCCAGGACAGCCTGTGAGTGCCCGGGGACCCCTACCCCACCACTGAGCCCAGGCCCTCAGCCCTGTTTCCCCTCTACTATGCCCTATGCCTGAGGGGTCCCTCACCCACCACTCTTCCTCCCTCCACAGGGATCCCCTGGTCCCACTGGGGAGAATGGACCTCCTGGACCTCTTGGAAAGCGGGTAAGTGAGGTCGTCACCTGGGACCTTGCGGGGCAGGCTGGATGGCAGTTGGGGCAATGGCAGGTGGGATGTGGAGGGAGATGCCTGGTGTGCCGGTTGTCCTTGGGTGAGGTGTGTATGTGTGTGACCATGTGTGTTTGTAAGCGTGCTGTGCATATTTGTTCCTGTATATTCCATCTGTTCTTGCCAGGGGTGGTGTTGTGTACCAGCCAATCAGAATGGACACGGAGGGAAGGGGCTGGCTTTCCTGGGGAGGTCCCTGCTGGGTCAGGATTAACCCTCTTTTTGCTGGTGGTGTGTGGGCAAGAGGCTCTTCACCAAATGCACAGAACTACTCAGTATTTTAACAGCTGATACAGCTGTACCGGCTCTCCCATCCATGAGTCGGCCTCTGCGGTCGTGCCTGTGCATGCGCAGGTATGTGTGTGTGTGTACACGTGTGTGTGTGTACACGTGTGTATGTGCACCAGGAGGACAGCGAGGGGGAGGGAGGTGAGCCTGGCTATTCACTGCCGCCTCCACCTGCAGGGACCTGCTGGTGCGCCTGGTCCTGAGGGGCGACAAGGAGAGAAGGGAGCCAAGGTGAGGGAGAGGCCGCCCTGGATGCTGGAACATCCCTTCCATTTTCCCACCCCTTTGGTCCTCACACAGCAGCCTCCAAACACCTCCCCCACATCCACCATCTCCACGCCGAGCCCCCTGCGGGGACAGGGTTCCCTATACTTGTCCCTGCCCAGGAGTCCCTGGGGTTTGACCCCTCCTCCCTGCCTCACCCCCGTCCACCTTGGACCCACTGCCCCC
The DNA here is from genome assembly GCF_963924675.1 of Phocoena phocoena. Classification (NCBI taxonomy): domain Eukaryota; kingdom Metazoa; phylum Chordata; class Mammalia; order Artiodactyla; family Phocoenidae; genus Phocoena; species Phocoena phocoena. The sequence goes on along the minus strand of NC_089228.1, from coordinate 64,363,926 downwards.
AGCCACACCCCCTCCTTTGCCCTTCAGGACACTTTTTTGGGTGTGTTTCAGGGGGATCCTGGTGCTGTGGGTGCCCCGGGAAAGACAGGCCCTGTGGGTCCTGCAGGGCCAGCAGGAAAACCTGGCCCTGATGGTCTGCGGGGGCTCCTGGGCGCAGTGGTGAGTCACGGGGCAGAGAGGCTTGGCTGGGGAGGGGGAGGCGCACGGTGTGGGGACACTCTTCCTCATCCCTGTGGTCCCCTTGAATCTGCAGGGCCAGCAAGGCCGTCCCGGGGCCACAGGCCAGGCTGGGCCTCCAGGCCCTGTGGTGAGTGACTGTGGATAGGGTTGGTGGGTGGGGGGGCCCTGGGGCAGTGGGCATCCAGCCTTGGAGGAAGTGGGAAGTGGTGGGGGGAGAGTGTGGTCCTGCCTCCCCCAGGAGAGAGTGACTTCCTATCTCCCCACAGGGACCCCCAGGGCTTCCTGGCCTCCGGGGCGATGCTGGGGCCAAGGGAGAGAAGGTGAGTGACCGCACATTGCCAGGTGTCTCAGCCCCACCCCTGAAACCTCCGGGGGGCCTTGTGCTCTTGGGGAGCCCTTCCTCAGTCAGGGCCGTGGCAGCCCCTGCTCTTTCCTCAGACCCGGCCCGAGTCCCTCTCTTGTCTTCTGGGCTCTGACCCCTGTGGTTCTCCTTCTCCCCGTCCATGTGTCTCCTCTCTGCATCCCCCTGACCACCTGGCCCCTTTTCCAGGGTCACCCAGGTCTCATTGGACTGATTGGCCCCCCGGGGGAGCAGGGAGAGAAGGGTGATCGAGGGCTTCCTGGTCCTCAGGGATCCACAGGGCCAAAGGGGGAGACGGTGAGTAGAGGGCGTGGTCCTGGGAGGTCTAAGGGTGGGGTGAGGGTGGGGATTCATGGGGGTGTGGGAAGGTGGGGGGTGGAGACTCAGCTGTGGGGTGAGGGAGGGGGAGGGGAGGAGGACCCAGTTGAACCAGGCCCCTCCCTTTCCTAGGGCATCCCAGGAGCATCTGGCCCTATTGGTCCTGGAGGGCCCCCCGGCTTCCCTGTGAGTACCCCATCTGTTCCTCAACTCAGTCCTCTAAACCCCACTGCCCCCCTCCATAATCCCCCACTGGCTTCCATGACGACGCCAGCATAACACTCATAGGTTCCCGTGTCCCCAATATGTTCCTACACTTTCAGTGTTTCCACTCCTGTCCTTCCAGGGCCTCCCGAATGTCCCCATGTCTCCCATGCCTGCCCCTCTTGTGATGGCTCCCGGGTCCTGTGAACTCGTGACCTTGCCTCTCCAGTTCTCCTTGTCCTGACCTTCCCCTGTGCTGACCATCTCTTTCTTGTTCCTTGTTTCACAGGGACCTGCTGGCCCCAAAGGAGCCAAAGGAGCCACAGTGAGTGACCCCCAGCCAGCTCTGACCTTCCCTTCCCCCAGCCCTCCATAGGTGGACTTGACACTGTCTCTTCAAGACAAACATACTCCCTGCTGGTGGAGCCCCTCATTCCCAGCCCAGAGACTGATTTGACCCTTCTGTGACCTTGATCGCATTCTTGACCTTCTGACCCCTCCATGACTTCATTGACTCCCTTGGCAGGGCCCAGCCGGACCTAAGGGAGAGAAGGGCATCCAGGGCCCTCCTGGACACCCGGTGAGTCAGTGTCAGGTCCTGCTCTTCTGACGGTCCCCCTCTGTCTGGGTGTTTCTCCACATCGCCCTCACCCTGACCTGTCTCTTGCCCTCTCCGCCCTTCCCTCCACCAGGGCCCCCCCGGTGAGGTAATCCAGCCCCTGCCCATCCAGATGCCCAAGAAGACTCGGCGCTCAGTGGATGGGAGCCAGCTGATGCAGGAAGATGAGGCCGTGCCAACTGGGGGGGCCCCGGGCAGTCCTGGGGGGCTGGAGGAGGTCTTTGGCTCCCTGGACTCCCTGCGGGAGGAGATTGAGCAGATGAGGCGGCCGACAGGGACCCAGGACAGTCCCGCTCGCACTTGCCAGGACCTGAAGCTCTGCCACCCAGAGCTGCCCGACGGTCAGTGCCAGGGACACGACATGTGAACAACTGCGTGGGCATGAACAAGCAGGACGGATGTCGGGGGAGGCTTGGGGAAGCTGTGGGGTGGGGGTGAGGGTGGAGGGGCTTGGGGCAGCAGCTCTTTACCAACTGGGTCAGAGGTATTTCAGTATTTAGCAACTGACATGGTCCTACCTTCGGCTCATTATCCGCTCAGGGTCTACAGAAATAGATAAACATAGACTCGTGGACACACATGCTGGCATTTACACACACAGACACGTGTGCAAGCCTACAGCCACACGCTGGACCAGCGTGAGGGTGTCAGTGCTCCTACCGCCTCCATTGGCGAGCCTGGGGGTGCTGCTGGGGGGAGGGGCGGCAGAGCCGGACAGGGGCATAAGGTGATGAGGGAAACCAGAGCTGTGTTCTGGGGGCCTGGCGGGGGAACGGAGGACTGGGTGTCTGAGGGCATATGTGGGGGCGGCTGGTTGGAGCAGTGGGAGGGAAGTGAGGCAAAGAGCATCTTGGGTCCAAGGCCTCAGGGGCCCTGACCCTCCCCCACTCGACAGGAGAGTACTGGGTCGACCCCAACCAGGGCTGTGCTCGGGATGCCTTCCGGGTTTTCTGCAACTTTACGGCAGGAGGGGAAACCTGTGTGACGCCCAGGGATGATGTCACGCAGGTGAGATCTGGCCTCTGACGGCCCTGTCCCTTGCACCACAGTGGAGCCCCCCTCTGGGCCTAGTGGTTTCTGGGTTTGTGTGACAAGTTCCCTGACCCTTGACCCTGCGGAGCCTGCAGACTATTCTCTTATTCCGTTCCTTCTCACCAGTCTTCTGGTGCTCACTTCATCTCCTTCCCTTGACAACCTAAGACAAAAGTCTGCCTTTTATTTATGCCCTGGCTCCCGCCCTGGCCCCTTACTTCTCCCCCAGCCCTTTCCTCCCACCCATTCCCCGCCCGTGACCCTGGCTCAGCCGCCCTGCTTCTGTAGCTGCTCTGCAGGCCCGTGTCCATCCTTGACTACAGCCCTCTCTCCTGCCAGTTCTCTTACGTGGACTCCGAAGGCTCCCCGGTCGGTGTGGTCCAGCTCACCTTCCTGCGGTTGCTCAGCGTCTCAGCCCACCAGAACATCTCGTACCCCTGCTCTGGGGAGATCCGGGATGGCCCCCTGAAGCTCCGAGGGGCCAATGAGGATGAGCTGAGCCCGGAGACCAGCCCCTATGTCAAGGAATTCAGAGACGGCTGTCAGGTGGGAACCAGGGAGAGCTGGGTGGGGGCAGGTCCCAGACTCAGGCTGGAGGAGGCGGTGGGAAGACCCTTCGGGCAGGGGCGCTCGGGGAGAGCACGAGGAGGCCAGCTTCCTGGTGTCAGGAAGGGCAGGAAGGATGGAAGGATGGAAGGTGGGTGTCACCTGTGTGCACATGGCAGTGTCACCCAGAGTGAGTCATGCAGGCTTGTAAGCACATTTACACAGGTTGCCCTCTGCACACACGGGGTATAAACAATGCCCCCTCCCAAACGGAGGGGCACACGGACACCCCCAATCCGTATATACATCCCCAGAGTTGCCTGGAGAGGGTCACACAGGTACACACACGTGGAATCGTGTTGGCTGTCATCACACACTTACACCCACAAACACATGTACACACGTCCCCGTGGAGTCACACAGGCTCACACCACCACTACAGACAAATAATCTCAAAGGCAAACACAAAGGTGTTCAGACTGGCTCAAGACTGCATGCGTGTGCGTGCACACACACACGCACAACCCTCCCAGCTTTCCCAATCCTGACTCTCTGGAAGAAACTTTAGCAAAGTCTGAACATGGGACACGGATGAGAGGAACAGCATCTCAGGGCACTTGAAGGCGCGGAGAGCCTGGGCCTGAGGTTGGGGTGTCTGCAGGCCCTGTGTGCCTCCCCTATGCTCACTCCTCCCACTCTGGTGTCTCCCCCTCAAGACCCAGCAAGGCCGGACGGTGCTGGAGGTTCGAACACCTGTACTGGAGCAGCTGCCAGTGCTGGACGCCTCCTTCTCAGACCTGGGGGCCCCCCCGAGGCGGGGAGGGGTGCTGCTGGGGCCTGTCTGCTTCATGGGCTAAGACCTTCTCCTCTGTCTGACCCTGTCCGTCGACACCAGGCCCACCTGGAATCCCACAGCATCGGCTCTGTGCCACCTCGCAGAAGGGCTCCTCGCCATCTAGGGGGCCTTGGGCCAGGGCACCGAGAGCCCCCAGTCAGGGGCAGTGCAGGGGAGGGGTGCACCTGGGGCTCGTGGCCCTCCCACTTGGAGCCTGTGCCCTGTTCGACAGCTGAGACCCTTATTTAAAATTTACCTCCCAATCACCCCAAACACGTGGAAGAGAAAGGACACTGTGTATTTTGTATTTAAAAGTAATTATATTAATTATTTAAAGAGTGGAAAACAAAATGACAAAAAAGATAAAGAGAGAAATGCCAACAAAAATCAGCGGACTTTGGAGACAGGGCTCTCCAGGGGTGAGCCTGGCACCCTCATCTTTGCCTCAGGGCTCTCCTCAGAGACTGTGGGGGGTTGGGGGCCGAACCCCACCTCCCTCACACCCCACCTGCAGCACCCACTGTGAACGTTGTAATACACGGTCTCCTTTGTCTCAGGGCTCTGCCTCTCTCTGCCCAGTGTGGGGCTTGCTCATCTCTACCTACCGGGTGTTTGGCTCTGTGGCCCGCATGCCTGCTGTCTTTCACTTGGTCTGGGGCTCGCAGGAATGCCTGCTACTTGGGGACCAGGCCAGCCCCTCAGGGGAGAAATGGAATAGTGAGGGGTGTGTGCAGGCCCTGCGGTCAGCAGACTGTTGAACTATTGAAATTCTTCCACGTTAGCTGGGAAATCGCCGTGGCCCTGAGTCCCCCCGGTACACCACTGCCATCCTGGCCACCCCCATCCCTCCCCTGGGTGCCCCCTCACCTTCTCTGATCCTGCAATTAAAGGGTTAATGTGTGGCATCTGGATGGGACTCCCAGGGCCTTGTCTAGCACTATGACCTGCGCCCATTCTGACTGATGGTTAAAAAATGTGATTGTCTCCTGCTGGGGTGCATGTGTGTGGTGCTTGTGTTGTTATTTCAATCCCCACCCCCACTCTCATCCAAAGGTGCCCCTTCTGGCTGAGCTGTTCCCAGAAATGAACGGCTTAATCCCTATTTCCTGGAGGGCCTGTCCAGCTGGGGTGTTAGGGTGCAGAGAGAGTTCATAAAGCCTGGCATAAGAGTTCAGAATCTCAAACAGATCCCCCAGTGACAGCAGGTGGGGGTCCAGGGTTCTGCCTGACGCTGGCGCTGGATTGGTTCGGTGTGCCTGCCCTCCCTGGTTTCACCTCAAACACCCCATTGCCTCCCAGCTTTAGGGACCTCAGGGCTGGAAGGAGCCTCAGATGTCTAGTCTGAACTGTTTGCAAATGAGACCGAGGCTCACTTTCACGACAGCGTTTACCGCCCCAGTCCCTTTGGTACAGGCTCGAATGTCCTGCCATAAAAAGCCAGGGCTTCGGCTGGGGCCCCTCATGCTTGTGTGTATTAGCGTCTACATTACTCCAGGCTTTGTGCCGTGTCAAGATGCATAATCCTCGCCCAGCGTCTCCTCCGACTCCGTGCCGCCCGCTGGCGGCCCCTCTCGGGGTTTATTCAGCAGCTCCGAGCCCTCTGGGTCAGGTGTCTCCTCTGTTCAGGGCTGGCTGCACAGCCGGGCATTCTTGGCAGCTCCTGGGCTTCCCATCCTCACACAGCACATCCTGCCTCCCGCCCGTCCTGGCAGGAGATGAAGACTTCTTTCAGGGCCTCCTGATTACGACGCCCCTTTCCTCGGGCTGCTGGTGCGGGAGGGGGACGGTGTACGAGCGTGTGCACGTATGTCTGTCCCTGCTTCTCTTCCGCAAACCCCCGGTGCGGGTCGGGGCGGGGCTGCTTTGCACCCCAGACCCGGAGTCCCAGTAGGCAGCGCCCCCAACCCTCGTCCCCGTACTTCTTCCTCCCGGCGGATCCCCGACGGCAAGGACAAAGCCCCGATCTTGAAACCCTGAAGTGCTGGAGCTAACTCAGTATCGATCCCAGGGAGCTCTCCTATGGGCATCTAGAAGTCCGGCCTCGCATCGGCGGCGGGTGGGCAGGAAAAGCGAGCGCAGGTGAAAACCCGCTTCCGCGCGCCTGCTCTTCGGGCTCCGCGCATCTCTCTGCCTCTGCGGCCCCCTGGTGGTGGCGCGGAGACCTCGCCCGGCTAAAGCGCAAGCGCAGTGATTCCGCGCCCTAAGACATCCCTAAACCGCCGCCCCTCCTGCGTCACCAACTGAACCCTCATTCCCACTCCCCCAACCCAGGAGGAGGCTGAATGGAGCAGAAGCCCCTGGCCCTCGTCTATATGGAATCAGGCGATGGACGTGGTTTCTGGGATCAGCCACGCCCTCCCCTCTATCTCAATGGCTTCAGGCACCCTTCTCCCCCCAATCCCAGGCCTCAGCTGAACAGAAGATCAGACCTAAATAGATGCTCCTCACACCGCTCGCCCGCACCCACTCCCAGACAAGCCGGGCCAGAGCTGAGGTTTCTCCGGAGCTCTCTTTGCAGTTGGAGCCAAACCCACAGAGGTCGCCCTTGGAGCACAGAGGGGAGTGTTCCCAAAGGTCACTTTTGGTCAGATGCTCTGAGCTCAGAGAGATTTTCTCCGTGGAAACAAAGCCATGCATTTACTCAACTAACATTTATACACGGCGGTTAGGTCCCCAGGCCCATCCACAAAAGCCTATTTAACTAGTATGCCAAGCAATCCCGTCAAACGGTTTTATGAGCAATTCTGTGCCAAGCTGCAGCTGAGGACGCCAGGACCACAGCCCTCTCCTTGCAGTGGGGCATCTCCTGCCCCCTCATCCAGCAAGCTGGGGCCTGGCTCTAAGGAAAGATGAGGGGAAGCACCCAGAGGTGGAAGTTTTGGTGTGTGACTGGGCGTAGGTAGTGCAAGCGTCCTGGAATCTGGACATGTGGGGGCTGGCAGGGACTCCAGTGGCTTGTGGACAGTGGAGACTTCTAGATGGGATGGGGAGGAGATAAAGGAGAGAGAAATAGAGACTTGGGGGAGTGACTTTGGGCCCCCCAGGTTGGAGGAGGGTGTGAAGGTCCTAGACACACAGACAACAACAGGTTGGGAGACTTAGGAGGGGTGAACTAGGAGGAGGGAGGACAATGAGATTATAGCGTGAAGCCTGGGGGGTTGGGTCCTCTAGCCTGTCACATCTTGGAGCTGCTTCTTAGCCTTGAGCTGTATTTGTGGCGTCTGTGACTTATGGTCAAAAAACAACTTGTAGGGCTTCCCTGGTGGCGCAGTGGTTGAGAGTCCGCCTGCCGATGCAGGGGACGGGGGTTCGTGCCCCGGTCCGGGAAGATCCCACATGCCGCGGAGCGGCTGGGCCTGTGAGCCATGGCCGCTGAGCCTGCGTGTCCGGAGCCTGTGCTCCGTAGCGGGAGAGGCCACGGCAGTGAGAGGCCCGCGTACTGCAAAAAAACCAAAAACTTGTAAAATGTGGACAACTTAGGTAACTGTACTTGGGAGCACTACGTATCCCAGAGGGCCATGGCCTACATATCTCTGTCTTCCCTTGGTCATCAAGTCAGTGAAATATGGCACCACTGTGTGAATTCTTACACATTTTCTTTGCCTAAAGTACATGCACATGTTTTGGTTATAGCTGTTGTGGTTCTGTTTATGTCACTATCACACATGACATTCACCGACATTCATTCATTAGACATACCTGACACCACTTAGCGGTAGAAAAACCCAGTTCTACTTTGCTGTGTCTTTAAAGAGTGGTTTTATGGCTATTGCAAAAGCTTTGAAGATACTAAGTCTCCTACCTGGCAGCTCGGGATGCAACATGGATATTGGAAAGTGTATCAGCCACTGCATTGTCTTATTGAGTTATTACCACAAGTAAATCTATGCCAGCTCCTTTCTGATATCCTTTGATATGGCACTAAACTCAGCAGATGCCCACGGGCCCACACAACAGCGTCTGGGATTCCTTCTCCATCCTGTCAGTCACAGTTTCGGGGCTCTTTACTGACAAGCACCGTGGAGGGTGCCATGTTGGACAAGGCACAATGTAAGGTGTGATTACCAAGAAGACAAGCCCCCGTGAGAGAGCTGTTCGTGACAGTCCTGCACTGGGACTGAAGGAAACCATTCCATCATTTTACTGTATCTGATGCTTGAGGGTGATATGTACATTGAGAGCTCCGTTTTACATTTCCATGAATCTACTCTTATTATAGCTTGGCTGCGAACAAGAGATGCTATATATATTGGTTCAGATTAGGTTGAGCTGTGAGACACAGATACCCTGAGAACAATCGTGGTTTAACCAAGATAGACTTTTATTTCTCTCTCACGTTGAGCTCCAGGGCTGGTAGGGTGTTTAACAGTGTCAGAGATTCAGACTTTTTTTCCATCTTCTTGTTCCACCAGCCTCAACATGGCTCTTCCTTCTCAGGTTCAATATGACTGCTTGAGTTCCAGCTTTCAGATTTGCATTCAAATCAGCAGGAAAGAGGAAAGGGAAAGAAGGACCCATCACCCTCTTTATAAGGCCACCTTCTGGAAGTTGCACACAGCAGTTCTCCTTACAGAGCATTGGACAAAACTTACGTGTGGCCACACATAACTGGAAAGAAGGATGGGAAACTAGGACTTATTCTGGAAGTCCATGTTCCCAAATAAAACAGAAGGTTCTATGAGGAACTGTGGAATTATGGGTATTAGGGGACAATTCTCTGCCTGCCATGTCTCTAAATCATTTCTTTAGATCCGGAAATGGGGGATTCTCCAGTGGCTGCTTTTACCAATAAAGCAGTCCCACAATTTTCATAAAAATCCGTTGTTTAAGAACATATTTGCCCTGAGGGGAGGGGTTTCCAATATTATCTACCCCCGAGCACTAGGCAAAGTACTAAGGAGAAATTTAAAAACAAATAGACTATGTATTCTGTTTTGCAAACTTCCCTCTAGGGAGTTCTTGAAGTTTCTGCAGGCTGTTACAGGCACCTAGAGCTTGTTTTTTTTTTTTTTTTTGCGGTACGCGGGCCTCTCACTGTTGTGGCCTCTCCCGTTGCGGAGCACAGGCTCCAGATGCGCAGGCTCAGCGGCCATGGCTCACGGGCCCAGCCGCTCCGCGGCATGGGGGATCTTCCCGGACCGGGGCACGAACCCGCGTCCCCCGCATCGGCAGGCAGACTCTCAACCACTGTGCCACCAGGGAAGTCCCTAGAGCTTGTTCTTGTTGTCACACTTTCCTCCCTGACTTCACCATGAGTTATCTCTATTGGTGTGCTTGCCTCTGAGTGAGAAGGTAATTGGCCTTGTTGGAGCATAAGTAGAATAGTTAGAATGTGTATCATCTCAAGATGATTTTAATTAGAAATGTCAGCCAGTTGAATTTTCAGAGACCCATGCCATACAGATATGTATTCAGTATTCCAGTCCTTAAACTCCAGTGGTCTATATATCTATTTGCCTTCTAGAGCAGTGCTGTCCACTAGAACATTCTGTGATGAAGGAAATATTCTGCATCTGTACAATCCAATATGGCAGCCACTAGCCACATGTGGCTATCCAGCACTTGAAAAGTGGTTAGTGCACCTAAAGAATTTTATTTTTTTGTTTGTTTTTTGGCCACACGGCATGCGGGATCTTAGTTCCCCAACCAGGGACCGAACCCGTGTCCCCTGCATTGGAAGAGCAGAGTTTTAACCACTGGACCTCCAGGGAAGTCCTACAAGAATTGTAGTTTTAATTTTATTAAATTTTAATTAATCTAAATAGCCACATGTAGCTAGTGGCTACCATATCAGACAGCACAGTCCTAAGGTATCTTGCTGTTTAAAGATCCATATGATTTGGATCCATTTTTAGTAATATGATGAAGAGATCCAAGTTAAATACGGATGTGGGAGATGCAGATTTCAGAATTCACACATGCCAATTAATTTCTGGTCTTCTTTTCTGGGGTAGGGTGTTTCAAGGGCAAGGGCTTTTCCCTGATCCTAGGCAGAATTTTTCTCCCCCAATTTACTGAAAATTTTATGGCTTTATGGTTCATTCCTTTCAATCATAAAATCAATAAGGGAAGACATAGTTTTGGGGTGCAGTTGCTTTTTAAAAAATCAGGTTTACTGAGATATATTTTACTTACGGTGAAATTCATCCTCCTTAGCTGTACTGTCCTATGAGTTTTAACAAGCATATTCATTGTGTAATCACCATCACTATCAAGATAAAAGCTATTTCTACCACCCCCATAACGTTCCTCACAGGCATAATTGTTTTCAGTTCACTCCTGGTTAATGTGTCATAAGTGTAACGAACAATTTTAATACTCGCATTAGGTTTAGGTCATCTCTTTAACTTCTGCTTTATTGGATTGCGCCTCAGGGTGAAAAAATCTACTGAGGTCATATAATAAATGAGACTTGTTGGGGCAGCCAAGGGAAAGCAAACTGGTGATGGACATAGCTTATTGATATTGAGGAGAATATATCAGCCAGATGAATGCATACACGCTAATCAAGGATTGACTTAGAAAGATCTTTTACTAAGGAAATAATATCAGGTACAGTGCTAACCACATTTTGTCTATTTTTATTTATTTACTCTTTTTAATTTTTTTTAAAAAATTATTTTATTTTAGTTTTGGCTGCATTGGGTCTTCGTTGCTGTGCGTGGGCTTTCTCTAGTTGTGGTGAGCCGGGGCTACTCTTCGTTGCAGTGCGCGGGCTTCTTACTGCGGGGGCTTCTCTTGTTGCAGAGCACGGGCTCTAGGGCAGGTGGGCTTCAGTAGTTGTGGCACACGGGCTTAGTTGCTCTGCTGCATGTGGGATCTTCCCGGACCAGTGCTCGAACCCGTGTCGCCTGCGTTGGCAGGTGGATTCTTAACCACTGCACCACCAGGGAAGCCCTATTTTAAAAAAATTAGATGAGTGAAATATATAATAAGTACTTAGAACAATCCCTGGCATCTAGTAAGCACGATTTAAGAATTAGTTATTAAAAAACAAAGAATTAGCTATTATTCTTTTAAAAAACTTTATTGATTTACAACATTGTGTTTGTTTCAGGTGTACAGTAAAGTGATTCAGTTATGTATTTTTTTCAAATTAAATTCTACTCTAGGTTATTACAAGATATTGAGTATAATTCCATGTGCTATACAGTAAATCCTTGTTGCTTATCTATTTTAGGTATCGTAGCTTGTATCTGTTAATTCCCTACTCCTAATTTTTCTCTCCCTCCCTCTTCCCTTTGGTAACCATAAATTTGTTTTCTATGTCTCTGAGTGTGTTTTGCATATAGATTCATTTGTATTAGGTTTTAGATTCCGTATATAAGTGATATCATATATTTGTCTTTCTCTGACTTCACTAGGTATAATATTCTCTAGGTCCAACCATGTTGCCGCAAATGGCATTCTTTTATATTTTTTAATTAAAAATTTTTTTGTTTTACTTTTTAAAAATTGGAGTATAGTTGATTTAGTGTTGTGTTAATTTCTGCTGTACAGCAAAGTGACTCAGTTATACATATGTATATATATATATACACATTATTATTATTTTTTTTAACAGTCACTTTACTTTTTATTTTATTTTTTATTTTTGGCTCTGTGGATCCTTGTTGCTGTGCACAGGCTTTCTCTAGTTGCGGCGAGCGGGGGCTACTCTTCGTTGTGTCGCGCGGGCTTCTCATTGCGGAGGCTTCTCTTGTTTCAGAGCACGGGCTCTAGGCGTGCGGGCTTCAGTAGTTGTGGCACGTGGGCTCAGTAGTTGTGACGCACGGGCTTAGTTGCTCTGCGGCATGTGGGATCTTCCCGGACCAGGGCTTGAACCCATTTCCCCTGAACTGGCAAACGGATTCTTAACAACTGTGCCACCAAGGAAGCCCTACACATTATTTTCTTAATGTTATTTTCCATTATGGTTTGTCCCAGGACATTGAATATATTTCCCTGTGCTATAAAGTAGGATCTTATTGTCCAATATTTCATTCTTTTTTTTAATCACTGAGTAATATTTACAATTAGCTATTTGGGGGGAGGGATAAATTGGGAGATTGGGATTGACATATACACACTACTCTAACTGAAATAGATAACTAATAAGAACCTGCTGAACAGCACAGGGAACTCTACTCAGTACCCTGTAATGGCCTATATGGGAAAAGAATCTAAAAAAAAAGAGTGGATATATGTATATGCATAACTGACTCACTTTGCTGTACACCTGAAACTAATACAACATTGTAAATCAGCTATACTTCAATAAAAATTTTTAAAAAAGAATTAGCTATTATATTTTATATGGTATTTTAAATTTTTATTTATTTATTTATTTGGCTGCATTGTCTTTGTTGCTGCGCGCAGGCTTTCTCTAGTTGTGGCGAGCGGGGGCTACTCTTCGTTGCGGTGTGCAGGCTTCTCATTGCGGTGGCTTCTCTTGTTGCGGGTCACGGGCTCTAGGCACGTGGCTTCAGTAGTTGCAGTTTGCGGGCTCTAGAGCGCAGGCTCAGTAGTTGTGGAGCACCAGCTTAGTTGCTCCGCGGCATGTGGGATCTTCCCAGACCAGGGCTCGAACCCATGTCCCCTGCATTGGCAGGTGGATTCTTAACCACTGTGCCACCAGGGAAGTCCCTACCTATTATTCTTAATATTGCTATAATTCACAATTAACTTCTGAGATTCACCTACCTTTGGACTGGCCAAAATGAGATGTTAAAGAGCTCTGTTGGTGGGATGGATTATCTCAAGTTTCTCCAGCTATTTTATCATCATTGTTTTTTTACATACTCTGTTAGAGACTTGGCACTGCTTCATATTTACATTTTTTGGTGGGGATGTGAAATTCCAGAGGTTCAAAGTGGGAGCTTTTCTATTTCCCGGAATTGCAGTAGTAAATTCAACATACCCAAGGGCAGGTGAAATCACCATAGGAACTTTTTTGTTTCTCTGTAACCTCAGTTAATGTTATCACAACTTATTCCTTTAGATACTTTCTCCTCCACATGCCCCAACAGTCAAAATAGCCCTCTTATTAGATTAGGTTTCCTAATTAAAAGTTCCTGTTGATCCTGTATCCCAAAGTTCCTAGAATTCTGCAATGTTGTCCTTTGTCCAAAGTTTTAATAGAGTGTAGTGTTTCCAGACAGATCTACTACTGTAACAGATCTGGAGGGAAGGAAATTAAAGTTATTTGTGCTGTCCTAGGAGAGGATCTGGCTTGATCTTCAGGACAAAGCTCTTTAAACTCAGAGGGTGAATCAGAGGAGGTGTGTTGAAGTGCTTCCTTTCCTGTATGTACTGAGAAAACATGTTCTTAAAATTTGTAAGCTCTTTGTCTTGGAGATTCCCTTTGGCTTCATTCCCAGCGCTTTTCAACTGCATGAGTTGAGGGTTTGCCAAGATTCCTTCTATGGCTGTAGCTTCTGTATCTGCTAGAATTGGACTTTTTTTGTGCTTCTTTAATCTCTTTTGTAAATGTATTAAGTTGCTAGTGGGCCTCTTATGTTTTTGAGATTTTGCTATCCCCAAATCTAATGATCCATGACCAGAGAAGACTCTTTATCTCTACCTTCCCTGGCTTCTAAAATTCTATTTTTTAAAAAATATTTATTTATTTATTTTGGCTGCGCCAGGTCTTAGTTGCGGCACGCGGGATCTTCGTTGACACATGCGGGATCTTTAGCTGCAGCATGCAGAAGCTTTAGTTGCAGCATGCAAACTCTTAGTTGTGTCATGCATGTGGGGTCTAGTTCCCTGACCAGGGATCGAACCAGGGCCCGCTGCATTGCGAGTGTGGAGTCTTAGCCACTGAACCACCAGGGAAGTCCCTCAAATCCTTTTTCATTTTTCTAGCAGCTTATCCTACAGCCTCCAGTAAAGGCTACTAAGAGAGGGCCTACATTGTTTTAAGAGAAAGATTGTAAACTGTGCCTGTCCAATATGGTAGCCACTAGTCACATATGGCTATAATTTAAATTTAACGAGTTTAGAATTAAATGAAAATTTCAGCCCATTGGTTGCACCAGCCAAGGGCATTTTCAGTGCTCAAGAGTACATGTGGCTAGTGGCTGCTCTATTGGGCAGCTCAGATATAAACTTTTCCATCAAAGCAGAAAGGTCTATTGGGCAGGGCTGCTCTAGATGTTCTCTGATGAGCACACTCACTTTATAGATACTATGACTCTCTACTTCTGTAGACCTTCTTCTTTCTTTTTTTTTTTTTTTTTTTTTTTTGTGGTACGCGGGCCTCTCACTGTTGTGGCCTCTCCCGTTGAGGAGCACAGGCTCCGGATGCGCAGGCTCAGCAGCCATGGCTCACAGGCCCAGCCGCTCCACGGCACGTGGGATCCTCCCGGACCGGGGCACAAACCCGTGTCCCCTGCATCGGCAGGCGGACTCTCAACCACTGCGCCACCAGGGAAGCCCGACCTTCTTCTTTCTGAAGTTAATTTTGAAGGGTTGCCTTCTGTTGGTATATTTCTTTATGTTCAATTATTTAACAAAAATATAAATATTGCAACAGAGCAATGATTAGTATATTTTCATGGCTGCTGTCCGAGGCACAGCCAAACTGCAGAAGCGCTGGTGCTGCCAAAGCCTCTACATTTGGCCATATTTATCCCGACTTTTTTTTGTTAAACTTTTGGCTGCGTTGGGTCTTCGTTGCGGCGAGCAGGGTCTACTCTTTGTTGCGGTGCACGGGCTTCTCATTGCGGTGGCTTCTCTTGTTGCAGAGCACGGGCTCTAGGGCAGGTGGGCTTCAGTAGTTGTGGCGCACGGGCTTAGTTGCTCCGCAGCATGTGAGGTCTTCCCAGACCAGGGCTCGAACCGCACATTCTTTACAAAAAAGTTAGAGAAAAGGTTACATATATAAAAGTCAGGGTAGGGACTTCCCTGGTGGTGCAGTGGTTAAGAATCCGCCTGCCAATGCAGCGGATGCGGTTCGAGCCCTGGTCTGGGAAGACCTCATATGCTGCGGAGCAACTAAGCCCGTGCGCCACAACTACGGAACCTGCGCTCTAGAGCCTGCAAGCCACAACTACTGAAGCCGCGCGCCTAGAGCCGGTGCTCTGCAACAAGAGAAGCCACCACAAAGAAGAGTAGCTCCTGCTCACCGCAACTAGAGAAAGCCTGCGTGCAGCAATGAAGATCAAACGCAGTCAAATAAATAAAAATTTAAAAATGTATATATATTAAAAAAAAACGTTGGCGTATTCCAACAAATTGTTCACAAATCCCTTGATTTCTTGTTCCAAGGCTAAATCCCACTGTTGGCCACTAGGTGGAGATGGGAGCCTATTGAACATTCTCTAGCTTTGCAGAACATGTAAAATTCAGATTCTTGGCAATGGATAATCTGACTTTTCCCTCAAATCTTAGACTATTTCTCATAAAAATTACCCCACAGTTTTATTTATTTTTCTTAAAGTTTTGTATTTATTAAAATTTGTTTTTACTTTTTATTTATTTATGTATTTACTATTATTATTATTTTGGCCACATCGCACGGCATGTGGGATCTTAGTTCTCTGACCAGGGATCAAACCTGTGCCCCCTGCATTGGGAGCACAGAGTATTAACCACTGGACAGCCAGGGAAGACCCTAATTTTATTATTTTTTATTGAAGTATAGTTGATTTACAATGTTGTGTTAATCTCTGCTGTACAGCAAAGTGATTCAGCTATACATATATATATATATTCTTTTTCATATTCTTTTCCATTATGGTTTATCCAAGATATTGAATATAGTTCCCTGTGCTATACAGTAGGACCTTGTTGTTTATCCATCCTGTATATAATAGTTTACATCTGCTCATCCCAGACTCCCAGTCCTTCCCTCTCCCATCCACAGTTTTAGTTTCCCATGGTTGTCCAATAAAACAGGGAAAGGAAAGAAGTACTAAATCATTTAACTTCCATGTTTCCTTGTGACAACCCTCTACCCCCACTAGGACAAGCTTCAAAACCTGATTTGATGGTTAGAATCCTGAGTTAACTTACAGCTTTATGACTGCAGTCTGATAACGCCACATTAGAAGGAATTCTTGGCCAAACAGAAAGTCAGCGAGACCATCTTCTTTTTGTCAAACCCTATATTAATCTATTGGTTCTGCTTATAAGCAGAGGACGGAATGTTCAGTATTCTAAGGTAACAGTCAAAATGATTTTTTTAAACATCTTTATTAGGGTATAATTGCTTTACAATGGTGTGCTAGTTTCTGCTTTATAACAAAGTGAAACAGTTATACATATACATATGTTCCCATATCTCTTCTCTCTTGCGTCTCCCTCCCTCCCACCCTCCCTATCCCACCCCTCCAAGCGGTCACAAACCACCGAGCTGATTTCCCTGTGCTATGTGGCTGCTTCCTACTAGCTGTCTACCTTACGTTTGGTCGTGTATATATGTCCATGCCTCTCTCTCGCTTTGTCACAGCTTACCCTTCCCTTCCCCATATCCTCAAGTCCATTCTCTAGTAGGTCTGTGTCTTTATTCCTGTCTTACCCCTAGGTTCTTCATGACATTTTTTTCTTAAATTCCATATATATGTGTTAGCATAGTCAAAATGATGTTTAAACTAAGTTTAAAAAGGTGGCTACAGGGCTTCCCTGGTGGCGCAGTGGTTGAGAGTCCGCCTGCCGATGCAGGGGAAACGGGTTCGTGCCCCGGTCTGGGAAGATCCCACATGCCGCGGAGTAGCTGGGCCTGTGAGCCATGGCTGCTGAGCTTGCGCGCCCGGAGCCTGTGCTCCGCAACAGGAGAGGCCACAACAGTGAGAGGCCCACGTACCACACACACAAAAAAAATGTGGCTACAAAACAGAAATAGAGTCACAGGTGTAGAAAACAAACTTATGGTTACCAAGGGGGAAAGGGAGGGAGGGATAAATCGAGAGATTGGGATTGACATATACACGCTACTATATATAAAATAGATAACTAATAAGGGACTACTGTACAGCACAGGGAACTCTACTCAATACCCTGTAATGATCTATATGGGAAAAGAACCTAAATAAGAGTGGATATATGTATATGCATAATCGATTCAGTTTGTTGTCAGCAGAAATGAACACAACATTGTAAATCGACTATACTCTAATAAAAATTAATTTAAAAAATGTGGCAATCACCCCCAAAGTTCTGGATCTTGGAGTGGAGACTTCCACAGGAGCCAATGTCAGCCTGTCAGGTCCCAGCTTCAGGGGCTGAAGGGAGACCGGGGGGAGAGGCTGGTTCCCATGTCTGAGTAACCACGAAGGTGGTTACTTTCTGAGGTTTTCTAACAAGGAGAGAGTCTTTAGGATTTCCCAGGTCAGGGATAAACGCACACTAGGGTCACCAGCTCTCCTTTGCTCCCGGCCCAGACCACAGGGGGTTGAGGAGGAAAAACATGGGCTGGTGTGGCCCCGAGGCGTAGTGAGTGGACCCCAGAGCTTGGAGTCCAGAGGGTCATAAGGGAGTAACTCACTTCACGGTGACAGGTCTGTCCAGACTAGGGTGCTCCACGTGGCAGGGGTAGACGTCTCCCTGCTGGCGGGTCATTTCCAGCATCACCAGGAGCTGGGAGGTCCAGTCTCTGCCATAGATCAGGTGGATGGACACAACCCCAGCTGTTTTCTTCTGTCCATTCAGGAACCAGCAGACTTGCACGTGGCCTGGATAGAAATCAGTCACATGGCAGATGAGCAGGTTGTGTGCTTGCAAGGGCTCTTTCTTGGAGGGGGAGACGTTCACTTTAGGTTGGAGTAGGAGTGCGGGAAAGAATCTTGTTATGACGATGGAGATAGCTAATGCAGGGCGTTGAGTGATTTTCTTGCCAAACTGACATTTTAAAAAAAATCTAAATTGAAGTACGGTTAACGTACAAGGTTATATAAGTTACAGTTGTACCATAAAGTGATTCACCATTTATAAGCCAAATTGACTTTTAGATTTTAAAGATGAATATATCATCCATTAAGCTATTTGGAGGCAGAAGATGGGGGACAGAGTAGGAAAAACAGAGTAAAACATTCAAGTTTTCCAAGAAGGGCCTTGTCAGACACAATAAAGAGAGAGCAGAGAGGAACAGGAGAGGGTCAAAGTCAACACTATAATACTTTCTATAACACCTTCACCAGAAACGTATAGGCTGGTAACTAATATTCTTTGAACAGAAATGTTGAGCCAGTGGTGAAGCTACCTAAATTGACGTTTTCCTGTCTTGTTCAAAGGGATGTACCATCCTGCCAAACGTGATCTTAGAATCAGAATATATTCAGCCAATAGCATTCTTTGGATCTCTTGGTCTGATATCCTCATTAGAAAAAGAGAAGAAAAGAAGTAGCTTGATTCATTCTTAGTTTAATGTATGTTTCCTGGTCTCCTCTACCCACCTCCCCTCAACTCCAAAAAAAAAGAAAATTGTAGCAAGAGCCACAAACCCAGTATTTTTTGTGTGTTTAATTAGCAGGGGGTCTGGCCTTTTCCCATGCTGGTCTGGCCCCCATGCACTGTGAAGCCTTCTGGACTCAGGCCACCCAGCCTGGGACCCACTGAGGCTCGGAGATGGGATGGAAAGCGCTTCCCTCCTCTGCTGCCCGAGCCCACCCCTTCCAGGGTCTTCTCTCTCCCACCCACCCTTTCACCTCTGTGCTTCAGGGTGAAACCACTGTCCATGTGTAGTCTGTCTGCACAGCAAGTCCACCGTGCTCTGTCTCAGTCCCAGCAACTCCCTCTGGATGTTCCAAATCGTGGCAGGGTTTTCTTTTTTTACATTTAAAAACATTTTATTGAAGTACAGTTGATTTACAATGTTGTGTTAACTTCTGCCGTACAGCAAAGTGACTTAGTTATACATATAGATCCTTTTGCATATTCTTTTCCATTATTTTTTTTCAGTTATACATATACATGTATCTATTCTTTTTCACATTCTTTTCCCATTTAGGTTGTTACAGAGTACTGAGCAGAGTTCTTTGTTCTATATAGTAGGTCCTTGTTGGTTATCTATTTTAAATATACCAGTGTGTACATGTCAATCCCAAACTCCCGATCTAACCCTCCCCACCCCCTTCCCCCCCAGTAACCATAAGTTAGTTCTTTAAGTCTGTTTCTATTTTATAAATAGGTTCATTATTTTTAGATTCCACATATAAGCAATATCAAATGGTATTTGTCTTTCTCTGTCTGACTTACTTCACTTAGTATGATAATCTCTAGGTCCATCCATGTTGCCGTAAATGGCATTATTTCATTCTTTTTAACGGCTGAGGAATATTCCATTTTATATATACCACATCTTCTTTATCTATTCATCTGTCGATGGACATTTAGGTTGCTTCCAAGTCTTGGCTATTGTAAAAATCTCTGCTGCGAACATGCAGTGATGTGCTCCATCTTGGTCACAGCCACAAATGCCCCCACGGCACTGTCAAACTGGATGTACACCACTCTGTTATAAAGATATCACTTTCAGTAGCGGTCCATCACTCCCAGTAGCAGTCACTCCTCCTCTGTACACGTACAGCTCTGCGGAAGGTAGAGAACAGGGCAGAGCTGGGCTGGGAGAGGCTACCATGCCCCCAAGAGACTCTGCACACTTTCCCTGTGACGTCGAGTGGCTGCATCCAGGACCACATAGTAGTCTATTGCCTCTTTTCTCCTGAGTCTCCATCTTCCTTCAGCAGAGTGTCTGATTGGAGAACTCAGAGACCTCCCTCTGCCTCTGTCCAGAGCAGAGTCACAATTACTACTTTGTGTTCAGTGTTTTCTCTCTATCCCCTCACCTCACCTCCAGCCTCTGTGCAGTTCTCTCTCAAGGCATTGACATATCAATTCAGTGTTATTCCTGTTGACGTAAAGGTATTTTGATGACTATCCCTAAGCCCATCGCCTCCCAGTGTGAAATGATAGAATGTACAATGTTCTTGGACTCAGTCATGTGACCTTGGAGAAATCACAGAACCCCCCTGGTCCAAAGTTTTCCTACCCCATAAATGGAGGATTTAACTAAATCATCTCTGAGGTCCTTTCCAGCATTAATCATAAAGAGCCCTACCCTAGAGAACCTTCAGGTCTAAGAGGAAAACAAGCAGGTGGACAGGTGGAGAGAGATGGAGAGAGTGATATGACATCTCCTTAGGGTATCTCTTGACTTCTCACTGGTCCTCATCTGCTGGAAAGATCATCTTCTCCTTAGGGGCCTGTGAGGGGAGAAATAGAAGGGAGCAGGTGTAAAGGAATGAAGGATGCACTGCTAACCGGGGAGTCCTAACCACACTGTTTGTCCTACTGCAGGTGACAGCCTTTCTGTGACAGAAGAGGACAGAGGGGAGTCCCCAGCATCAGATCTACTTTATGTATTTATTTATTGACTGTCTGCATGCACAACTTGCGGGATCTTAGTTCCCCGACCAGGGATTGAACCCAGGGCCACAGCAGTGAAAGCGCAGAGTCCTAACTTCTGAATCGCCAGGGAATTCTAATTTTTTTTTTTTTTTTTTGGTCAGATCTCCTTTAAACCTCCAGTCCCTTTGAATCTCTGTGCTCCTCAGCACCAATGATGCGAATCTCTAAAGACTCCTCCAAATCCTGGCCATCTGTGATTCCACTCACACTTAGCCCCTTGCAAAGGGCCTGACATATAGAAAGCACTTAATACATGTTGAAATTTGAAGTACGGTGACAAGGTGATCCCCACACTGATCTATAAGCCCCGGTCTCCTCTGGGACTTCTTCCTACACAGCATCCTTCCTGAGAAATACCAGAGACCAATAAATACCTGTGTGTCAGAGCTGGACATCTCTGGTGCCTTCTTTGAGACTCCAGGGCCTGTCCCTGGTCTCGCTATACTTTCAAGTCCCTAGTGGCACGTATCTCGGACACGTAATGTGGGTGCGGATACTGCAGTCTGTGACCTGCCAGGAGGTAAGTCTTGAGAATGTTCACTCTGCCCTGCGTCCTTCCCTAGCCGAGAGCAGGAGGTGGAGGGAACAAGGATGGTTGCTGTTCCCTACGGGGCTGATTTACTCTGAACTATTCCTCACGTTGTCTCTATGCTGCTGCCGACCTCCTTTGACACCCCTTTTATTTCACCCAGAATTCTGATCACCTCTAGACCTCCGGGGTGCCCCTCCTACTCTAGGTGCCCCATCTTCTAGGAGACCTACTTTTTAAAAATTTTTATTGAAATATAGTTGATTTACAGTTTTGTGTTAGTTTCAGGGGTATAGCAAAGCGATTCAGTTTTATATATATATATTCTTTTTTTTACATTCTCTAATGTTATAGGTTATTACAAGATATTGAGTAGAGTTCCCTGTGCTATACAGTAGGTCCTTGTTGTTTATCTATTTTATATATAGTAGTGTGTATATGTTAATCCCGAACTCCTAATTTATCCCTCCCCCACTCCCCTTTGGTAACCATAAGTTAGTTTTCTAACTCTATGAGTCTGTTTACATTTTGTAAATAAGTTCGTTGGCATCATTTCTTTAGACTCCACATCTAAGCGATATCGTATGACATTTGTCTTTCTCTGCAGTAGACATAAAGTTTTGCAGGCGTTTCCCATAGAAACGTTGTTAAGCCCTCAGTGATTCAGTGTCATCTTTGACATGACGTCATATTGCACTGTAGTGACTACTCTTCTGACAGCCCTGCCCCGCCCGGCCAGGCCTTACTTTATTCCTGCTAACTTCTTCCAGGGGCATCTGTGAGCACCTTTGGAGACCCCAACATGTTAGCTAGTTTACTCATGTCTGAATCGCAGTTGTGGATCAAGGTCTGATCTCTCCCATAGGGTCGAGAGCAACGTATGGAGATATA
The DNA here is from genome assembly GCF_963924675.1 of Phocoena phocoena. Classification (NCBI taxonomy): domain Eukaryota; kingdom Metazoa; phylum Chordata; class Mammalia; order Artiodactyla; family Phocoenidae; genus Phocoena; species Phocoena phocoena. The sequence goes on along the minus strand of NC_089228.1, from coordinate 64,342,022 downwards.
GACGAGTATCGGCCTAATTTGGGGAATTTTAACATAAACTCCTTCACTGTTCTCTTACGCATGGTCTTGGTGGTGATTTGGAACTAGAAATTAAGAGGTGCTATGAGGACTTGATACAGGAACCTTGAAGTCATGATGTTATTATACATTACATATAAGGGGCAGCCGGAGGAGGAGGCCATTTCCTGTTTCTCACTTACCCTCTGGTCCTGTCCTGGTTCACAGTTACCAAAATAGTAACTCCCTCAGTTCAGGGAGCACCACTACCTCCAAAGAAAAACAACAGGTGTCCTTAAAAGAAGTATTAGTAAATATAGACTAGCCACTTAAAATGAGCATAAACAATGCATTTACAAAAATAAGAGAAGCTATTGTGTAAAAAGAAAAAAAACTAGGGGATATAGGGAAAACTATATAGAAGGTCTAGGTGTAAAAATATATACTATTCGGGAATTCCCTGGTGGTCCAGTGGTTAGGACTCGGCGCTTCCACTGCGGGGGTGGGGCACAGGTTTGATTCCTGGTCCGGGAACTAGGATCCCGCATGCCAAGAGGCGCGGCCAAACAAAAACAAAACAAAACAAACAAACTATATCTATATAGTTTTTTCTTTCAAAAGAAAAACCACATGAATGAGAATAAATATTGGGAGAGATACAACTGAAAAACAGTTAGTAAGCTGGAGTACTAGACTACAGAGCTCTCTTAGAATAAAAGATGGAAGGATAAAGAAATTGAAAACAGAGAAGAAAAGCCAAAAGAGATGAAACAGAGACGTGCCCAATGTGGGTAATATGAATTTCATAAAAATAGAGAGGAGAAATAGTTACAGAAATAAAAGAGACAAATTCTTAGAATTAAAACATAAAGAGGCTCCGTAATATCCTACAGTAAGATTTGGACAAACCCATTTTAGATACAATATAACAAATTTTACAATAGCAGACAATGAGAGAATTCTAAAAGATTCTGGAGAGATACACTGACAGCAGGTTTCCTAATGTCAACAATGGATGCAAAAAAGTCATTGGGATAATATTATTTAAAACATTAAAGAGAAAAAAGTCAAACTTAGAATTTAATACAACAGCTAAATGTTATTCAAAGTGATGATATAATAAAAACGTTCTCAAGCATACAAAGCTTCAGAAGGTTTGCCCACAAATACATTTAAAACACTTTTGGAGGAAGTATTCCAATAAGAGAAAATTTCAGGAGGTGCCAAAAAGGTATGGGAAGTAAGACTGATCAAATACCTTGGTGAAGGAGAAGTATTTGAATGTATTTGAAAGCATGCTAAGGTGCTTATCTGGTTAGAGGGAAGATGGGGGAGGTACAGACAACACTGTTTAAAAAAAAGATGATGGAATACATGCACCCCAATGCTCACTGCGGTACCATTTACAACAGCCAGGATATGGAAGCAGCCTAAATGTCCATCGATGGATGAATGGATGCAGAAGCTGTGGTACATATACACAAAGGAATACTACTCAGCCATAAAAAAGAATGAAATAGTGCCATTTGCAATGACATGGATGGACCTAGAGATTGTTATACTGAGTGAAGTAACTCATACAGAGGAAGACAAATATCACGATATCACTTATGTGTGAAATCTAAAACATGGTATAAATGAACTTATTTACAAAACAGAAATAGAGTCACAGATGTAGAAAACAGACTTATGGTTACTGAGGGGGAAGGAGGGAGATACATTGGGAGATTGGGATTGACATATACACACTAATATATATAAAATAGATAACTAATAAGAACCTATTGTATAGAACAGGGAACTCAATACTCTGTAATGACCTATATGGGAAAAGAATCTAAAAAGGTTGATATGTGTATGTATAACTGATTCACTTTGCTGTAGAAGAGAAACTAACACACTATTGTAAATCAACGCCACTCAGTGTAGGAAAGAGCATCAGAGCAGGTGGTTTTTGTTTATTTTTTTGTGCCAAAAAGCAGTCCATAGACTGCCTGCCCAAGAATCGTCTAAGGAGCATGCTAAACACGCAGGTCCCCTGGCCCTACTTTGGAAAAGTTACTCTAACTCAGGTCAGGATGGAACCCAGGAATCTGTATTTTTAACACACTTCACGGCTGATCCTCCTGTGTGGCCAGGTTTGGAAACGCAGACTCAGATGATTTCTCAGATCCCTTCCAAGTTGAAAATCATTTATTCAATCACTTTTGACACATTGCCTTCAGATATTTGGTTAGACTTCTCTTTACCAGGATAGCCAGTTAACTTTATATATATATTTTACTTTAGACTAAATTCTGCCAATGCCTCCCAATTAGAAGCCAAAAGTAAGGGTGATGCAGTCCACACAGGTCAACCTCCAGGCTGAGACACGGGCGTAGGGGACATGGAGGGACTCATGGAGGTTACCCAGCACCCTCTGCCCTCCCCAGAAAGGTCCACTGGAACTCCTTATGGCTCTTTTTCACTCTAAACATCTCTAACAGCTATACAGTTTTCCTCACATAATGAAATAAAGTAATATTTTAAAACATGATTTAAAGATTTAAAAGATTTTTTCTACTGTGTAGCCAGTGTTTCCCTTTTAAAGTTTCTTAGCAAAAAAAAAATTTTTTTTTTTTTTTTTGCGGTACGCGGGCCTCTCACTGCTGTGGCCTCTCCCGTTGTGGAGCACAGGCTCCGGACACGCAGGCTCAGCGGCCATGGCTCACGGGCCCAGCCGCTCCGCGGCATGTGGGATCTTCCCGGACCGGGGCACGAACCCCTGTTCCCTGCATCGGCAGGCGGACTTTCAACCACCGCGCCACCAGGGAAGCCCTTTCCTTTTTTTTGTCCATGCCATGTGGTTTGCAGGATCTTAGTTCCCTGACCAGGGATTGAACCTATGTCCCCTGAAGTGGAAGCATAGAGTCCTAACCACTGGACAGCCAAGGAATCCCCAAATTTATTTAATTTTTTGACTCCAAATTGGTCCACAGAAACGTATAGGACGAGTAGGAGTCCCTACACCATGGATTAAGATAGAGGATTTGTTTGAGCTCAGCTATGCGGTGCTCTGATGGCCTTTCCTCTCCCTTCACAGGATACCTTCTTGGAGGATGTAGAAACAGTTAATCTAAGCCCCTTCCATCCCTTTGACTTCCTGTGGACCAAGCCTCCCTGGTGCTTGTGGGCCCAATGAATTCTTCCATCTTCTCACCCAGGCTCTTTCCTCTACTTCTTCCCCCAGCAACAGCTACATTTAACTCAGAGAATTTCTCTGATTGGCTGAATACGGCAGGGGACTCCCTCATCCTAGAATCTGTTTCTTCCTCTTTACCTTCCCCGTCTTCCTTTACCCTCCACACCGACTGGGACTTATTTGGTTAAAGCACCAGGGGACAATGGTCCTCAGTGGGGGGCTGGTCCTGGGACTCCACACCCTGATGACCCTCCTGAGCCCCCAGGAAGCTGGGGCCATCAAGGGTGAGTGCAGAGGGTGCTGGGTGAGGAGAGGAGATTAAGGGCGTGGGGTTACACGCCAGATGGTACAGAGAGTGAACAGTTCCTTTCCTCTGGTTTATGGGCAACTTCTGTTACCCGCATCCCTCTCACCTCTGTCAGGTCTGTCCCGGACCTAAAATACAGGTACAGCTCAGCCCAGCGTCACATTCAGGTGCCTCCTCATTCCTCCCCCCTCTCTGAGACCCAAACCTCCGTCCTACTGCTGCCCAGCATCCTGATTTCTGTACCGCTTCCTGGCTTCGGGCGAGCCCATTTTCTATTGCTGTATTTATCACCAGGTCAATAGGTAGCTGTTTATCTGTCTTTATCCTGCTCTAGACTTGAGTTCCTTGTGTGCGGGGTCCGCAGCTGGTTTGTCTGTATTTCCTTGGGGCCTGCTATCGTGCTGGGCACACGGTGGTTTCTCACGATCATTGCACAAATAATTTCATAGAATTAGAAAGGCACCTAACTCCCAATTTCTAGAAAACTGAGCCTCAGTCATGGGAAGACACACATTTGATCCTAATGCTCTGAGACAGAAGAGTTGTGACACGAACCCTGAACTTCTGACTCCTTTTCCACTGCTCTTTGCAATACCTTGGGCTGCCTTTTTCTATCCCTTCAGTCTCTGGTCACAAATCTTAATTCTTACTCCTGCCCGCTGTCACCTGTTTTCCCTCACATCCTCTTGCACTGCATCTCTGTGCCCAAAGCTCGATGGAGGCTCTTAACCTTAATTATTTTCTCCTCATCCCACCCCTACTCACCTCGCATCTCACACACAGGACCTGGTAGCACAGCTGGGGCAGACCAGCAGAGCCAAGATTTAACTCTGGGGATCCCAAGCCTGACTTTAGGCAACCTGTCTTCTTCCCAACCCGGTATGCCAGGCTGCACCCGTGACTGTGCTGGCCAGTGTGCAGGGGATGTGCCCATGCCCTCCATCCTCTCCCTTCCGTCCCTTGGCAACCCTTCTACTCTCCAAGGACCAGCTCAGCGTCAGAACGGGACTCTGCCCCCACACAGAACCAAGGATGGGGCACAGCTCAGAGACTCAATACATCACATCTGATGGATGAGATTGATACCTTTTCTTTTCTGCCCCGACCCTGAACTCACCCAATACAGCTGACCACATGGGCTCCTACGGACCAGCCTTCTACCAGTCCTATGATTGCTCGGGTCAGTTCACCCATGATTTCGATGGAGAGCAGCTGTTCTCTGTGGACCTGAAGAAGAGGGAGGCTGTGTGGCGTCTGCCTGAATTTGGCAACTTCGCCTACTTTGACCCGCAGAATGGGCTAGCCAGTATCACGGTGGTCAAAGCGCATCTGGACGTCTTGGTGGAGCGCTCGAACCGTACCAGAGCCGCCAACGGTACCGGGCCTTTCCTCTGTGCCCCCCTCCACTAAGCCCCTGGCAGGCAGGGGAGGCCCAGAGAAGCCTCCTCTCCCCCTCACAGGCCTCTGTTGACTCCTGGGCACCACTCTCGGAATCTGAGACTGTTGTGCTCAGGCCCTCTCCTTCCCAGGAGGTGCTAGATCTTCTCAGATTCCTTCAGCAACCTCTTCCTCTTGAGAAATGACCCCTCCCGCTGTACTCCCCATCAGGGACCTGGCAGATACAGGACCCCCGGGGGCCCCCTCTGCCCTCCACAATCTCTCATCCCTCTGTCCCCCTGCTTCTGTCCTGGTGTCACCATCCCAGACCATTCCCTGCTCTCAGAAAGCTAATAGGAGGAAACACCCTTCAATCCCAGCCCTGATCAGGCCCAGCTGGAGGGCTGAGCCTGTGGGATTCAGGGCCTGGTTCCTCCTAGTGCCCCCAAGAGTGACTGTCCTCCCCAAGTCTCACGTGGAGCTGGGCCAGCCCAACGTCCTCATCTGCGTCGTGGAGAACATCTTCCCCCCTGTCATCAATATCACCTGGCTGCGCAACGGTCAGACCATCACCGAGGGGGTGGCCCAGACCAGCTTCTATGCCCAGCCCAACCATCTGTTCCGGAAGTTCCACTACTTGCCCTTCGTGCCCTCGGTGGATGACTTCTATGACTGCAAGGTGGAGCACTGGGGCCTGGACCAGCCGCTCTTTAAGCACTGGGGTACGAAGCCCCCTCCCCGGGCCCCCCTTCTCACACCCATGTGTCCTTCACTCTGGAATCCCTTTGCCCGACCCCCTGACCCTCTCTTTCTCTCCCAGAGCCCCAGGTGCCTACCCTGCTGCCTGACACCACAGAGACCCTGGTCTTCACCCTCGGCCTGGCCCTTGGCCTGGCCGGCTTCCTCGTGGGCGTCACCCTCATCATCACAGGCACATGTCTGTCCAGCAGCCCCAGGTGCGCAGGACCCGGGAGTCTGGTGGGGAGAAAAGCAGATGACTCTGCACGGGACTAGGGTGGAGGATGAGAGATTCTGTGGGGAGGGGTGGGGTCAGGGACGAGTGGTAGGCAGGGAATAGAAGAGAAGAGGTGAGGCGAGGGTGTCCGGTTTGGGGGAGGTGGGCAGAGATGGGATCCCAGAAGTGTGAGCTGGGACAACATTGGTCATATGGTTTTTGCTACTTTAGGTAATGGCCCTTCTGAGAGAAACAGGTAGGGGAGACACCCTACGGCTTCCTGGCAAGTGTCTGACAGCCCTTGAATGCTCAGTGTCAGAGTCTACCACGTTCATCCCCACCGTGCTGACTTTGAATGGGATCAACCTCTGTCCTACAGGTCTCCTCCTTTTTGGCTCCTGTACTCATGGCAGGGACTTGTGGGGCACCAAGGAGTTCCCTTTCCCACCCCCAAAACACACACACACACACACACACACACACACACACACACACACTTTCTTGCTCTACCCAAAGCCCTGGCTAGCAGCAGTAAAATTTTAAACAGTGTTTGCACCGTCTTCATGTTACCAGGTCTTGGCCAATTCTTTCAGGGTGTAAGGGGCGCTGGGATCTGGAAGTGGGGACTTCTGGGGATGACTACTGAGCATGACCACCTGCTACTGGGGATTGACAATCATTCCCGGGCCAGTCTAGCTACGTCTTGCTCCATCTGACGCATCAGTTTGGGTCCCCTTGTGTGTCACGTGTGAACGGACTGTATCACATGGACATCATGAAATCAACATCCTGAATTCGGATTTGCCCCAAAAGGGATGCAGAGTATCCTGTTCATTGCAACTCCCCGCAACCAATGACAGTTCTACAGGGCACCAGGAGAGGAAACATTCATGGAAATTTCAGTCTTGTCCAGATTTACTCTGTCATGAAGAGGCCATTGGTATCCAGCCATGATCTACAATGTCATCTCCTTTTTCTACATTCCCTAGAGTCCCAAGCATGACAAAGAGGCCCAAGGCTTGGGTAGGATGGCCATATCTTCTGCCTGGGGTCAATCATATCAGGTAGGAGGGTAGCAGTGTAGATCATCAAGGTATCTGGTAAGAGGAAGGTCTAGGAGAGATCCACCTGAATGCTCTCTAAATCTGTGGCCTGGAAGGTTTTAGTTTACTGTGAACAAAATTTAAAATGCACACAAAGTGGTAACTAACTATACAAAGTAGTTTATGTCAAGTACCAAGTGAGTGGTACAGATGGATGGTTTTCAAACTGGAATACAGAGAAGAGTCACTTGAGAGCCTTTTAAAAAGTACAGGCTTCTCCCAGATCTACTGAATTAGAATCTCGGGGCTGGGGAGAGTGGTGACAGGGAGTCTGTAATATTTTAACATGCTCTAGATGGTGCCGATGAAGCCATCCTGGATCCAGGCTGTGGTCTGGGAACAGGGACCCATGGACATAGTCTGGTGCTATTGGAGGTCAGGAAGAGGGGATCCCTGAGGTCTGAGTAGTCCGGGAGGGCTTTCTGGAAAACCTGGTTTTTTTAGAGCATGAAAGTTGAGGAAGGGACTTCCCAGTGGTTAAAACTCTGTGCTTCTAATGCGGGGGCACAGGTTCGATCCCCGGTCAGGGAGCATGCTGTTCCACACAGCCAAAAAAAAAAAAAAGTTGAGCAAGATACAGGTGAGTAGGGGCAAGACGGGGGTTGGAACTGGGAGCATTTGGTCCCGGAAAAGAGAGAAACCAAGAGATTATGGGGACTCTGTGGATTTCCCAAGAAACAATAAATGGGGGGAAATCGATGGCCAGAAGAGGACTCGGATGGAAGTGGGAGAAGATTATTCTAATCCAGGTTTTTGCTTGCCAGTCACAGAAACGCTATTAAAATGGTTATAGACAAAAGGAGAGGGTGTTTACAGTAAAGACACAGGAGTGGTATTCAGAACCCAAGGGTGGGTTTGAGCCAGGCCCTGCAAGGAACAGAACTCAGAGTGGAAGAGCCAGCAGAACGCAGAGCAGTCCGTCTTGCTCTCTCTCTCTGGGCCATATGGTCCCTGTTTTCTAGATCCCTCGATACATCAGCCATATTCTCTCCCTATGGACTGACTGTCCTTTTCAGCCGACATGTCAACCCTATAGGTCCTGTGTTTTTATGTCACCTCAGCTCTAGCCGCCCACAGAGACTGTGACTCCCAGTCACAATTTTAAATCATTGAAAAAACAAACGACTGCCCAAACTTGGGGAAAGTATCCACCCCAGCCCAATGTACTGTGACCAGGGGACCAAGATCCCATAGTACAAACATGGTGGTGGCTGGCACCCACCTCTGGGGTGAGGAGTCGGGTCGTTCTCAGAGAAAGATCTCAGAAGACACCGCAAGAGATGTCTGTCCCCATAGTGCCCTGATCTCTGCTGATCTTTTACTTAAAACTTAACTTGATGCATCCTTGGAAACGTGTTTCTCTCATCTCTGTCCTAATGTTTAATAAAGTCATAAAAGTGTCCTGTCTTGAACAGACTGGTGGTTGCCAAGGCGAGGCTGTTGGGGAAGGGATGGAGTGGGAGTTTGGGGTTAGCAGATGTAAACTCTTATATATAGAATAGGTAAACAACAAGGTCCTACTGTAGAGCACAGAGAACTATATTCAATATCCTATGATAAACCATAATGGAAAAGAATATTAACAAAAAGAATGTATATATATGTACAGCTGAATCACTTTGCTGTACAGCAGTAATTAGCACAACATTATTAATTAACTATACTTCAGAAAAAAAAAAAAGTGTCCTCTTTTGACCAGAAGTGTGCTTTTTTTCACTATGCATATATTACCCAGAAATCGCTGGAAACAATTTGGAAGGAATATGGAGCTATTCCAAAACTTTTAGGTTTATGTATCTGCCTTCACACTCACATTTTTTCCCCTTCTAGTCTCAAAGTAAATTATCTCTCATTAAAAAAAAAATTGTCCTGCATTCCTTTTTTAAAATAAATTTATTTATTTTTAACTTATTTTTAATTTTTAGCTGCGCTGGGTCTTCATTGCTGTGTGCGGGCTTTCTCCAGTTGCAGCGAGCGGGGGTTACTCTTCGTTGTGGTGCACAGGCTTACCGCGGTGGCTTCTCTTGCTGCGAGCACAGCCTCTAGGTGCGCAGGCTTCAGTAGTTGTGGTACACGGGCTTCGGTAGTTGTGGCTCGCGGGCTCTAGAGCGCAGGCTCAGTATTTGTGGTGCACAGGCTTAGCTGCTCCGCGGCATGTGGGATCTTCCCAGACCAGGGATCCAGCCCATGTCCCCTACATAGGCAGGCGGATTCTTAACCACTGAGCCACCAGGGAAGCCCTGTTCTGCATTATTATTATTTTTTTTTTTGGGGGGGTTCGCGGGCCTCTCACTGTTGTGGCCTCTCTCATTGCGGAGCACAGGCTCCGGACGTGCAGGCTCAGCGGCCATGGCTCACGGGCCCAGCCGCTCCGCGGCATGTGGGATCTTCCCGGACCGGGGCGCGAACCCGTGTCCCCTGCATCGGCAGGCGGACTCTCAACCACTGCGCCACCAGGGAAGCCCTGCTCTGCATTCTTGATCTGACTTCTTTCAGTCTCTTTTAGAATAGACAGTCACCTTCTCTTCTGTATTTTCAAACTCTCCCCCTTTGCAGAGTTCCCTCTCCACAGATAATAAACATATCATCACTCTCATATACTGAGAACATTAAATCTCTTCTCTGTCCTATAACCCATACCCCACAAGCTCCTCCCATCACTTTCTCTGAAAGAGGATTCTGCATGGGCTGCATCCACATCCCCTCTTCCAATCTGCTTTCTTTCTTAAAATTTTAATTTTTAACAACGTAATTTTATCCACATAGTTTAGGGAATCCAATAGTTCTACCAGATTTGCGTAAAAAAAATTCCAGTCTCTAGCCCCTTCTCCTATCATGTTCTTGTCCCCAGAGTTGACAAGTTTTCAACTGCTTTTAACTAATTCTGTTAATACTGACCTTCTGTCTCTAAATAGTATTCTTGCTTTGCTATATCTTGATTTTTCAGCTTCAGGCCTTTTCTCTTTACTTCCTGCTATGGAAGAAGAGGATTTAAATTTTTTCATCCTCACACCACACACAGGCACCCCTTCCTCTAATATAGTTATATTGTAATTTAGGCTAGGTTGGTGTTCAGTGTTTATGCTATTACGATCTTATAAAGGGTATTCATAGCCAAACTACAGAGTAAACCATGCCTGCTCTTCCTTTCCTAGACAACTTTGTGTTTTCCCTGGGATGAATAATCGGCCTGTTTTCTCTTTGCTTGGTTTTCTTGGTACCTGTCATTAATGAATCACAAATTTCCTCACAATACAATCAGCTACCCTGGATATTCTGTCCATTTTACTGTCAGATAAAACTCCCAGAACCTTGTGTCGGCTTCGATCTTAACTAGTTGCTCTCAGTGAGACAGCTGTCATCCTGGGAGCACCATTTACCATCCTTGTCAGGATTTACCTGTCCTCTGTGTTGGACATTCTGTTTCTTATATCCAGCTAGAAGAATGACCAGGTTTTGGAATTACTGACGAGATGTTACTTCTCCCAACCATTCATGCAACTCCTCTTGTTCAGACTTTCTCACTTAGGATAGACTCTCAATTCCTTACTGGCTAAGGCTCTCCAACCTCACCCCTCCTCCGGCCTTCCTTCTTTCATTAAGTTACAGCCACACTCTTTCCTTAGACTCCTCCTGCCTGTGATCTTAACATCAATGCTTCCAACTCATCATTCATTCACAACACATGTGGTAAAAATTCAGAGGCTTCCCTGATCAGCTTTGCTAAATAAACCACCCATCTCCAGTCCTTCTCGATCACAAGACTCTATTTATCTTTGTGGACAGACATCTCTCCTGGAATGGAGGCCCTCCTCTCAGGCTTTCTTTCCTCCTTCGGGGGCGTGACCCGTCATGTAGAGACGTCACTTCCTCCCTTCTCTCCATCTCTCCCCTCATCTCCAGTCATTTCCATTAACTGTGGTTTGGCTGTCTTGTGGTTTGATTCTACCTCCTGTGGAGGCTCCAAATTTGAGTAAACCTCCTCTTCCCAGGAGAAGACTCCCTGGCATTTCTGCCTCCCGGAGACTTTCTGTTGCCCCATCCCTAGAGCCCCAGCGCCACTCCTGAGACTCGGTTGGATTCCCACTTTTCCTTCATCCCTTCCCTCAGGCCTGCAGTATATGCTCTGCTCCAGGTACAAGTTCTTACCATAACGCCTGGAACACGGCAGTTACTCAGTAACTGACCAAAGAGTAAGATGTAGTCTGCTCAGCTCTCAAATTCCTTGATGACACACCCAAATGAAGAAAACATTTAAAAACTTTCTGCTGTTAGTGACATGATTGCTTTTATGATTACTATTAGCTTTCATGTATTGAGCACTTCCAATGTGCCAAGCACTAAACACTTACATCTGTCAAAGCTCTGAGTTTGCACACCTACCATGGTGTTTCCTAAATTGTTCCATGGAACTCAAATGTTCTGAAGGATATTAATAACTTAATTAAGAACAAATCAATGTAAGTAACATTTTTTTTTTTTCCTTGCGGTACGCGGACCTCTCACTGTTGTGGCCTCTCCCGTTGCGGAGTACAGGCTCCAGACGCGCAGGCTCAGCAGCCATGGCTCACGGGACTAGCCGCTCTGCGGCATGTGGGATCTTCCCGGACCGGGGCACGAACCCGTGTCCCCTGCATCGGCAGGCGGACTCTCAATCACTGCGCCACCAGGGAAGCCCAGTAACCTTTTTTTTCTAAAACATATTTTAATATGGGTAAGGAAATGCCAAACATAAGTATGCAGGTTTTAGTATATAGCAATCTGCCATTCAAAAATGACATGCCATGTTTGGTAATAGCAAAGGATTGGAAACATGTCCAACAAGAATGGAAAAGTTGAAGGAGCTACGGTACCTCCATGAGGAGGAGAAACATTAAGCTGTTAGAAAGAATGAGGAAGATCTCTTTAAGCTGATATGGAGGGATCCCTAGGATGCAGTGGAAAAATGCAAGATACAAAAGAATGTACATACTGTGTGTACCTTGGGGTAAGAAAGAGGGAAGATATATGTTTGCAGAAAACCACACTGAAAAGATAAACCAGAAATTGTTAAAAAAAAGTGGTAGGGGGGAAAAGCAGAGTTGAGGGAATGCATTTGAGGCAACAGGGATAAAAGTGAATATTGACTTTTGAAATATACAAATGCTTTACAATTTTTATAAACATGAAACAAAAAGCCCTAAAATTTAAAACAAACATAAACAACTGAACCTAGGGAGAAGACTTATTTTAACTCCTATTAGAAAACAGTACTGTATATTCTTAGTGGACTATATTCTAAGGATAAAAAGTAGTACTAAAAGCGTTGATAGTCATTCAGTAATTTTATCATTAGTAATAATATTGTATTGTTATTTTGAAACTATGTTTATATATATTATAGGATAAAGCAATCAGGAATGATGTAATGTATTTGGGAACCATGATTTTAGCATATAAAAGGAAAGAAAAAAGTAGCTGAATTAAAACCCTAATATTAAATTTGAATTAGAAACATCAATTTAAACTAATGATTTATAAATATATATATATATTTTCTAGCTCTAGCAAATGAAAGAACCTGGAAGCAATGGTCCTTCAGGAGTGATGGGCATCCTTAGAGCACAGATTGTGGTTTCCTAATACCATTAACCAATAAAAGGAACTGGAGTTTCTTAAAGAAGTGACTTATTTCAAGTCTAGACTAGGGAAAACACAAAGCAAGCTTGTTTCAGAAAACAAGAAAGTGCTCAAAGACTACCAGAGTCATGTCAAAAGATAAGAGCAGCCACCTTGAAGGGGCTCCCACTGGCCAAATTTGGGACAATTTGAGGATTAAAAAAAATTACTATAATCAACTTAAACACATTGAATGGATAAAAATGCATGAGTCCCTAATAATAATCAAATAAAGATAAAGCAAACAAGCAACAACAACAAGACTTTTCTATCACCACTGGGTGTAATATTCTATTTCCAACAAAGAAAATTGGTACTTAAACAAAACAAGTGGGCTTCCCTCGTGGCGCAGTGGTTGAGAATCTGCCTGCTCATGCAGGGGACACAGGTTCGAGCCCTGGTCTGGGAAGATCCTACATGCCGCGGAGCAACTAGACCCGTGAGCCACAACTACTGAGTCCGCGCGTCTGGAGCCTGTGCTCTGCAACAAGAGAGGCCGCGATAGTGAGAGGCCCGCGCACCGCGATGAAGAGTGGCACCCGCTTGCCACAACTAGAGAAAGCCCTCGCACAGAAACGAAGGCCCAACACAGCCATAAATAAATAAATAAATAAATAATCACACACACACACAAAACAAACAAACAAAAAAACCCACAAGCAGATATCCTGACTTTTCAGAAGGAACTCTATAGTTCCCTGGTTGAGAAAATGTCTTCCTTTCAGATGATGGCCAGCTGGGAAAAAATAGAATGATAAAATCAGTATTTTGCAACCCTAATATGAGAATTGTTTCAGGGAAGGCATCTAGATGTTAGGAGAACAGATGACTGGAAACGGGAGAGTCCCATTACACCAAAGTATCATGCCTACAGATTGTTTGCTATTGATGAAAGGGAGAAAATATCTTCACAGAGGAGAGAGATCTGGCTGTCACTGCCTCAGCTCGGCAATCCAACTTGTCTTCACCAGTAATGAGACAACAACACGGTCATCACATCCTTCTTGATGAGATGAAAAGTACACAGTATCACCTATGAAGAATTATAGTCAAAAAGATCTTTAATCCGAATCTGATCAAGCCTTCTGTTCAAAGTTCTAGTTTATAGAAAATACATTGGATAGAGGAATAAGTCAAATGAAGCCAGGAAGAAATAATCATACAAATTCAGAATGTGAGATATTCTATAAGAAAATTGGCCTGGTCTCTTTAAAAACAACATTAAAAAAAAGGAGGAGGGGGCGATTAAGAGAGACTTGAGAGACATTACAATCGAATTTAGTGGGTGATTCTTGGCAACATCTTTGGGGGAAAACAGATATAAAGACACTTTTGAGACAAATGGGAAAATAGACTGGGTAACCAGTGATATTTGGAAATTATTTTCAATTTTTTTCAATATGATTACTGTACTGTGGTTATGTAGCAAGACAACTTTAAGTATTTAGAGAAAATGCCATGATGTCTTTATTTTGAAATGGATGCAGATATACACACACACACACATGCACAGTTGCAACAAATATGGCAAAATCTTGATAGTTGTTGAATCTATGTTATGGGTAGTCAAGTATTCTTCGTGCTTTTTCCAGCTTTTCTTTACATTTGAAATTTTCATAATATTTCATCATAAAGTGTGTGTGTGTGCTGTTTTTGAAAATAGCAGGAAATTAAATGACAGATCATTGGATTCCTGAACCCATGAGTTGATATATGCTACTGATTGAATAATTACTCCTCTGTAATAGATATTTTGTACTTTAAATATAAATAATTTTAATCTTTTGTTCTTTTTATAAATTAAAATAAAGTAAGCATGATGTAATGCCTTTTTTGTTGTTGTTGTTACATTACATGGTTATTAAATACACACATAAAATTTGGCCATTTCTTCCAGCAACCTTTTCATCCCCAGGTTCAAAGCACAGCTTCATTTTATCCTGGAAGCCCCACAATTGCTTCCTCAATATCTTATCCTTTGAGAAAATGTTCTGTAGTCAAAAGTTACTATCACACTGCCTATAGTCATCTCAGGAACACCAAGAGTTAAGTTCAACGGTAAAAATATTAAGATGGTTTGTAATTTGGTACTTTTATCCATGTTCGAGATTTTTATTGTCAATCCCAATCAGAAAAGAGAGAAGATTAATCAAAATATTTTAAAAAAGGAGAAGATACAAAATTTCCAAAATCTTACAAAGTTCATGTAATTTTTATTATTATTATTATTTTTAATTTATTTTTTGGCTGTGTCTCTGTTGCTACTCGCGGGCTTTCTCTAGCTTCAGCGAGCAGGCACTACTCTTCCTTGTGGTGCTCGTGTTTCTCTAATTGAGATGACTTCTCTTGTTGTGGAGCACGGGCTCTAGGCACGTGGGCTTCAGTAGTTGCGGCACACAGGCTGTAGAGCTCAGGCTCAGTAGTTGTGGTGCACGGGCTTAGTTGTTCTGCGGCATGTGGGACCTTCCTGGACCAGGGATTGAATCCATGTCCCCTGCCTTGGCAAGCGGATTCTTAACAACTGCACCACCAGGGAAGCCCTCGTCTATAATTTTTTCATCCTTTTTCTCTCCTTCTTACACAGTCAATACAAGCCGAGATATCCCCCTCCCCAACTTTCCTCTTGTGGACCCTGTCCAGCTGGTCAGAGCCCCATCTCCTTCACATCCACCACCTATACCCTGGCAGCCTTTTTCCTTCACAAAGGTCCCAGTCTCTAAGCCAAGCCTGAAGGTTAAGTATGAATAGTCACCATTCAGATATTACTCAGTGATATTACTGAGTGAATACCACTCAAAGTGAATAATTACCACTCATCTTTGTTCCTCTTCACACAGCAAAAGTCATCATTGGGGAATCCCTCACTTGTACTGATGGAACAAGGTTGTTTCATTTCTCCTTTTGTGTCTTCACACTTCCTAATATTTCTTCAGCTAAGCTCAATTTAGTTGGGCTTGGTGAAAAAAAAATATTTTTCTACAGCATGGCGAAATCTTGGGCAAAGCTACACTTAAAAAGAAGTTGAGGAGGCAGAGTCAAGATGGAGGTGCGGGAAGACGCAGAGTTAGGGTCTTCCCACAACTAGGGCACCTGCCGGCTGCTGGTGAGGGCTCTGACACCCAGGGAGTGGGAGGAACCCCAAAGTGAACACATAGGATGTAGGGGGACTGAGCGGGGAGGAGAAGTGGAGGCCAGACAGGATTGGTGCACCTAAGGCTGGGAAGATAAGGAGAGGCAGGCAGGAGGGGCCATCCCAGGTCGGAAGAGAGGAGAGGAAAGAAGGGTGTTTGCCCCACCCACTCGAGCCCACGAAGCCTGCTGGGCTACCAAGTGAGGTCCCCTGCCCTCTGAGACCGGGGGTCGGGGGCACGCCTGGGCCCCTTCTGTTCCTTGAGCCTAAGCCCCACCCCCACAGCCCCTAGGGCCTTTTCCATCCCTGTGGGTCCTGAGCATTGGCCCCACCCACCACCCAAACCTCACCCTTGCTTGGCCCTGCCCTCCACAGCCAAGGCCTCCCCCCCCCCAACCCTTTTATTTTGCTGCCCCAGGTGGCATGCGGGATCTTGGTTCATGAGCCTGGGGTTGGGCGGAAGCTCCTGTGGTGGGAGCTCCAAGTCCAAGCACTGGACTAACAGTGAACCTCAGACCACAGGGAATATTCATCGGAGTGAGGTCTCGCTGAGTTCCTCATCTCAGCACCAAGACCCAGCTCTACGAAACAGCTTACAAACTCCAGTGTTGGAAGCCTCAGGCCAAACAACCAGTAAGACAGGAACACAATCCCACTCATAAAAAAAAAAAAAATGAGACAGCAAAAAAATATATCACAGATGAAGGAGCAAGGTAAAAACCTACAAGACCAAATAAATGAAGAAGAAATAGACAATATACATGAAAAAGAATTCAGAGAAATGATAGTAAAAATGATCCAGAATCTCAGAAATAGAATGGAGGCATGGATTGAGAAAATACAAGAAGTGTTTAACAAAGATCTAGAAGAACTAAAGAACAAACAGAGAAGAACAACAGAATAACTGAGATGAAAAATACACTAGAAGGAATCAATAACAAAATAACTGAGGCCGAAGAATGAATAAATGAGCTGGAAGACAAAATGGTGGAAATAACTGCTCAGGAGCAGAATAAAGAAAAAAGAATGAGAAGAATTGAAGACAATCTCAGAGACCTCTGGGACAACACTAAATGCACCAACATTTGAATTATAGGGGTCGCAGAAAAAGAAGAGAAAAAGAAAGGGTCTGAGAAAATATTTGAAGAGATTATAGTTGAAAATTTCCCTAACATGGGAAAGGAAACAGTCACCCAAGTCCAGGAAGCACAGAGACTCCCATACAGGGTGAACCTTAGGAAAAACACTCCAAGACACATATAAATCAAACTAACAAAAATTAAAGTCAAAGAAAAAATATTAAAAGCAGCAAAGGAAAAACAAAAAATAACATACAAAGGAATCCTCATAAGGTTATCAGCTGATTTTTCAGTGGAAACTCTACAGACCAGAAGGGAGTGGCAGGATATACTTAAAGTGATGAAAGAAAAACCTACAACCAAGATTACTCTACCCAGCAAGGATATCATTCATATTTGGTGGAGAAGTCAAAAGCTTTTCAGACAAGCAAAAGCTAAGAGAATCCAGCACCACCAAACCAGCTTTACAACAAATGCTAAAGAAACTTCTCTAAGCAGGAAACACAAGAGAAGAAAAAGACCCACAAAAACAAACTCAAAACAATTAAGAAAATGGTAATAGGAACATACATATCGATAATAACCTTGAACGTAAATGGATTAAATGCCCCAACCAAAAGACACAGACTGGCTGAATGGATAGAAAAACAAGACCCATATGTATGCTGTCTACAAGAGACCCACTTCAGACGTAGGGACACATACAGACTGAAAGTGAAGGGATGGAAAAAGATATTCCATGCAAATGGAAATCAAAAGAAAGCTGGAGTAGCATTACTTGTAGCAGATAAAATAGACTTTAAAATAAAGACTGTTACAAGAGATAAGGAGGAACACTACATAATGATCAAAGGATCAATCCAAGAAGAAAATATAACAATTATAAATGTTTATGCACCCAACATAGGAACACCTTAATACATAAGGCAAATGCTAACAACCATGAAAGGAGAAATTGACAGTAACACAATAATAGTAGGGGACTTTAACACCCCACTTAGACCAATGGACAGATCATCCAAACAGAAAATAAATAAGAAAACACAAGCTCTAAATGACTCAATAGACCAGATAGATCTAATTGATATTTATAGAACATTTCACACAAAAGTGGCAAAATACACTTTCTTCTCAAGTGCACATGGAACATTCTCCAGGACAGATCACATCTTGGGCCACAAATCAAGCCTTGGTAAATTTAAGAAAATTGAAACCATATTAAGCATTTTTTCTGGCCACAACACTATGAGACTGGAAATCAATTACAGGAAAAAAAATCTGTAAAAAACACAAATACATGGAGGTTAAACAGTGCACTACTAAATAACCAAGAGATAACTGAAGAAATCAAAGAAGAAATTAAAAAATACATGGAAACAAATGACAATGAAAACACGACGACCCAAAACCTATGGGAGACAGCAAAAGCAGTTCTAAGAGGGAAGTTTATAGCAATACAATCTCACCTCAAGAAACAAGAAAAATCTCAAATAAACAATCTAACCCTACACTTAAAAAAACTAGAGAAAGAAGAACAAAGAAAACAAAAGTCAGTAGAAGGAAATAAATCGTAAAAATCAGAGCAGAAATAAATGAAACAGAAATGAAGAAAACAGTAGCAAAGATCAATAAAACTAAAAGCTGGTTCTTTGAGAAGATAAACAGAACTGATAAACCCTTAGCCAGACTCATCAAGAAAAAAAGGGGAGGACACAAATCAATAAAATTAGAAATGAAAAAGGAGAAATCACAGCTGACACTACAGAAATACAAAGGATTATAAGAGACCACTACAAACAACTAGATGCCAATAAAATGGACAACCACGAAGAAATGAACAAATTCTTGGAAAGGTACAATTTCCCAAGACTGAACCAGGAAGAATTAGAAAATATAAACAGACCTGTCACAAGTAATGAAATTGAAACCATAATTAAAAACCTTCCAACAAACAAAAGTCCAGGACCAGATGGCTTCACAGGAAAATTCTATCAAACATTTAGAGAAGAGCTAACACTGATCCTTCTCAAACTCTTCCAAAAAAAATAGCAGAGGGAGAAACACTCCCAAATTCATTCTATGAAGCCACCATCACCCCGTTATCAAAACGAGAAAAAAAATCACAAAAAAGGAAAATTATAGACCAATATCACTGATGAACATATATGCAAAAATCCTGAAAATACTAGCAAACAGAATCCAACAGCACATTAAAAGGATCATACACCATGATCAAGTGGGATTTATCCCAGAGATGCAAGGATTCTTCAATATGCGCAAATCAATCAACCACATTAACAAATTAAGGAATAAAAACCATATGATCATTTCAATAGATGCAGAAAAACCTTTTGACAAAATTCAACACCCATTTATGATAAAAACTCTCCAGAAAATGGGCATAGAGAGAACCTACCTCAACATAATAAAGGCCATATTTGACAAACCCACAGCCAACATCGTTCTCAATGGTGAAAAACTGAAAGTATTTCCGCTAAGATCAGGAACAAGACAAGGATGTCCACTCTTGTCACTCTAATTCAACATAGTTTTGGAAGTTTTAGCCACAGCAATCAGAGAAGAAAAAGAAATAAAAGGAATCCAAATCAGAAAAGAAGTAAAACTGTCACTGTTTGCCAATGACATGATACTATACATAGAAAATCCTAAAGATGCCACCAGAAAACTACTAGAACTAATCAATGAATTTGGTAAGGTTGCAGGATACAAAATTCACAGAAGTCTCTGACATTCCTATACACCAACAATGAAAACTCAGAAAGAGAAATTAAGGAAACACTCCCATTTACCACTGCAACAAAAAGAATAAAATACCTAGGGATAAACCTGCCTATGGAGGTGAAAGACTTGTACTCAGAAAACTATAAAACACTGAAGAAAGAAATCAAAGATGACATAAACAGATGGAGAAATATACCATGTTCTTGGATTGGAAGAATCAATATTGTGAAAATAAGTATACTACCCAAAGCAATCTACAGATTCATTCCCTATCAAACTACCAATGGCATTCTTCACAGAATTAGAACAAAAAATTTTACAATTCGTATGGAAACACAAAAGATCCCGAATAACCAAAGCAATCTTGAGAAAGAAAAATGGAGCTGGGGGAATCAGCCTCCCTGACTTCAAACTATGCCACAAAGCTACAGTAATCAAGACAGTATGGTACTGGCACAAAAACAGAAATATAGAACACTGGTACAGGATAGAATGCCCAGAGATAAACCCACGTACATATGGGCACCTAATTTATGACAAAGGAGGCAAGAACATACAATGTAGAAAAGACAGCCTCTTCAATAAGTGGTGCTGGGAAAACTAGACAACTACATGTAAAAGAATGAAATTAGAACACCACCTGATACCATACACAAAAATAAACTCCAGATGGATTAAAGACTTAAATGTAAGACCAGACACTATAAAACTCTTAGAGGAAAACACTCTTTGACATAAACCACAGCAAGAGCTTTTTTGATCCACCTCCTAGAGTAATGGAAATAAAAACAAAAATAAACAAATGGGACTTAATTAAACTTCAAAGCTTTTGCACAAAAAGGAAACCATAAACAAGACAAAAAGACAACCCTCAGAATGGGAAAAAATATTTGCAAATGAAGCAACAAAGGATTAATCTCCAAAATATACAAACAGCATGTGGAGCTCAATATAAAAAAAACAAGCAATCCAGTTAAAAAATGGGTGGAAGACCTAAATAGACATTTCACCAAGGAAGACATACAGAAGGCCAAGAGGCACATGAAAAGATGCTCAATATCACTAATTATTAGAGAAATGCAAATCAAAACTACAATGAGGTATCACCACACACCGGTCAGAATGGCCATTATCATTCTATCATTATCAAAAAATCTAGGAACAATAAATGCTGGAAAGGGTGTGGTGAAAAGGGAACCCTCTTGCACTGTTGGTGGGAATGTAAATTGATACAACCACTATGGAAAACGGTATGGAGTTTCCTTAAAAAACTAAAAATGGAAAAAAAAAAAAAAAAAAAAACTAAAAATGGAACAACCATATGACCCAGCAATCCCACTACTGGGAATATACCCTGAGGAAACCATAATTCAAAAAGAGACATGCACCACAATGTTCATTGCAGCTCTATTTACAATAGCCTGGACATGGAACCAACTTAAATGTCCACTGACAGATGAATGGATAAAGAAGATGTGGCACATATCTACAATGGAATATTACTCAGCCATAAAAAGAAATGGAATTGAGTTATTTGTAGTGAGGTGGATGGACCTAGAGTCTGTCATACAGAGTGAAGTAAGTCAGAAAGAAAAACAAATACCATATGGTAACACATATATATGGAATCTAAAAAAAAAAAAAGTACTGATGAACCTAGTTGCAGGGCTGGAATAAAGAGGTAGACATAGAAAATGGACTTGAGGACATGGGGTGGGAGGGCAAAGCTGGGCTGAAGTCAGAGTAGCATTGACATATATACACTACCGGATGTAAAATAGTTGGCTGGTGGGAAGCAGAAGCATAGCACAGGGAGATCGGCTCGGTGCTTTGCGATGACCTAGAGAGGATGGGAGGGAGGCTCAAGAGGGAAGGGATATGAGGACATAGGTATGCATATGGCTGATTCACTTTGTAGTGCAACAGAAACTAACACAGTATTGTGAGGCAATTATACTCCAATAAAGATCTATTAAAAAAAAAAGATGTTGATAGATCAATAGATGATAGATAGATGTGTGTGTGTCTGTGTGTGTGTGTGTGTGTGTGTGTGTGTGTGTGTGTGTGTGTGTGTAGCTCCTTATTCTTCAGTTCCGGTTGGTGGAGTTAACAAAAATTTCACTTCTGAAGTCCTTTTTTGCTCACATCTATAATATAACCAGAAACTCTGGGCATAGAAGAAAGAATATTAATTTTGAAATCAGCACTACACGGTCTCACCAGCTCTACGATCTTATACACATTGTTATTATTTCCTCATCTCTAAAATAGGAACAATACATATGTGATAGGGATGTTCTGTGGACTAAAGAGATCACTATGAAAAGTGCCTATGATAGGACTTCCCTGGTGGTGCAGTGGTTAAGAATCTGCCTGCCAATGAAGGGGACACTGGTTTGAGCCCTGGTTCGGGAAGATCCCACATGCCATGGAGCAATTAAGCCCGTGCGCCACAACTACTGAGCCTGGGCTCTAGAGCCCACGAGCCAGAACTACTGAAGCCCGTGCACCCTAGAGCCTGTGCTCCGCCATCGCAATGAGAAGCCCGCGCACGGCAAAGAAGAATAGCCCCCGCTCGCAGCAACTAGAGAAAGCCCACGGGCAGCAACGAAGACCCAACGCAGGCAAAAATAAATAAATAAAGAAAGAAATTAAGAAAAAAAAAAAAAGGTCTTCATAATGGAGTTGACACTATGTAGGAGATTGTGTAGGATTTGCTGATGGGGGAAAGAGCATATTTCAGGCAGAGAGAACAGCACGGGCCAAGGTCCAGTGGCAATAAACAGTATGGGAGAATCCGGGAAGGCCTCTCTTCAGCTCCGAGTTGAGCACAGGGTTCAAGGAAGGGTGGATGATGGATACAACCTTACAGAGATGACAAGGGCTAGAGAGAGGCCTTGCAAAGGAGTTTAATCCTTAAAGGTAATAAGCAACATGACCAGATTTCTTTTCTAAAGGATCTCCCTGGCAGCAACAGTGTGGGGGATGGATTCCATGGAAATGGGACTGTGGCTAGAAGACTAGAAAGAGGGGAATTCCCCAGCAGTCCAGTGGTTAGGACTCGGCGTGGGTTGATCCCTGCTTGGGGAACTAAGATCCTACATGCCATGTGCTAAGGCAAAAAAAAAAAAAAAAAAAAGACTAGGAAGAAGAGGGTTGTGACAGTCCAGCCGGGATGGTGGGGGCACTGAAAGGACAGAAGAAGAAGGCTCAGAAGGGCTCAATGGCTGAGCAGAGAAGCGGAGAGCAAGGGCGAGACCAGCAGGCAGGTCACCAGGGAAAGTAATGATACCTTAGCAATACTGATTCTGCTACTTATCCGCTGTAGAACAGAACGGTTCTGAGCCTCAGTTTTCTCATCTGTGA
Organism: Phocoena phocoena; assembly: GCF_963924675.1. NCBI lineage: Eukaryota > Metazoa > Chordata > Mammalia > Artiodactyla > Phocoenidae > Phocoena > Phocoena phocoena. The sequence continues at coordinate 64,319,127 of NC_089228.1, read as the reverse complement.
AACGGTGATGGGCATCTACTTCGTAGGATTATTATGAGGACTTACTTTTTTTTTTCGGCTGTGCAGCACAGCTTGCGGGATCTTAGTTCCGCGACCAGGGATCGAACCCGGGCCCAAGGCGGTGAAAGCATGGTGTCCTAACCACTGGACCGTCAGGGAATTCCCTATGAGGACTTAATTTTAAAGGCATTCTAAATGTCTGGCACATTAATGAGTTCTGTATGAATGCTTGTTACATAAACGGATAACTCACAGAGGGAAATGTTTGGAGGAAAAGATAGGATCTTTTCTGGGTATGCACTGAGTGCCAGGAGCCTATGGGACATTGCAATGAGGTCCCTGAAAAACAGATTTGGAACTCTGGAGCAAGGACTAGACAAGAGATAGATTTTATGAGTGGGAGTTGCCTCCAGAGGAATGGATGAAATTGCTTAGAAATACTGTGCAAATAAGGAGAAGAGGGCAAGGACGGTAACATGACAGACAACATCTCATGGAAGGCTGAGGCAGGGACTCCAGAGAAGCCGACCAAGAGGGGCTGTCTACAGAGGATGAGCGCTAGGAACTGGGGTATCAAAGAACCAGGGATGCTACAGAGGTAAAGGGAGATAATGGTCTCTGGGTCAGAAAAGTGAAGGCTCATGTTTCAAGAGCTGAAGCTGGAGGTAAGAAGGCAAGAAAGACCTAAACGTCGGAGGATGGGGGCAATTCTCTTGTGGTCCAGAGATTAGGACTCTGCGCTTTCACTGCCGAGGGCTTGGGTTCAATCCCTGGTAGGGGAACTAAGATCCCACAAGCCCCACAGCGCAGACAAAAAAAAGAAAAACAAAAGATGGGAGGGTGGGCACAAAAATACCTAGAACAGATTCAGGAGGATGTCATTGGTAATATGCTCACCAGGTGGCGCCAAAGACCCTACGTGGCGATTAACACGGGCCTTAGCACTCCTGCTTCTTAGGCGAGCCTCGCGGCGGCTGCATTCAAACCTGACAGTCAGCCAGGTGGCATTCCTTTAGTCAAGGAACCATCAAACTTCCACTACTGGAAAGCTCTGAGGGATACACACACACACACACACACACACACACACACACACACACACACAAACACACCCCTCTGCTCTTCCTTTGGTATGTGAAGATAAAATAAGAACTTTCAGAGAATAGTCCCATCCATTTTATTTCCTACATAGTTTTCAAATCTACCCACGTCTTTTCATTATGGAACTTTTCATAGTTCCATTCCAAACCACTATGCTCAGTTGCTGGGACCCACCACCGCCGATGCTTTCTAAAGTGTCACTCTGCATTCATTCTCAATGCCCCGCTAACCCAGTGTGACTCTTCCCACTGCAATTTCTTCCAAGTAGGTATGTCTCCTAGCTTCCCACCAGACCACAGTACTGGAATTCTTAGTGTAGCAGTTTCTGGAGCCAGATTGCTGGGTTCAAATCCCAGTTCCAGCACTCACTGGCTGTGTTGCGATTTGGGGCAAATTCCTTCACTCTCTGCCTCAGGTCTTCATCTGTTACATGGAGATAATTACCTCAGGGACTTTCCTGGTGGCGCAGTGGTTAAGAATCCGCTTGCCAATGCAGGGGACACGGGTTTGATCCCTGGTCCGGGAAGATGCCATATGCGGTGAAGCAACTAAGCCCGCCCACCTAGAGCTGGTGCTCCGTACAAGAGAAGCCACCGCAATGAGAAGCCGGCCCACCGCAACAAAGAGTAGCCCCCGCTCACCGCAACTAGAGAAAGCCTGTGCGCAGCAACGAAGACCCAATGCAGCCAAAAATAAAAATAAATAATTAAAAGAAAAAAGACTTACCTCAAAGGACCATAATGAGGACCAGTGTTTTTAGTACACTGTTTGGTACACAGTAAGTGCTCAATAGATGAGAGCTACTATTAAAAGTCTTCAGGATGAAAATTCAAATTCTTACTGTGGCCTAAGTGACCTCCTTGATCTAGCTTTTCCCAACTTTCTGGCTTTATCTGGAAGCACGCATCCTTTTCTGCTGTCTCAGCACCACCTGCTCTCAGACAGTTAGCATCACTGTTTTTTTTTCTTTTTTTTTCATTTTCAGTCAAATTTTATTAAAAAAAAAAAAAGCAGCAGATAAACATTACAATTCAAGAACCTAATCTAAATATGCACTTGACAATGAAGCACATCTGAGTATGGAGTGAAAAATGTTTTTTCCAAGAAACTATCAAACGTATCATCTCCAAATACCCAAATAATAAATCACTTCTGCAGGCCGTCTATTGAGTGGAATCATAAACAAAGAGCAGAAGATTTATTGCTGTGAAAACAAATCTGTAGTACAGTAGTATGAATCTTGGGTATTAAACATAATCAGTTGAATCAAGTTAGGAAGTTGAAAATCTAATAAGAAATTTGTGTGTGAGAGAAAGTCTATAAGCCAGCTGACCCAAGAGCAACTGAGATATCAAACTTGTTCAGTGAAACCAGACATTATTTTAAATCTCCATTTTTTGAAGGCAATTAAAAATTACAATTCCAACAGCCCACAAACCAAATTTAAAAAGCAACTGTAGAAAGCAATTAAAACTACGTTCAAGGAGCCACTTTTTCAGCTCAATTTCAGCACCCCAAGGAAAAGAAAAGCATCCATGACTATCACAGATGAAACAGAATGAAATGTCATTGGAATCAGTTATTTTCCCCCACTGAGGTATAAAATCTATATAGAAATTTGATGCTATACTATAACAAATTGTACTTCTCATAGTTCTGTTTTAATTTCCTTTAAACCCTGTTTAATATCGTTTTTTAAATTGTTGTAAAAATGTTTTCACGATTCTGAATCTGGTTCCAGTTCTTTTTCATTTATTTATTTATTTATTTATTTATTTTTTTTCATTTATTTTTATGTCAATATTTAATATACTGGCTACCAGTTCTAATCAGAAAAAAAAATCTTGGACATCTCTTCATTATAACAGCACATTCAGCAGAAATGACTGATGTGCAAGCAAACCATAAAAGGTGCTGCTCTCTGGAAAGCACATTTCATAGATTGTTTCAGTCTGAATATTCTTTACAATGATTCTTGATGAAAGACTCTTAATCTTGTAAACATCAGTGTGCACAATCTCGCTACTACGTAGTTTCATGTCCTTGGACAGGAAGGCCGGTTCACAGCTAGTGAAAGAGAGAGCAGTTTAAGTTTTAATGGCTGATAAACCTTACATCCTGCAGGAGGAAAGCACTTTTCCTTTTTTGCTACTTAAGAATGTGGCAGAAATGTATGCTGAGGTAGCCCAGTCAATCCTTATTTTTTTCTTTTTTTGTAAATTTGGTCTCAGAATATTTCTGGAAGGGTTACATTTCAAAGAAGCCACTGCTGGGACCGGCTTCCATTGCAGTCTCTAATGCTGGGCACCTGGCTGTCCTCTTCTGTGGCTTTATCCAGGCACTGATTACTGTCCACATGCTGCAGGGTTAGTTTCACCGGATCATACTCCCAGAGCTGGTTGCCTTTTAGGTGGTGGCATGTGAGCGTTGTGACTGGGCCATTAAGTTTGGAGACATCCAAGCAAAGGTCATCTGTTCTAATTTCTTTGTTGGCAGTGTAAGAGAAAACCTGATTACCTCCCATACCGTGACAGCTAAAAATTCCAACTTTTTCATTCTCTTTTCTAGCCATGTTATCGAGACACTGATTTGTTTCCACATTTCGTATCTCTCCCAGAGAGAAATAGTGACGTGGAATCTGAGAATCGGGATAAATATTCTCTAGGTACCAAGAGAAAGGTCTGCATTGGAGTTTGTGTCTTAGACCAAGTCTTGATGATATATCTCCATAATCTACCTTTGTAACACCTGGAGAAATTATATAGAAGAAATTCTTGAATTCATCCATCCACACTTCTGCAAGTCGTCTGTTATTTTTATTGATAATCTGCCCTGTGCCTCCTGGAAACGTGTAGGGTGTAGCTTTCCGAAACACATGTCCAACATGTGAGCAAGTAACAATCTCCGAAGTTCCTCCACACTGCCAAATCCTAAAGGAAATTTCTAGGTTTTCTCCTCCCCAAATATCCATTCCAGCATCATATGTTCCAATTTCCTGAAAGTAATCTCTGTCTATTGAAAAAAGGCCTCCTGCCATCGTAGGTGTTCTCACAGGAAGAGTTCAATCACCTTTCCTTCTGTCCACTTCTCTTTGGGGAACAGGATACCAGCGAAAGTTGAGCTTCCAGTTGAATCCACCATAGGTCCTGCCATGTACTCAAAAGTATCATCACTGATCACATCAATGATAGGACAGACCACTGTCTTCCTGTCATGTTTGATCCTGGCTAAGAGAGGCTCCAGCCACCCCACTGTACATTCACAGTGAGCATCTAAAAAGGTGATCACTTGGCCTTTAGACACTGCAGCTCCTTTTAACCTAGCTCTGATCAATCCAGAACGTTGCTCCATTCGAATTACGTGAACTGGTACTTTTAATTTTTTCACATAACTCTCTAGAGGTCTTTTCAAAAAGTCTCTTTCGGGCTTCCTTGGTGGTGCAGTGGTTGAGAGTCCGCCTGCCGATGCAGGGGACACGGGTTCGTGCCCCAGTTCGGGAAGATCCCACATGCCGCGGAGCGGCTGGGCCCGTGAGCCATGGCCGCTGAGCCTGCGCGTCCGGAGCCTGTGCTCCACAACGGGAGAGGCCACAACAGTGAGAGGCCCGCGTACCGCAAAACAAAACAAAACAAAACAAAAAGTCTCTTTCACTGGCATCATCTACAGGAACAATTTCTTCTAGCATGTGTCTTGGTGAGCGATTAATGACACTATGGACAGTTCGCAGAAGTGTGTTCCAAGCCTCATTATGGAAAACAATCACCACACTTGTGGTAGGAAGATTATCTGCATACACCTTTGTTTTACACCCTTCTAACCTAACATCTGGTAAAGATCTGTTGAGTGCAATCATCTCACCTGGCATTAAATTGAACTGATTGATTTTAAACATCTCTTTCATCTTTTCTTGATCCTCTTTAGGAATGACGACTGGTTTCCCCATTTCTCCAGGACCTTCATGAGGCTTTTGTACTGGCTCTAGAACATCCCCAGCAGGAAGTCCTCTCTCTTTTTTTTCATCACATTTGTTGCATTCACTGAAGTAAAGCAGCAGGAACATATCCAAGAGTACCCAAATCAAGGAGGTGGCTAGGACCACCTTGCAATATGCAAATTTTCTCATGGCACTTTAAGTCAAATGCAAAATTAAAAAAATATATATATATAAATATACAAAGATCATGAAAATTATTCCAATCCAGTTTCATCAGAAATCACGTTCATAACCCCAAAGTGGTTTTTCAAATGAATTCATATCCCAAATCCTCATGTCCCACATCTCCTCGGTCCGCGCGCGGCGGCGGGGGCGGCGGCGGCGGCGGCGGCGGCGGCGGGGGGCGCTCCTCGGGGCCGGCCCGGGCGGTCGCGGTGCGGTCCCGCGGGCCGCAGCGCGGGCGCTACTCTCGGGCCGCCATCCGCCGCACCTTTCTTTTTTTTGAGTCATGCTGCACGGCTTGCAGGATCTCAGTTCCCTGACCAGTTTTTGAACCAGGCCACGGCAGTGGAAGGCCGGAATCCTAACCACTAGACCACCAGGGAACGATCACTTTCTTCTGCTGGCAGTGCTCACTCCTGCCCTCCCTGACACAAACACTACTCATCCTTCCCAGATATAACTGAACAGTTCTCAGAAATCTCTCAGAGCAGAACCCTCCTAAATTCTTTACAGATCTTTGCATATTGCACTGCTAAAACTTATAATTTTTATTAAAAACTGTGATCTGTTGTCTAATGTCACCCCTTTTCCTGCTCCCAGAATGTAAACTATGGGGACAGCAAGACCTGCTAGTGGGATTCTGCAGAGTTTGAACTAGGGTGACGATCCAGGAAAGGGGAAAGAAGCAAAGACGGAGATCATGGAATCATCATATATCAGTTCCATCTACCATTCCCAGTCCCCTTCATGGCTCTTTGGGAGTCCTTTTCTCATTGATCAGGGAGTCCTCCCCTGTGTTATTCTTGGCAAGCCTCAGAGAGTAACTCCAACCAGCTTTGGTTCTTATCCTGGGAGCCCCTCAGGGAAGCAGGGCTTTTCAGTCAGGATAGTGCTGAGAGAATCCAAGAGCAAGGCTGGCAGGGCTTGGACTGGGGTGCACACATTTGGGTGCAATTAGAAAGAATCATCTGGAAGACTGTCATGCCTTCATCTTAGAGCAAATCAGCCCAGTAACTGCACCACGAGCTAACTGCACTGATAAAGCAAGATTCAAAGACAAGGCAAGGGCCTTGTCTTTATCTTCACTGCCACACCTCCTGACTGAGCAGTTTGACGTCTAGATCAATGGTGTTTATTGAAAAATAAAACAATCAAAGGAACTCTGAACAAATGATTACTATGGAAACATTAAAGGGGAGCAAATGGCAAGAGGTAGCAAAAAAAAAAAAAAAAAAAAAAAGAGGCAGTGGAACCCATACTTACAAGAACTGGAAAGAGCATGGGAGGTAATACTGCCCACGGTAGGATTCCATAATTGTTCCTTCTGGTTGTGCTGGGGACTGTGCTTGTTACTTTGGAAGACAATAATTCCAACCAAAATGGGGATCAGACTCCTGAAACTATTACAATGCCTCAAGGAGAGGATGGGATAGAGCTAAGGTTTTGACCAGTAAATTCGACTAAGGGAAAAAGTAAATCAAAGGGCTAAATGGCAACCTCAAGGGTCAGGAACCAGGGAAAGGACTCTTCACCAACAGACTTACCATCAGGAAATCCATGAACGTTTGTAAGCTGTCTAGTGAGGTGGTAAAGAGGGAGGTGTAAACCAGGTCCAGAGCCACTCTTGCCCAGTCTCAGCCTGCTCTGCGGTCAAGGGAATAAGCCAGGCCACCTACTTTTACAGCACTTAGACTGTTCTGGGTTCAGTCTATAGGGAATATTAAATTGCCTCCACAGGTACAATGTCAGAAACTCACCTTTTGAGAGTTGAAGTCTTTATTTTCCCAAACCACAATTTTGAAATACTTAAATGACGTGAACAGAAGGGGATGCAGCCACAGTCTTCCAAGATTGTATGCCTGGTCTCCTCCCCAAACTAATCTCACACCTTAAGTGCCCATTTAAATGAGATATAGTGTTAGATTGACACACATCTATTTGAAATCAACATTTATCCCTTTGGACTTTTTTTTTTTTTGCGGTACGCGGGCCTCTCACTGTTGTGGCCTCTCCCGTTGCGGAGCACAGGCTCCGGACGCGCAGGCTCAGCGGCCATGGCTCACGGGCCCAGCCGCTCCGCGGCATGTGGGATCTTCCCAGACCGGGGCACGAACCCGTGTCCCCTGCATTGGCAGGCGGACTCTCAACCACTGCGCCACCAGGGAAGCCCTCCCTTTGGACTTTTAATAAATCCTATCCCACACCCACAACTCTTAAGTACTACTGAACTTTCCAAATCCTTTCCCATCACTTTTCTCTAGATGAACAGAGCTCAAAGGGAGTTGAAGAGTTCACTCACTGAGATCTACAATTAAGTGGGCTGAAAAGCCCAATCAGGGGCTCCTCCCCTTTAAAAAACTAAGCGCCTTGCAAAATGGTAACAAGTGATTCCCAGCCCTGATTGGGTATTACCATCTCTTTGAGCTTTTGCGTTGCCTGGGCCTCAACTTAAGAATTCAGGGGGGAAAAAAAAAAAAAAAAAAAAAGAATTCAGGGAATTCCCTGGTAGTCCAGTGGTTAGGACTCTGCACTTCCACTGCAGGTCTGGGTTCAAGCCCTGGTTGGGAAACTAAGATCACACAAGTCGCGGGGTATGGCCAAAAAAGGATTCAGACAGAAACCCGTTACAAGCTTTTAGCAGCTCTGGAGTCCAAGTATGCAACAAGGGTTGAGTCACTGCTAGAGCCCAATTTATTGCTACCTCCAAAATCATCATTACCATCTCCACTATATTCCACTTTCCACCTGTTTCCAGCAACATTACAGCAGAATAAACCATTAGGTTTACATTCCCAGCCTTTCCATTTAAAAATTCAGGTTTTCTACTACAGCACATTATTTCAGACCGTCCCCTTTTGTAGGGTGTAAAGCCCCCCAAATTCCAGAAACCAGACATCTCATACTTCTCAACTATAGAGCCCTTCTGTCTATACAGCACGAGAAGGGGTTGGACTTGTGGAAATTTTTTTTTTTTTTTTGCGGTACGCGGGCCTCTCACTGCTGTGGCCTCTCCCACTGCGGAGCACAAGCTCTGGACGCGCAGGCTCACGGGCCCAGCCGCTCCGCAGCCATGTGGGATCTTCCCGGACTGGGGCACGAACCTGTGTCCCCTGCATCGGCAGACGGACCCTCAACCACGGCACCACCAGGGAAGCCCTGGAAATGAGTTGATTTCATTTTGGTAAGGATCACTGGAATTCTCTGAACTGGCATTGTATTAACTAACTTTGCAAAGCTATGTACATGTGCAACTTGAGGCCAAAGCAGCAAATTATAAAAGTAGACACAACTGCCTTTTTAAGGCAGATGCCCAATGCAAGAAGTACCTATTGTTGGCTACCTCCCATCCCTTTCACATCTTGCTAAGTGTCCAGCAAACAACCCACATGTCCGGCACGAGAGGAAAACTTGAGCCTACTCCAAATCTTGAGTTTGAAACTCTTGGTTAAGATATGAATGAGCCAGAGAATTTTGTTTTCTTCATCTAAAACCAGAGCAAATTGCAAACTTTAAAGTTATTTTGGGGGATTCACTTTACAAAGGGAAGATGCACTTCTATCACTACAGCAACAGCCTACTGGTTTACTTAAAACAGGATGGTCCTTTTTCCTCATCTCAGAGTACTTTCTTCAAAATCTCAATTGTATCACATTCATTTTGAAGCACTAGAAAAAGAAATGTCATTAAAGTAATAAACTCAAAACTTGAATAATATTTTCTTTATTTACAAGTTAGAATCAACAGACAAAAGACAATCCAGGGGACCAAATGGGGAGATGACTGAAACCCCCAGGGGCCCCAAATGGAGAAGGAAAAGGGAAAACAGAGTAGAAAAAAAAAGTCAACGTAAAAAAAAGAACACCTTCCTCCCTCCCCATGGAGGCTGAGGGGACCACGGCCCCACCCTGCCTCGGCCTTACCTAGCTTAAAATAAATTAGAACAAACAACCTCAAAACAGGGCCCTTACAAATGAACAGGGCAGCTACAGCCTCAGGTTACCCTTTATCAGGGCCTTTGCCCATTCCCACCCTTTACCCCTGCCCCACCACAGTCATTTTGAATAGGGGCTCTATGCCTAAGAGGTCACTCTCCACGGGGCTGGGAACGCAGTTGTATTTTGTCCATTTATGTCCCTCCTTCAGTAATTGTCCCTGCATTCCTCCCCCCTGCAGAGCCAGCTCTCCTACAGTGGGGGGAGGGGGTGAGATGAGGAAGTGTCACAGCAAAGGGAGAGTAGGGGTGGGGCAGGGTGGTCTAGGGGTCCGGTCCTGCGGAGCCTCCTGCCCCATCTGGCCTGGCCCCTTAGCCTGAGTCTGAATCACTGGTGTCTGAAGAAGATGATGATGAAGAAGAGGAGCTGGAATCTGAGCTGGAGCTGGAAGCACTGAGGCGGGACACTGCTACCTGCTGTGCCGATGACGTCTCTGTTTTTTCACTCGCTGCAGAACAAAGTTGAAGTTTAAAGATTATTTCAGTCTGATTTCCATTTTTCAAGAGTCAAGAGGGCAGGATGTAGTGAATTCACAGTGGCTTACTGAACACTCACCTTTCTTGGGGGGCTTTTTGGTAGAATTGAGCTGCCCACTAACATCTTGTAACCGCTTTTCTAGTTCCCGCTTCTTCTCCAAAGCCAGTTCCTCCTTTGTCTTTCCCACAGGTTTCTTAATAGCTAGAAAAAGAAATATACCAGGATTAAGATAGCCAGAAGCACCCTAGTTTCTCTGTCCCCTATTGTTGCCAAACTCCTTTCTTGAACATTGGGAAGCAACTAATCCAACCCTTATCATCCCAGGAGCTGATGATCTCAAGTCCATCAAGCGTATGCCTAACTATCCTTCTCTCACTGTCCTCAGAACTTCGCGAGGATTTGCTGAGTTAACTCTGCCCCTCTAGATGCAACAAATCCTCCTCAGAACTTCACGAGGATTTGCTGAGTTAACTGGTGGGCCTCATTTCATACTCACTATAGGGCTTCCGAGGTTTCTTTCGTAGGCAGGAAAGGACATAGCGTTCAAGCTCTCTAAGTGTGGATGGCTTGAGCGTTTCAAAATCAATCTCAATTTCTTCTGGGTTTGAGTCACGTAAAGAGGGCTCCCTGGCTTGAATTATGTGTACAACTCGACCCAGTTTCTCCCCGGGCAACTTGTTGATGTCCAGGCTCAACTGCCGCTTCTCGTCGTAACTCATGGGCCTGCTTTCTTCCTCTTCCTCTGAATCATAGCCTGCAGGCAGGGCAGGTGGGGCTGTCTTTGTGGCCTTTTTGGGGAGTCTACGGGCAAAAGAAAATTGTCAATTGTGGGACATTCTCACTATTCAACCTGGATTTCATGCCTGAAAAACTGTTTTCCATTAAGGCAAATGAGTGGGCTACTAGACACTGTATCAGGGGAGCAGAGCTTCTATACATGCCAAACACTTTTATTAATCTCAGACTTTGAGAACTAAATATAAGTACACTGGCACAGGTCCACTTTTTTTTGCTCCCTAAAGCACTAACCCAGCCCCGACCACAGAAGAAAACACGAAAAACCACAGATTCACTGGTTTAGAGAAGGAGTAGGCAGACTACACTGTCAGAGTTAAGCAGCTTTGAGAGACTACAGTCTTCAAAAGTCTACTTCATCACCTGGCCACTTGCAGAAAACATTCGCTGGACCCTGATTTAGAGAAACCTTTGCAAGGAGTGGGAGAAATCATCCTCCCCGGAGAGATTACAGACATAACTGAGCTGTCTCTGCTTCCATGTTAGATAGTACTCACTTGGTGCTACTTCCTCCAGAAGGTCCAAAGCCAGGAGGGCCTAGGGTAGCAGCGCTGCCAGCCCCACTGCCACTCGCTTTCTTGGACTTCTTGGGCTGAGATGCGCGAGGTGCCCGAGGCCCTTTGTCATCTTCCTCAACCCCAGCTCGGCCTCGATGCTTCTCTGCCTTCCGTTTCTTCTTTTTCTCTTTTTTTTCTCTCTTTCGCTTGGGCTTGGATATCGGGCCTTGGGACAGGGCAGCCAGTTGTTCATGTACTGCTCGAAGCTAAAGAGGAAAAAGAATCATGTGAAATGGAAAAAATAAATAGGTAAAGCGATAAAGACTGAAACAAAATAAATTTAGGGCCAAGACAATGCACAAACCTCACCCAGTAAACTGAACAGTGACAAATTAAAATAATACCTGTTCCTGTAGTTCAGCCAAGCGATGAGCCCTTTCTTCCTCAGAGTCAGAGCTTTCACTCTCTTCTTCCTCCTCTTCGTCGTCCTCATCTTCTTCCTCCTCCTCCTCAGAAGAGCTCTCACTGCTACTTTCCTCGCTGGAGGACTCTGAAGATGATTTGGCCAAGCCAGGGGGCAAGGCAGTAGAGACTGGTAAAGGCCCTGGTTCCAGTGGTTCATCTGGCATCTTGGCATAACGGAACTCAAATACATCCTAGAAAGAGACAGCAGACTCAAAACCATGCTAGTGGATATGCCCTGATCATACCCAGCCATACGGCAGCTCCAATTTACAACTGTAGAGACTGGGAGAGCCCCATGTTGAGGTTGTGCACCACAGACAGCAAAATTTCTCTCCCCAGACCCATTTATTCTTCCAACTCCGACCTTGACACTCACCTGTAACTTTCGTGCCATGGCCACAACATCATGGTCTGGGGGATTGTACTTATAGCAGTTGGAGAACATAAGCCGCACGTCAGCAGCAAACTCCTGTGCATCCCGGTAATCACGATTCTCCATCTTCCGCTGCAGAAGGAGGCAGCATCAGAAGCTGCACAGGCAGGAAGACTCACCTTTCCCTGCCAGCTCCAGACACCGCAAGGCTAGCCCTCTCGAGAGTACGGGGGCGGGGCAGGGGTAGTCTTAAGGATCTATGCCCTGGGGCTCAAGTTTGAAGTCAAAGGAATTTGGGTGGGTTGAAGAAATATCTATGTCTAGGAAAAAAAATCATTTCTAAGTGAAAAGAGAAGGGTGGGTGGCCTCTGACTAACCAGCCATCCCTTAACTTTCCTATCCTAACCCAACATTCCCAATAGGTAGGACCTAATTGTAGATGAGCAGCGATGCTCTGAACACAAAACCCACCACACTGTCTCAAACTCCAGAAAATATGGACTCCTAACAATTACCTGACCTTCTGCCCCGTTACTATTTTGTAAAAATAAAATGCCGAGACTGCTGTGTGCCCGGAAAAAGTGACTGTTTTATTGATCCCTAGGCTCCAATCACTGCCTGAGTATCCCATCTGCCCCATGCAGTGGGTACCTTGACAGTGCTGAGGTCCATGGGGTGCTTAATGATGTCATGGTAGTCATGCAGGCCAAGAGCAGAAGCGTCCACTGGTTTATAGAAAGGCCAGGCATAGGCAGCATGCTTCTTAGAGAGTAATTCCTTCAAAATGCCATTGCAGTGTTTTAACTGTTCCGACAGCTTTCCTTTTTTGGAGCTTTGGTGTTGTTGCTGAGAGTCAGGCAAGTCTTTGCGTGGGGGCTTGATAGGGCGGCCACTCTCTCTACGCATAGGGGGAAGCCGTGCTGCCTTAGGCTCAAGACCCCCGGGAGGGCTAGCTGGGGAGCCAGGAGCCAGGATAGCTGTAGGTGTAGGGGTGGTAGTATCTGCTTTCCGCTTTACCCCTTTTTTCTGCAGAGAAAAACAAGACAGGAGCCTTTTACCCTGGGTCCACTCCATTCAAGACCTTTCCCTCCTCATTGTCCCAAAGATATCCACAGATGTATACCTTGGCAAGGGGCTGGGCTGGGGGAGCTGCAGAGACAGCAAGGAGCGGGGGTCCAGCAGAGTGCAAGGACTTGAGAAGGGGCGAAGAGATGACCGACGGGTGGGGAATGTTGAGGACAGTGGTAGGTATCTCAGGTGGTGGAGTATACAGGGCTGTGTGAGACACAGAAGAGACAGCAGGCACCTGATGGGCACTGGTGATACTGCCCTGGAGTGCTGGGGTGGGGGGAGAGAAAAAAAGTTTAGTCTGATTATCTTTCCCATCTTTCAGTCTTCACTGGCAAAACTCCTTCTCTTCCTACCTGCCAATTTGGCCCCTTTCTTGTGGCTGTTCTTAGGGATAGTCACCACAAGCTCTTGTTCCTCTTGTGGCATTGATGCCACCTTCTGTAGAAAGATCTTTTCCAGCGTTTGTGCCATCAGGACAATATCATCAGTAGGCTACAGGAAACACAAAGAAAAAGTTCAAATGCCAGCAAAAGATAAGCAAAACCATTTTTCTCTGAGGAATTCCTAGCCCCAGGCATCACCACCACCCCCCTTACACAACTTCACCATCAAGTACTGAAAATCACCTGTATTGGGCCATTAAATTCCCTTTTCTCTTCCAACTCTGCCCCTCAAGATGCAACAAAGAAATAAAGTTCAGAAGAGAATGAGAGCTGATTAAAAAAAAAATAGTTCCTGCTCTACTCAGATCTCTGGAGATTTCTCTGAAAAACAAGGCCACTATCCACAAGAATAAAAAGTGTTCTATTTAAACATCTCTTAACTCTGGATCTCTGAAACCACATCACTGCTTTTAGTGGTACCTTTTGGAACTCAGACTTTCTAGGATCCTGACTATTGAGAACACCTACAGTAAAACACTTAAACCTTTCATTGATAAAGTAGTGATAAAAAATGCACTGTCTCTCCCCAACTACTAACAACACAAAAACACTCACCTTGTTGTAGATATAACAGTTGGTGAACATGGTATTAAAATCCTGCATACACTCTGAGGCAGCCCAGTAATAGTTGTTTTCAAGTCTCCTCTTAATAGTACCCATATCCATAGGCTGCTTTATAATTTTGTGATAATCCTAAAAAAAGAAATGGTAGGTCAGAGCTACAAAAAAATAAACGCCTGTTCTCCTAAGCAAACTACCAACCCCAACACACACGCACATACACACCCCCTATGCGTCAAGAACACAAAGTCTCCTGAACTGCGGCCCCAATTAAATCTACGGGATAGGAAAAAAATGGAACATGATTCTTATCACCCACAGGGAGGCCCCTACTGCCTTTCTCTAACCACCCACCTCCCACCCACTCTGGAAAAGCTTCCCATCCTGTGACATTACCTCTGGGGCTGGCTATCCATGGGCTGCATGAGGGAGAGGAAGAAGCTAAGAATTTTGGCCACCGTGGTCCTCTCCCAACCTGGGGTGGGAATCTGTAAAATGGAGCCAGGGCACAAAAGTTAAGGAAGGACACATGGAGGGCACAATGAGAGATGCTAAGATAGCAAGCGGTTGGATCAAACACAAAGGACCAAGAATCCAGAAATCTGGTGGCTATCTGCCCTACAGGGTAGAAATGGGAACTCCTAGGGGCCGCAGCAGCTACACTAGACAGCCCACCTCCACGCACACACATTCTTGTTCATTTCCATACCTCCCCACTCCAATCTCTCTACTCACCGGCAGACCCAGTTTGACAGCATCCACAGGCTGCCGGAAGGGCCATGCAAACTGATGTTTCCACAGAGCCTTCATCACCACCTTGTGCAGGTATTGCAACTGGTTGGTAACCCGTCCTGGCTTTTTGGGATTGGACACCTCCGGGGGTGGTGGGTTGGCAGGAGTTAGTTGCAAAGCCGGCACTGAAGCCATTGTGGGGCTCTCGAATCCCTCATACAACAGGGAGGGCTTTCGAATCCTTTTCCCAGGCGCTGCTGCCTCTGGGCCCAGCCCCAGTAACCCTGCATTCCCCTCCCCAGGGAGCCTGTGAAGACAAGGAACAAAACCATACGTGATAATCTTGTGGAACTTGAGACAGTACAATTTACACTAATTTACACTACGTACCCTCAATAAATCCAGGCTTGGAATCTAGTGAAAGGTGGTCAAGATTACGAAAATGAAACCAGTATCCAAACAATCCATGGAGTTTTTGTTCTTGTACTTCCTACCACCTCTTCTGTTCTTAGTCCTACATTCTGAATTCTCAAGTCTGATGGACTCTTTCATCTGTTTTTAAAATTTAAAGTGAAAAAGCCCAAGGTAACTTCTCACAGGGCACAGCCATTTGAGAATCACAGCCTTATTGGGATGGGACTTAAGCAAAATGGGTGGAGCCGAGAAACTCAAGCCCCAAGCTTCCTCCTCACTAGGGACTTGGTGGTTGCCATGGTGGTTGAGCCTGAGAGAAGCGGGTGAAAAGGAAACAAAATAGAAAAATTTCATAAAATGCTAATTAAACTGACACTTAAGAATCCACCTGTGCAGAAGGAATCAGCATCCTCCACAAGCTCTGGACAGTTAACTCCAAACAGGCCAGACATCTAACGGAAAACCCTATCAACTCAAAAAAGAAAAAATCAGACAAGGGAGCATTTGTCACACTTCACGGCCTGGAATACCCCAAGCTACCAGCCTCCAGAAATTATTCACAAATTCGTCTCCTCCCTCTGAAGAACTCAAAAACTAGAGCTGTCCGAACAGTCAAGGTCAGCAAGTTCCCTCAGAAAAGTGATACAGACCTTCCCTGCAACCCCTAACAAAAACTGTGATGCCGTTAACAGTTCCCACTGCAGCATCAACTCTGAAGATCAAACGCCAATAATGCACCAAGTTTACATTCTCTCTGGTGCTCCTCGAGACCAGGTGCTTCCCAAGGCCCAAGACTAAAGACGTTATACCGAAATCTCATTGTTTACATCCGCAGAGCTGGACTAGAGGATCCTTAGCTCCACCCTCCTACCCTGAATGAAACTCCCAATTGTATCACAAAAACAAAAAAAAACACAGCAAAACCCAATCCTCTGCAACAAGACACACAACTCTCAACACAAAACCGCACCAGTCAACGAAAGACTAGCAGAAACTTAATGACCCCAGACATTAGGAAAGAGTGAACCTTCTACCCTACTCAGGAAATCTCCGTTTCCAGTCCTCGAGCTCTATCACCATGGCAACCCTGTAAAGCACAAGCTATGGCCACGAACCCACTCCCCCAAAAGGCCTGACAAACCGTCGCTAGACACCAAACCCACTACCCGCAGGACCTGCTCCCCAATCAGCGTCCTTCCCCATTACATTCTGCCGCCACCTCCCTCTGCCCGACTCGGGTAAGATCTAACCACAGAGAAAGAAACAACACATAAACTGACAACCTGTGCTCCCTCCATATTCAGGATCTGGGCCACTGCCTCAGTCCCAAACCGCCGCTCAACCCCCTGCGCGAGCCCGGCGAGCCAACAGTTGCGCCACGGAACAACGCGCCCCACTCGGTTCCGCACTCCCTCCGAATCCGACGCCCCACACCCGCGCGCTGCAACTAGCAAACGTCCCCTTCCCACACGCCGTTCGCGGGGACGTACTTGTTGTGGGGAGTCACGTTTTGCAGCATCTTGACCACGGGGAACCGGCGCTGCCCTCAGCCGCGGAAAGTCCGGGTGGCCTCGGTTCCCCTTACCTTCCAGTCCAGCATAACCCGGGAAGTGGTGGGGGGGGTCGGGGGCCGCTGCCCTCGGCCCTCCAGGCAACAACCCCCCCCCGCCGGGCCGGCACGAAAGCAGTCTCCTCCGCTGTTTTCTCGGAGAACTCCCGGCAGCTTGGCGCGCTCCGCAGGAGGCGGACAGCGAGAAAATGGCGGCGGCCCCAGCTGAGGCGGGCGAGCGAAGGGGGACGGACTCTTCAAACCCCAGGACAGTCCCCGATCCCAGACACCGTCGTCAATATTGCCCGCTGTTGGTCTGCAAGGATCCCCTCTTCCTGTCAGGACCGTCCGGCGCGGACGAGGTCCCGTTTCGATCTCGGATGGAGGCGGATGAACACGAAAAGTGGTTTAGGGAGCCGCCGCCTCCATCTTTGAAATCCTCTTGAGGGCGGAGTAGAGGGGGTGGACAGACTCCGAGGACTGGGCGGGGCTCGAAAAAGGGGAGCTTCGGGGGCTTCTATGGGGTCTGTACTGTCCGCCGGGACCGGTCATAGGCCGAGACGAAGGCCATTTCCAAGCGGATGGACGTGGATTGTAATGGCGGCCCCGGACGACTCGAAGGCTCTGTATAGGTAGGCAGAATCCTCCAGCTCGTTCTAGAGGCTGCTCCACTCCAGCGCGAAATGGCGCCGCCGAGCCCCGCGCCAGCCCTTTATATATAGGCAGGAGGGCGGAGCTTCGCCGCTCATGCGCGCCACCGCGCTCGCAACTTCCCCCACCCCCTCCGCGCGCGCGCGCTCGCTCACGCGCGTGAAGAAGCGCAGTCGAAGGGGGAGGAACACCTCTCCGCGGGAGCGTTTTCTATTGGTCGGCGGATGCGATGACGTCATAAGCCTCATTTCCAACGCGTTAGTCACTAGGCAGAAGAATGCCGCATAGACCCACAGGGAAGCGGCAACCCACCACATCTCCGTGCCAATTGGCTGCGCTGTGGTTCGGCAACTCCAGGGAAAGAGTGAGGTTGGCAGGGGTGCAGCACCCTCTCCCCGCCTCCCCTTCCAACAAAGTCTTCCCAGGCGTCCAAGCCCAGTGCGACTGGTGACTGCCAAGCTCGGGCAGGTCGTGCCGTTTGTAGCTCCTCCATTGGCCAGACTGGCAGGACTGGAGGCGGCCGCGTGGGCGTAGTCAGCCTGGGCCCGCCGGGGTGTGGCCACAGGACGCCCGCGGCTTGTTGTTCTCGGCAGTGAGCAGGCCGCCGCAGTGAAGAATCTGAAATGAGGAAGGAGACGCCATCTTAGAAGCCGCGGCCTGACACTGGCAAACAGCTAAGGGCTCCCAAACGCAGCGAGGAAGGAACCGAACGTTCCCGTTCTCCGCAATCAAAAATACAGAATTGATAATTAAAATCCTCCCTTTCCTTCCCCAAGCCAAACAATCGAAAGACAAAGGCAAAACTCTCCCCAGAATCTACCATCTGTGAACTCTTAAAGGCTTTTCACCAACAAGGCAACCAAACAGAATACGTTCCAAACACTTGCACCCCAAGCACCTCTCCAATCCCTCCCACTCATACCTTCAGGTACCAATACAAATATCTGCCTGCTCGACAAAACCTCGGCAACCCTTAACTGGGAGCAAAATCTCCAAACGCACTCATATACCCTTTAAAATGAAACCCACCTCCTCCCCAAACTTCATTCCGGTGTCTGGCTCAGAGCGGAAAAAACAAGTCCCGCGAGGGGCGAATCAGGGTGAACGCCCTCCCCCTCCTGGCGAGCTCAGACCTTTCCCCACGCTCCCCGCCCTCCCCCCACCCCCAAGGCAGGCCCACACCCTCTAAGGGTCCTGGCGTCGCGGGTGCGGAAGGGCCCCCCCATCCCCCCCACCAGGGTTCGGAGTCCTCCCCACGGAGCGGCTGGTCCATCGGTCAGCGCCAGGGAGGAGGGCGAGCGGAGGCGGCGGCGGCGGCGGCTCAGACTAGCCCTCCCCCTCCTCTCCCCTCCCCCCTCCCCCCGGGCCGTCCGCCTCCGAGGAGGGGCAGGAGCCATTTTGGGAACTCAATTTCGCCCCCTCCCCCCAACCCACTCAACTTACATCTTTCCCACAATCTAGTACAGTAATCTGAATAGGGTTACAGACTAAGTGTGAATAGAGCCAAAGCACAAGGTCAAGATCTCTAAAGCCACCTCTGGGGCTCCCCCGCCCCCTTACCGGAGAGTGAAAGAATTTCCCCCACCTGGGCTTTAGTGGGGGGCCTTCCCCTCCTCCACGTCCCCTCTTCTGGCTACCAAAGAAGAAAACAGACTATGCATATCTGAATAAGGAAATTAATTAAATTAAGAAATATGAGAGCCCCCTCCCCCCGCAAACCCAGGGCTTCGTGAGGGCCTAGGTCCTTGAACTCCAACTAGGTCACCCTCCCTCCGTAGCGGCCCTGGAACCCTAACCTCGCTTACTGTGTCTAAAATGGCCATCAATTCTCGACCACCCGAGTCCGGCAAACCCTGTGGAGGAGGGGTAGTGCGCACCGGGAAAACAGTCTCTCTCCTCCCCCCCACCCACCTCCGATCAGACCTCGGCCCCAAAAGTACAAGCGGGCCCGCCCGAGTGGCTGCAGCAAAGAGAGCAATGACACAGCAACTTTGCAAAGGCCTTCTCCCCTCCCCCATTCCCCTCCCCCTAATGGCCCAACCTCCCCAATCTGCCTTTCTCCACCCGGGGCCTTGCAAGTCTGCATACAGGCCTATCAAGGGGCCGGCCAGGGAAGAAAATTTAGGAGGTCGAGAGTATACAGGGCCTTATCAGAAAGGTAAAGGGCAGCCAGACAGTACTCTGGCTTATTTCCTTGCATTCCGGAAAATCACTGCTCTCCGCTCCCTCCCAGTTCTCCCTTCCCCTACATGAGTCACAGGGGAGGCTACTGCTACTCAGTAATTTGGAAAAGTAACTCTTCCCTCCTTTCCGTTCCCTCCCCCGCAATACACAAGGAAAGAACTGTTCAGGAATGGGGGAGGGGATGAAGGAGGCAAAAGACGCCACCCAGGAGAAATCCGAAACCTTGGGAGCTGTGAAATCGTTCCAGGTCCTGAGACTCACTCTCTCCTGTCTCAGGCCACGATTTCCAACCCTTCCCAAGACGCCGGTTGGGCCGGTTTCTGCTCCCAAGAGAACCTCAAGCTTCCAGCCTGCAAGCCCTCCCCAGCCTGGGGTAGACACATGCTCAGCTAAGACCCCCGCCGCGGCAAAGAAGGTTTTGTTCGGAAGGCTCCGCAGGTCATGTCCACGTGAATGCACACAAATTCGATAAGCGACTCGAAGTGTAACCTCCACCGTGCCATGTGGCGACTGCCAGCTTCCTACCGCTGATACAAAGGAAGCACAGAAATGCTCCTTAGTCTCTGCGGAGAAAGGGAGTGGGCGCCTGGTAACAATCTCAGTTTACAACCCGGGTTGCCAACTCTCAGCATTCCCATCTACGAGTAAGAACTACAGTCACCACTCCCACTCCTCAGCCCACTAGGTCACCCCACCCTCCAAACGCCAAAAGGATCCCTTCTCACCTGGCTCCAAGCTCCTGTACCCCCAGGGGACGAATGGAATGGGGGGGAACACCGCCCCCACGCCCCTTTGCCCTCCAATTGGTATAGAGACAGAGGTTGGCCATTCCCCTCCCCCACCCGAGGGGCCCTCTCCTGCTCGCCCCCCTACACACTCCCATTGGCTGTAAACTGTTTGAAGGACAAATCCTCCCACCCTCAGGATTCTTCTCTGCACCCCAAGAATCTCCCTCCCGGACTCCCCACCATTGGTTAGGCACTTAAATGACTGACAACGCCCCCGCCCGCCAAAGGCCCCGTCTCACCTGGATCCTGGAACCTTCCAGGGGGGCTCCAATGTTCCCCTTGTCTTGGTGCGGGGGGAGGATGTAATCCGGGGTGTCACCCCCCCGGAAACTGAGGTTGCTTTGGGGGAGGGGGCGTAGCCCCCAGCCCCTCCCTTCCCGACTGAGCTGGGGGGTGGGGAGAGCATCGGGGCCGCGCGGCCACGTCAGCAACATCCAGATTGGCTGACTCGGGTCACGTGCCAGCCGCTCCCTCCCCCCGCTACGGGGGCGTTTTCCGGAGGTTCCTAGGGGTCGTTCAAGGGGCCAAGGGGGCCGCATGGCCCAGGTATTTCTCCACAGACCCAGAGCACTCTAATGCCGCTGCTTCTGCATATCCCCGGCTTCCCATCCTGCTATCGTCGACCCTATCCCCCCCACTCGCCTCTCCGTACGGGTTCAGCATGGCTGCAGCAGCCCGGGAACGTGCACAGCGCAGGCGCATGGGTGCGACCAGCTTGGGAGGGGAAAGGAGAGCGGGAGGCCTGGGGAGAGCAGTGCGCAGGCGTGAGGGCGGGTTCTGTAACTCCCGCGGCGGGACTCGGAGCGCGCGCAGTGGGTGGGGCGGAAGCGGGCGCGGCGCACCGACCTCCAGCCTCAGCAGGCCTTACTCCACTGCGGGCGGCCTCGCGGGGCAGCCGGGGGAGCCCTGCCTCGGTTCCTTTTCCGCAGGTGGAGGGTGCGGCTTGGGACGCCCGAGCCGGAGTGCAGTGGGAACGCGCGCCGCCGTGCTGTTGTCAGTGGAGGAGAATGGGGCCTGGACCTGGAGTTGTGAGGGTTTGCAGGGTGGGGTCTCTTCCCGGCTGTAGTGTGGTTCCACGACGGGAGTGTTGTCACCGCCCTCGTTGTGCTTGCGGCGGGGAGAGGAGGTGCGGGCGGTTGGTATGGGCGTTTTGTACGGTCTCTTCGTCTTAGGCCGCGTTCTAACCTCTCATTTCCCCTGAGTCTACCTGGAGTTCCTTACTTTATTGAGACCTGCCGGAGCCTGGACTCCTTTGCCTGCTGCAAAACTTGCCGGCCTTTTGATCACTTTTACTTCTTTACTGGGCTTGTCTCGACCATTTCAGTTAAAACACGTAGGCTTTTTCTAAGGCTTTACCCTCTGCTCATGTTGAATAAAACCCATAAAAGTCTAATCTAGGGATGGTTGCCTCCTAAAGGCGACCTTTTACTTGTTCGTGGGCAGTAATCCCTCCCTTGACCCTCAGTGTGGTTCAAATATTCACTCTAGTTCATAACTCCCCCCCCCCCCACCCGCAGAACGGAACGGAAAGGCCAGCTTGCGCGAGAGTTCTTGGCTTTCCATCTCTCACCTGTAAACTGGGCCGTGTCTGTGTTCCTTTACCACCATTGTACTCGAAGTCCTCTCTTCGGATTAAAGAAATGTATTTTCCTTTTGACCTGGTCAATCTTATCTGTTACTCTGAAGCTCTCCTCCATTTTCTACCAATTAGTATTTTTAACTAATCCCTTAATACGGGTTTCCCAGCCTAAAAAGAAGATAAGAAAGACAACCTTATCAATATTGTATTCCCTTGTGGACTCGCTTATCTAACTCTCAGCTCCCCTGCAGTCAAGACCTGAAATTGTCATCTTAATTTTCCTCTCTCTGCCTCATTCCCCACTCTAGCTCATTTCTTCCACTACTGAAACTGTCCTGGCAAATGTCACCAGGAGCCTGCTAATTGGCAAAGTCAGGAAGCAGTTTTCAGTTCTCACCTTATTTGACCTCTCTGAAGTATTTGACATTTGATCACGCTTCCTTCCTGAAATTCTCTACACTCTTGATTTCTGTGACTACTTCTCACTTGTTTCTTTTCCTGCTAGTCCAACTGTTCCTCTGGTCTCCTTTGTGGACTCTTCTTCTTCGGCCCTGTTGATGTTTGCCAGGATTTTGCCTCAGTTTGCTTCTAGTTCTGTTCATCGTCTCTAAGTAATCTCAGTGGCTCAGAACCTCTCAGGTCTGTATTTTTAGTTCAGAGGACTCTCCTGAGCGAAACTCACTACTGAATTTTACCACTTGGATAATCCTCAGACACTTCAACATTTTCAAAATTGATACAATCTGTATGTACCCTAGACCTGCTCCGTCTGTATTATCCAGGTTGATGGCAGCTATTCAATCAAAAAGCCTGGAATCTGGGAGCCATTCTTGATTTCTTTTTCTCACAACATTATATCTCCTAGGCTTATCATTGTGCCTCTAATACAGCCATTGACTCACACTCTGTCCTAGTCCTATCACCTGAGCTGTATCAACAGCTTCCTAACTGATTTCCTTATTTCTAAAGCTGCACTGTTCACTATGGTAGCAACAAGTGGCTGTTTAAATTAACATTAAATACTGTTTTAAATTTAGTTCCTCAGATGCCCTAGCCTCATTTTATGTTCTCATTAGCCATGTGTGGCTAGTGGCCATCATATTGGATAGCACAAATTATAGAACATTTCCATCATTGAAGAAAGTTCTCTCGAACAGTGCTGCTCTAGATTTTTCTCTCTGCCTCTGCCACAATACTGCCAGGAATGAGCTTTCCAAAATACAACTCTAGCCATATGCTACTGTTTAAGCCCCGTATTAATTTCTCATTGCCTGTGTGATAAAGTCCAAATTCCTGTGCTTGCCAGAGAGGTCTGCCCAGCTCTCCAGTGTCATGTCTAGCCACTTCCTCTTGGGCCCTGTATTCCAGCCGTATTGAACTGTTCCCCAGATACATCATTTTGATTTACACTGTATTTTACACATACTGCTCTCACTACATGAAATACGCTTTTCTCCAGTCCATCTAAGCCCAAATACCATCATCTGAAAAGCCTATCCTTGCCTTCCAAATTGAGTTTGACTGCTCATCCCTTGGTGTTCCTTTCTCTTATGATTGCACCTTTCACAGTGAATGGCATATATGTGATGCCACATGTTTCTCTCCCTTACTAGACTTTGATCTTGAGAACAGGGCCATGTTGTTTTGTTTTTATTTTAAATGCCCCCAGCTCCTGGCTCAGGACCTGGCCAATATGAGGTGCTCACAAAGTGAGCAAATGTTGAAGGAAGTTGATGTTTCCATAAGTATGTGACTTAGGTAAGATTGTAATGTATGTGTTTGGAGCGGGGGCTCCATGCGTAGTATTGGGGAAATAATCATAGACAAAGTTATTGTTGTCAGATAAACATTTGAGACACTGGGATGGTGTGAGGAAAGACTGAACAGAGCAGGTCATTTTCACAGAGCACTGCAGTCCAATCTGGCCCGAGTAAAATATAAGCTACAAGAAGTAGAGCCAGAGGAGATTGGAAGTTACATTTATTTGAGGCAGTATGATGATTTCCGGTGCTGTTAAGTTTGGACCTAGTGGAGAGCCTCTGAAATTTTTTGAGCAATGGCTTGATTGGAATTATGTCATTAGATAGGAATCCTATCTTCATATCCCCAGTGGCTATCACTATACCTGTTAATAAACACCAAATAAAAATGCCACGTGTTGGAAGGAGGTGAGACTGGTGATAGCTAAAATTCATTGAGTTTTTGAAATGTCTCAGGCCCTATTATAAATGCTTTACATGTAGGAACTCTTCTAATGTTTAGAACCCTATAAAGTAGATACTATCGTTATCACTCCCATTTTTCAAATGAAGCGACTGAAGCAAGAGATATTAAATAATTTACTTACAGTTAAACGTGTTTAATAAGTGTACAGAGTTGGGATCTGAACCCAGGCAGTCTGACTCTGGGTGGTATGTTATTCTGGTTAGGCACAGCAGGTTTTTTTTTTTTTTTTTTTTTTTTTTAGGTACGCGGGCCTCTCACTGCTGTGGCCTCTCCCGTTGCGGAGCACAGGCTCCGGACGCGCAGGCTCAGCGGCCATGGCTTACGGGCCCAGCCGCTCCGTGGCATGTGGGATCTTCCTGGACCGGGGCACGAACCCGTGTCCCCTGCATCGGCAGGCGGACTCTCAACCACTGCGCCAGCAGGGAAGCCCCACAGCAGGTATTTTAAAATCAAAGATTGAAGTTCGAGGAAAAAAAAGATTAGTAGAGGTAGATTTGGAAGTCACCTTTGAGGTGTAGTTTGAATCAGTCATGCAGGTAAGTAGGTGAGATTTATAAGTGAGGAAGTATGGAACAATTTAGTTGTGGGTTAAAGATCACGCTCTGGGTTGCATCCTCACACAGCAAGAATAGGAAGAGAAACCAGTGTAAGAGCATCAAACAAGGAAAAGCAGAACAACATAATATGAGGAAGCCAGAACAAGAGAGGGCTGCAGTGAGGATTTCATGTTTATTGAATGAATGACTAATCAGGAGTTTTTAAGCTTGTTTGTGCCATGCACTTATTTGGCAGTTTGGTGGAGCCTTTGGACCTTGTCTGACAATAACACTTGTAAATGTGTAAATAAAATACACAGTTATCAAAATATTAAAAGAAATGTATGATGATCTAGTAATAATGTGTTCCCTTATTAATAGAATACTAATACAATAAATAAAATGATTTATTGCAGGTC
This sequence comes from Phocoena phocoena, assembly GCF_963924675.1. NCBI lineage: Eukaryota > Metazoa > Chordata > Mammalia > Artiodactyla > Phocoenidae > Phocoena > Phocoena phocoena. The sequence continues at coordinate 64,294,118 of NC_089228.1, read as the reverse complement.
TAAACTCATAGTTGTAGAGGTATTTTGAGATGGCTATGATATGAAAATATTCACTGATGGTGATTTCTATTGATGACATTACAGGTACTGCTAGTACCACAAAGACTTGTTTTCTACATTCATAAAATTAAGTTTCAGTTAATTAGATGTTCTTAAAAATAAAGGTGACTCTTTTTGTTCCATCCAAGTTCATGGACCCCTGAATTTTATGGCATGTGGACTGCAGGTTAAGAAACCCTGTTCTTTTTTTTCTTTTTTTTTCGCCATGCCATGCGGTTTGCGGGATCTTAGTTCCCTGTCCAGGGATTGAACCCGGGTCCCAGCAGTGAACGCGCGGAGCCCTAACCACTGGACTGCCAGGGAATTCCCAAAAACCCCTGTTCTGATTGAATGAAGAGACAAGATCCTGCAGAGGGTGTGAGAGAATGAAGAAAGGGGAAATCTCACTAGGTTGTTGGTGATCATTACTGATATTGGAGAGCAGTTTTGTAGTCTGGGGATAGAATTCAGAGTATGGGGAACGTGAAAAACCCAGGCCAAGTAATTCAGATTGAATCTCATAGAAAGGGGAAGGAAGAGCTACCTTTGTAGGAAGTTACTAGGCATCATTGTGCACCATGGATTGGCTTTGGAGAGACTGGAGGTAGGTCAGGTAGGTATCACAGCACACATTCACCCATGGAATGAAAAGGAATAAAGTCATAGCATTAGAATTAATCACACCTAGAGGAGAATGCAAACCTCGCTGTGGACCACGAGGTCCCACGTGGTCTTGCTTCTTCCTGCCTCTGGCCTCATCTGCTGTCTGTGCTCTCTTATTCACTAATAATATGCCAGCCACACAGGTCTTCACCTCCCTGAAGGAGCCCGCTCCTTGCCTGCCGCAGGGCCTTCCTCTTCTTCCCCCTCTGCCTGGCTAACTCCTACTCACCCTTCAGATCCCATCTCAATATCATTAGGTTCCCCGTTTCACTTAGTGTCTCTTATGGATCTCAGTTCTTTTCCTTAACAGTACCTTTTACAATTTGGTTTTGTAGATTCGTATGATTACTTGTTTAATGCCTCTTTTCATTAGATTATAAGTTTGGTCATGTAGGTGTCTGGTGCCCAGCATACTACCAGGTACATAGAGGGTAATCAGTAAATATTTGCTAAATAAATAAATGAATGAACCTCGTTGAGCCACAGATTTCTTGTTTATATAATGGCAGTAATAAATTCCAGCCTTGTAGTGTAGTTGACAGGATTGCTGTATTCAAATAATACAGCTAAAAGGGAACAATGAATATGGATGTGAAGAGATCACTGAGCTGGGAATGAGGGTAAAGGTGGGAGCTGGATGGGCAGTCTTACTCTCTGAATTAGGCTGTGGCAGGGAGGAGGAAGAAAATGGGAAGATGAGTGGGGTGCACAGGGAAGGCAGTGGGAGTGAAGATGTCTGTAGAGTGGCCCACAGACATGCCTGGTAAGATTTACTGTTGTTTTTTTTTTGGCTGTGTTGAGTCTTCATTGCTGCGCGCGGGCTTTCTCTAGTTGCAGTGAGCAGGGGCTACTCTTTGTTGCGGTGCGCGGGCTTCTCATTGCGGTGGTTTCTCTTATTGCAGAGCACGGGCTCTAGGCCCATAGGCTTCAGTAGTTGTGGCACGAGGGTTCAGTAGTTGTGGCTTGTGGGCTCTAGAGCACAGGCTCAGTAGTTGTGGCACATGGGCTTAGTTGTTCTGTGGCAGGCATGTGGGATCTTCCTGGACCGGGGCCCAAACCCGTGTCCCCTGCTTTGGCAGGCAAATTCCTAACCACTGCACCACCAGGGAACCCCAGATTTACTGTTGAAATATCCATGTTAGAAGGAATGACCTGTCATTCATCTAATGCTTGAAGGCTCTTCTAGGCCCAGCTTCAACACCTTCAGTAACCAACAGCACATTTATTCATCCAATGAGTAGTCACTTGCTGGTGGGCCTTCTTGGTAGATGCTGAAAATGGAAAAATACCAGGAAGAGATCCTTGAGACCTTGCAGTGGAAGTGAGGTGACCGAAGCAGACATAAACAGAAGAGCATAATACAATACAAATGATGGTAAGGACAGGCCGGTGCTGTGGAAGCATACTGAAGAAGTCACTCATCTCCACTCTGGGTTCCAAGGCTCCCTGAGGGAGGTGAGATTTCGTCTCAAATGATGTATAGAGATAGGTTAAGTGGATCCAGATCATTAAGGATCATACCAAGGAAAGCAGATTGTAGAGAGCCATTGAAGGCTTTCTTGAAAAAGTATGATGTGATCAAATGTGCCTAATAAAAAGATCTTTGCGGCAGCACTGGAAAATAAGAATAAGATTGGAGAAGGAGCAGTTCTAAGAAAATTGCAGTGACCCAGGAAAAAGACAAGCAAACCAATGAGGGCCTGAACTAGTGGGAATGGAGGACAGACTAAAGAGATATGGAAGAGGTAGAATTGATAGGACTTGGTGAACAGTTGCTTGAGAAGGTTTGAGGAAGATGAAGTTGTCAAGGTTGACTGCCGTATTTGTGACTCATCTGATTGGGTGGACGGTCAATTACACACTGAGGTCTTGAATACGGGAGCGTAAACATGCTGGGAAGGGAAGGTGGTGAGTTTAGCTTTGTAAATTTTGAGATAGAGCTACATTCAGTGTAGTAATTCCTGAACTTAATTTGCCTAAAAATTCATTATTGAACATTCAACAGAGGTTTATGAGACATCATGTAAAATAGAAAACTCACTAAAATTTAAAATATGAAGGCACAGTTTGAAAACCACAAGACTGCTTTTCATTTAAAACTTACCCTTAGACATTTTTGAGATAGTAGGGGAAAAATGAACACAGATTGGGTTAAAGGAAGTTAAGCAATCATTTTAAATTTTGTTGCTTGTGGTGGTAGGATGGTAGTTACATTAAGGAAGAAGTCATTATAGATACCCGTAGAAATGTTTCCTGGTGAAATATAATGATAGAATTTGTTTAAATACTCCAGAAAAAAAAAGTGTGTGGAACAGGAGAATAGATGAAACAAAAATGGAAGACTTTTAGAATGATGAAAATTGTTGAAACTTAAACAAGAGTACATGGAGGCTTAATAGATTCTTTTGTGTATGTTTGAAATTTTCCATAGTAAAAAAAAAATTAAACTTAGTCATAGATCCAAAGGAAATCAGTTAGTGGAATACAAATATTATAATTATATAATTAATCAACACTGAGGTCATAAGTATATTTTGAATTTGTGGCAAGACTTGTGACAGACCAGAGGTCAAATAGATGACATATATCACTCGGGCAGTTAATTGGGAGATGCTTTCTGAGTGTTAGTGCACAGACTTAACCTCACGTTTATGCCTCAGATGATCTAATACAGTTGTCTGGGATGCCGTATGTTTAAGATAATTATACTGAGGTGGTTGGTTCGCGGTAATTCTCGCTTCTCTGGGAATAGCTCTAAGACACAGAGGTGATATTGTGCCTGGCCATCACTAATTGATCCCGAGGTCCACACCTGATATAAGCTGAGCCCGTCTGATGGTCCCTCTCAGCAACGTGAAATTTGAAAGATAGAGGCTAGAGGACTTTGAAGGTGCGGCATATTAATGGCAACTCAACCCTTGCTGCTAAGGACCCTGTGGCTCCTCTTCCTGAGCCTAGCTGATTCCACCCATCTTTTGATTTTCTGAGCTAGCTCTGTATCCGTCCAATAAATCGCCCCTTTAAAAGTTAAGTTAGCTTGAGTTGGTTTCTGTTGCTTACAACCAAAAATGACCTTATTAAATATAATAAATGATTACATAAAAATTACTGTGTAAACATGTTTGGTGTTTTATTACATCTGTGTTGAAATAAATTTAAAAATGAAAAATTGCTACTATCAAATTTACAGTTTAAACAATTTCTTGAGGGACCCTATTTTGTGGAGAGTACAGTTTGAGAACTGCTGTACAGCAGCATCCAAGTGGAGATACCTAAAGGCAGTTGGGTGTATGGATGGTGTGGAATCAGAGCCAGATCTGAGCTGAAGGGGGAAATTTGGAAAACGTCGGCAAATAGATGGTAATGGAAGACAAGTGGGAGTAGATGCCATTGAGAGCAGGGGTATAGTATAAGAAGAAAAGAGGATGAGGACAAAACTCCAGGGATACCAGCACTTAAGGGGTAGCTGGAAAAAAGGAGTCCATGAAGGTGACAAGACGCCAGAGAAATGGGAGGAAAAACTAGGAGAGAGTGCTGTCAGGGATGCCAAAAAAAATAGACCGTTTTAGGAAGGAGGGCATGGCCAACAGTGTCAAATGTTGCCAAGACTGCAAAGAGTCCATTTGATTTAGCAACACAAAGATGTTGAACCACTTCATTGTTGAGTGTTAAGGATTAAATGGAAAGTATGAAAGTAGAGAGGTGGTTGCCCATGGCTTTTTCAGGAAACTTGGCTCTGTCAATAGAAAGAAGATGGGGCAGGACTAGGAAGGGATGGAGAGCTGAGTGTTAGAAAGCTGTGACCTACTGGGTTTACAGGTGTGATGCCTTTATTTTCAGAGGCATTCATGTCTCATGACCAAAGACACTGAGTTACTGGCATGCAGAACTGGTGCTTTGCCCTTCTCTTGACCACAATTCCCACTTTCCCAAACTGATGAGAGACTGTTTTTGAGATATGTATTAATGGAGGTTGTTGCAGGGTCCTGACAGGAAGAGGATTACATAGAGGGAAGCGTAGTTATAAATGTTTGAACTGGTTCCCATTTGTTCTGGGAGAGAAAGGAGTTAACCACAACCTTGCCGTCATCTTGATGATGGGTAGTTATATTTCTTCGCATGCTGGACTTGTCTACACTGTACTCTCGGTGGAGAACGTGGACCCCCTTTGCCTCATTCCTTCCACCCAGGGTGGTTGCAGGGTCTGCTCTAACTGTTCCTAGCCCTCCCACCAGTCCTCTTCCTCCTGTGCCCCCTCCTCCCCCAGACATCCTTCCAAACAGTGTTGTATCTGGGATATGATACATTCATTAACCAATTGCCACCCCCAAAAATGAATGGGGCTCTTTGGAGGGTGCGTTTATTTTGGGTCCCCCACCCCATTTCTGACCACACATAGAACAACGTTCAGCAAACAGTGGTTTCTGAGCAAGAGTCAGCCCATATATTTTTATATGGCCCAAGAACTCAGAGGGGTTTTACATTTGTAAATGGTTGGAAAAAAAAAAGAAAGCAAAAGAATTCTATTTTGTGACTCATGAAAATTATATGAACTTTAAGTTTCAGTGTTCCTTAGTAAAAAGGTTAAGAACAAAACTCCAAGGAACAAAGATTTGCTATCGGGTCTTTTACAGAAAATATTTGCTCACCACTGGTTTAGAACTCCAGGTGGCTGTGTGTCATCTATCTCCACCAGCTGGTGATGTCAATAGACCTCCTTTCTATCAATACTTTCCTAAGGGCTGAATCTTCCCCACCGCAGGACCTACTGACGGATTAATCCACAAAGGATGAGACATTAGGAAAATGTTCTACTTTTTTTTTTCTTGGAGTGTAACACAATGATTTCCAAGCCCAGCCTAACCCTGGCACTCTGCCCACCCCCACCACACATGCACACACTCACACACACATATGTACCCTTTTCAGAATATGCAGGAGGTCATGGGGGTGTTTTTGTTTGGGGCTGTTATGGCTGCTGTTATTTGTTTCTCAAAAGAGAGTATGGATTTTGAAAGGACCATATTCACATAGATTGATTTCTAAGATTACTTAATTGCCACATTAGATCTTTCTCACTGCCTCTTCCCCCACCCCTTCTGTCTTTCTTTTTCTTCTCTATCAAACTTGCAGCATATACACTGACAGTTTCTTCCTCACCTCCCACTTACTTCTCAGCCCACCACAATCTGGAGTCCACTCCCACTCCAACGCTGAAACTGCTCTCAACACATTTGTCACCCATCTCATAATTACCAAATCTAAGGACACTTTCCCGTCCTCCCTTGACTTCTGAGTAGCATTTGATAATGCTGACCTTGCCCTTCTTCATGGAACACTTCTATTTCTCTACATCTGCTTCTTCTTTATTCTTCTCTTAGCTCTCTGGATGCTCCTAGTGCCACCAGATTCTTACAAATTAGTGTATTTCAGTGACCTGCTTATTATCTAGCATCAGTGCCAAGCCCAGCCTCCTATACTGTGTTCTGGACTGCTTGGCCATGTATTTTCCAGCCTTCCTGGACGGTTGGCTTCCTGTTAGATTCTCTCAGTAGGAGGTTTGGGTGGGAGATCAGATGGCAGGAGAAACCAAGAAGCTTCCTGCTTTAGTTTCTAAGAGAGTGGCAGCTCCTGGTACCAGCAGCAAGAATGGGTGATTCTGGACTCCAGCTTCCTGGGCAGAGGAAATACCTTCTCAGTGATCCAGCTTTGATGGAGATGGCGCCTCTTTGGTAGATCCAGAAGTGACTGTGATGGTGTCTCCTCCAGGACAACAGCAGGTGTAGACATGAATTCCAGCTCAGGGGCGAGAGCTGCTTCTGATTTCCAGGTTTTCCTCTGTCGTATTTGCACCTCCAGCCTCTCTCTTTTTCCCTCTTGCATGTCTTGCCTTTTTAAAAATACCTTTGTAACCAATCTCTATATTAAATCCCCTCAGTCTGAAATACCTAGAGTGATCATACCTTCCTGACTGGATCCTGGATGATACTGAATAACTGGTATGAGTTTGGGGTTTGAACCCAATCTGACCTGTGTCCTTGTGTCCCTTCCCCCTCCCTCTGCACAGTCTACGTGGGTGATCTTGTCCACTGCCTCTGCTTCAGCATTTGTGCAGATGACTCCCAAATTAAGGTTCTTCAGCCCACACCTGAGATCCATACCCGTCTACTTCATGCCTCCTGGTTACCCTGGCACCTCAAATTCAACACAAAACTGAACTTAATTCTCTGCTTCTATGACTTTCTTTTCTATTTCAACTCAGTCCATCATTGATCAGCCACCTAGGCTGGAGACCTTGCTGTTACCTCTCCTTGACCCCTCCACATCCAATTATCAGCCAAGCGCTTTAGATTCAACTTCCTAATTACATCAATATTTGATTCCCTCCATCTCCTCTGTACAAGACTTAATTCAAGCTCTTACCATGTCTCGCCTAAAGTATTGCTATGCTGCTACCAGAGGGCAGTGTGTATGTATGTGTGTGCAACTTTTAATTTTGTTGTCATATATATCACAAAGTCTATGTGTGGACTCTTGACCAGCAGTTTGGCCTCAGTTCTTTTCAAGCTCCAGACCATTATTGGAAGCATCAGAACGATTTTTCTAAAATGTTAAAAATGATTGTGTCACCCTTCGGTTTAAAGTCTCTATCATCTGTAAAATAAAAACCACCCTCCTTGGGACTTCCTTGGCGGTCCAGTGGTTAAGACTCTGCACTTTCACTGCAGGGGGCACGGGTTCTATCCCTGGTCAGGAAACTAAGATCTCGCATGCCGCCCGGCTTGGCAAAAAAACCCCCAAAAAACAAAAAACAAAAACACCCTCCTTGTGGCATAACAGAGCCTATGTGATCTGGCTCTTGCCTAAATTTCTAGCTCATCTTAAATCAGCTATACCCCAATCAAAATTTAAAAAATAAATAAAAAGTGAGTAATTCCTGAAAAAAAATTTTTTTCTAGCTCATCTTGACACCCCACCCCCACCCCCTGCCCCTTACCAAACAGGGAAACATGAGCAGCCTCCAAACATTCATGCCCAACTATACAGAGGTCTCCAAAGAAAGGAGCTCTGAAGGCCTTTGACCGTCACCCATTTGCCTACCCCTTGCCCTGGAAGGCTTTTCTTTTCTCTCCCATTCTGCTGGTCTGTTTTTTCTTCAAGACTCTTAGTAGCCTTCCTAATTACATCCCACCTATTTCTCCATCCTCATGAAATAAATACTGCCAAAACACACTTGGCATGGTCTTATTTGAATATGTTACATTGTATGTACTTATTTATTCAGTGACCACCCCCACTCCCTCCAACTTAGACTCTAAACTCTTTGAAAGCAGGAATATGCCTTATTCATCTTGGTATTTCTAGCCCTGGACCTAATGCTTGTTACATTTTCAGTCTATTTCTGCAGAAGGAAGAGAGCTAAAGCCTGAAGGAGAATAAATTTTGTGAGAAAGAGGAGGGGGCTTGGGAGGTAGAAGACAGGGTCTGAAGAGCCCTGGGGGGTTACCATGGGAAGATGAACTTACCCAGTTTATTATTCGGCCACAGGGCAGTGCTGCTCAGAAGAGTCCCTTAGTGGGGTTACAGGCTGAGGCTGACTGCCAGATACTAAAGAGGGATCCTCACCAGGAGGCAGACATTCCTCCACTGCCTCCCCAACCCATCTACAGCCCCTAGGCTGGCCTGGTAAAAGAGCCTAGTCCTAAGAAGGGTGCTCGCTCCTGGTCTCTCCCCAGCGACCGATGACGTCAAACCCTACACTTTCTGTGATTGGCTTAGCCAGAATGACAAGAGAAGTTATGGGAAGTGAGCTGGAGAAACATGATCTGGGAAGGAATCTGGGGACCTGGGTCAGCCGTCTGGTAGCTCCAAGCCCACTGGGAGGTGTGAAGATATGGATCATGAGCTGAGCCAGGGAGCTGCGCTGCTACGGCTGCTACCCCTTCTGTGGCTGCTGCCCCAGTCCTGGACTGCCCCTGAAGGTATGGCAGTACCTCCCCTTTACTTCCATCCTGACTGGGGTTGAACCTAGGGAGCCGGGGCATTTGAAAGCGGTGAAAGTGCTTTGTAAGTGGTGAAAGTATTATGAGAGAGTGGAAACGATAGCAGAATTGGGAAAGAGAGCTATACTATGGATGGATGGCAAACAATGCCAGAGGTGCTTTGTAGGTTTCATTGAAGACAATCTCTTGAAGCAGATTATTATCTCCACTTTCCAGATGAAGGAAATGAGACTCAGAGTTTAAGTAACTTGTGGAAGTTCACCCCGTTGGAAAGTGGTAGAGCAGGGATTTGAGCAAAACAAATGTTATTTCCACTGTTCCTACTTGGGAGTCTACTCTGCACTCTGTCATCAGTTCACCTTATGATTCTTGAAAAGTCTCTTAACTTTATTGGTCCTTAGTTCCTTCTTTGAAAAGAATGGGGCAGAATGGAAGAAGAATCTGGAAGACCCCTCTTACTCTATCATTCTGGGTATTGGGTTTTGAGTAGAAGATTTCCTCCTGGCTGGGGAGATTCCTGCCAGGAGCTTCAAAGAATTAGAGATTATTTCCTGCAGCTATGGTGCCATTCCCCCAGTCCTGTCTTTGCAAGGTCTGCAGGGTTGAGGGAGGGGAAGTTATTTTCAGAGAGGCCTGGTGCCAACGAAGCGGCTGAAAAGAAGCCTGGAGAGTGGTTTTTCAGTCTGCCATGTGTGTCTGGGGATGGGATGGGATGGGATGGGATGGGGCAGTGCCATCTATGGCTTAGGGAGGCCACCGCCATTCCTTCACATATCCACGTGAAGACTGGGAGCCCATCCAGGCCCTTCACAAGTCAATAGGATGGCTTCCCGGGGATCAGGCAAAGGTGGAGACCTTTGGGAGGATGTAACCCTATGCCAGGATGCATGGTTTGGTGAGCAGAATGCAGGTTTGATTTTAGCTGCCACTTACCTCTTTGGCTGGGTGCCTTTAGGCACAAAGATACAACCAACATTGTGATTCTGAATTACTTGTTACAACTTTAAACAGTTGGCCTTTTTATGGGCTGGGTAAGTTAGGCGAGATCCTGTAATTTCTTTTCTGCTCCCACTGGGAGGCAACCCACCTCTCCCCCCTCTACCTGAAGCAGGCCTTGCTGTTTTCTAAGCGAAAGAGGAGGTGGCTCCCACCTCCTTGGACACCACTCTGTCTCTTTTGCAGCTCCTACTCCAGGGTGGAGGGATGAGCTGCAAAACCACACGTTCCTGCACACAATGTACTGCCAGATCGGGAATCCCAACGTGGGGCTCTCCGAATCCTACAACGAGGACCAGCTTTTCTCCTTCGACTTCTCCCAGAATATCCGAGTGCCTCGCCTGCCTGAATTTGCTGACTGGGCTCACAAGTCTCGAGATACTTCCAACATTTTCTTTGACAAAGCATTCTGCCGGGCGATCGTCGAGGAAATTGGCCCAGAGCTTGAAGGGCAGATCCCAGTGTCTAGAGGTCAGGGGATATTTTGGGGGGTGGGCTGCCCTCTTAACCTCATGATACACTGAATTACTCCCCTTCTCACCAGCTCCCCATCTCTCCTGCTTTCTGGTTCTCTCCTTGGATATTGATTTTTCTACCACTCATGATCTGTACTCTGTTTTTGTTTTGGGGCAGAAGAAAAGTCCCTGGGATGTAGTAGGCATTCAAAACTGCGGAACTGAATGAATTCAACAGAGGCCAACAGACGCCTACTGAGTATTAGGGCTTGTGCTGCGATGCTCAGCAAGATGGAGGGGAGAATAGAAGCATCTGATGATGTGCCTACATTTTATTTTATTTTATTATTTTTTTTCCAAAAAATTTGAGTTTGTTAGGAAATGCTGATGGATCATAGTAGATGAAAGCCCCAGCTGAGGTAGTGAAGTGGTACTAAGTGCCTTGGTAAACTAGGCTTAACTACATAGGTTAATCAAGCTCTGTTAATGATTATTTATTTTATTATTCTACCATATTTGTTTGGGCATCATCATGTGTTTTTTTATTGAAGTATAGTTGATACACCATGCTGCGCCCGTCTCTGCGGCACAGCAAAGTGACCCAGCCATACACATACATACATTCCTTTATCCCAGGAAATTGGATGTAGTTCCCCGTGCCACACAGCAGGACCTTACTGTCCATCCATTCTAAACGTAATAGTTTGCAATCATAATGTGTTTTTAATGTGCATTTGCCAAGATTTAAACTACAATACCATATCAAAACTGAGTTGACATTAATTGGATGATGAGGTAAATTAAAAAAAAGTATGGATGTGATCAGGATGTCTTTCAAATATATCCAAACATATAGCTCCTTGAAACTACCCTTAAAATTAGTATTTTCAATTTTTTTTTACTGATTGGTTCTTTTTTTTTTTTTTGGTGGTGGTGGTGATCTTTATTTTCTTAAATTTAATTTTTATTTTATATTAGAATATAGTTGATTTACAATGTTGTGTTAGTTTCAGGGGCACAACAAAGTGATTCAGTTACACATATACATATGTCCGTTCTTTCTGAGATTCTTCTCCCGTATAGGTTATTACAGAGTATCAAGTAGGTTTCCCTGTGCTATACAGTAGGTCCCTGTTGATTATCGATCTTATATATAGTAGTGTGTATCTGTTCATCCCAAAGTCCTAATTAAAATGTGCCTGCATTTTAATGAGAAGACAGAGTGTGATCAGTTGCTGATGTGAGGTCCAGACAGGAAGTGCTGCAGGAAGTCAGGGTGGAGGGTCCAGAGTGGCCTGGCTCTGGTCCAGGTCTGGTTCTTGCCTAGACAAAGACCTCCCTCAGAGCCCTATCTCCCCCTCTCTCATGTCCCCTCCGTATGCCACATCCCCTCCACACACAGGGGTCCCATCTAAGTTAGTCGCTTCTTTCCCTCACCTCAGTACCCCCACAGGCCTCCCCATCGCTGAGGTGTTCACTCTGAAGCCCCTGGAGTTCGGCAAGCCCAACACACTGGTCTGTTTCATCAGCAACCTCTTCCCACCCACACTGACGGTGAACTGGCAGCATGATTCGGCCCCTGTGGAAGGAGCAAGGCCCACTTTTGTCTCAGCCGTCGATGGACTCACCTTCCAGGCCTTTTCTTACTTAAACTTCACACCAGCACCCTCTGATCTTTTCTCCTGCATCGTGACTCATGAGATTGACAGCTACACAGCAATCGCCTTTTGGGGTGAGACACTTCTCCATGGAAGCCTAGTTCCTTTGCGGGGCAGAAGGGGGTAGACCCACAGGAGGACTTCTTTCTCCACTGGGCCCTTGTTTAGTCTGTTCTCACTCTGAGCTGACCTCAATCTTCCATGCCTCAGTTTCTCCCTTGCCATTCCAGACACCCGTGTCATTCCCCTGGGGCTCCCCAACCAGGTCTCTGGGCTGACTGGCTCCCCTTTTGCTCTAGTGCCCCAGAATGTGCTGCCCTCCGATCTTCTGGAGAACGTGCTGTGCGGTGTAGCCTTTGGCCTGGGTGTGCTGGGCATCGTTGTTGGCTCAGTCCTCATCATCTACTTCCGAAAACCTTGCTCAGGTGGTATGTCAGGGCATCTGGAGAGGGCATGTGTGGGTGTGCCGGGACCGACCTGTGGCCCGGGGAGCGCATACAGTGGTCCTCAGGCCCTTGGTGGGGAGGCCTGTGTTGGGCACCGTGGGACATCCTCCTGGTTGAGGTCCCAAATACACACACCCAGTTCTAGGTCATGAGAATGGCTTTGCGTGGGAGAGGAGTGATGTGGGGGGCTGGAGGAAGGGTGCTTGGAGATGATTTGGAGAGAAGGAGAGATCAACTTCTATAGGGTGTGTTGCAGGCCGGAAAGGGCCTTTGGGGACGATGAGGATCCCCCTGATGGCTTTCCTCCATCCTTCTCTCTCCTCAGACTGACTCTTCCTGACCAGAGTCTGAGGCCAACAGCTGCAGCCATCCAAGCAAGAGGTGTTCAAGTTTCTCACATCCTACCCAGGATCTCTCCTTCTCAGAGCAGGAGGCCCTGGGCCTTCCGTCTGTGTGTGTGGGTGTGTGTGTGTGTGTGTGTGTGTGTGTGTGGTGTGTGGTGTGTGTGTGTGTGTGTACAGGTTTCTCAGCTGGGGGCTCTGCTGTCCCTGGGCTTTTGCATCCAGGGGAACCCAGAGTGGCTTTCCTATCACGACCACATCACTACCATGTCAAAGCAATAAATCTCATTTCTTAATATCAGTGTGGCTTCTTTTTTCACTCATGATATTTATTTCTGGATATTTTAACTTGAGTAAGTTGTCATGTCAAATTCAACAAGCCTTAACCTGACACGTCTGCCCTCCTTAGGGAGAGAAATGGGAAAACCCCTAATTCCTCAGCTGATTCCCGTTCCCTGGTCTCAGTACAGCACGATGGCTTTTACTCCTATCAGTTTGTGCAAAATATGTGAGCAATGAAGGCAGAGCCACTTTCTGATAATCTGCTCACAGAATGGTGGAGGAAGCTGCTTGCAGGTTTTTTTGGATCTTTTTTGCAATTTACTGTTTGTGGAAATGTTTATGCCTAGTATAGGCTGCCTTGAGGAATATATAACTGCCTTCAACCTACATCATAGCTGAGAAAACAAGAGCTCATAATGGAAAAATAAGCCTTCAGATGCTATTCTAACTCAGTCATTCCGGTTTTGTGAAAAGAGTAAAATCCAAAGTTCTTGAAATGAAGCGTGAACAGCCTGGAAGGGCCCAGAATTCATGTGTCCTTTCAGACGATCTGTTTGTTGGCCTGAGTGGACCGTCCAAGGAGAGCTGTGATGATGCTGTCTTGGATGGATGGTGGGGGCAGGGGGCACATGTCTACTAGTGGTAATTTCCTTTGCATGTGCTTTGTTTCTTGCTTTTCTTGGTGTTTGGGAGTTGCTTTGGAGGAGGGGGTGGCATTAAGGTGAAGAGTGAAATTATTTTGGTATTGGTGCAAGAGTCTCTGTTCTTTGCATCGTATCAGAATCTAATCTAAGGGAAAATATCCACTTCTTCCCAGGAATTGGCATCTCCTCTGAACCATCTCATTTCTAAGAGCAGCATATGTGCTGGCTAAGAGTGCAGAGTCCAGGGCTTCCCTGGTGGCGCAGTGGTTGAGAATCCGCCTGCCAACGCAGGGGACACAGGTTCAATCCCTTGTCCGGGAAGATCCCGCGTGCTGCGGAGCAACTAAGCCCGTGCACCACAATTACTGAGCCTGTGCTCTAGAGCCAGCGAGCCACAACTACTGAGTCAGTGAGCCACAACTACTGAGCCCACATGACACAACTACTGAAGCCCACATGCCTAGAGCCCGTGCTCTGCAACAAGAGAAGCCACAACAATGAGAAGCCCACTCACCGCAACGAAGACCCAATGCAGCCAAAAATAAATAAATAAATTTATAGAAAAAAGAGTGTGGAGTCCAGAACCAAACCGCTGGGAATTCAATCGTGACTGTCAAATTTTAGCTGTGTGCCCTTGGGCGAGTTACTTAACCTTTCTGTGTCTTGGTACCATTTTCTGTAAAAGGATGATGATAACAATGGTGCCCACCTTAATAAGGTTGTTGTGAGGCTTAAATAAATTAACATCTTGTAGAATGCTTAGAACAGCGTTTGGCATGTAGAAAAGGTGCTCATAACTTAGCAAGGATTTTCACTGGGGAATTTAGCAGCATCATTAACTTCTTTTCTGGAAACTACTTTGAATCTACCTTCAAGTATTGTATGTTCTCCCTTTGAGATGTTTTTCTTTTCTTTTCACTTTACCATTCTACATCTGTCCCATTGCTTTCTAGTTCTTCCTGATTTCTCTCTCTCCATTTTCCAACTTATCCAGAAACTTCCTGCCAGTCAAGCCTTAAAATTGCTTTAATTTATTTATTCGTTGCCCTGCACAGCTTGTGGGATCTTATTTCCCCAACAAGGGATTAAACCCAGGCATTCAGCAGTGAAAGCGTGGAGTCCTAACCACTGGGACCACCAGGGAAGTCTCAAAACTGCTTTTATTATGCTGTGTGACCTTAGACAAGTCACACCCCGTCTCTGGGCCTCAAACTCCTCATCTGTAAAATGATGGGCTTAGGTTAGATGCTCTCTATCAAGCATTCTATAATACTGTCACTTATAATACTCAACAAGCCTTCCAGACCCTCTCTTGTCTGGTGTCCCCCCTTTAATAAAAAAAAAATAGTGCCTCCTCTTCCATGAATCTGTTCCTAATACTCCAGCCCTGACTGACCTTGACTGAACTCGGAATTCCAAGACTTGGCACACTCAACCCAGACCTTGCTCTCAGTGCTATGCTGCCTTGGTTTATGTGTTAGTTATTTTTTTCATACAACTATTTTGTAATTTCAGTGATTCAAGGATCATAAACAGTTTACACTCCCACCAACAGAGCAAGGTAGTTCTCACTTTCCTTTATTGTCACTAACACTTGAAATTATTTGACTTTCAAATGTTGGCGATACAGTGGGTGTCAAGTGGTCTCAAGTTGTTGTGTTTTCTTTAATTTAAAAAAATTTTTAAATTTTAATTTTTTAAGCAGATATTAATTTTAATTTATTAATTTATTTATTTATGGCTGTGTTGGGTCTTCGTTTCTGTGTGAGGGCTTTCTCCAGTTGCGGCAAGCGGGGGCCACTCTTCATCGCGGTGCGCGGGCCTCTCACTATCGTGGCCTCTCTTGTTGCAAGCACAGGCTCCAGACGCTCAGGCTCAGTAGTTGTGGCTCACGGGCCCAGTTGCTCCGCGGCACGTGGGATCTTCCCAGACCAGGGCTCGAACCCGTGTCCCCTGCACCGGCAGGCAGATTCCCAACCACTGTGCCACCAGGGAAGCCCCCCAATTTTTATTTTTTAACATCTTTATTGGAGTATAATTGCTTTACAATGGTGTGGTAGTTTCTGCTTTATAACAAAGTGAATCAGCTATACATATACATATATCCCCATATCTCCTCCCTCTTGTGTCTCCCTCCCACCCTCCTTATCCCACCCCTCTGGGTGGTCACAAAGCACGGAGCTGATCTCCCTGTGCTATGCAGCTGCTTCCCACTAGCTATCTATTTTACATTTGGTAGCATATATAAATCCATGCCACTCTCTCACTTCATCCCAGCTTACCCTTCCCCCTCCCCATAGGGGCAGGACAGGAATAAAGATGCAGATGTTGAGAATGGACTTAACTTGCCTTTCTCTCCTCGCTAGTGAGGCTGGACATCATCTTATAGGTTTATCTCTCTGTGAATTGCTGATTCATATCTTTTATCTATCGTAAATATGGCTTTTTCTTGTGAATGTACGGGGGTTTCTGAAATATTTTATATAGCAATCCTATGTCAGTATAAAAACTGCAAGTGCCTTCTTCCACTTTGCTGCTCAACAAATTTGTATACGGTTCTCTCCCCAAATAGAATGATTTCATTTTGACAGTCAAAACCCATATGGTTTGTGTTTTCATAACCTTAAGAAATCCTTTCGAACCCCAAGGCAGTAACGTTACAATTTTTGCTGGAACATAAAGTGATAAGGGGAGTCTCCATTTTCTCAATGAGAATATTTTAAAAGATTTTTGACCAAGTTCAAAATTTAAAGTTTTAGGTGTATAGAAGTTATAGGAAAACAGTCAAATGTTTGCTAACTGCCTTTATTTAGTTACTAACTCACAAATTTAAAATCACATATTTTATAACATAATATTTTAATGTAGGCATATTGTTGTTTCCACTTCTCGCATTTCATAAAACAATTTTTATTCTAATTCTCGTGTGTTTATTTGTGATTATGCTAATGGCTTCTAAATTCTTTGATTTATTTAAAAAATAAACCCATTAATGTAAACTAAAAAACCCACCAAAACCAGTTTGTTCATTTCTCCTACCTGCCCACCCCTCCCTGGCAGTCTCTGGCAACCACGAAACTGTTCTGTTCTCTGTTTCTATAAGCTTGGTTGTTTTTTCGTTTGCGTTTGCTTGTTTGTTTGTTTATAAATTTATTTATTTAATTTTGACTGCATTGGGTCTTCATTGCTGCATGTGGGCTTTCTCTAGTTGCGGCGAGTGGGGGCTACTCTTCGTTGAGGTACGTGGGCTTCTCACAGTGGTGGCTTCTCTCGTTGTGGAGCACAGGCTCTAGGCGCGCGGGCTTCAGTAGTTGTGGCATACGGGCTCAGTAGTTGTGGCTCGCGGGCTCTAGAGCACAGGCTCAACAGTTGTGGCGCACAGGCTTAGTTGCTCCGCGGCATGTGGGATCTTCCCGGACCAGGACTTAGACCAGTGTCCCCTGTGTTGGCAGGCGGATTCTTAACCACCGTGCCACCAGGGGAAGTCCCCGTTTGTTTGTTTGTTTTAGATTCCACATATAAGAGGGATCATACAGTATTTTTCTTTCTCTGACTTATTTCACTTCCCATAATGCCCTCGAGGTCCATCCATGTTTTTGCAAATGGCAAGATTTCATTCTTTTTTATGGCTGAATAATATTCCATTGTATGTATACACCACAATTTCTTTATGCACTGATGGATAATTAGATTGTTTCCATATTTATAGAGATATTATTATACTATAGAAATATAGCAAATAATGCTTCAGTGAAAATGGGGTGCATGTATCTTTTTGAGTTAGTGTTTTTGTTTTCTTTGGATAAATACCCAGAAGTGGAATTGCTAGATCACACAATAGTTCTATTTTTAATTTTTTGAAGAACCTTCATACTGTTGGTGAATCCTTATGCAATGTTGGTAGGAATGTAAATTGGTGCAGCTACTGTGGAAGACGGTATGGAGGTTTCTCATGTATTTATTAACTGAAATCATTTTAGGATAATGTATCTTCTCCAAACAGCTTTGAGAGAGTGGCCATAACTTGGAAAGGAAAAAACTTAAGGGCTTATATAGAAGGTAATTCTCTCTTTTCTGATGAATAATTTTAGGTAAAAAAGCTTTGCCTTATATCTGGCCATATATGATATTTCACTGTGCTTTCTCCTATTAGAGTTATTGTTTTCCTTTCCCAGTTAGATCTTTATTGATCTGGAGTTTTTCCATATGGTATGAGTATGGTTACAACTTTCTTTTTCTCCAAACACTAAATTGATTTTAATGCCATGTATCAAATATTTGATTTATTCCCAGGAATTTTATGCCAAATTCCCCCATATTCATGGATTTGTCTCTGGATTATTCAGTTCAGTTGGCTTGTCAGTTCTTGTGTCCACTTAATCATGTTTAAATTATTAGGGCTTTTTTTGTGTTTTAATATTTGGTAGGGCTCGTTTCCATTTCTTTGCCACCTCACCTCCCAGAAAACCACATTTTGCTCTTCTTTATCAAAATTGTCTAAGATTCTTACGGACTTTACTATCATGTACATTATAGAATCAGCTTGTCAAGTTCTCCCCAAATTCTGCTATGATGTTGGTTAGAGCTATGGGGGAAAACTGACTTCTTCATTATGTGGGGATGCCTCAGCCATGCATATGGTATGTCTCTTCACTTCTTAAGGTCTTCATTTATGCGCTTTAATATAAAGTTTCCTTTTTTTTTCCTAGAAAGTTTTTATACTTTTGTATGTTAATTTCTAAATATATTTGGTTTAAAATTCCTATTATAAACGGTTGGCCATTTTCAATTAGTTTCTAATTGATTATTAAGATATTATTATACTATAGAATTTAGAATCAAGTCATGGCGCTATTACTTAGTATCTGGGTAAAGCTGGGCAGTCACTAACCTCCCTCTGCCTCCATTTTCTCATAGTTAAAATGCGGAGGTAATAACATGATTCAAGAGTTGTGGTGGCAAATCGGGTAAAATATCTGCTAGTAGTTCAAGTAATCTGGCTGCAGGATGGAAGGAGGTTGAACTAGTTACAGCAACTGTAGCTCAAAGGTCAGGGTCTAGAGCAGTGAATCCTAACAGAGAAGGAGAGCGAGGAGGGGAGAGGTGGGAGGTGGGTGGGCGTGAAGTTGGACAGACTGGGAAGTCATGTAATCCTGATAGGATGCAGAAGTGTGAAAAGACATTGAAGGAAGTCACGAGTGTGGTCTCAGGCTCTTGGTTTTCAATTACAAGTGATGGACAAGTTGAACAATTTTTGAGTTTATAAAATGCAGGCTTGAGTTAAAACCATCTGTCCAGGACTTCCCTGGTGGTGCAGTGGTTAAGAATCCGCCTGCCAACTCAGGGGACACGGGTTCGAGC
Source organism: Phocoena phocoena (assembly GCF_963924675.1). NCBI lineage: Eukaryota > Metazoa > Chordata > Mammalia > Artiodactyla > Phocoenidae > Phocoena > Phocoena phocoena. Next base: position 64,275,230 of record NC_089228.1, on the reverse strand, counting down.
CCTGGTCCGGGAAGATCCCACATGCCTCGGAGCAACTAAGCCTGTGCGCCACAGATTCTGAGGCTGCACTCTAGAGCCCATGAGCCACAACTACTGAGCTCACATGCTGCAACTACTGGAGCCTGTGTGCTGCAACTACTGAAGCCCGTGTGCCTAGAGCCCGTGCTCCACAAAAAGGAGAAGCCCCTGCAATGAGAAGCCCGCGCACCGCAACAAAGAGTAGGCCCCACTCGTCGCAACTAGAGAAAGCCCATGCGCAGCAATGAAGACCCAACGCAGCCAAAAATAAATAAATTTATATATTAAAAAAACCACACTATCTGTCCAGAAGAGGAACCTGTGAACGTACAGGGAGGGATGTTAGGAAGGACCTAGAAGAGATTTTTTATTATGGCCATACTCTCGAAAAAGCATAAGACCACATTTCTGACTTCTTTCAAGGTGCCAATGATGTCATTGCAGTTCGTTTTTGTTTCTGTCAGTCCAGGTAGCTGCTAGACCCCCAACAGCACCTTATAACATTGCCCAGACCATGTGGTTATATGCCAAGACCGGGATGCCAACTGCCTTCCTCTTCTCCGACACGAATCCAGCCCACTTCCAGGCCCCCGCAATGGAGAGGACTTCCTGTCCACCAAACACACACAATGTCTTCTCTTTTCCCTTTTAAGTCCACTGGCCTGATTGCTGACTTGCATTAACATAAACTCTTCTCTCTCTAGATGTTTCTTCTCACTCCCCAACCAAGCTGTAAGTGAATGACGTGGGAGCGGAGCCCACATCTCTTAGCTCTTGGGAGTCCCTGTAATGCTTTGCAGGTAAACACCATGGTCAGTCCATTTCTGGCCTATGGTGGCCAGCTTAGCAGAAGAGGCAGCAGGCAAGGAGGGGATTCACTCTTTGGGCCCTTGTGTAGTGGCCGTAAAAGAGGGACAGCATATGGGCAGCTGCCTGGGGTTCCCCGACTTCAGTCCTGGGTGTTACATAAATAGTTATCCAATCACCAACAATGCACAGGACAGTTGAAATATTCTTTGGGGTTGACTAGAGGTGGGGGACAGAGCTATGTCTGTAACAACAACAGCAACAAAAAAAGTAGGGTTAGGAGGAAGAGGGGAAGGAAGAAACCACTTCGCTGAGCACAGGTCTCTGGGTTTTTCTGTCCAGCTTGATTCTAAAAAGCACCCTCAGTCTTCTCATTAGTAGAGAAGTGAAATTGTCTACATTTCCTGCAGCTGCCTATGGAAGGTTTCACATCTCCTTTGGCTGCCCAAGCAGAGAGCCAGACATGAGAGGGAGCTTCCCGAGCCTCAGGGAGCTGGCAGAGGGCCACACAGGCCCTCCTGTGTGGAAAGCATTCCTGTGCCAGGCGGGCTTTGGGGACCTTGAAAAGGATCCCAAGACCTGGTTCCTGAGGTTAGGTTCACTGCCTACCTGGAGGGAGGAGGAGAGACGTAACGGGGGGCAGTGAGCATGTGTGTAGGAGAATACGCAGTTTTGAGACTGTCGAAAGAAAAATTGGAAGAGACACGAGTTCTAAGAGCAGGAGGAACTCTGAGCATCGGAAAGATAAGACTCAGAAGGATTGGGGTGGCTTTTCCCTTTTTCCTTTTCTCAGCGGAGGCCTCCATGAGTTACCTTTACTTGGGTAATCTCAGTCCCAGGATGTAGTGAGTGTGTGGGCACACTCAAGTGTGTGTGTGTTTGTGTGTGTACCTCGAGACCTTGGGTGTGAATCTTTGGACCTGTTTTCCAAACTGTAAAATGAGGATCATTAACAGGTCTTTTTTTTTTTTTTTTTTTTTGCGGTACGCGGGCCTCTCACTGTTGGGGCCTCTCCCGTTGCGGAGCACAGGCTCTGGACGCGCAGGCTCAGCGGCCATGGCTCACGGGCCCAGCCGCTCCGCGGCATGTGGGACCTTCCCAGACCGGGGCACGAACCCGTGTCCCCTGCATCGGCCGGCGGACTCTCAACCACTGCACCAGCAGGGAAGCCCAACAGGTCTTTTAAAATTAAATGAGATAGCATGTAAAGGATTGACTTAGCATAGTATCTGTCACAAAGTAGAAGCTTAACAAATTTTGCACTCCCCCTCCTCAATTTTCTGCCCATTCAACACCCTTAATGGTTCATTAGAGAAGTTCAAGTGTAGCGGTATAACCCAGGTGGGGCTGAGTGTATGGGTGGTGGTGGGGGGACGTGGGCAGAGCTTCAGTGAAGCTCAACTAGTTACACAAAACAACTCTTTTGTTCCTGATATTCATGTATGTTTTCATCTTGGGGGTAATCTTCCCCCTCTTCCTTTTTTCTTCATAAATATCAGATTCTCTGGGGGTCAGGGACTTGGAAGGAGGACAGGTAAATGTGGTGTCAAGGGCTTCCCTCCTAAGTCCTCTTTTATTTAGCTCACTATCAAGTCAAATTCAAGAGCTTTCAGAAAGCAAGGTGAAACTTGCTTGGACTTCCCTGGTGGTGCAGCAGTTAAGACTCCATGCCCCCAGTGCAGGGGGCCCGGGTTCGATCCTTGATCAGGGAAATAGATCCTGAATGCCGCAACTAAAAATATCCCACATGTGGCAACAAAGATCCCATGTGCTGCAACTAAGACCTTGCGCAGCTAAAAAAATAAACAAATATTTTTTAAAAAGAAAGCAAGGTGAGGAGAGGCAGCCATGAAGCCTAGTGGGGAGCACAGAGAAAACAATTTAGGGTTTTACATTTTTAATGGGAAAATCTATCAATCATATAGTTCACAATGAGAATGAATTGCTATTTAAAATTTGTCTTTTCCTGGGGAAGAAAAGTAGGGATGTTTTATCTCATTTTTCTAGTGGCTTCATAATGTGGGGACCTGCCTCAGGACAGATGGGACCTGTGGGGGAAACACATAGGGGAGTTTTGAGTTTGGGGGAGACAAGTGAGCTTTAGGCATTGGCCCATCACCAGCTAATTATCAAGGGGGTTAAGTGGTATTGCCCTGCGGTCTGCTCTGAGATGGTTCAGAGGGTAGGGGGTTCGGGTTTCTGGCTTAGGAAAGCAGAAAGGAGAAAATGAAGCTTATCTGGGCTAGGACAGATGAAGCAATGGAAGCCCGGGGAGGGATTTTTCAGGGCTGTGGCTCTGATCTCTTAGGAACTGCTTCTTTTCTGCAGTCTTGCTTTGAGGCCAGCTAACTGCACTCTCCCTACATCTCCTTCCTTAGCAGCCCTGCCTCTACCACATGCCCCAGAAGGGCCCCTTGTCCGCCTATTTCCTGGGTGACAGGACAGACCAAGGAATATGTAATCAAGGGATAAATTCCCGAGTAACTTCCCTTAAAGGAGAAAGAGAGGTTACCTAGTCCCCAGTCTTTGAGGAGGACCTTGAGCGGAAACAGTTAAACCAGTGGGCAGTCCAGGCTGCATACATCTTGGGAATATTGGGTTTATTCTCTCCACTGAGCTAGGGAAATCCACCTACAGACTGTTCTTTAGGAGAGTTAAGAGACCAGTTGTTAAAAGCCCAGGGCAGGGTGAGATTTACCTAGTAACTGATGATGCTGAGCGGAGGCGCTCAGCGATTTGTCTCTACACTTGTCCCCGCCTACCTAGCCAATCTGACAGTTCTCAGTTTGGGACACTGAGTTAGATGATCAGGTAAGGAACGGGTATAGTATCTAGGGGCTTGGTAGCTCCAAATCGCTCATTTAGAGAGCATCGAGGGGGCTCCGGCAATAACCATATTCCCACTCAGTGTCTGGAGATCATCTACCCAGGCTAGGACTTCTCGGGCAGGCAAGGACCCAGGGCCCCTGGAAGAGCTGGTCCAGGGGACAGGATTCCCCGTGTCTCCCCCGAGGAGAGCATGACTGCCCTCCTGCCGCTGCTGCTGGGCCTCAGCCTGGGCTGCACCGGAGCAGGTAAGGACCCTCCCTTCCTCTGCTCCCTTTGGGTAGGGTGTTCAGTTTTGTTATTGGATTCGGATACCCCAAACTAGTCTGTCTCCCTATTACATACTCCCATAGCACTTTGTACTGTACCTTTGTGGCAATTTTTTAAATTAATTTTTTTTATTGAAGTTTAGTTGATTTACAATGTTGTGTTAATTTCTGCTGTACAGCAAAGTGACTCAGTTATACACATGTATACGTTCTTTTTAAATATTCTTTTCCATTATGGTTTATCCCAGGCTATTGACTATAGTTCCCTGTGCTACACAGTAGGACCTTGTTGTTTTTCTGTGTAGCAATTTTAACGTCATTAAGCTGTATAATTATTCGTGTAATAGACATTTCCTGTTGGAAGGTAGGCAAAGACGATATCTGCCCTGTTGAATGCTGCATCCCCAGCTCCTAGCACGGTGCCTAGCACACAGCGAGTGCTTCAGAAATACATGTGGCACGAATATTTAATAATGTGCCCAGCACAGAACAAGGCTGACTCTTTCCTTTGACCCCTTTTCTCACTCGATCACTGGCCTTACTGAAGGTCTTATCCTGGGTAAATTGTTGTGTTTAAACACGCAAATAATTTTGGGCTACTTGTGTCCCCATGCTTAGTCTCACATAAAGAGGAAACGGGATCTAGAAACTTCTCTGCTAGGACCATCTATGCCCTTAATCGGGACTCTCAGAGACTCTGGTCCATGAGCTTGGTCAGCAGATGCTGCCTCAGTCGGGAAACCTGTGCCCCACTCACCAGGTGTAACTGAGGCTTGGGCTCCTGCAGAGGACTCTGACCTATCCCCCTTCTCTGGCTCCTGCAGGAGGCTTTGTGGCCCACGTGGAAAGCACCTGTCTGCTGGATGACAATGGGACTCCAAAAGGGTTCACATATTGTATCTCCTTCAACAAGGATTTGCTGACCTGCTGGGATCCCCTGCAGGCCAGTATGGTCCCTTGTGAATTTGGGGTACTGAACGGCTTGGCCAAATACCTCTCAGATTACCTCAACCATAAGGAAAACCTGATCCAACGCTTATCCAACGGGTTGCAGGACTGTGCCACACACACCCAGCCCTTCTGGAGATCTCTGACCCACAGGACACGTAAGGCGAGAAGGGAGCAGAGGGATGGTTAGGAAGCACAGTTAGGAGAGGGGAGGCCAAGAAGGGTCCCTCACCGGCAAGGGGTTTGAGCTGTGGGCAGGAAAGAAGCAGAAAATCGGAGGACCTGGGATGTAAAAAGAGGGAGGGTTGACCCTTACGAGGACACAAGGTGGTTGACAGGGGTAGGGCAGGAATGAAAAAGGGGAGGTGATGTTTGAGCCAGTGAGGAGCTATCGTGGGGAGAGTAAGCTAGTTTTCCTTCAATTTAGAGCATCTCAGGAGGCAGATCCAAGTTCAACCAGGGGTTGAACTGTCAGAATTACCAGAATGGCTTTTTCCAAAATGCTCACGCCACTGTAGCCCAGGTTCTGGTGTCCCGGGTCTGAGACAGGCCCAGGCATGGGAATATTTGGAAAACCTCCCAGGGAATTCTGATGCAAACTCTCTCACCCTTAATCACTTGCATTGAGAAAGACTTGAGATTTTTAAAAGAAAACTTGAAGCTCTCTATCGTACAGAGTACTGTGTCTTAAGATGTGATTTCTCAGAATCGCCTGGGGAGGGTGCTTGTTAAAAACACAAGCCCTTGAGAGCCACTACAGATGTGTTGGATGAAAATATCCAGGGATGCAGGCTTGGGAATCTGCAACTTCACACAATATCTTGGATTTTTATTGAATATTTTGTTTGAAAAACACCCAAGCAAGCGGAAGGGTCACGTAGAAAAGTAAACTATTAAAAGATGGCAACATGAATGATCTCATGAATTAGATTCCCTTGTCCAAATTTAGGAGAGTTAGTCCTGAGTTAGTCTTGTTTCCTTAAACTATTCAAGGAAAACAAAAAGGCTTTCTTTGTCAAGTCAATGTGTTCAATGAGATTTGAGGACAAGGGTGTTTTCCTACTTTTGCAAACACCCCACTATAACTCTGGATGACAATTCACTTATGCACTTGAAATTAATACAATGACTTCTGAAACAGCCTGCAGTTCAGCCCTGGCTTCTACTTATTGTAAACGAATATAATTTTGGAGGAAAAAGGAAGGAGCAGTGATGAAATGAGAGCCAAGAAAGAGTGAAGCAGGAGTACATTCTAACTCCTCATTTTCAAAGGGATGTGTATGGGAATGAGGTGGCGGTTGGGAAGGTCGCTGGGCAAAATCCAGGAAGAATTCAAGTAGGAAGAAACTAGGTTGGAGGAAAAGCCAGAATGTTGCCCTCCTTCGTGACTCTTTTTTCCTCCTCTGCAGGACCGCCATCTGTGCAAGTAGTTAAAACCACTCCTTTTAACACGAGGGAGACTGTGATGCTGGCCTGCTACGTGTGGGGCTTCTATCCAGCTGATGTGACCATCATGTGGAGGAAGAACGGGCAGCTGGTCCTCCCTCACGGCAGCGCCCATAAGACCGTCCAGCCCAACGGAGACTGGACATACCAGACCGTCTCCCATTTGGCCATAACCCCCTCTTTTGGGGACACCTACACCTGCGTGGTAGAGCACATTAGCACTCTTGAACCCATCCTTCAGGACTGGAGTAAGTGTGGGGCAGGTGGGAGGAATTAGCGTTAAAGCAGAGAGCTACTGTCATTCCCTAGCGGTCAAGTTAGGACTCCGCGCTTCCCCTGCGGGGGACACGGGTTCCATCCCTGGTTGGGAAACTGAGATCCTACATGCTGTGCAGCGTGGCCAAAAAAAAAAAAAAAAAAAAAGGGAGAGAGCTACTTCAGGTGGGTGGTTGTAAAAAGAACACCAATATTTTGGCAGAGGGAATGGGATGTAGAGGGGTCCTCCACGGTGCAGGGGAGAGAGGGAGATGCTCAGAAAGAGTGAGTCTGGAGGAACTTACGGAGGCTTCACGACCAGAGATGGGGCCAGGGGATACAGACACGGAAAGAGTTAGTTATTGTTGGACTTCCCTGGCGGTCCAGTGGTTAAGACTCCGAGCTTGCAGTGCAGGAGTCACGGGGTTCGATCCCTGGTCGGGGAAGATCCTGCATGCATGACAAGAGTTACTGTTGCTGTTGCTATGGTGCTGTGGTTGGTGTTATGTGCTTGTCTGATGGTGGGAGGGGAGCCTGACTGTCCTGAAAAGAGGATGTCGGTTTGGTAACCATATTTTCAGAAGCCCAAATTGTGATGCAATATTCTAGGATTCTCGGATTTCCGCTATTCTGTTATCAGGTCAGGAATGGGAGTTGGAGAAATAAAGAAGGTCACGGAAGAAAGGGGACTCTCTCGGTCTGGGGGCCGTACTGAATTGGGGCTGCTGTATCAGGGAGGAAGAAGCCAGGGCTGGCAGACACTTTGGTGTACACGCTTGGAGGCTACTGCATAAAGCCAGTCACCATTGTTTGAACCCCGGGATTGGAAGCAGTTAAAGGAAAGGAATCCGGGTGGGGGACAGGATTCAGACTAGGGCCAGCTCCAGGAAGTGAGGGCTGTGGAGGGGGGTGGAGACAGGTTCTGGAAGGACCCAAATCTGGAAGTGGGCAGGTAGGAGACACATAAGTACTTGGATAACTCATGGAATGAAACCTTGGGAAGTTAGGAAAGGCGGAAAGACAATTTCATAGGAAAATGCTCAGATAGAGTGGTCAAGGGAGAAAGTATTGTCACCACAGGCAAATGGAGAGAGGGAGGGGGAACGCTGTATTCCTCAGCAAGGGTGCCATTGGGGTGAAGGAAGAATACAGGATGCCTTGAGAGACCCCACCATCTTAGAGAGGATCTGGAAGCGGGGGTACTAACTCAGGGAGAGCGGCTCCCCAGGGAACCACAGGAGTAGAGACTCACAGGATGGGGGTTTTGAGGAAAGGCCACTTCCTTAGGCCTGGATTGGTATGAGCTAGACCCTTGGGGTCCGGATATAGCACCTTTGAACCTGAGCTGGAAGTCGCAGTAAATCAAATTGCTCTGGGAATGAGCAAGAGAAATTGATTCTAGTAAGTTTCTACTTCTGCAGCTCCTGGGCTGTCGCCAGTGCAGACAGTGAAGGTTTTCACATGTGCTGTGACTCTGGGCCTGGGCCTCGTCATCTTCTCTCTTGGTTTGATCAGCTGGCGGAGAGCTGCCTACTCCGGTGAGTGACCCTCCTGAACTCTCAATCCCAACCTCTGCTCACTTTAAAAAATTAAAAAAAGGAAAATTTATTTGGCTTTGTTGGGTCTTAGTTCCGGCATGGGGGATCTTTAGTTGCAGCATGCGGACTCTTAGTCGCAGCATGCAGTCTCTAGTTCCCTGGCCAGGGATTGAACCCGGGCCCCCTGCATTGGGAGCACAGAGTCTTAACCACTGGACCACCAGGCAAGTCCCTCTGTTCACTTTCTCTTTGTGACTGGTTCTCCCATGGCTACCCCATTGGCTGTGAATAATACCAGAGACTTTTATCCACCAAGACTGTCCTCCACTCAAATATTTTCTTCTCCTAGGCTACGTTTTCCTCCCAGGGTCCAATTATCCAGAAGGTAACGTGTCTGTTGGTCTGTCTGCCTGCTGGTCCTTTGGAGCGGGTGAAAGTTAGAGGGAGTCACCGTTGGGTTCAGCTAATGGTGCTATTTGGAGCAGGGGTGAGCTTCCACCAGGCTCGGGCTGACAATGTGATTGAAGCTGCCGTTGCTGGGATCAGGAACAGAAGGGGGGAGCACCTACCCCCTTCTCTTCTACCCAACGGAGTGTCTGAAGGTGGCTCCTTAGTGTTTGGTGATCTAGAATTTTCCATATCACTGTATTAAAGGCTCTGGCATGGATGGTTATAGGGACAAATGATGGGGTCAAGTTGGTTTGGAGCTTTATTACCTTGTTTTCATTTCTTCTGCAGGTCAGCACATTTCCTAGAGGCAGAATCCTACAAGTTCTTCTCCACGTGAGGAGATTCAAACTCTTAAGGATGCTCTTGTGCTCCTCCAGCCCATCCAAGCTTCCACATTTTCTTGGATCCTATGGTTTCTCTATTTGATTCTATGAATTTCCCAGTCCCTGCTATGGAAACCTTACAACTTGGGGAACTCATTCCTGGGAATATTCTGTAACCAAGGTGTTGTCCATAGGTAGAGCCCAAGGCTACGTATCTGGGCTGAATATAATCTGGGGAGAAACGTCAAAGGCCTTCTTGGGGGCCCCCTGTGCCACAGAGGCATGTGTCGCTGGTGATCGGCTCTGAGGAATAAACTCTGGTGGAAATACAGTTTTTTCCATGCTTTTTCTTGAGGCCCTGAGGAGGGACTGTAGGCAGTTAGGGGCTGGGCTTGATTCACTCTCCTACTGCAGTCGAGGAGTCAGTGTTTCCTCCCATTTTCCCATCTAGACATGACAGAAATGGGGACAGTTTCCTGATGGATAATTCATAAGAAGGTAATAAACTGTGGGGGGATGGAGTCACAGAGTCAGGGATAGGAGGGGGTTAACAGTTTTCTGACCTCATAAGGGATCTTAATGAGGATTAAATGAGTTCATACTTGTAAACGGCTGAGAACATTACCTGGCACACAGCCAGCCCACACTTGTGGCATATCAGTCACAACTTTCTGGGCCAGGTGCTCTACTAGGTGCTTTACATGCATTGTTTCATCTGATCCTCATCACAACTCTGACACAGACCCTCAGATAGTCAGTATTCAAGGGGCAGAGCTCAATTTCTGATCTGAGTTCTGGACAGTTATTTCTTCCATAACCTACGTGGGAAAGGGACCGTAACTCGAGTGCTTATCACCACCTAGGCACTGGGCTAAGTGATATATGTTGTATCTCATTCATTCTCCACAATCACCTGGTAAGGAAGGATGGTCTCCCTCTGAGTCACAGATGAAAGTGAGGTTCAGAGAGGGTAAATAACTTGTCCAAGGTTGAACAGCAAATTCTCTGTAGGATGTCTGTCTACCTGAGTTGGAAGTAACTAGGCTGCTGTATTCTGAGGACCCTCATACTGTCGAGCACACCGCTCTTCAGAGCCCCCCTTACATTCCCTTCCGCCCCAAACCCAAGGGGGATCCTCCGTTGGGGGCTGGATTTCACACAGCGGAAGAGAGGTGCTCTTCGTTCCCAGTAAAGGGCGACACCTGCTGGACACAGGTGGCATTGTCTTTGGAATGAGAGTTAGCTACTAGACTAGGCAACCGAAAGGAACCAGAAATGAAAGTAAGTATTGGAGGAGTTTAGCCTAACAGAGAATTGTGGAGGGAGAACAAGGGGTTAGGGATGCATGTGTGTGGGTGTCTATGTAGGAACACATAAGAGCAGAATCTGATGAGCTGGGGGAAGGGGTCAGAAGACAGACGGTGTGTGGAATCTTCCTGCATTGTTGTCTCCATGGTTGTTTGTGTGGGTGGGTGGGAGGGTGGTCACAGGGGCTGGGACCCTTCCTCCCTGCACAGTTTCTGTGCTGATGGGGGCCTGGAGAAGTGTGGGGATAGCACTGTGCATACAGACTTGATAACCAAGCTGGTGCTCAGGTATAAAAAAGGAACAAAATAATACCATTTGCAGCAACATGGATGGACCTAGAGATGATCATACTAAGTGAAGGAAGTCAGGAAGAGAAAGACAAATACCATAAGATATAGCTTATATATGGAATCTAAAATATGACACAGGGACTTCCCTGGTAGTGCAGTGGTTAAGAATCCGCCTGCCAATGCAGGGGACACGGGTTCGAGCCCTGGTCCGGGAAGATCCCACATGCCACGGGGCAACTAAGCTCGTGCGCCACAACTACTGAGCCTGCGCTCTAGAGCACGCGTCCTGCAACTACTGAAGCCCTTGCGCCTAGAGCCCGTGCTCCGCAACAAGAGAAGCCACCGCAGTGAGAAGCCTACGCACCACAATGAAGAGTAGCCCCCGCTCGCCGCAACTAGAGAAAGCCTGTGCACAGCAACGAAGACCCAATGCAGCCAAAAATAAATAAATAAAATTATTAAAAATAGGGCTTCCCTGGTGGCGCAGTGGTTGGGAGTCCGCCTGCCGATGCAGGGGACACAGGTTCGTGCCCGGGTCCGGGAAGATCCCACATGCCGTGGAGCGGCTGGGCCCGTGAGCCATGGCCGCTGAGCCTGCGTGTCCAGAGCCTGTGCTCTGCAACGGGAGAGGCCACAGCGGTGAGATGCCCGCGTACCGCAAAAAAAAAAAAAAAATATTAAAAATAAAATAAAATATGACACAAATGAACTTATCTATGAAACAGAACGAGACCCATGGACACAGAGAACAGATTTGTGGTTGCCAAGGGGGAGGGATGGGCTGGGAGTTTCGGATTAGCAGATGCAAGCTATTATATATAGAATGGATAAACAATAAGGTCCTACTGTAGAGCACAGGGAACTCTATTCAGTATCCTGTGATAAACCATAATGGAAAACAATACGAAAAACAATGTGTATATATTTGTATAACTGAATCAGTTTGCTGTACAGCAGAAAGTTATACAACACTGTAAATCAACTATACTTCAATTAAAAAAAAAAACAACAACAAAGTAGGTGCTCAGGGTTTGTCCAATCAGTGAATTGATTTCCACCATATACATAGGTTCCCCAGATGGATCCTTGTGATCAGGGCATCTCTTCTGGAAGGAGTTTCATGAAGAAGTCCATGGTAGGGGAAAATGCTCACGAGTTCAAAATAGCTATTCTCTGAGCTGGGCCATATAACGTAGGAAGCAGTGGAGTACCATGCGCTGTGATCTGTATAGGTAAGCTCAGAAACTAATCTCTACAAATTTTATCAGTTTTATGTTTCATTGAAAAAAAGTTTTTATACAACATTTAATTAATTAGCTTGTATATCATGTAAATAATCTGTCACCTCTACCCCACTACCCGCTTTCTTTAAGAACTTGCTGTTTGAAGTCTTGCCATATTGTTTTTTCATTTTTCCATTCGCTGTTCTTGTTTTTGTTTGTTTGACAAAGCTAATTCCTTCTGATATTCTAGTCTAGTCTGGGTGGGGCTTTGGGTCTTGTCTATGCCTGGCCATTTGTGAAGGAGACGCTGTACTTCCCAAGGCTCTGGGTGTGGTCTCAGCAGTGAAAATCAAAGTAGCAGGACGCCAGGGGAAGGAGGGAGAGAGTCAGCTAATTAGAGACCTTCCAGTCCCTCTCTGGAGACCCCGTGCAAACTTTTCTCTGCCCTAATCGCGTAGGTGTTTGGTTTATAGGGAAGGCTGTCCCCTTCCAGATGGGGAGTGGGAAAAAAGTGTCACATAGATCTCCACAGGCGAGTGAGTGGTGCCTGGAAGGAAGGCAGAAGAGGGATAACGATGCGCCACCTCCTGACTGTTTGAGGAGAGTAAAGGTGTGTGCGCGTGCGCGTGCGTGAAAGAGAGGCAGAGAGAGAGAGAGGGAGAGAGTTGGGCTTCTGTGTTATATCTAATCAAAGTGGCACAACGATTGGTTCTCTCCCTTCAATGTCTTTTTTTCGTTTTTTTTTTTGCGGTACGCGGGCCTCTCACTCTTGTGGCCTCTCCCGTTGCGGAGCACGGGCTCCGGACGCGCAGGCTCAGTGGCCATGGCTTACTGGCCCAGCCGCTCCGCGGCACGTGGGATCCTCCCGGACCGGGGCACGAACCCGTGTCCCCTGCATCGGCAGGCAGACTCCCAACCACTGCGCCACCAGGGAAGCCCTTCTCTTCAAAGTCTTGTTTTAAAAACTGAACTTGAAGCTGGAATTGACTTAATATGTCATCTAGGCCAACTCTCCACCCGTAAAGGACACACGTTTGTGACCATGAGGGCAGGCACTTCAACACTTGGGCCAGATACCAATACTTTAGCCAAATGTGTTGACCCCAAGTTTGAGGTTCTTCTTTGGACCATTGAAGACGATGGTAATAAAACCAAATGCACCCCACCAGAAACTAACACGACATTGTAAATCAAGTATACGCCAATAAAAATTTAAAATAAAATAAAATAAAAGGAAAAAATAAAAAAGGAACACCAAGGATTTCCAGCAACCATTGGAAACTAGGAGAGAGGCATGAAGCAGATTCTCTTTTAGAGCCTCCAGAAGGAACCAATCCTCTCAACACCTTGATTTCAGACTTCTGGCCTCCTTAACTGTGAGAGAATACATTTCTGTTGTTCTATTTTATTTTTATTTATTTATTTTTAATTTTTGGCCATGCCACACAGCATGTGGCATCTTAGTTTCCCAATCAGGGATAGAACCTGTGCCCCTTGCAGTGGAAGCGAGGAGTCCTAACCACTGGACCGCCAGGGAATTCCCTCTGTTGTTTAAGAAAAAAAAACCCAAACATACTAAATGCATCCTGGGAGGGTGTCTCCTTGGTGTTTTCCTGAAGGAACGCGTGTTCCTGTGTTCCAGGTTCTTTGCTTCCTTACTCAGCACACATTCATGTGAAAGGAACAGACAGGGATTGGTATTTAACCTCACTGTTTATTTAGGGAAATTATTTTTAGATCATCTTCTCAAGTAATTCTGTTTCCAAAGTAAAACGGGGTGAATCAGATGACAGATGAGTGTGAAGTCAAACCCCACCCCCACCTTGGTCGTGGATGGAGTACCCGTCATTCCCAAGAGTCCTCAAACTGCCCTGGAGCAGGACTTGGGGGATTCCTCCTTGGTGCTTCCTGCCACCCCTTGGCCAGACCAGTCTGCAGGGACTGCAGAGAGTGGAAAGGCCCCAAACTCAAAGAGGCTGCTCCCAGACAGGGGCTCACTGGCTCTCCCAACACTGCCTCTCTTTTCCATTGCATATGGGGCTCCCATGAGCCCCCTGGTCAGACTGGACTGGGGTAGGGAATGAAGAAATAAGTGACTTTCATTGTATCAAGGCCTCAATGGAAAACGAATGGCACTTACACCAGGATAGTTCAAGGAGACTCTATTTACAAGGAAGTGGGTGGAGGACAGTACAGTGACCTGGAGCTAGCAGCAGCTGAGCTGTCACTACCCCCCGGGGATGGGAGGAGTTATCAGAACCCAGAGCAGGGCAAATCCTGTAGAGTCCCTGCCTTGCCAGTAGCAATGCCCTACCCTTCAGTCCAAGGGACACAGCCAGCCTAAGCTGACCTTGCAGGGAGGGAGCCAAGGGAATAAAAACCCTGACCTCACTCTCCTCTTCCCTCTGCTCTCTGGGCAAGGCTAAAAGCAAGAGAAAGCCAGGGAGCAGGGAGCCTGTGATGTCATATAGGTTAGCGCCCCGGGGCAGTGGAAAAGTGCAGAGAGTGGAACCGAAAGGCAGAGGGAGGACAGTCAGCCCATTTACAATATGAAGGAAAGAAGCCAAGGTTGGGGGGTGGGTTGGGGGGGAGAAAGATGCAAAACTTGGGGTTTTTTTGGGCCTTGGACAAGACCTCAGTTGCAAGAGAAGACCAAGTTTGTACTTTCCTGTTGGGGGACCTGGGAGAACACTCTCCCTCTCCACCCCTCCCTGCCCCAAGTTTCTGTAACTCTTTCTGAATCTTTCTTTTTTCCCCCTACAAGGTTTACAGTAAGTTTATAGAGTTCTCAAAATGAAAGTCGAATTTTGATTGAGGTTATACTGAATATATAGAGCAACGTGGGGATAATTGATTTCTTTTTACGAGCAAGTCATCCCATGCAAAAGCAGAGGGTATGTCCTTATTTATTCAAATGACTTATTTGCTCTTCATTATGTCCCCACTCCCACCACACCGCGAAGCTTGCAGGATCTTAGTTCCCTGACCAGGCATTGAACCTGGGCCATGGCAGTGAAAGCCTGGATTACTAACCATTAGGCCACCAGGGAACTTATGCTTTTTAAAATTCACTTTTTCACAGTAATCTGGGTATGATCGGTTAACTCTTGGACACTTTAGAGCTTTTGTTGCGATTGTGATTGGTATCTTATTGTAATTTTATTTTCAATTCAGTTATTTCTGGTACAGAGAAATGTAACCAATTTTTTAAAATTGTGGTAAAAAACATTTAACATAAAATTGACCATTTTAACCATTTTTAAGTATACATTTTAGTGTTAAGCATGTTCACTTGTTGCATATTTGTTCAACAAATTGCTAAAATTTCTTCATCTTGCAAAACTGAAACTTTGCACATATTAAACAACAATTCCCCATGTCCCTCTCTCCCCAGCCCCTGGTAACCACTGTGCTTCTTTGTGTTTTACTGAATTTGACTGCTCTAGATACCTCATATAAGTATAATCATACAGTATTTGTGTTTTTGTGACTGGCTTATTTCACTTAGCATAAAGTTCTTAAAGTTCATCCATGTTGTCACATGATAGGATTTCCTTCCTTTTTGAAAGCTGAATAATTTCCCATTGTATGTGTATACAACATACTGTTTATCCTTTCATCCACTGATGGACATTTGTGTTGCTTCCACCTCTTGACTATTGTATAGTGCTGCTATGAACACGGGTGTGCAAATATCTGTTCAAGTCCCTGCTTTTTTTGTTGTTCTTTTAATTGTAGCCATCCTAATGGTGATATTTCATTGTGGTTTTGATTTGCACTTCTCTGATGAGTAGTAAGGTTGAACATCTTTTTGTAGGCTTGTGGGCCATTTGTATTTCATCTTTAGAGACGTGTCTGTTCAAGTCCTTTGCCCATTTTTCAATTGTTTTTTGTGTGGTTTTACTTATTGTTGTTGAGTTGTAGTAATTTAAAAAATAGATTCTGGATATTGCTGAGGCCATGAATGGGGCTGAGCTCCATGAGTCTCGGCCTGGCCCTAACGTGGCTCTGGCTGCTCAGCTGAGCTCCTTTTATTTTCTGATACCTGGACATCCCTGCCCTGTTCGGCCCCACAGCTCCTAGCTAGTCAGTTTCTGTTCCTTGGTGGGACCTCTGACTGTTTGAATAAACCAGACACCCCACATGTGTCACATAAGTTAAAAAAAAAAGATTCTGGATATTAACCCCTTATCAGATATATGATTTGCAAATATTACTTTAAAAAATATATCAATTCGAATTTTGTTAATTTTATTTATTTAAAAAATTTTTGGCCACACAGCGTGGCATGTGGGATCCTAGTTCCCCAACCTGGGATCGAACCTACGTCCCCTGCATTTGAAGCATGGAGTCTTAACCACTGGACCACCAGGGAAGTCTTTGCCTATGTTACTTTCAACCTACCTGTATTGTTATACTGGCATACATCAGAGATATTGTGGGTTTGGTTCTAGACCACTGCAATAAAGTGAGTCCATAAGTTTTTTGGTTCCCAGCACATGTAAATTTATATTTATACAGTGCTGTAGTCTATTAAGTGTGCAATAACATTATGTCTAACAGAACAATGTACATACCTTACATAAAAATAGTGCTGGGCTTCCCTGGTGGCGCAGTGGTTGAGGGTCCGCCTGCCGATGCAGGGGACACGGGTTCGTGCCCCGGTCCAGGAAGATCCCACATGCATGGCCGCTGAGCCTGCACGTCTGGAGCCTGTGCTCCGCAAGGGGAGAGGCCACAACAGTGAGAGACCTGCGTACCGTAAAAAAAAAAAAAAAAAAAAAATGCTGTTGGAAAAATGGTGCTGATAGACTTACTCGATGCAAGGTTGCCACAAACCTGAATTAGTAAAAAAAAATCTGCAAAGTGCAATAAATTGAAGTGCAATAAAACAAGGTATGACTGTATTTGAATTGAGTTTCTTGTAGTTAGCATATCTTTGGTTCACCTTTTAAAAATCAACACTTCCAATCTCTTTTAATTGATGTATTTAGACTATTTACATTTAATGTAATTATTGGTATGTGTAATTGTCTACCTGAGATGCCATAACAAAATACCATAGATTGGGTGACTTAAACAACAGAAATTAATTTTCTCACAGTTCAGGAGGCTGGCAGTCTGAGATCAGGGTGCCAGCATGATTGGTTTCCGGTAAAAACTCTTTTCCTGGCTTGCAGATGTCTGCCTTCTGGTTGTATCTTCCCTTGCATGGGACGGCCATTCCTCAGGTCTTGGCATCCTAGATGGTCTGCCTTCTTATCTCTACCTTTCAGAGACTTCTTATGTTTGTCTTATATATATAATGCCTGGGGGTTTTAGTTGTACTTAAAATTAAAAAAATAGTTTCCAGCATTGATTTATTTCATCACATATATTTTCCCTCTTAATCTTCTAATATAGTGAATTATATTGAGAGATTTTTTGATGTGAAATGTCTTTGCATTCTTTGGATAAATCCTATTTGATCATCCTATAATTATATATTAACAGTTGGTTTTATTTAGTTAATATTTTACTTAGGGTGTTATATTTACTTTTATAAAGTATGAACATAAAATTTGCTTTTCTTATATTTCCTTATTTATTTTTACAATAAAAAGTCCTCTATACAATGAGCTGGGCAGATTTTGTTCTTCATTCTTTTTTTCTGGAACAACGTCCATATGTATATTTTCAAAGACCAGTTTTTGTTTTCATTAGTGCTTTTATTGCTTTCAGTTCTCTATTTCATTGATCTCTATCCTTATCGTTATCATTTCCTTCCTTCTTTCTTTGGGTTTGTTCTGTTCATCTTTACTTAACTTTTGGGTTGAATGCTTAGCTCACATTTCATGGCTCACATTCACATCTTTTATTTATTTTTTTTAGTTTCCTGATAAGTATAGTTAAAGGTAAAAAATTTCCTCTAAGTTCTGCTTTAGTTATATCTAACACATTTTGACATGTACTGATTTAATTTCTATTCAGTTCAACTTATTCTTTATACTTCTATTTTAACTTGAATGTTATTTATGAAAAATATAAGCTTTTTATTTTAAAATAATTTCAAACTTACAGAAAAGTTATAAGAATAGTATAAAGAATTCCTGTGTACACTTTGTCCAGATTCAACAGTTTTTAACATTTTTCCATATTTGCTTTCTTTTTCTCTATTTCTGCCCCTCTCTCTAATGTTTTTTTCCTAATCATCTTAGAGTAAGTTGAAACACATATGCCCCTTTACTGCTAAATATTTCAGTGTATTTCCTAAGAGCAAGGATATTCTTTTATATAAACACAGGAGAATTATAATATTCACGAAATTTAACTTTGTTGTAATACTATTATTTAATCCACAGTACATATTCAAATTTCACTAATTTTCCCAATAAAGATTCTTGTAGTCTCCAATCCCCAACCTTCTGCCCTGCATTCTGGAATCATGCATTTCGGTAAGTTGTCTTATATCCTTTTTTTAAAAAAATTATTTATTTATTTGGCCACACAGCTTGTGGACACCTTAGTTCCCCAACCAGGGATTGAACCTATGTCCCCAGCAGTGAAAGCAGAGTCAGGGAATTCCCAAGTTGTCTTATATCTTTAGTCATTTTTAATCTGGAAGAGTTCTTCAGTTTCTTATTTGTTGGGGCCTGAATAACTTGATTGTTCTGCTATTCAAGACCTCTTTTTATTTTTCTCTCTTCCACATTTTGAGAGGGTTTTGTTCAAATCTCCAACTGTAATTTTTAAAAACACACAACTTCTTTTTTTTTTTTGGCCGTGAGCCTTGGCTTGTGGGATCTTAGTTCCCTGACCAGGGATTGAACCCGTGCCTCCAATGCAGTCTTAACCACTGGACCGCCAGGGAGGTACCCTGCAAAAAACACAACTTTTTTTTTTTTTTTTTGCGGTACGCGGGCCTCTCGCTGTTGTGGCCTCTCCCGTTGCAGAGCACAGGTTCCGGACGCGCAGGCTCAGTGCCCATGGCTCACGGGCCCAGCCTCTCCGCGGCATGTGGGATCCTCCTGGACCGGGGCACGAACCCGTGTCCCCTGCATCGGCAGGCGGACTCTCAACCACTACGCCACCAGGGGACCCAAAAAACACAACTTCTAACTGTAGTTTTCTTTAGTTGTTGCTTTATAAGTTGTGAGGCTGAAGTTTCAATTTTATATATATTTCTGATACTCATCTTCTTGCTCCATTGTTTCTTTTTTTAAAAATTAAATTATTATTTGGCTGCTTTGGGTCTTCGTTGCTGCTCGTGGGCTATCTCTAGTTGCGTAGAGCGGGGGCTATTCTTCCTTGCGGTGTGCGGACTTCTCATTGCGGTGGCGTCTCTTGTTGCGGACCATGGGTTCTAGGCATGAGGGCTTCAGTAGTTGTGGCACATGGGCTCAGTAGTTGTGGCTTGCGTGCTCTAGAGCGCAGGCTCAGTAGTTGTGGCGCACAGGCTTAGTTGCTCCATGGCACGTGGGATCTTCCCGGACTAGGGCTCGAACCCATGTCCCCTGCATTGGCAGGCAGATTCTTAACCACTGCGCCACCATGGAAGTCCCTCTACTGTTTCTTTTTAATATAAACACATTTTCTTTTGTCCTTTATGCCCTTTTATTAAAACTTAAATTCTATTTGTTGTGCATTGAGATTATTGCCCAATATTCTTTTGGGTCATATTTGCCACCTGGTTAATCTTTTTCCTCCTTTTAATTTCAACCTTTATGTGTCTTCTTGCTTTAGGAGTATTTGTTGTGAATAACACATGGTTTGGTCTTTTTATTTCCTCCATTATGAGAGTCTCTGTCTTTTTGACTGGTGACTGTTGACATAGTAAGACTTATTTTGCAACTCATTTCACATTTTGTATTTCTGTACATAGTTTCTTCCCTTTTTCTGCCTTCCATTTGATAAACTGATTTTGTTTTCTGCTTGACTGAAAAATATACATACTGATTCTGTTCTTTGATGGTTGCCTTTAATTTAAGACCTACACTTACATTTACCTATCTTTATTATTTTCTTTTTTTATTCTTAAAATATTTATTACTATATTGGACATACTTCCTCAAAATTATTTTCGATCTTGAAAAATTTATCAAATGGAACATATATGCAAACAAATGTATACATATTTCTTGTTCCTTAACTTAAATGTATCCAGTGCTTTATTTCCTTTGGTTATCATTTTAGCAAAATGCATTCCAGGTCTGTTTGTAAGGTTTTCTTTTTCTTATTATTTTCTTTTTTAACAATTTGAATTATATTTAGTCATTATGAAAATTAACTTCTTAATACAAAGGTAACTATTTTTAGCATATTGGAATTCTATTTATTTATTTTTATTTTTACCATCTTAACCATTTTTAAGTGTATAGTTCAGTAGTGTTAAGTTTCTTCACATTGTGGTGCAACCACAGTTTTCCTTAAATGGAACTTAATTTATTGTTGAATGTAGTGTTGCCGAAGCAACATCTTCATGTTTTTTCTACTTTATTGTTCTTTCTCCAGAATATGTATCAATTTGAAGGCACTGGGTTTTCAAATATCCCTCAACTTATAGACAATCACTATTCAACAAAACAGGTCATCACTAAGAAATCAGGTGTAGTTCTGCTGAATCCTATTCCTAAGGTAGGTGCATATATACACTTAAAAAATTTTTTTAAGTTAAAAACATTTTTTTATTGAAGTATAGTTGATTTACAATATTGTGTTAGTTTCAGGTATGCAGCATAGCAATTCAGTTTCATATATATATATAATCTATCTATCTAGCTAGCTATATTCTTCTTCAGATTCTCTTCCCTTATAGGTTATTACAAAATATTGAGTATAGTTCCCTGTGCTATATAGTAGGTCTTTGCTGGTTATCTATTTTATATATAGTAGTGTGTATATGTTAATCCCAACCTCCTAATTAATCCCTCCTCTCACACCCCTTTCCCCTTTGGTAACCATAAATTTCCTTTCTATGTCTGTGAATCTCTTTCTGTTTTGGAAATAAGTTCATTTGTATCTTTTTTTTTTTAAGATTCCACATATAAGTGATATCATGATATTTATCTTTCTCTATCAGCTTACTTTACTTAGTATGATAGTCTCTAGGTCATCCAAGTTGCTGCAAATGGCATTATTTCATTCTTTTTTTATGGCTGAGCAATATTCCATTGTGTGTTTGTGTGTGTGTATAAAATATTCCATTGTGTGTGTATATAGATATATATAGATATGTATACATATATCTATTTATCTATCTATATCACATCTTCTTTATCCATTTATCTGTTGATGGACATTTAGGTTGCTTCCATGTCTTGGCTATTGTAAACAGTGCTGCGGTGAACATTGGGGTCCATGTATGATATTTTTTCGAATTAGAGTTTTCTCTGGATATATGCCCAGGAGTGGATTGCAGGATCATATGGTAACTGTACTTTTAGTTTTTTAAGGAACCTCCATACTGTTCTCTATAAAGGTTGTGTCAAATTACATTTCCACCAACAGTGTAGTAGGGTTTCCTTTTCTCTACACCCTCTTCAGCATTTATTATTTGTAGACTTTTTGTTATGGCCATTCTGACCAGTGTGAGGCGATACCTCATTGTAGGTTTTTTTTTTGGCAGCTCAACACGGCGTGTGGGATCTTAGTTCCCTGACCAGGGATCGAACCCGCGCCTCCTGCAGTGGAAGCGTGGAGTCTTAACCACTGGACTGCAAGGGAAGTCCCACCTCGTTGTAGTTTTGATTTGCATTTCTCTAATAATTAGCGATGTTGAGCATTTTTTCATGTGCCTGTTGGCCATCTGTATGTCTTCTTTGGAGAAATGTCTATTTAGATCTTCTGCCCATTTTTTGATTGGGTTGTTAGTTTTTTTGATATTGAGCTGTATGAGCTATTTGTATATTTTGGAAATTAATCCCTTGTTGGTTGCGTCATTTACAAATGGGAGAAAATATCTGCAAATGATGCAACCGACAAGGGATTAGTTTCCAAAATATACAAACAGTCATTGATTTCTTAAAAATGATTTGAAACAAGTAAGGCAAAATATTAAGATTTAATAAAGCTGGTGTTTGGGCAATGAATGTTCTTTAGTGTTTAAATATTTAACAATTAAAATAAAATAAAAGATCATAAAAAGATTGGCAAACTAATTGATGTTAAGAAATGCTAATCATAGGAACAAAATCAGTTGTTACTTGCTCAAAGAACCAGACATAATTAATAGCACCTGATTCTGTTAGAACTAGAGAGAATTAATTAAAACTTATTCTATTATCTGTATATGGATTATGAGAATAAGAAGTTTGATCAGAAGAGCGGTATTCTATAATTGGCAGCATGAGGGACCTGAGTACGTTTTACATTGTTATAATTAGTATTAAACATTTCTAACACACAGAAAACACAAAGAATCATACTTGCACACCTGACTTCAGTTCCACCTTTCTTTTCCCTCCTCAGATGTAATTATTAAAGCTAGTGCATATTATTCTTCATTATGTTTTGAGAATTGTCCTTGTGAGATAATGCAAAATATTTAAATCTGGTTAATAACACAACTGATGTTTTTCTGAGGGAATTCAAAGATACACTAATAATATTCATTGGACTGTCATAACTATTCACAAAACACCTTAAGTTTCTAAAGGCTGAGGATGCTTTCACATTCCACTTGGTAACAAGGGAGGAAGCTATCTACAGCAGTATGAATGGACCTCAAGATGATCATACTAAGTGAAGTAAGTCCGACAGAGAAAGACATCTCTTATATGTGGAATCTAAAAAAAAAAAATGATACAGGGACTTCCCTCGTGGTCCAGCGGGTAAGACTCTGAGCTCCCAGTGCTGGGGGCACGGGTTCAATCTCTGGTTGGGCAACTAAGATCCCGCATGCCACACAATGCAGCCAAAATGAAAAATAAAATATAAATTAAAAAAATGATACAAATGAACTTATTTGCAAAACAGAACTAGACTCACAGATGTAGAAAACAAACTTATGGTTACCAAAGGGGAAAGTGGGGGGAGAGATAAACTGGGAATTTGGAATTAATGGGTACATACTACACATACTACTATATATAAAATAGATAAACAATAAAAACCTACTGTATAAAACAGGGAACGATATTCAATATCTCATAATAACCTATAATGGAAAAGAATATGAACACGAATATATGTGTGTATGTGTGTGCGTGTGTGTAACAGAATCACTTTGCTCTACACCTGAAACATTGTAAATCAACAATATTTAATGAAAAAAAAAATGCTTCAGGTTGAGTAACCTTGTGTTAAGGGTGACATGTGGCCTAAGAAACGAGGGAGTTTTGGTCTATGTTACAATATTCCAGATTAAGACAGTCCCTCAGTGGACAAGCTGGGACGCTTAAAAATTTTCATCTGATGACTTTGATGCTTCCTTTCTGATCATTATAAAGAATGAATAGCTCCTTAGCATCGGCAAGAAATACTGATGGTGGCGGTGATTTCATTCAAGTGACAAACTCATGCCACGTTTCCAATCCTTATCTGTTTTAGGATTAGAATATGTAATCAGTAAAAATCATGGAAAGAAATACTAACTTGCTACAAAGCACTCTGAGTACCAACAAAGACCCCCTCATGTCTCATCTGTACTTCACGTGCTTATTTTGCATGATTTCAAGGCAGTGAAGGCAAAAGTCTCAACATTTATTTCTGACAGATCAACATCACGTTTTGGAGTAAAAGAAACACATACGAGGGGTACTATAATATATGTTTTCTTGAACTTATTCAGACTCGTAGGAGAAATGTTTTCATTAACTTTTACCAAATATTACTGGATTGTATAAATACATTTTCTACTTGGGTTCTGGTCTATGATATACTGTTATTTCTCTACTCATTTATTTTTTATCATATACTGACTAGATTCAGATTAATATGATAAAAAGATCTTGTGGATTCTGCTGTACATAATGCACATAGCAATCAGTGATAGAATTTCTGTAAATTTACACTTATTGATGATCTAATACCTTCTCTTCATTTAGCTGTTGATTTTCACTAAGTAGATTAAATGGTGTTCTTAAAAGCAGAAAGCCACTTATGAATAAATACAAAACGAAATGTTCCCAAATGCAATCTTGGATGCAATGTCTTAAACTTAAAAAAATTCAGGTCCATTTATTTTGGATTAATTTCTCCCTGTTGGATGTTGACACATTGTTTTTCATCTGTCAAATGTATAATTATAAAACTAATCATTTTTGACAATGAAGTGAAATGATATACACACATTAAAGTGTCCATCTCTTTGCCATACTTCTATTTTTTTAAAAAATTTATTTATTTTTTATTTTTGGCTGCATTGTGTCTTCGTTGCTGTGTGCGGGCTTTTCTCTAGTTTCGGTGAGCGGGGACTACTCTCGTTGCGGTGCGCAGGCTTCTCATTGCGGTGGCTTCTCTTTGTTGCGGAGCACGGGCTCTAGGCACATGGGCTCTAGGTGCACGGGCTTCAGTAGTTGTGGCACGCGGGCTTTAGAGCACAGGCTCAGTAGTAGTGGCGCACAGGCTTAGTTGCTCTGCGGCATGTGGGGTCTTCCTGGACCAGGGATAGAACCCGTGTCCCCTGCATTGGCAGGCGGATGCTTAACCACTGCGCCACCAGGGAAGTCCCCCTTTGCCATACTTCTTAAACGCACTTCCAGATGACATTAAAAAAAATGGAAAAAAGGTCTTTATTCAGAACCTACTGAATTTTCATTTTCAATTCTGAGGGTCTGTCTGTTTCTTTCTATCCCCAGTTTCATCTAACTTGAGTTTCACAAACAAGAAGCCTCTAAGTGAATGGTTAACATTATTAGTTATTTCATAAGAATCTGTAAAGCCTTTTTGGTATTGAGAAAGTGATAGAACCTAACGTATGTGTAAAAACAGTTTTGCAAATCAAGTAGTTTCTAATTCTTTGCTTCAACAAAACTGAAGAAAAACTCTACATTTGAGACTTCCCTGGTGGTGAGGGGTTAAGAATCCGCCTGCCAATGCAGGGTACACGGGTTCGAACCCAGGTTCGGGAAGATCCCACATGCCGCAGAGAAACTAAGCCAGTGCGCCACAACTACTGAGCCTGCGCTCTAGAGGCTGCGAGTCACAACTATTGAGCCTGCATGCCACAACTACTGAAACCCACGCGCCTAGAGCCTGTGCTCCGCAACAAGAGAAGCCACCATAATGAGAAGCCTGCGCTCCGCAACGAAGAGTAGTCCCCGCTCACGGCAACTAGAGAAAGCCTACGCGCAGCAAAGAAGACACAACGCAGCCAAAAATGAATATAAAATAAATTTAAAAAGAAAACCCAAAAACCTCTACATTTGAGTTGTGAGACTATTAAAAATAATATTTAATAAGAGCTTACTGTGTGAGTTTTTGGCATATAACT
The DNA here is from genome assembly GCF_963924675.1 of Phocoena phocoena. NCBI lineage: Eukaryota > Metazoa > Chordata > Mammalia > Artiodactyla > Phocoenidae > Phocoena > Phocoena phocoena. The sequence goes on along the minus strand of NC_089228.1, from coordinate 64,250,118 downwards.
AAGAGGAAATTTGTAAAATTTGGTGAAACTGCTACAAGGAAATTCTTTCCACTTCCATACTTTTTCTGTTCCCACACTTACATATGTGAACAAAATTCTTTAGTTATTTTACATTAAACTTTTTTTCTTTTTAAGGAATAGAAATCATATAGAACCTGGCCTCACAATAAATAATTTTCATCAACATGAAGTTGGGAAAATAAAGCTCCTATCCATCTCAGTAAGAGATGCATTTCAGTTAAATTTTACTTCAAAAAAATTTATAATTTCATATTTTATTTACCATAATCTGTATTATTTATATTGTTTTGATCATCTGTGTATCTTTAATAATTGTAATTATTTTAATCCACATGACTTTTTAAGCACTTAGAAGAGAAAATTAAATATTCATTTTTAGAACGTACTTTTCTGCAAAGAAACATAATAGCTGGATCAAGAAAAGATTTCCAAGAACAAAAATATATTACATTAGGATGCAGCCAGGGTGGAGAATTCAAAAACAATTCCATAGGGGGCAGTAAAATGAAAATAGGAATTCAAAGGAAAAAGGAGCAAAGTAAAAATTCCAACTGTTAAGGAAGGGGTTGCTTGTGCCTTTTAAAAATTAATGATGGGGCTTCCCTGGTGGCGCAGTGGTTGAGAGTCCGCCTGCCGATGCAGGGGACGCGGGTTCGTGCCCTGGTCCGGGAAGATCCCACGTGCCGCGGAGCGGCTGGGCCCGTGAGCCATGGCCGCTGAGCCTGTGCGTCCGGAGCCTGTGCTCCGCAACAGGAGAGGCCACAACAGTGAGAGGCCCGCGTACCGCAAAAAAAAAAAAAAAAAAAAAAAATTAATGATGGGTGTCAAGCATTATGGTACTTGGATTCCACTGGACATGTGATAGAGTGATTAATAGTTTTATGTAAATGTGTTGATATATATATTGAAATTTCTATTCTTTGTAACTATTTGAATCCATGCTGAGAATTTCAGGTCAACTTCAGCCTGTGGGAAGAGGCATATGATGTTTCACAATTCTTTTAGGAGAGATGTGAAGAGAAGAGCACTAATTCTTCCCCCTTCCTTTGTTACCCTGATAGGAACACAGACATATTACTGGGGAAGAGAAACTAGGTGTCAGCAGACACAGGAAGGAGTGGACATTTTTTCAGTTCTATGCCAGGAAGTCCACTCAAACTGAGGCTGGAAACAATAAGACACACTAGTCTTGAAGCCCCTGGTATTCTGGAATCCCTTCCCACACCCCAAATGACAAACCCCCAAAACTTCCTTCCGCTGAGTAGACTATTCTGAAACTCTCAGTAACTCTTCCCCACAGCAAAGAACTAGTTTTTCCTTTCCCTTGTGATTTGAATCCCTCCCCCTTGTTTACTAGATGATGAGGAAATGACCGTGTGGGGTCAGGGTGAAAGTGGAGGTTGTGAAGTCCTAGAGCAGACCCATTAGTCTTATATTTGAAGCAGTATAAAAATGTAGATGCCAGATGCAAGGTAGCATCTGGAAACAATGGAGGGGAAGACACGTATGTGCCAGGCATAGGACAATGGCTCTCCTAGAAGTCTGTCCTGAAGTAGTGGCTTTCCTCCAGTGAACCCTAGATCTGGGGACCATACCAAGGTGCTTCGATTCCAAATTTTCGTCTCACCTATGCTTGGGGTAGAAGTCCCCTTTGACTATTCAACACACCCTTTGTAGCACCATTTACATACCCATACAGGCCACCTAGAGGTTTTTGGGTTCATTTTTTGTTTTTAATCAAGGCTGGGACCTGGTTTCCTCCCATGGAATCACTATTTTTTTTGAATCACTATTGACAAGCTTGAGAAGAGAATTCTTGGAGTGGATATCTTGAAGATAAAAGAACCATTGCTCAGGTCCCTGGTACCCTTCAGTCACTCTCCAGGCTCCTGGCTTGGCTTCCCCAGCCTTTTTGAATAAGCAGGGGAGCTCTGAATGCAGACCAGCCAAGTGGAGCTCAGCCCGCAGAGACTGGCCATCCCTGGTGGAAGGCTGCCATTGGGCACTGGGACTCCTGGAAAACCTGTACTGCTGGGTTTGCAGTTCTCCATCTTGGCTGCTTCTCGGACTGACCACGAGGCTGAGTTTTCACCAGCCTCTTGCCTCCCCTCGTTTCCCACAAGCAGACATGGGAACTCACTTGCACGTGCTGACCCCCTCTGCAGTGGCTACATGGCCACATCTTTCTAACCAGGCTGAGACTCGCTTGCCTAAGGTCTGACTCCCTTCTATCCTCTACAGAACACTTGTGAGTCAACACCTCTGGCCCTAGCGTAAGAGTGGTCGGATATTGTGTAACTCATCTACTTAAGAGTGGAAAACCAAAGTCAAGGTGAAGAGACCTGGTATCCTCACTCAAGTTTTTCATCTATATTATCCAGCCTCCACTCTGATAACCAGAGCACCAAGGAAGAGTAGGTCAGCAATTATGTCCATGATGATTTTTTTTTAGGGTTACAGAAAAATGGAAGTTTATTCAACTTTTTCTTATTGGTAAATTGTTACTTCTTTAGTCCTTTTCTATTTCCATTGAAAGACCTATAAAAGGGAGAGCTCAGTAGTTCAGATTGAATATAGAATACATAAGGTATCTTACTTTTATAAGAAGGTTATCCATTTCTGGGATTCACCAAACTCTTGGCTTTTAGTTTACTTAAATTATGAAACCAAATTAAAACTGCTTTTTAGATATTGAAGAGTCCAGAAAAATCGTTTGCTTTCTACAACTAAAATTTTGATTTTATATTTATAATTTTATTTTTGTTTTAGACTTCCATGGTTATACCATTCCAAATTGGAAAAAAAAATACTTGTTAGTTAATATATTTACTTCCAGGACTCTGTATAGAATAAATATCTACTATACTATTTCTCTCATAGAGAAATAGAGAGATATTTCTGATCACTGATCATTGGTATTTCAGTTAGAAATATGATATACAGAAGAAGTTCAACTTAGGATTTTTTTTCCTAATTTTTTTATTATTTTGAATTATGGAGCAACTGTGTCCATGATTATAAGGAGGTAGGGCGATGGCTTTTGAAAAGGGGAAAGGAGATGGCTTATGATTCTCTCTTGGCTGGAACCCTGGTCCTGCCTGCACCTTGGATGGCTCCTGATTGCCTCGGTCTGAGAAGAGATTCCCTTCCCCACACAACCTTCCCTACCCCACTTCAGGCTGAGGGGTGCGGATGTGAAGCCCAGAGGTTGGTGTCTAAGAGAGAAGACGGCTGTTGCACAAACTAAGGCCACCTCAGGTTAAACGGAACGAGTTACACATCCAAACAAACGCGGTGAGAACCGAAGGGATAAACGTACTATCCGAAGTATTCTCCTGGGACCCTCCCCAAGGACTTGGATTGCTTTAATGATCCCGCCAGGACAGGAGGACTCAGCGTACTCCTCCCATAACTAAAGGGTCTAAAGGTCTGGGCAGACCCCGTCCCTCCCTCGTCAGGGACGAGACCTATTCTCATTGCTCTCCCTCACCTCACTCCAGGGCTCCGTGAAGAGAATGAGAGAGGAATCTAGGGGTCCGGATCCCTTCCTCACTACCCCAGCTGGATAGTACCTGGGGGACACAATCACGGTTCCAAATCTCACCCCACAACAGCGTCTCCTGCGAGTTCTTCAGGTATTTGCAAGCCACCAGATGCATGCCCTCTTCGTCCAGGCAGGCGCTTCGGGACTTTGCAAAATAGGCATCTATTTGGGGGGCTTTGAGCAGCAGCACCCGCTTCTGTCGAGTCTCCAAGCCCGGGTGCAGGCTTTTTTTTTTTTTTTTTTGAACATCTTTATTGGAGTATAATTGTTTTACAATGGTGTGTTAGTTTCTGCTGTATAAGAAACAGAATCAGCTGTACGTATACATATATCCCCATATCCCCTCCCTCTTGCGTCTCCCTCCCACCCTCCCTATCCCACCCCTCCAGGTGGTCACAAAGCACCGAGTTGATCTCCCTGTGCTATGCGGCTGCTTCCCACTAGCTATCTATTTTACATTTGGTAGTGTATATATGTCCATGCCACTCTCTCACTTCATCCCAGCTTACCCTTCCCCCTTCCCAGGTCCTCAAGTCCATTCTCTACGTCTGCGTCTTTATTCCTGTCCTGCCCCTAGGTTCATTAGAACCATTTAAAAATTTTTTTTTAGATTCCATATATGTGTTAGCATACGGTATTTGTTTTTCTCTGTCTGACTTATTCACTCTGTATGACAGACACTAGGTTCATCCACCTCACTACAAATAACTCAATTTCCTTTCTTTTTATGGCTGAGTAATATTCCATTGTATATATGTGCCACATCTTCTTGCAGGCTTTTAACGAGGGCTGCCAGAGGCGCGGAGAAGCGGGACTCTGCCGGTGCTCCCTTGCACCAGAAAGACTGTATCCCGGTATCCGTCTCCGCAAGAGCGCTAGGAGCGCTCAGGCCCCACCCACCTGTGGGCCGGAAGCTATGATTGGCTCTCTGGAACGCCAATCAGAGCTCGGCGCTCTGAGTGGGGCGGGGGGAACGCAGCCCTGCCCTCCTGCTTGAACCGGGCCTGGGGGGCTGTCTGTGCTCTTACGGAGAAGCCGTTTCCCTGGAGTCCCTTAGTGCGGTCCCGTGGTGACCTGAGATGTCCGGCCACACCTCAGTTCCCCACGCACCTGCTCACCGCTGCGGCAGGGCCCGTGAAAGGAGCAGGAGGGGGATTTCTAGTAGCGTTAGCGGGTTCCAGATGCCACTGCATGAAACAGCAACCTAGACCCTAAGTCCACTCCAGCTGACTTGGTAAATGTGAATCTTGACTAGCCCTGGAGTCTTCCCCATAGGCAGGTGGAAAAGAGGGACGTCAGCTGCCCCTGTACAGAAAAACTGAAATCGCAGGTACCATGGATGTGGAAATGTGGGGTCCTGGGAATCCTCAGCACTGATCACGCTCCTAAGTCCACTCCCAAGCCACATCCACGACCCTGAAAGCCTGTATGTATCTTTGTGTGTGTGTGTGTGTGTGTGTGTATATATATATATATATATATATATATATATTAGTGGACTGGAATAAATAAGATATAAATATATAATATAAACATATATAATATTTATATAAAATACATTTATATATAATATATAGTAATATATAAAATATATAGTAATATATGTAGTAACATGTAAAACATGTAGTAATGTGTAGTAATTATAAAAATGAATATGAAAAAATATGTTTACATATGTGTATATAAATATAGTGGAATGGAATAGAATACAATAGAATAGAAAATACCAGCCTGCTCCACAGATAGTGAGTGTAACTATAGTTTCATGAAATGTTTCAGTTAAATATATTTGTGTGTGTGTATTAGCAGATATATATATACATGCATACATATATATATATATATATATATATATAAAACATTTTTTTAAAAAAGTTTGAAAAGCACGGAGCCCTCTCCCTGAATTGAACTCCTGGTGCCCTTGCTCCCAAAGTAACCAAGAGGCCCTCTCCCTCTGAGCCCTACCCCCACCACCCTTAGACTCATCCTTAAGGAAAGGAGCCCTCAGCCAGAGTGACCTTCCTTCAGGACATAGCAGGTTATGGAAAGGGGCTGTGCTCTTTCTTTCTGAAAATAGCTGCTGTCTGGGGTTCCACATGATGATCAGCTCATCATTTTTCAGTTACATCAAATCCTTCATTTTAATAATCATCTGCAGAAAAAATTGAATTGATCATTGAATATCTTCACACAAAAGAAACTCAAGCCCTAATTGCTACATCAGTAAGTTGTAGCAAACACTTAAAGAAACAATTCTAATCCTACAGAAGTTCTTACAGAATATAAAAAGAGGATATATCCTCTACTTATTTTAGGAGGCTTGTAATAACCTTTATACTAAAAATTTGACAAAGACAGTACAAAAAAGGAAATTTATAAGTCAATCTCACTCGTGGATATAGATACAAAAACCCTAAACACACAGTTCACATGGACTTTCACACAGGTAGAATAAATCTCACACTCAAATAAAAGGAGAAATCATTAACTTCTTGGAAAAACTAGAGATTGTTCTACTGTACTTTCCTTCCAAGGAAAAGAAAGAAAAAAATACATCCATCTAGGAAGAGAAAAAAAATCACACAACTTTCCTATGTTTCCTTTAAAGAAATATTTTGGGGTGGGGGGTTGTGGATCTCTTACTGAGGAAAAGCAACCTATTGGAACCTCTGTGTTCTGCATCGTGTACTTAAACCCAGGCTGGGTTATTCTCGACTCTCTCTATGGAGACACTCTCCATCTCAGCCTCATTTCTCACAAAGAATCACTCACTTAGAATCAGATGAATTTTTAACACAACCAACTTAGAAAAATGAATGATAGAACATGTGCAGGAATTACAGCTGTTCTTCTACTCCAGTGGTTCTCAAAATGTGGTCTTTGGATCAGCAGCTTTTGAAATGTATTTAAAAGGTAAATTCTTAGGTCTGAACCCAAAACTTCTGAATCTGACACTCTGGATGCGGGACCCAGACATCTGCATTTTAACACGCCTTCCAGGGGATTCCGATGCACTCAAGTTTGGGAATGCCTGCTTGGATTCAACTGCTAGTACTCTCACAGATAAGAGTGCACCTGGACCCATACCAGTGACATCTGGCAAAAACCTTTAGACAAAAATCAACAACAAAAGAAAATCCCATAATGTTCTTACTTTCTAATAGCTCTGGATTTTCAGTACAAATAATTCTTTAACAACAAAGTTTTGAGCTAGCTAGGGAAAGGTCACAGAGGCAGACAGGCTCCTATTGAGGCCAAAATAGAGATTTGTCTTACTTGATATTTTTAGAACTAAAAACATTTTTTTTTTTAATTGTGGGCTTATTTTTAGGCTCAGCATGGAATCACCCTCCTTATGGTTCTACTCTCTGCTTGGTTCACTCATTGAACAGTCTTTCACTCTTTGTTTAATAAAAAGTCCAGTAGAGTCATTTATTCTGTGTGTGTGAGAAGAGGGAAATGCCAATGATGCTTTTTCTCATTTGACAGAAGAAATTCGCAAGTAATTTTAGCTTCCTGCAGATGGAGATGTTAACAATATTATCATTAAAGCTTACATTATCAAGAAAGGTGAGTGGTCAGGATTACAGATGTTTTATAGGTTAAGGGGTATTTTATCCAGTCTTGTCCAAAGTCTTTGATGTATAGGGGTTTGACAACTTGTCTTTGTTAGATGTATCATTTACAGAGACAGCGTTATGTTAAAAAAATGCATTCATCATTCTCCCCAGATTTGTGAGCAGAAAATAACATCTTTTCCTTATTACCTTACAGAGAATTTTGTCACCTGCGTCTTAAGGCTAAGAACTGAAATTCCATCTTTGGCATTGAGTTAAAAAGAGGTAGACCCTTCTAGAGAGTCAAATATTATACTGTGAAATGGAAAATGGCTTAGTGGGGTTACTTAGGCAGAGAATTTGGGACTTTTTAACAACAGCCAAAAGGAAAGAAAGAAAGAAAAAGAAAGAAAGGAAGGAGGAAAGAAAGAAAGAAAGAAAGAGAGAAAGAATGACAGGAAGGAAGAACATAGAAGCATAGGAAAGGAAAAAAACAAGCTTTCGTTATGTATAGGTGATATGATTGTCTACAGAAAAAAAAACCAAAAAAATCTGAGATATAAGAATAATATTTTAGCAAGGTGGTTGGATAAATACACAAAATAATCAATTGCACTTTTCTATCAAAACAACAACAAAAAATGGGATATGTGGTAAAATGGTCTCTTTTTTTTTTTTTTATGCGTTACGCGGGCCTCTCACTGTTGTGGCCTCTCCCGTTGCGGAGGACAGGCTCCGGACGCGCAGGCTCAGCGGCCATGGCTCACGCGCCCAGCCGCTCCGCGGCACGCGGGATCCTCCCAGACCGGGGCACGAACCCGTGTCCCCTGCATCGGCAGGCGGACTCCCAACCACTGCGCCACCAGGGAAGCCCCAAAATGGTCTCTTTTAATAGCAAACTTACAGTAATCAGAAATAAATTCTCAGAAAGAAAAGACAAGCAAATTGTCTCGTTTCAAAACACAAGAACAGGGCTTCCTTGGTGGCGCAGTGGTTGAGAGTCCGCCTGCCGATGCAGGAGACACGGGTTTGTGCCCCGGTCCAGGAAGATCCCACATGCCACGGAGCAGCTGGGCCCCTTGAGCCATGGCCGCTGAGCCTGCGCGTCCGGAGCCTGTGCTTCGCAACGGGAGAGGCCACAACAGTGAGAGGCCCATGTACCACAAAAAAACAAACAAAAAAACCCCACAAGAACATAAGGTTTCTAATGTTATTGTTAAATTATTATCTTTAAGATGATTTAATACACAATTCATTGTTAATTTCCTTTTGCTGCCCAACATCTGCTAATTTCCTTTTTGTGCATTCATGTTTTGGTTGTTCATTTGCTAAGCAGGACTTAGAAGAAGGAAAGTGGCCAGATTCTCTGCCTCTTCTGAATGAGATTTTCACAGCGTTTTAAGTGAACAAATACTTATTGCATGCACATTTAAAATATAAATGATCATGATTAGGAATGATATTTGATGACCTTTGTTCCCGTACAAACACGGACGCGTGTATGTGCTTTTCTTTTCCTTAAGTGAAATCTTTTCATAAGACTTTGAATCTGATTTAAGTAGCTCTGAATTTGAATGTGCTCTCAAATATTTACTAAACCATCATTATTAAGCATATACTTTGTGTGCAATGTAATAAGTCTCTTGGGATGTAAATGTGAATAATATGTAATCCCTGCTCTTAAGGAAACGAAAGTCTAATAGAGGAGGCAAATATGTTGATAAGTGATTATAATAGACTCTAATGCTATACTGTTATACGGTAGTTATGTTATAATGACCCTGGGAGCCTCTTACAAGATTGACTGTAGCTTGGACAATCCTTCACCAAGAAAAAAAAAAAAAAAAGAAAAAACATGCAAGATTTAAATGGGGAAAACTAAAAACATTGAAAGGGAGTTCTCTGGTGGCCCAGTGCTTAAGAATCTGCCTGCCAACATGTATACAATGGAATATTACTCAGCCATAAGAAGAAACGAAATTGAGTTATTCGTAGTGAGGTGGATGGACCTAGAGTCTGTCGTACAGAGTGAAATAAGTCAGAAAGAGACAAATAAATACCGTATGCTAACACATATATATGGAATCTTAAAAAAAAAAAAAGGTCTGAGGAGATATATCCAAAATATATAAAGAACTGTTTGTCAATTTTGTTTATCTTTTCAAAGAACCAGTTCTTAGTCTCATTAATCTTCTCTTTTTTTAAAGTCTCTATTTCATTTATTTCTGCTCTAATCTTTATCTCCTCTCCTCTACTAACTTTGGGTTTTATTTGTCCTTCTTTTTCTAATTCCTTTAGGTGTAAGAGTAGGTTGTTTATTTGAGATTTTTCTTGTTTCTTGGGGTTAGGCCTTTATCGCTATGAACTTCCCCCTTAGGACTGCTTTTTCTGTGTCCCATAGATTTTGGACAGTTGTGTTTCTATTTTCACTTGTCTCAAGGTATTTTTTGACTTCCTTCTTGATTTCTTCATTGACCCATTGGTTGTTTAGTAGCATGTAGTTTAGTCTCCATGTGTTTGTGTTTTTTGCAGTTTTTTCCACAGTATTTTAAAATATTTATTTATTTGTTTATTATGGCTGTGACAGGTCTTAGTTGCGGCATGCAGGATCTTTGCTGCGGTGTGAGGTATCTTTAGTTGCGGCATGTATGTGGGATCTAGTTCCCTGACCAGGGATCGAACCTGGGCCCACTGCATTGGGAGCTCAGAGTCTTAGCCATGTACCACCAGGGAAGTTCCTGTAGTTGATTTCTAGTTTTATACTGTTGTCCCAAAAGATGCTTGATATGATTTCAACCATCTTAAATCTATTGAGACTTGTTTTGTGGCCTAATATGCCAGTCTGGAGAATTTTCCACCTGCAATTGAAAAGAATGTGTGTCCTGCTATTTTGGATGGAATGGGCAAAGCAACTAGGCAGAGACATAAGGGTCAGTGATGCGATGAGTCAAGCATGTTGGAGATTAGGTAACGATGCATCCACAGCCCACTTGTGGATGTTCATCCTTCAGATACATATCCTCCTTTTTTTTTTTTTTGCGGTACGCGGGCCTGTCACTGTTGTGGCCTCTCCCGTTGCAAAGCACAGGCTCCGGATGCGCAGGCTCAGCGGCCATGGCTCACGGGCCTAGCCGCTCTGCAGCATGTGGGATCTTCCCAGACCAGGGCACGAACCCGTGTCCCCAGCATCGGCAGGCGGGCTCTCAACCACTGGGCCACCAGGGATGCCCACATATCCTCCTTTTATCCAGGGAGACTTAAGGAGAGGAATGTGTACAGATCCAGCGTATATTTCTGCAATTTCACTTCAGCTAAGAAAAAAGAGTGTATATCTTGATTATCAGTGTGTGTATCTCTTCTCAAGTTTCCATCATTCCTACCATAATGCTTCTCAAGTTTCCATCATTCCTACCATAACGCACTGCAATTGTTCACTTTCAGTAGGAGTACATCTCAGGCCCATTTTCAGAAAATCAGATTACAGGAGAACATAACCAGGAAAGCATTACTCAAAAGAGCAGATACCTATCATCTGGTGTTCATGGAGCAATTAAACCTCAGACTGATCTACTTAATAAATATTTGTAGCTGCAAGTGGGCTACAGTCTTTGATTTTCGGCTTAATAAGTATTTCTTTTTGCCCTTCAGGTTCAGACTAATATTGATTGTAATTCTCTACTACCACCTAGTGGAAAATCCATCCATTAAAAAAAAAATGAAAAAAAGGCCCCATTTTTTATTTCTTAAAATTCCGCAGTAAATACCTGATCTTGTTATAAAATATCTTGTTATAAAAAGTTCCATTCATATAGAAGAGTGTAAAAAGGGTAAAAGGTCTCCTTTTATCACTCCCCTCTCTCCATTTCACTCTGCTTCCCAAAGGTAACTGTGCATTGTAGCCTGTATCCTGCTAGGACATTCCCTGTGCTTTTACATATTCAGGTATACAGCAGGAAAAATTCTAAGACATCAACTAAGGGTTGTTTTGTCTTTCTACTATAGAGACAGATAAGGCATTTTACCCTTCATGCCTTGGGTGGCCACAGCAAAACAATGATGATCGAAAGGTTAAGCTCTTGAGCTTCAAATTTACCTTTGAAAACTATGGTAGAAGCAAGATGAATGAAAGGCCTAGATTAGTAAATATCTGGTCAATGCTTATGCCACAAGTGGTAGATTTGGGAAGGACTCCTGATGAAGTTAGGGCCAGTTTTCTTGCTTGGAGTTGATACAGAATCCAGGCTTTGCACCCTGTAATCCTTCTAAACTGTGTCACAGATGATTTTGTTTTGCTTTAGTTTACATAATTTAAATTTAAAAAAACCTGATCTACTAAATTAGGAGGCAAAAAAGGAAACAGGATATTTGATTGTGCTATGCTTGACCTATGACCTATTTGGTTTTCTATTGCCAAAGCCCACAAACTCCACAACTGAAATTTCTGATCTCATTTTGTGGTTTTTAATAAACTTTTTGGAGGTGTAATTTACATAAAACCAATGGAAACATTTAAAGCAGTGTTCCCCAACCTCTGGGCCACGGACCTGTAGCGGTCCGTGGCCTGTTAGGAACCGGGCCACACAGCAGGAGGTGAGTGGCAGGCAAGCGAGGCAAGCTTCATCTGTATTTACAGCTGCTCCCCATCACTCGAATTACCACCTGAGCTCCGCCTCCTGTCAGATCAGCGGCAGCGTTAGATTCTCATAGGAGCGTGAAACCTACTGTGAACTGCGCATGCGAGGGATCTAGGTTGCGCGCTCCTTATGAGAATCTAATGCCTGATGATCTGAGGAGGAGCTGAGGCGGTGATGCTAGCGCTGGGGAGCGGCTGCAAATACAGACTATCATTAGCAGAGACCATAATAAATCAATTGCTTTCAGACTCATATCAAAACCCTACCAGTGAGTGGCAAGTGAAAAGAAGCTCAGGGCTCCCATTGATTCTGCATTACGGTGAGTTGTATAATTATTTCATTATACATTACAGTGTAATAATAATAGAAATAAACTGCGCAATAAATGTAAGGCACTTGGATCATCCCAAAACCACCCCCCCCCGCTCCCGTCTGTGGAAAAAATTGTCTTCCATGAATCTGGTACCTAGTGCCAAAAAGGTTGGGGACCGCTGATTTAAAGTATTCAGTTTGATGAGTTTTGACAAATGTATACACTGTGTAACCACCACCCCAATTGATACATAGAACATTTTTCGTGTCTCAAAAAGTTCCTTCTTGCCCTTTTGCAGTAACTCCCCACTCTAGACACCTACTAATTTGATTTCTATCACTTTAAATTGATTTTGGGGAAAAAAAAGAAAAGGATTTGTTCCCCATCCTCAGATTTTTTTTTTTTTTTGGTCACTGCCATGAGGCATGCAGGATCTTAGTTCCCTGACCAGGGATCAAACTCGTGCCCCTTGCAGTGGAAGCACAGAGTCTTAACCACTGGGCCATCAGGGAAGCCCCTCATTTTGCTGTCTTAATTTCTGGGAAGAAAACCTAAATGTAAACATATGTATTTAATCTAATTAACACAGGACATGCTTTTATTCTGTAAACTATTAGCTCTTGTGGTCTTTAGACAACGCTGCAAATCATTGACTTAGTTACTCCACTTACTTTCTCAGTAAAAATTAAAAATTTCACCTCTGAAAAACTTCTAAGGTCAATAGTGGTTATTATGTTCAGCTTTGTAGTCTCACCTAAATGATTTTATAAGTTTGGACTAATTTAAATTGAGTTAAGTAAGAAATGACTTTTGATTACCTGCAACATTCTTTAAAAAATTTTTTTTTTGTTTTAATTTATTTATTTACTTTTGGCTGCGTTGGGTCTTTGTTGCTGCACACAGGCTTTCTCTAGTTGCAGTGAGCTCGGGCTCTAGAGCGCAGGCTCAGTAGTTGTGGAGCACGGGCTTAGTTGCTCCGCGGCATGTGGGATCTTCCTGGACCAGGGCTCAAACCGGTGTCCCCTGAATTGGCAGGCGGATTCTTAACCACTGAGCCACCAGGGAAGCCCCACCTGCAACATTCTTAAAAGAAATAATAATTCATAGAAACAAAGAAAAAAATACTGAATCACCAAAAAATACTGAATCACTTTTATGTATATACTCTTGTCCATATTAACTTTTTGCAAAACTGAAATTAAGATGGTAAACTCAAGTCCATTGACAGATGAATGGATAAAGAAGATGTGGTGTATATATATATATATATATATATATATATATATATATATATATATTTACGCAATGGAATATTACTCAGCCATAAAAAAGAATGAAATAATGCCATTTGCAGCAACATGGATGAACCTAGAGATTATCATACTAAGTGAAGTAAGTCAGACAGAGAAAGACAAATATCATATGATATCACTTATATGTGGAATCTAAAAAAAATGATACAAAACAGACTCACAGATATAGAAAACAAACTTTTATGGTTACCAAAGGGGAAAGGTTGGGGGGAAGGATAAATTAGGAATTTGGGTGTAACATATACATACAGTACTATATTTAAAATGGATAACCAACAAGGACCTACCTACTGTGTAGCACAAGGAACTATACTCAATATTTTGTAATAACCTATATGGGAAAAGAAGCTGGAAAGGAATATATATATATATTTACATATATATGTAAAGCTGAATCACTTTGCTCTATGCCTGAAACTAACACAACATTGTAAATCAACTATACTTCAATAAGAAAAGATGGTAAACTCAATGTGGTATACACATTAGTGTATTGTATTAATAAGATTAATTATATTTTAAAGCTGAAGTTGAAAGCTTTAAATAATATTGTCATCTAACTATACACATATTTGAAACACACACATAATGATGACTTAAAATTAATAAGCAAAAAAAGAGAGGGGCTTCCCTGGTGGCGCAGTGGTTGAGAGTCCGCCTGCCGATGCAGGGGACGCGGGTTCGTGCCCCGGTCTGGGAAGATCCCACGTGCCGCGGAGCGGCTGGGCCCGTGAGCCATGGCCGCTGAGCCTGCGCGTCCGGAGCCTGTGTTCCGTAGCGGGAGAGACTACAACACAGAGAGGCCCGCGCACCGCAAAAAAAAAAAGAGGACTTGTTCAAATTTGGTCTTGGAATATATTCACTGTACTCTTTAAAAGAAATAGAAAAAGTTTTTATTTCCTTGAGTGTAATCAGCTCGGCCATTTTCTCTCAGAATACTCTCACTCAGTATCCTGATAAATTTGAGTGCTTTTGCTGATATTTTCATGGCCTTAAATATCTTAAAAACAAATAACAAAAACCCTTTGAATCGTGAGAGACCTACAGGCTTCTATAATTATTATGTTACCTTCTTTATTTTAAAATGTTTTATTATCACTCTGGTTATTGGGATAGCAAAAACTTTAACAATTGACCACTCTTAGGTACCTGTCCACTTATATGAATTAAGTGACCAGTTTCCTCTGACAATTCTTTTTTGTCGTTGTTGCCTTCCTGAAGACTAAACTCTTAATTGAAAATATTAAAACTGTCAAGCTATCTTTTACCGTACTCTAAAAAATACCCTTTTTCCCACTAGATAGCCACTACCCATTTGACCACTAGGTGGCCCCAAAGCCTTAATCTGTCACAATATGAAACGCAGGAGGCCAGAAGTTAATCAGGTGCATTTTGCATGCTTTATATACTTTAAATTAATTCTATACACTCAAAAGAGCTACCCTGTGTATCAACCCCACAATGCTGAAAAAGCTGACAAAACACAGGAGCTCAACCTTTCCTTTATTAATCTTGTCCAGGTAAAAATATTGCGAATATGTGTCGTAATGACTGTAGATGTTTCAGGAACGGTAAAAGCATACTCTTGTTCGTATTCCAAGTCTGGATTGGTGATTTTAATACTTTTTTTTTTTTTTGCTGTACGCGGGCCTCTCACTGTTGTGGCCTCTCCCGTTGCGGAGCACAGGCTCCAGACGCGCAGGCCCAGCGGCCATGGCTCACGGGCCCAGCAGCTCCGCGGCATGTGGGATCCTCCCGGACCGGGGCACGAACCCGTGTCCCCTGCATCGGCAGACGGACTCTCAACCACTGCGCCACCAGGGAAGCCCCAATACATTTATTTTAAAGAAGGTTTTGTTTCTGGGTTTAAAATACCCTTGTCAATCAGTAGGAATCCTAGTCCGCACTTTACAGGCTGCATTAGAAGAACACAGAAAGTTGCCAAAGCCCCTCACTGTCTAGAATGTGTACTTACCTTCAGAGTAATGGCTCATAAGTCTTTGTGAAATTGTGAGATTTCTAGATTCTACTCCTCTATTCTGATATTGTTGGCTACCGTGATAAATTAAACTACGCCATCTGGCCAAACAGATGTTTTCTGTTTTTCTCTCAAACTTGAAGAAGCCCTCTGCTAGAAGCTATCACCAAAAATTGGGTCTTCTGAGAGAAACAACAGAAAAGGACAATCTCAGGGGCTCAGAGGGAATGATGACCAGGATTTCTTGATTCTTGCTATTGCAGAGAATAGAATTATGAGAACAAATTTACCAGTTTAAGCTGATATGGTCACCTATTGACACCTGTCAAACTGTATCAGGGGCCTTAAAAATTGGAACTTATAGGACTATTTTAGTACAGAAGCAGAGAAGTCATTAACATAGTCTGCTAGCCCTAGATCAGTGGGACAGGAAATAAGACTGAATGAAACTGTTAACCAATATTTAATTATGGTTATAATGTTTATTTATTTCAGAACATTGTTTTAAATGTTCTATTTTCTGATGAACATGTAAGCAGACCATTTTATTTTCTTCTTATCTATCTGTAATCCTCAGGTTTAACCTATGTTTATGGAAAATAAAACCCAGTGTTCTTTGAATGATGTCTTGTTCCATTGGAACCACAGAATTCAGGAAAAAATATCCTATAGTAAATCTTAATATAGACTGCAAAGTATAACTACTCAGGAAAAATGAAAGATATTGATGACCCTATTCCTAATTGGAATTCTGACAAGTGCTTTTACAATTTTCAAGCTTAGAAAAATCCCAGCTATCCTTTGTTAAAGGACAATGAGTCAAATTTTGCTTTTTATAGCTACCATAGCTCTATAGACAATCAAATATTTTTGTAGACAGCATCACTGGTGGAATATATGATAATTCTATAGAAAATTTGGTATATAGTTCTTCTCTGCAAATAGTTTTCAAAGTGCTTTTGTGGGTTGCTTTATGTTTTTATGGCAATGTAGTGATATGCAGTGGTTCACATCTCCAAATTTGGAATGCTGAGCATGCCAGAAATGTCACATAAAAAGGAAAATCTCATTTCATTAATCTCATTAATTTCTCTAATAAGAGAAAGAACTGCAGTTTGTTTGTGGAAACAAGGCCTACAAAATCCTCTGAGCACACTGGTTCCTAGTTTATTGTCCCCACCCGACAGGTGGAAAAGGATGTTAATTTCTGATGAGCCAGAATCACTGATGAACTTTGAGCATCTCAGAGAAAATGGGATTTCATCCTCAGTGAAAGGCCCTACAAATGAAGCTCTGAGATGGTGAGTCGGGGAGGGTTCTTGGGATAAGTAAGCTCTTGCATGGCAATAAAATGATTTCTGGTTATCATAGGAGTAATTAAAACTATGACCTTATGGGCTAAAGCCTTCCAGAAAGATGTGAACTGTTAATATCATTAAGACCTTTGTTTTGTTGACTACATGACAAGAAAGTCTTCACATCTTAATCCTAAAACAGGCCAAATAAAAGAGCCTGTCAAATTAAGGATATTGAATTAGAATATTTCTGGAAAATCTTATTTGGTCAATTCATTACTTTAGGGGTAGGAATCGTGTAGGGAAAATGTTCCAAAATTTGGAAATAAGGCAAAAATCTGCTTTCTCGATTAATATATGTGAACATTTTCTTATAATCCTGCCTGATTATCATCCTGTTTCAGGGATTGTAAGTTGACTGACTAAAAAGAGCCCAGCTGGCCCTGTACTATGAGACGTTAATCTGTAGAAAGCTGACAAGGTGTGATGCCTTTGCTTTTTATCTGGTAAAGGAGATAACTCCAAGGTTATGATTTTATTGCTTTGTAGTACATTAACCATTTTGAATCTCTAACACAGTGATTTCCCCTGACTATGTGCAACTTTGTTTTGCAAATACTCTTTGAATCTAGTCTCTTGCGTTCTTCCTGGTTCCCTCGTTAATGTTTGGTAACACTTTAAAAAATCTAACAAATACATTTCTCCAACATATGGTAGGCTCATCATAAACAGATAACCATCCCCCCGCCACCAAGCCAGAACAGGTCTCATAAACCAGTTTACTGCTTCGAAGCCGCTATGGTGGCTTTTGGTAGCCTTTTTTTTTTTTTAACCACTGCTTCCCTCAAAGCCAGTTGCTTTTCCTGTCACCTTTGCCTCGAACTGAATGCAGGGTAGATGCCCATTTCCTCCTGTCACTCAGTTGTGAATTGAAGTCTGAGGTGCATGAATTGGATTTTTTTAAAGGTGGGACTTAGGTCTTATATTGGTGCCCTGGCTTCCAAGAGGACTGGGAGAAGTGGGTTTTCTGAATTGTTCTATGGGGAGGCAGGACCCATAAAGTCGGGGAAATTTTTACAGTATTCTAAAGGTGTTCAAATCTGATGGGACAGGTAACCAATGTCCTTACATGAAATGTCAGGGATTGTATGGATTGGCTGCCGTGATGAGTGCTTTGGTTCACGGGCTACATCAGTGGTTCTTCAAGTTCAGTTAACCCCCAGAATAACAAGAAACCGTAAAATGATTGTTTTTGTTTTAAGCCACAAAGTTTAAGGGCAGTTTGCTCCACAGCAATAGATAACCGAAACCTATATTGTTTTTTTTTTCTTTCTCTAATTTTATTGAAGTATAGCTGATTTGCAATGTTGTGTTAATTTCTGCTGTACAGCAAAATGACTCAGTTATACACATATTTTTTTCATATTCTTTTCCATTATGGTTTATCTCAGGATATTGAATATAGTTCCCTGTGCTATACAGTAGGACCTGGTTGTTTCAAAACATATATTGCGTAGTTTTGTGTGCATCTGGCTTCTTTACTCAATATTATTTCTATGAGATTTATCCATCTTGTTGCATTATCAGTAGTTATTAATATGCATTGCTTATGCAGTATTCTATTGTATTAATAAGCTACATTTTATTTATCCATTTACTATTGAGGATCTATGTTGTTAAGCCATTTGAGAAAATTTGTGGATATATGACATTTTACCCTAAAATAGTTTGGAATGTGTATTTTAAGAATAAGGATGTTTCTCCTACAAAACCGGAATAACATCATCACCTCTAAGATACTTACCATGGATATAATATTATCAAATACACAGTCCGTATTTAAACTTCCCCTGTTGCCCCAGTAATGCCCAATTGTAAGTGGTTGTTATTTTAAGCTGCTAAATTTTGGTGTCATTTGTTACACAGCAATAGGTAGCTAATGCAGTGAGTATGAGACAACAATAGAAAATTAATTTCCTTCCTTATTTCTTTAGGTTTGCTCAATTGTTCTTTTTCCAACATTTTAGGAGAATTTTTAAGTCATTTATTTTAAACTTCTTTTGTTCTAAGAAATGTATTTGAAGCTATAAAATTCTAAGTATTCCTTTGTGTCCCACAGAATCTGATAGGTAACGTTTTTACCACCTGGTTCTAAATGAGTAAATTTCTTTTATGAGTACCTTTTAAATCTGTTATTTATCAATATTTTTTTAGTTTGAAAACCATCAGAATTTTAGGTATCCTTTTGTTATCAAGTTCTAATTTAATACAATATGGATGCTGAATGTAGTTTCAAAGATACTGATACTTTGGAATTTATTGGCGTTTTCTTTATGGCATGATGCATATTCTATTTCAGTTAATGTTTTATGTGATTTGAAAAACTATATATATATATCTATTTTATATATATATATATTTTGTTGTTGTTTTTGGATGATTCGCTTTTTAAATGAATCTTTCAAATCTTGTACCTGATTTCATTTCCTTTTTTGCTTTCACTACCCTGTAGCTCAGAGCCGGTTGTTTTTCACCCATGGATAGCTGGCTGATCAACATGTGGCCTGTTAAACTGGATTTCTGGGGAAAAAACCCAAAAAAGTTCTGATGCGTAGCATTGCTGCTTTCTGTAGTATAAATGCTTTCACCACGGTCAATGTCAAGCTACCAATGGTTAACAGTTACCTTTCAAAATTCCTTAATGTTTTACAATCTGCTCTTGTTAGGCTGTTCAAGACAGCTCCAGCACATCTCTTTTCTTTCTTTTTTTTTTTTTTTTTTTTTTTGCGGTACACGGGCCTCTCACTGTTGTGGCCTCTCTCGTTGCGGAGCACAGGCTCCAGACGCGCAGGCTCACGGGCCCAGACGCTCCGCAGCATGTGGGATCCTCCCGGACCGCGGCACGAACCCGCGTCCCCTGCATCGGCAGGCGGACTCTCAACCACTGCGCCACCAGGGAAGCCCTCACTTTTCTTTTTTTAAAAGGAGATATTCATGTTGTATATTGTTTTTACCTCTTGGCTTCATTTATTTCTTAACTTTGTCTTTGCTCTAATTATTTTCTTCCTCTACTCCCCCTTCTCCCCCTCGCCCTCCTCTTCCCCTGCCCCTCCCTCTTCTCCCCCTCTTTCTCCTCCTCCTTCTTCTTTTAAAATGGTAAGCCATTATTTTGGAGTGAGGGGCATAAGGATGCAGTATTTTGGCCAATAAAGAAAAAGACCACCATCTAATTTTAAAAGGTTTACATCTTAATTCAGTCCTCAGCGTCTTTGCTGTTTTGTGCTGCTTGTGTCATATGTACAGCTCAGGAGTAACCCGGCTGTCATGAGGATTCATACCTAGAATTAGGGAGCCCCGTCCCCGGCTCTCTCATCTGGGAGATTCCCCTACACGCTCCTGCCCACAGGGGCCTCTTTTCTCCAGCCAGAACGGCAGTGGAGATTCAGTTCAGAAGTGTAGCTCTGTAGCTGCTGCCTGACTTCAGGGCAGAGCCATGAGAGGAAAGAGAAAAAACATTGAACCCTCTTCTTCCCCGCAGAGCGTTGCCTCCCCAAGTTTTGACTCCGCAATTCCCCTGCTTTTGTTTATTTTTCAGAATGGTTTAGTACTTGCTTTTGTCTACTCTCCAGAGTTCGAGGTGGGGAGTTGTGATCAGCAGGAGAGATAGGCTTTTAAACTATTATGTTAAATTGCAAAATAAGTTAAATCTCGTGGCTAGAAAGAACTCAAGGCTCTAGTAATTTAATTTTTTATTTTTCAGTTTAAACGGTTGATCTAATTTTTATTTGCAATGTACAATTTATTTATTTAACATCTTTATTGGAGTATAATTGCTTTACAATGTTGTATTCGTTTCTGCTGTATAAGAAAGTGAATCAGCTATATGCATAGATATATCCCTATATCCCCTCCCTCTTGAGTCTCCCTCCCATCCTCCCTATCTAGAGGGCTAGATGGTCACAAAGCACCGAGCTGAGGCTGCTTCCCACTAGCTATTTTACATTTGGTAGTGTGTATATGTCAATGCTACTCTCTTTGTCTCAGCTTACCCTTCCCCCTCCCCTAGGCTCTAGTAATTTTAGATTATTTTTCTCCAAACCAAATACACACTACCAAGGACACAGGAATGTCTTAGGGTACTTTGAATTTGTATGTTGAGCCTGAGATCCAGAAAGAAGAGCAGACAGAAGCTTCCTGGGTAGCCTACTAGGATTCCTGTTAAATATACCTCTTAACTGCTCACTTATGAGCAAAATGGCATTGAATGTCAAAACTATAAACCATCTTAGAAGTCACTCAACACCTTCATTTGACAGAAGAGAAAATGAGGGCTCAAAGAAGGGGAGTAATTTGTCCTCTCACTCAGAAAGTGCCTGGCAACGACAGGACCAGAACTCAGCCTGTTTCGTACAGTTACTCAAATATCTAGTGACGACTTCGAAAGTGTCAAATCATGGGCTGGGCTAATTACTGCAGATTTCAAGGAGGAGATGCTATATGAAGCTTGCGGGAATAGAAGGTTTCATGTTGTGGTAGAGGAAAGGCAAACGGTAAACTAAATTCCACATCTCAGCTTTTGAACTTGCCATGGCTTACTCTTCCTAAGTTCCCATCTATCCGTACACAGAAGTAGTTGTCCTACCTACATAAGATTTTTTTGTTTGGGTTCTAAGAAATGAAGTTTATAAGCATGTAGCTAATGCTTGGTTCGATACATGTAGCTTTTTTGGTTCTTGTTATTATTCTTTGAAATTCACAAGTACCCCCCCACCAAATATTTAAGTACTTATCAGTTTTTCGTCTCTAACGTGAATGAATGCATTATGAAAGGAATTCTCTTCCATGTGCGTTTGCTGGCGCTCTTAGCTGATTCTCCCGTGTGTAGCTGTCTTAGCTACCTATGACCTGTCCTGTGTAGAGCTCTTCCTGGTTCTAGTATATACCCTGCCTCCCTGCCCACCTCTCTCTCCTGTGGGAAAGATGTTTTAGACCTGGGGACAAAGGAATAAAAAAGATATGCTAACATCTGGGTGGGAAGAAGCCCCCTTCCCAAGCTTCATCTCCCTGAGTGACCATGACCATACCAGCTTCCAGTCCCAGAAAGTTTATTGTAAAATAAAGAAGGGAAGTCTGAGAAAGATTCACTCGTCATAGAATTTCGGCAGCTCATTGCCCAAGATGACTCGATGGTCCACACCAGCGGCTGTGATCGTGACCAGGTAGATGACGCCCCCACTGGAACCATCCCGGTTCATGGCCAGAGCAATAGCTACAGAGGGTTTCAAGTTGCAGAGAGGAAGAGAGAATGGCTTAGCTTCAGATGTTGTTTCCCTTCCCTCCTGTCCATATGCCTATGACCACTTTCAGACTTCAGAACCCATCTCCTAGAGATGCGTATTTAGTGGTGGTCAACCGACTTTAAAAAAAAAAAGTCTTCACATAATGTCCATGATCTCAATACTCCCGCCATGATTGATTTCCAATTATAAATAGATAAATAAGCAGCTCCCCAACCTTGAATATTTAACAATAAACTCTTAGGAGCGGGCCCAAGCTAGCTCACCACTGGTTTTTGTGGTCACCCTAGATCTTAATTTGGTGTACTCGTAACAATCCTGGTTTATGCCTTTTATCCCGAAAGCCCATCTAGTTTAGCCTTTGTCCTGCCATCTCTCACTCTCAAAAGTGTCCCAGTTTGGACGTTTTCTGTTTTTTTTTTTTTTTTTTTGGCTATGCTGCATGGCTTGCGGGATCTTAGTTCCCCCACCAGGGATCCAACCCGGGCCCCGGGAAGTGAAAGCGAGGAGTCCCAACCACTGGACCGCCAGGGAATTCCCATTGGACATTTAATTAAATGGTCACCCACGTGTTCCTATTCCTCATACTCTACCTCCTTCCCACATTTAACAACACCTGCCCCAGGTACCCTTCCACTTGCTTAGTTACCATTCGTGGTGAAGCGCCTGCACTCCTCCGGGGACATGCCTGGTTTATACGCCGCGTCCACGTAACCGTAGATATAGGTGCTGCCAGAGCCACCGATGGCAAAGGGCTGTCGAATCAGCATCCCTCCCATGGTCCCATATACCTGGGGGAGGCATCCTCAGGTCAGACTCTAGAAGCCTCCCTCCTCTGCTCACCACTGAGACAAGCAGGTGATGTCCACACTCTGCAGTGAAGCCCCAGCATCTCATGCCCTTCTCCTTTGAGACTATCCTACCTTTTCGAGGCAATGTCTTTGGAACTCTTAGTGAGAATGCCGTATGACCTCTGTCTCCCTCTCTGCGGGAGAGGAGAACCCCGAGGGAGGGAGGACATTGGGAGAGACTCACCTGGCCTCCTTCGCGTCGGTCCCAGCCTGCTACCATGAGATGTGCAGACAGGTCCTCCCGATACTTATAGGTGATATTCCTCACCACATTTGCAGCAGCCAGAACGAGTGGGAGTTCATCCATTTCCATTCTAGAGGAAGGGTTAGGAATAGGCAGCAATAATGATTTTCCTGAAGTTCCACCCTCCTGGGCCATTACCATCATCGCTGCCGGGGGGAACACCCGAAACCTATAGCTGCAAGGATTCAAACTCTAGCTCCCCTCCCACAAGTGCAGGGGAACAAGAGTTTCACATCACCCACTGGGAAGAAGGCTTCAATTGCTAATTGTTCTCCCTCCTTTACTCTGTCCCACCCCCAGCCCCCAATGACATAACCTGACTGCCAGAGCCCTGCCCATGTGGGTCAAAGCAGGTAAACTTTACTTCTGCCCTAATGACCTGGGTTTCCCCTACGGTCACCACCTGATATTATGGTGGCCCACGTCCTAATCTTCGTCCCCACGATTTATATTAGGGGAGTGATTTGCCGTTTTTGAACTACTTTCACTCATATGTTTTGATTCTGGAAATAACCATCTGGTGAGGTAGGGTGGGTACTATTAGTTATCTCTACTCTACAGGTGCAGAAACCAGCTTCGAGAGATTCAAATGCCAGTTCAACACTAATGAAAGGTGGAGGCAAAGCAAGAATTTTTCATTTTCCACAGCACTGCTCCTGGAACAGGACTCTGTATAGGGGTTCACTGGTTGGGGGAACTCTAGGTGGTGTGGACTGGGGACCCCAGAACTTCATACCCATGGAGCTCCAGCTGGTAGGCAGCCATGTCCGCTATGGCCTGAGCATCAGCGGCTGAGCCAGAGAGAGCACAGTAGATGCGCTGGTGCAGGGGGGACAGCTTGTCAAACACTCGGTTCACCACCGCCTCTCTGTCAGGAAGGAGTCAAAAGTCATCAACGTTAGAGATGCCAATTTTTCACGAAATTTTATTGAAGTATAGTTGATTTACAATGTCGTGTTAACTTCTGCTGTACAGCAAAGTGATTCAGTTATACATATTCTTTTTCATATTCTTTTCCATTATGGTTTATCCCAGGATACTGAATATAGTTCCCTGTGCTATACAGTAGGACCTTGTTGTTTATCCATCCTATATATACTAGTTTGCATCTGCTAACCCCAAACTCTCAATCCATCCCTTCCCCACCCCTCTCCCCCTTGGCAAACATAAGTCTGTTCTCTACGTCTGTGAGTCTGTTTGGTAGATATGTTCATTTGTGTCATACTTTAGATTCCACGTATAAGTGATATCTTTTGGTATTTATCTTTCTCTTTCTGACTATGCTTAATCTCTAGGTCCATCCACGTTGCTGCAAATGGCATTATTTCATTCTTTTTTATGGCTGAGTAACAGTCCATTATATATATACACCACATTTTCTTTTTTTAAAAAAATTTTATTGGTGTATAGTTGATTTACAATGTTGTGTTAGTTTCAGGTGTACAGCAAAGTGAATCAGTTACATATATACATATATTCACTCTTTTTTTTTTTTCTTTGTATAAAGACAACCCTCAGAATGGGAGAACATATTTGCAAACGAAGTAACTGACAAGGGATTAATCTCCAAAATATAACGGCTTATGCAGCTCAATATCAGAAAACCAAATAACCCAATCAAAAAATGGGCAGAAGATCTAAACAGACATTTCTCCAAATAAGACATACAGATGGCCAAAAAGCACATGAAAAGATGCTCAACATCACTAATTATTAGAGAAATGCAAATAAAAACTACAATGAGGTATCACCTCACACTGGTCAGAATGGCCATCAACAAAAAAAATCTACAAACAATAAATGCTGGAGAGGGTGTGGAGAAAAGGGAACCCTCTTACATTGTTGGTGGGAATCTAAATTGGTACAGCCACTATGGAGAACAGTATGTAGGTTCCTTAAAAAACTAAAGATAGAACTACCATATGACCCAGCAGTCCCACTCCTGGGCATATACCTGGAGGAAAACATAATTCAAAAAGACAGATGCACCCCAATTTTCATGGTGTACCACGTCCTCCTTACCCGTTCCTCTGTCTATGGACATTTAGGTTGCTTCCATGTCTTGGCTACTGTAAATAGTGCTGCTATGAACATAGGGGTGCATGTATCTTTTCGAATTATAGTTTTGTCTGGATATATGCCCAGGAGTGGGATGGCTGGATCATATAGAGAGTTGCCAAAATTTCTGATGTTCATCTTTCGGTGTTTCTCAAATTTATTTCACAAGAGAATGGCTTCAGAGTACATGAAATTTAATGCTTGGATTAAAGCAGGAAGCAAAGAATTGTCTCAAACAAATGAAACACTGCAAGTAATGATCAAAATTAGATTTATTTTCAGGCTTAGATTTTTTTTTTTTTTGCGGTAAGCGGGCCTCTCACTGCTGCGGTCTCTCCCGCTGCGGAGCAACAGGCTCCGGACGCGCAGGCTCAGCGGCCATGGCTCACAGTCCCAGCCGCTCCGCGGCACGTGGGATCCTCCTGGACCTCGGCACGCACCCGCGTCCCCTGCATCGGCAGGGACCACTGCGCCACCAGGGAAGCCCCTCAGGCTTAGATTTTTATAGTAAAACAAAAAATACTAAATTAAGGTAAGAATAATCTTCGCCTTATTAATTTTTCTTTGTTATTAACCATATTGAGGAAGTTATGTGTTCTATGGAACATAAAGTAAGTAATATTGATCTAATCCTGTATGCTTATCTTGTATGTGAGGAAACTGGCCAGAAGGGAGAAAGACAAACTTAGTTCAACATGTGATGGATCAGAAACCAGAATATCTGCTTGGCAGGACCATCTTTTCTATCTCTAAACATAGATGGAAGGTGGGCCCCTGAAATCTCTATCTCCTAAACCCTTTTCAGACCCAATTCTGTGACTCCCTGGGACGGGCCACATTGGCATCCAGGCCCCAGATTCTTCTCCATGAATTCAGAGACCCAAATACCCACCCAATATCTTATCATAGTGGCCTTTCTGAAAGGTTCACTCAGTTTCTCCAATGCTTCAGTTTGCCAGTCTCTTTATGAATGGTTAAGAAAAATGTGCACCCGGGGCCATTAGCTTCCTTCCAAAAGAACACACCGGCACTGCTACTCACCCTGCAGACACCCGGGAATCAGATCCCACCACGACGCCCCCATCAAACTCTACCGCCATGATGGTTGTCTGCAGAGACACAGAGGATGGAACGTCAGAGCAGCAAGAGCCTTGATCCCTTCATGTTACAGATGAGGAAACATTCTCAGAATGGGGAGGCGACTGGCTCAAGGTTATACAGTAATTTAGGCCAGAGCTGACTCCCAGAATGGGATTTTTTTCTTCATCTTTCCATTTTCTCTCTTGTCTCTCCCAGCAGCAAGGGAATGTCAGAGCCTGGCAGTGGTATCACACAGAAAGAATGGCATCCCTAGAATCCTTCCACTGTAAAGAGAGAGAGGTGGGATGAGGCTCCTAGGGGCATAAGTGCTCCCTTTGAGTGAAGGGCTCAGGGCGGGCACTTCCAAGTCCCGGTGACGCAGTTCCACAGATGAATTACCTCCGCATGCGTTTGTTGTGTGTACAGATGTGCTACAGACCTCCCCATGCAGCGAGTGACCGTGACCTTGGGAAACAAGCTCAAGCCCTTTTTTTGGGCCCACAATCATCCACCGCCCCCCCTTAATCAGAAGTGAGCTCTTTCAGTTTACTGAACAACAGAAAACATCTCAGGGATCAGTGGTTAGCATGACCACGTGTCAAGGAAGGAGGAAAGCAGCAAGAAACACATGGGACAGTTTAAAATAGAGGTCTCACTTCAGGATTTCTTATCAAGAGGTAAACAGCCAGGGGAAAAGAGATCTGCACCAAAAGAGGATTTGATTGGGGAGTTTGAGCTGACTTCTTCAGGTCAAGAAAAGAAATTAAACAAAAGAATTAAGGAAGAGTGAAGGAGGATAAAGCTACATTTTAAAACTCCTGTTGAACTGGAAAAAGCCTTAAAGATCCTACAAATGAAGAAACTGAGTCATAGAGAACGCAAATGACTTGTCGAAGGTCACACAGGACTAAAACCCATGTCTAGCTCCCATGCTTTGTTTTAACTTCTACTTCTTATTTTTCACTGCTCATCTGGCAGTGAGGAGAGATTTTCTAATTTATAAATGGTTTTACGGCTATACTTCTCACCACTCCATAAATTACTCTGGCCTCCAGGATGTTGGCCGAGTGTTCATCTTGACATACTGATTCATCATGAATAGCACAGCAGAGAACAGAGGCAACCCCATCCAAGAGGTTATTCCTATATAACAAAGCTGCCCCAAAGCTAAGCTTGGTGGTAGAAGTTTGAGAGCAGAAGCCAGCCTGCCTTGGGCTGCCATCTGCCCCACGGGTCCAGCCTGGGCAAAAGTCGTCCAGCAGGTTGTGGAGGTGGGTGGGGAAGACATAGGGAAGGGAGGACGGTGGCATCTGGGCCAAGTAGGAGCCTTCCTGGGCCAGGCTGGGGAAGGGCACCTCCAGCTCACATGGAACCCCCATTATCAGTGCTGGGGCTATGTTACCCACGGGCTAGTTTATCAAAGGTCTGTGTGATGCGTCCCTTCTCAATCAGTGCCCATACTCCCCTCTCTCAAGTGCCGTCCTACTTAACCCAGGGCACCGTTTCCTTTTCTCTGTGCACCTTCTCCAACCCCCTCCCTTGATTTAACCAGCCGCTCTCTCTAGCTCAGAGTGAAAGCGAAAGCGCTTTAGGGCAGCTTCTCCTTAACGCTTCCAGCTCAGAGCCAAAGTACACCTTCTCTGCCTGCCTCCCGTGCCCAGTCCCTTCGCGGACCCCTAGACGACCCCTTCAGAATACTGACGCCCGTGTTCATTTCGGGATGTGAGCACTGGCTGCTACAAGCTATCTCCCCACTCTCGTTAGTCTCCAAATTCACTCTTTGGCGCTTCCACGGTCCCCCTATCGCTCCACTTCCTCCACCCCTCCGCTAACCCTCAAGCCCAGACTCATTACCCCGGTGTGGACTTCTCTGGCCCCGGGTAAGTCTCCGGTGGGTGCTCCGGCTCGCAGCATCCCTGCGCCGCGCTCCTCGCCGCCTGGTGCACGGGTTTGCGACCTGGGACAGCGCGCCACTCGCTGCCTACAGCTCCGCCCCTTCTCCATGCCCGCCAGGGGGCGCCCGGGTCCATGCCGTGAGGCTTCCCATCCGGGCGCTAACTTGCGCGGGGCAGAACTGCCCGGAGACAGATGACGTAGGCACCCCACCCAGAGGCTGGAGTGAGAAAGTCGCGGCAAGTGGGTCCCGCAAGTGGAGGCGAGGACAGCAGGGTCGGGTGTTGGGAATGGAGAAGGTGGCGCACCAGGGCTGCTCCCCTAAATCTCGGATCTGATGTCGACGCCCTCCCCCAACATAGTCCGGGCGGGCCGCCTTCGGTGTGGGTGGGTCTGGGGAGCCGGAGACGCTTTCGTTTTCCCTTTACTGTAAACTGCTCACTTCAGGCCAGCGCCGGCGGGCTCGGCGGGTTCCCGGGACTTTCCGAAGCCCCGACCCGGCTTGCCCTGCTCCCTCCCCGGCGCGGACTGGGGGCCCGCCCTGCTACGACTCCGACAGCGTCCAGAGACTCCGTCCCGGCGAGGACGGCGAGAGTCTCAGGACCTGGGCCGACCTCGAACCGCGCGCGCCCATGGCCTGCTCGGAGTCCCCCGCTCCCTGCGGGTGTCTCCGCCTCTCCCGAGCCTCCCTCGCGTGCCTGGGGATAGCGATGCTGCTCCTCGCCGACTGGATGCTGCTCCGGCTGGCGCTGCCTCGAATAGCCTCCCTGCTGGTACCCCCTGCGCTGCCGCTGCTCAGTGTCTGGGTGGCGGGCCTGAGCCGCTGGGCGGTACTGTGGCTGGGAGCCCAAGGCGTCCTCGGGGCAGCGCTGGGCTTCGGGAGAGAACGCGCCGGAGTCCGGGGATGGCTGGCTGCTTTGGAGCCGCTGGCGGCGGCGCTGGGCTTGGCCCTGCCGGGACTTGCCTCGTTCCGAGAGCTGGGCTCGTGGGGAGCCCCCGGGGACGCTCACAGCACCCGGCCACTGCACTGGGGGAGTCGCCTGGACGCCTTTGCGCTCAGCTACACGGCGGCACTGCCCGCGGCCGCCCTGTGGCATAAGATCAGGAGCCTTTGGGTGCAAGGAGCTCACGGCGCTTCTGGAGTGGCGGTGAGCCGGCTTCTAGGTTTCCTGGGCCCAGAGATACAACGCCTGCCGCTCATTCTGGCCCTGGTGGTACTCTCCTGTCTTGGTAAGGGGGATGCAGGGGGAGAGGGACGAGGCTAGAGGACTGGGAAGGAATCGAGAGTAATGGTCAGTGAGATAGATTGGTATGAGTTCTCGGAAATGTGGATGAGGGGAAGGGGACCCAGCTCAGGTCTTGAGAAGAGCCCCCACTCCCCACCCCAGTGGAGAGGGAAGAGCCCTGTACTGGGTAGGAGTCAGGAGTCCTGGACTCCAGGGCTGCCCCGGGCGTTGCTTCACTGGCCACCTTGGACAAGGCCTTTCCTCTGGGGCAGACCATCCTATGATCCCTAGCCTTCCTCATTCAACCTCTAAAGGTCTTGTGGGGCCACAGGGTTTTGAGTTCCCAGGTGGCCCATTTAGGTGTAGATTGTGTCTTTCTGCCACTGCCCTCCAGGATTATGGGCAAAGGTGAAAGGAGGGTGGGCCGGGGGTCGTCTGGTTAGAGCTGACCTGCTTAGACTTGATATTTCTCTCCCTCCCCAGGGGAGATGGCTATTCCATTCTTCACGGGCCGTTTCACGGACTGGATTCTACAAGACAGGACCGGCGCTGCCTTCACGCGAAACATAACTCTCATGTCTGTCCTCACCATAGCCAGGTCTGGGGGCTGAAGTTGGAAGGCTGGGGATGGGGGAACCCTGAAAAAGAGGGAGTTGAAAGTTGGGGCTACCGTCCAGAGTGCATTTCTGGTGGGCCCCCTGACCGTGCCTGGCCCTCCTTCTCTGTCTCCTTCTAGCGCAGTGCTGGAGTTCACGGCTGATGGAATCTACAACAGCACCGTGGGCCGCGTGCACTGCCACCTGCAGGGAGAGGTGTTTCGGGCTGTCCTGTGCCAGAAAACAGAGTTTTTTCAAAAGAACCAAACAGGTTTCTCATGAAACTCTTTTCACTATCCATCCACTTACTGTTTATATCCCCATACGTATTTTTACTTATAACCTTGATCCTCCTCTCACACGTAAACGTCATCATGTCTTATTCTTGACGTACCTCAAGAGCAAAATACATATACTCCTTATCTGCAGAAAAACCTAGTGTTTCCATCCAAGATTTTCCCACAAATATATCCCTCTGTGTGTATTTAGATAGAAGTGACAGGAATTTCAAACCTGGAAATTTTGAGATCACAGAGTCCAACCACCTCGTTTTACAGAGACGGGAACTGAGGCCCAGACCCTAAATGCCAACACTTGCATAGACACGTATGGATAGAGATGAACTTGGGAATAGAAGCCATCTCTTGATTCCCAATCCAGGACTTGCTACAGTTTCCTGGACTGCTTTCTAGCAGCACCTTCGTTTTTCTCCAGCTCTGTTATATGATCAGTTTAAGTTTTTCCTGCCTATGTGCAGGGGATATACAAGTTCTTTAGAGAACAGAAATCTGTCAGAGAATTAGAAATTCACAAGGGCATCAATTTCTTTAGAGTTAAAAGGAAGGTCTTTGACCAGGCTTTTCCTCTGGAACCCATTCTCCTTGAGTTGAGATTCCAAGCCTCCCTAAACCACTGACCTTGTTTTCCAGACCTGCTTAGAACCCCTCCCCCTGGCACCCTGGCTCATTGCCAGTCCCTCCCATCACTCTGAGTTTCTCACTCACTTTCTTCTCCTCAACCCTTGGCAGGTGCCATCACATCTCGGGTCACAGAGGACACGTCCACCATGAGTGAGTCTCTGAGTTCGGGGCTGAGCCTCTTGCTGTGGTACCTCGTGCGTGGACTGTGTCTCTTGGGGCTCATGCTCCGGGGGTCCCCGTCCCTCACCATGGTCACCCTGCTCACTCTGCCACTACTTTTCCTTCTGCCTGAGAAGCTGGGAAAATGGCACGAGGTATGTCCAGGGAGTTGCCTCAACCTATACTGACCCTCATCGCCCAGACCTGGTGGGCTCTCCTCACAGATTTCTTTCCTGGCACCTTCGCTGATTCTTCATCTTTTTGAAACTCCTTGTCCGTGTTCCTGGATTGCTCAGTGTCGATCTTCACCTCCTCTGTGTCTTCTAATGTCTGCCTACCATCTGTCTTTAAGCATATGATCACCGAGGTTGGGATTAACATATACACACTACTATATATAAGATGGATAAGTAACAAGGACCTACTGTATAGCACAAGGAACTCTACCTAATACTCTGTAATAGCATATATACGAAAGAACTCTGGAAGAGAATAGATACGTATGTATGTATAACTAAATCACTTCGCGGTATACCTGAAACTAATATAATATTGTAAATCAACTGTACTCCAATATAAAATGAAAACTAAAAAAAGGGATATGATCACCAGTCTCACTCACCAGATCACTCTCCTCTATGACCCTTCTGAGTCACTTTCCTCTTCTCTGTATCTCTTTAGTATCCGTGGGGGATATAGCTGTGTCCCTTTCTCTTCTGTCTCTCTGCCCTTTCTCACCTTTAATCTACAATTGGATAACTCAGGTCCTAGCGTCCCTTATGGTTTGCCAACCACGTGTGACATCTCTTGTCCATGTCTCCACAGGTGTTGGCAGCACAGGTGCAGGAATCTCTGGCAAAATCCAGCCAGGTGGCCATTGAGGTGCTGTCAGCCATGCCTACAGTCCGGAGCTTTGCCAACGAAGAGGGTGAGGCCCAGAAGTTCAGGCAAAAGCTTCATGAAATGAAGACACTCAACCAGAAGGAGGCCCTGACCTATGCGATCAACCTCTGGACCAACTCTGTGAGCACCTGGGGATGAATGCCTATTCCCTGGTCCCCGAGATGCTTCAGTGCCATTCCCTGTCCCATGACCCTGCTCCACACTCTTCCTCCGCTGGGCAGTGGTGGGTTCAGTGTCTGTATCCCAGCAACCAGAGGCTCCATGACCCCACTCAGTGTTCGTAACCCCCTCCCTCTTTTTAGGCATGCTAGATGGCTTCCTTTCCGTAGGGTGCACAAAATCTCCCCGACCCCCTTGGTAGGAAAGTGCCAAGTCTTCCAGTCCCAGGGCCTTCCTTTGCCTCATGGGGGGTGCTCAGGGAGCTATACATTCCTGCACCTGGGCCTGCTTCATGCCTGAACTATGCGGATGTACTCCTGAGAGCCATGGGAACAGCGGAAGCCAAGGATGCGGGGCATCTTGTGATATAATTGACAGAGAACTAGATCAGCGATCAGAAGTTCCTGCCTTGATGCCGCCATTTACTAGCTCTGGGACCACGGGCTAGTAACTTACTTTCTCTGAGACTTTTTTCTCATTTTAAAAAATGGGAGTAATATAACCTAGTTTATAGGGCTCTTGATATGAATATTAGATGACATTACTTTCATAAAAGCCTTTTGTGAAGAGCAAGGTGCTCCCCAGACAAGGCACTACTGGTGATGGTGATGGTGATAATTGACTTCTATCATGGGTAACCGAGTGAGACTCCATGGCATGCTATGTTTCATTCTTTAATACCTATTGAATCCCCCGAGTTACTTGGGGAAATGGGACGCTATCTCTCCTTACTGTTAATGATTCTGGTTCTTTGCACCAGAATTTTAGGTTTTCCTCCCACAGTCCCTTTTCTCTGTGGTCTCCACAGATCTCAGGATTGCTGCTGAAGGTGGGAATCCTGTATTTTGGTGGGCAGCTGGTGACAAGTGGGTCTGTAAGCAGTGGGGACCTGGTCACCTTTGTTCTTTACCAGAGCCAGTTCACCACAGCTGTTGAGGTGAGGTCCTTCCGTTCTCACTCCCCAGTGCTTTTCCTTCCCCTGTGCCGTCACCATCTGAATCACTTTCCTTCCCTCCTTTGCCCTTCTCACATCACATAACCCTGGTAACAGATTGGGTCCCTCCCATCCCCCGCCTCACTATTCATACCTCCCCTCCAGGTACTGCTGTCCACCTATCCCAGGCTACGGAAGGCTGTGGGCTCTTCAGAGAAAATATTTGAATACCTGGACCGGATCCCTCGCTGCCCAGCCAGTGGTGTGTTCACTCCCTTAAAGTTGCAGGGCCTCGTCCAGTTCCAGGGGGTCTCCTTCGCCTACCCAAACCGTCTAGATGTCCCAGTGCTGCAGGTACAACCTACCAATCCCTGTATTCTACCAGCCTCACCCTCAACTCGACCACCTTAAATTTTCTCCCTGCCTTCAACCTGCTTAGCACCAGGTTTAGATAGAGCCTCCCTCACCCTTCAGAGGCAAAGAAAAGATCACGCGTTCCATAAAACTGCCCCCGAGCTCAAGGACCAGGCTGGATTTCCAAGAAGAATGGAAGAGGAGGCTCTCAGGGAGAAGGCTCTCCTATCCTAAGGCGTCATGGAAGCAAAAGCTGTGTCTCCAGTCTTCCTTTTTCTTTCCATCTGTGGTTTGGAATGTGATTGTTTTCTTTTTTCTCATGCTCTCTGAGATTGCGTGTGTGGCACAGTGGTCTTAGTGTTTGCCTTTGTCTTTGTTTCATCTTCCGTCTCTACTCCATGGGGAGGTGTCTGTGCATGTGGAAGGGGAGTAGTTGCTGTACTTCACCATTTTCCTCCTCTCTTCTCTGGGGGAAGACATTGACAAGACAACGTAACAAGACAATGACTGACACGTCTCAAGCTTAGGGGCCTCCGGCTGCCTCTTAGTGTGTGTGATTCTCTGGCTTCCAGGGGCTGACGTTCACCCTTCGTCCTGGTGAGGTGACGGCGCTGGTGGGGCCCAATGGGTCTGGGAAGAGCACAGTGGCTGCCCTGCTGCAGAATCTGTACCAGCCCACCGAGGGGCAGGTGCTCCTGGACGGGGAGCCCCTTTCCAAATATGAGCACTGCTACCTGCACAGACAGGTGAGCTAGAAGATGGCATGGGGGAGGGCAGGGGGCCTCAAGTCAGAAGAGCATTCTTACCGAGCGCTCTGAACAGAGCATTAGGAGACCTTAGGTGGAGGTGAGCGCGTGGTCAGGAGAGGGGCTGTGTAATTTTGTGATATGCTTCCAGTAGAGATTCTCAGTCTTCAGTCTCTAGAGAACCACACTCCTGTGTTCCTTGTCCTATGACTCTGCATCGTATTTTGTCCCAGGTGGCTGCCGTGGGACAAGAGCCACAGCTATTTGGAAGAAGCTTTAAAGAAAATATTGCCTATGGCCTGGTCCAGAAGCCAACCATGGAGGACATCACAGCTGCTGCAGTGGAGTCCGGAGCCCACGGGTTCATCTCTGTACTCCCTCAAGGCTACGACACAGGTGCTGTCTCCACTCACATCACCACCCAGACATCTTTACCTTCCTTGTAACCCCAGTAGTCTTGCCTTGATTCCTTAGCTCCCCCCACCCCACTGACATCAATTTGAAGTTGTAACATCTTGTTCCTATGGCTCTTTTATCCTCATGTCCTCAGAACTCCTTTACCTTCCCAGAACCTTCTCTATCGTGCTGCATCCATCAGTCCTTGGCGTGCGTGTACGTGTGTGTGTGCGTGCATGTGCTTATTAAGCTCTCACCTTGGCCCTTGTCTCTGCAGAAGTAGGTGAGACTGGGGGCCAGCTGTCAGGGGGTCAGCGACAGAGAGTGGCCTTGGCTCGAGCCTTGATCCGGAAACCATGTGTACTCATCCTGGATGATGCTACCAGTGCCCTGGACATAAACAGCCAGTCCTGTGTAAGAGAGTCGTCTTCTTTTTTTTTTTTTTTTTGGTGGTATGTGGGCCTCTCACTGTGTGGCCTCTCCCGTTGCGGAGCACAGGCTCCGGACGTGCAGGCCCAGCGGTCATGGCTCACAGGCCCAGCCGCTCCGCAGCATGTGGGATCCTCCCAGACCAGGGCACAAACCCGTGTCCCCTGCATCGGCAGGCGGACTCGCAACCACTGCGCCACCAGGGAAGCCCGAGAGTCATCTTCTTAATGCTTATTTCCCATCCAGTCCTCCTTCCTTCACTCATCCTTTGTTATTATATTAACATCATAATTCTCCAAACTGGTCCTTGCAATTCTCAGTTCCCGTTAGCTTCTCCCCCAGATGCCTAAAACCAGTTAAAAGAGATGATCTATAGACCCTGAATCTGTGAAGCCAAACATAAGCAAAAGACCGCCCTCATAACGCTAATATGAATTGAACTTTTACTATGTGCTGGACGTGCTGGATGTCGTCTCTTGCTCACTCCTTCATCATGAATGCTTGGGAGCTGGGTGTTGTTACCCTCATCCAACAGATGATAAAACAGAGGCTAAGAGAGGTTGAATAACATGCTCACTGTCATTCAGCTATTGAATAGCAGAGCCTGGACCCCAATTCAAGTCTGCCTGACTTGAGTGCTCTTTACTAGTAAGTTATATTTCCTTAAAAGAGAATTTAAAAATTAGAGAGGAGAGACTATTCAATACCTTTCACTCTCTCCTTATGGGTTTCACCCTAGGGCTCTTTCTTTCATTACTTAAAAAACATTTTTTTTGTTGGAGTATAGGTGATTTACAATGTTGTATTCGTTTCAGGTGTACAACAAAGTGATTTTTTTTTTTAGATTTTTTTTTCCCATATAGACCATTACAGGGTACTGAGTAGAGTTTGCTGTGCTATATAGTAGGTTCTTATCAGTTATCTATTTTATATACAGTAGTGTGTGTATGTGAATCCCAATCTCCCAGTTTAGGCCTCTTTCTTTTATTCCACCGTTGCCCTCATGTAAACAGCCCTTCACAAATCAAAGGTTTGACAGAGAAGCACCCAGAAGGAGAATCTTCAGTTTCCTTTGGGTTATTGGCAGAGGTGGCAATGATCCTGGCGAGGTCTGTCCCAGCTCTGGAAACACAGATGTCTCCCTGAGCTGGAAGTGGTCCCCTGGTCTGACAGAGTGTATGTTTTTTCTCAGGTGGAGCAGCTCCTGTATAAAAGCCCTGAGCGGTGCTCTCGGTCTGTGCTTCTCATCACCCAGCGCCTCAGCTTGGTGAAGCAGGCTCACCACATCCTCTTTCTGGAAGGAGGCACCATCACTGAGGCGGGAACCCACCAGCAGCTCATGGCGAATAAGGGACGCTATTGCACCATGGTTCAGGCTCCTGGTGGGTCAGGTGCTCCAGAATGAAAGACTCCTCAGATCTGCACACTCCGTCTCCTTCCATTTTTCCCTCCTCTCTATAGTGGAGAGTTTGAGAACAAAGGTCTTACCAGAGTTGCAGAGTGGGCAGCAGCTACCGGGAGGGGTGACATTCTAAAATGTAACCCCTGAGGTGATGCCTGAAATTTTGCCATGAGTGTTAGCTGCTCTCCAGGCTCCTCTTGGTTATACAGATTTCCTGGAAGAAAACAGGCTTCAGAACTCCTTAGTGTAACTGGGTTTGGAGCCAGGGTTGGTGTGGCTAGCCTGAGATATACTTAGAATACACAGAAATGGAAGGTCACCTCCTTTTCAACCTGACCCGAGGCATATGCTGGCCCATAAATACCCTGTGGTTTCTTGATATTTATAATAAAATTGGTGTCTTGTACTGTGGTTTCTCGTGTTTTCAGTGGACCAAATGGCCCACCGACCATTGCAGTGCCATTTTCAGGAGCTGGGTCCCTCCCTCCTTCAACATCCTCAGTGTTTCCCAGCCCTAAGTGTGCCATCTTTTCCCTTAAGTTTTCTATTTCCTATGGTTGCCCCCTTCACTTCTCCATCCCCCTGTGCCCACCCCCAAGGATGAGCCAAACGGGGATACGGCGTCCTCCAGCAGGCACCAGCAGCTGCAGTGCCTCAGAGCCCGGAGATGGAAGATGGAGGATGAGCACATCTAGAGGAAGTTCACCACCTCGTTCGCTTGCCCACCCCGGTCCGTTACAGCAGGGCTCGCCGGGTTCTGCAGTGGCACCTGCCCTGGTAACTCAGCGTAGTGGGCGGGGTGGTCTAGTAGATCTCTTCCATTCAGGGAGGGCCGTGGTCAGGTGACGTCAACAGTTGCCGGGCAGATTAGGCCAACTCAGGTTGCAAGGAGAGGCGGGTTTTAGAGACGTTGAACACGACAATGCTCAGTCAAGCAAGAATTGCCCAAGTAGGTGCGGTCAGAAAGGGCAGTTCTTGTGGGTGGCTACAGGTCAGGGAGACCGTTGAACTGGGAGAGGCCCTAGGAGGGACTAGGTGGAAGGATTCAGAGGCTGCACCCTCTCCTTGGTGCTCCCTTCCCCCAAACGCTGCAGGTGTATTCTATTGCCTGTCTCCCCAAGACCTGTCTGTCCTCAAGACTCAGTGCCCCCACGTACTCCAATCCCTCCCCTACTTTTATAAAGCGATGCTCCTAGGCACACCCCTCCCCCATTCCCGGTTTGAAACTGCTCCCAGGTTCTCACTGACTTCCAGATTTCTGGTTAAGGCTACGCTTTTGATGCTATGACCCCTGCCCACCCCATAACTGTCCCCGGAGGATGCCCCAGCCTGTCGGTGTCTCTTACAGTAACCTCATCGCCCAGGGAGCTTTCGAGCTGCTCGCTCTCTTTCTTCCTTCCTTCTGGCAGTCTGTCACCCCCGTTTCCCTAATTTCCATGAAGGCGGATCAGAGAAACCTGTCCCCAGCATAATACTCCTGGTCCCCATACGCCCACTGGACACTTCTCGAGAAGGGCAGGGGGATGTGGAAAAAATTCTGGTTCCCTCCCCTTAAGGCTTCGGGCTTTCGCTTTCACTTCCTCCTCCGAGAGCCGCCAGATCTCCGGGTGCTGGGCGGTCATGGCGCTGCTGGACGTGTGCGGAGCCCCGCGCGGGCAGCGGGAGGACTGGGCTTTCCCTCACGCGGGAAGCCGGCAGCGCTCGGACCCCGGTCACTACAGTTTCTCTCTGCGATCTCCGGAGCTCGCCCTCCCCCTGGGAATGCAGGTCAGGGCTGTAAGGAAATCCTGTGGGAGGCGGGCAGGAGGGAGCAGAGTAATGGAGGGTCTGCCTTGAGACTGTCCGGAGTTGGGGAAATGCGGAGGGGGCCATCCTTTAGTCTAGCAGAGCCACGTCCAGGGTCTAGGGCCGGAGCCAGGGAAGAGGCCACGTGGGACTTGGGGGCTGGCCGCCTGAGGGTTAGGAGGTGCAGATTAGGACAAAGAAAGAGAGGTGAGCGGGAACGGGGCTCCCATCGGGAGACCAGAGAGCTTTCCTGCCCGTTCTCCATCACAAACAAATCACCAAGCTTTTCTCATGGGCCTATCCTATGATACAGGGGCTGTGTAGTGTCTTGCAAAACCTATGAACTTGAGCGTTTAGCCTGGGCTCAGCCACTCACAGTTGTGTGCCTTGGATCAAGTCCCTTAGTCTAGGTCTTGGGTCTCTCTTCTGTAAAATGGGGATAATATTCATAAAACGTTTTTCCTGAGGGTTAAATGACCTATGAATGGAAAACCATTACAGTCACCCTTAAAATGTTTAGTTATGGTAGCACTTTTTTTTTTTTTTATGTATCAGAGATGTCAATTTATTGTAAAACACAATTAATACTTTCCAGAAACATGGTTTTATCATCAAGTAAGAGTCACAATCCCAGCTGCGAATGAAGGCTTTATCAAATCACCTTTATTTTAAACTGAATTCAGAATACCTCTACCTGTGTACCAAGTGTGTTCTTTTTCCAGTTTTCTAGGAAGTAAGGTACACAGAATTTGTGTTCAAAGTTGGGAGAGTCAGTTTAGCTTATAAACAGATGGACTAACCAAAAATCTATGCTAAATTTTCGCTGTTCATTCATTCATTCAACAGATATTTATTGAGTACTTACTATATGCCAAACTCCACTCCTTGTGCTAGGGGTAGACACATGTTAAAACAAGACAGACAAGATCTCTGTTTACATTTTGCAAGGAAGCCAACAAAAAACAAACGAAGATAGGACAATTTCAGGAAGTTAAAGTGTTTTAATGAAAACCTTTAAAAACAATGAGATAAAAAATCGGGGGAGGTATTTTGGGAGACACTCATAGACGGTCTCTCTATAGGAGCAACAGAGTGGAAACCTTAATAAAGAGAAGAAACCATCCAGGCAAAGCTTCAAAGTATTGCAGGCCAACAGCAAAGACCCTGAGGCTAAAATGAGCTTGGCTCATCCTGAGATTTAACGTTTGTAGTTAATACAACTGATTGTATATTTTATTTTAATTAATTAATAGTTCAAATATGTTAAAAATTAAACTTGAAACAAACTTGAAGTATTTCCACTGAATGCTGCTGTCTTACAAGACACAGTCTGCCCTAAATAAATGCATCTATATCTCGGCTACACATTAACATCAATTATAGGGCAATTAAAAAAAATACCAGTGTCCAGGTCCCACCCAAGACCAACTGAATCAGAATCTCAGGATGTTTTAAAATTGCCCAGATAATTCTAATACAAAATGAGAGTTGAAAGCCATTGTTCTAAGTTAATCTAGAGTAGCACTTAGTCTATTGTGCTGGCATATGGAAAAGGTTGGTGTCATGGCCTCTTCTTTCTCTTCTCCCAAACCATTTCCTTGTAGAGCTAGGTTATTAACTGTTTCATTTATTGGTGGTTGGAGAATTTCTGGGTATCTCCTTCCTCTAAATTCTTTTCCTGGAGTGTCCAGCTTCAGAAGTTTTCAGTGGCCCTTTCTCTGCCTTTTCTATCTCCTTAGCCCACTGAATTCTTCCGGTCCCTGGGTGGGAATGGAGAAAGGAACATTCAGATCGAGATGGCTCATGGCACGACCACGCTGGCCTTCAAGTTCCAGCATGGGCTGATTGTGGCTGTGGATTCTCGGGCCTCGGCCGGGAATTACATTGGTGAGTGTGTGTTCTTCAGCTGGCAGAATCTGGGGAGCTGGGCCCTCCTCTCAGCAGGAGCCCAGCATCTACACCAAAGTGGGACCAGATATTGTTTTAGGACACACAGGGAGAGCTGTGGGGTCATTCCTCCTCTCCCCAAACGCCATCTTCTTCCAGGCACATTAACGGTGAACAAGGTGATTGAGATGAACCCTTACCTGCTTGGCACCATGTCTGGCTGTGCAGCTGACTGTCAGTACTGGGAGCGTCTGCTGGCGAAGGAGTGCAGGTAGGCCTAGCCCCTTACCTCCCTTCTAAGCCTGGATTCTTCATCTTCCAGATCACTGCTCCTAACTGCCCCCAGCATCTTAGTGCTAATGTCATATTTC
Organism: Phocoena phocoena; assembly: GCF_963924675.1. NCBI lineage: Eukaryota > Metazoa > Chordata > Mammalia > Artiodactyla > Phocoenidae > Phocoena > Phocoena phocoena. The sequence continues at coordinate 64,209,773 of NC_089228.1, read as the reverse complement.
ACAAAACAGCCTTTTGGTGGTTAAAAACCTTCTCCCAAATCTCAGCCTGTGCTCCTGCCAAGAAGCCAGATCATTTGTCAATTATCAATATTTAGCACCCATAGCATCGACCCTGGTGGGGTCCTATCATTTACTGGGATTTCTTTTTTAAATTTTATTTATTTATTTATTTTGGCTGCATTGGGTCTTCGTTGCAGTGCGTGGGCTTCTCTCATTGCGGTGGCTTCTCTTGTTGCAGAGCACGGGCTCTAGGTGAGCGGACTTCTGTAGTTGTGGCACGCAGGCTCAGTAGTTGTGGCTCACGGGCTCTAGAGCGCAGGCTCAGTAGTTGTGGCACACGGGCTTAGTTGCTCCGCTGCATGTGGGATCTTACTGGACCAGGGCTTGAACCCGTGTCCCCTGCATTGGCACGCAGATTCTTAACCACTGTGCCACCAGGGAAGTCCCTACTGGGATTTCTTTATGTGTTTTTTTGTTGTTTCTTGTTTTCTTTTTTCCCGTACGCGGGCCTCTCACTGTTGTGGCCTCTCCCGTTGCGGGGGTCCGGACGCGTAGGCTCAGTGGCCATGGCTCACGGGCCCAGCTGCCGCGGCATATGGGATCTTCCCGGACCGGGGCACGAACCCGTGTCCCCTGCATCGGCAGGCAGACTCGCAACCACTGCGCCACCAGGGAAGCCCTCTTTAGGTGGTTTTGACGACTTCCCTGGTGGTCCAGTGGTTAAGACTCCGCCTTCCAATGCAGAGGGCCCAGGTTCCATCCCTGGTAGGGAACTATGCTTCACATGCCACATAGCCAAAAAATAAAGAAAAGTTAATTCTATATACATTCCAAATCTTTCCCCATCCTTAGATCCTACAAAACCACTCCTTTCAAATGCTTATCTCTTCAATCATTTTCTGCCCATCAAGTGGGCTGCTAGGAGGGCTAGCCTTCTCCTGTCACCTCTAAGTCCTCTCCTGGAACCTTCCTGTTCTCACCCAGGCTGTACTATTTGCGGAATGGTGAGCGTATCTCTGTGTCTGCAGCCTCCAAACTGCTCTCCAACATGATGTGCCAGTACCGGGGCATGGGCCTCTCCATGGGCAGCATGATCTGTGGCTGGGACAAGAAAGTGAGTCCCCTCCCTTCTCCATATTCCCACATGTGGATGAGAGGTCAGTTTCCCCACCTTACACACCCACTCCCTCCCCTACAGGATACGTGGCACAGAGAACACTCGGTTATAGAACTGTTACCCACTGGCAATTTCTGGGTCTGGATGTGGACCATTGTTTCATAAGCTTGTCCCTTTTGATCAAATAGCTGATTCCAAGTTTGTTTTTCCTCCCTTAAGTTCTATGATTGTTCCCACAGTGTTCTCCTAGTTCAGATGTTCCTGGGGTCAGCCTAAGTCTTTGGTCCACTTCTCATGGCTCACACTTGAATCTGGATGTTACCAACAACTTCCTTTCCACTTCCAACCTAGACCCTTCTTGCATCCTATAGGGGCCTGGACTCTACTACGTGGATGCAGATGGGACTCGGCTCTCGGGAAATATGTTCTCCACCGGTAGTGGGTGCTCCCATGCCTATGGGGTCATGGATACCGGCTATAGACCTGACCTTAGCATTGAAGAGGCCTGTGACCTGGGCCGAAGGGCAATTGTTCATGCCACCCACCGAGACAGCTATTCTGGAGGCGTTGTCAATAGTAAGAGACCAATGCCCTCCTCCCCTGCCACGCCCCTGGGGAGTGAGGAAGAAGGAGGGGGGTTGAGATTGGGAGACATGGGGGAGGCTGAGTGGCAGGGAGCGGGTTTTCAGAGCCTGAAGGGGGCATTGCAATCCCCGTAAGAAGGGCTTTGAGAGTGTGTGTTGCTGTTGTCGCCTTCAACATAACATCATTAGCAGGATCTTGCTGAAGGGAAGGTGACCCTGTTCTTTTTTTTTTTGTGGTACCTCACGGGCCCAGCCGCTCCGTGGCATGTGGGATCTTCCCGGACCGGGGCACGAACCCGTGTCCCCTGCATCGGCAGGCGGACTCTCAACCACTGCGCCACCAGGGAAGCCCGACTCTGTTCTTTCTCCTTTGCCTGCAGTGTACCACGTGAAGGAGGACGGTTGGTTGAAAGTGGAAAGTACAGACGTCAGTGACCTGATGTACCAGTACCGTGAGGCCAGTCAGTAATGGTGGCAGTGGTGGACTTGGGGACCTGGGCCAGGTTACACCCCAGGAGAAAGGGGGGCCTGACCTGACCCAGAGATAGAGAACCAGGGGCCACTGGGAGGCAGCGTGTAGTTTATCCTTTTGTGTGTTCTCTGTCTCCATGAGTATCACCCCCAGCCCAACCTTCTGGGTGTCCCACCAAGCACAATAAAGGAAAACGGTTATAAAAGCCTCTGTGTCAAAAAAAAAAAAAGCCTCTGTGTCGTGGCCTTGTGAGGGCTCTGGGCTGGGCTTGTTGGGAGGAGGAATCAGGAAATAAAGACAGACTTTTCCTGAGAAAAGAGACTCAAACCCCTACCTAAGAAATGGGGGCTTCCCTGGTGGTGCAGTGGTTGAGAGTCCGCCTGCCGATGCAGGGGACACGGGTTCGTGCCCCGGTCCGGGAAGATCCCACATGCCGCGGAGCGGCTGGGCCCATGAGCCATGGCCGCTGAGCCAGCGTGTCCCGAGCCTGTGCTCCGCAACAGGAGAGGCCAAAAAAAAAAAAAAAAAAAAAAAAAAAAAAAGAAATGGGGTCTCATCAAATATTTCTCTGGGCTTTCCTTCCACTTTCATCTCTCCAGGACCTCGGGAAGGTTCAACATTGTCTGTGGACACTTAGGTGCAATTAATCCAGGTTAGGCACACAACCTGGAGGCTCCTGTGTAGTCAGTTGTTAATGGTTTGGGTATCTGGGTGTAGTGCGCTTAGAACAACTGTTTTTGACTTGGTAAAGTAGGATGAACAAGCTTCCTCCTCACGTGTGTGCGGTAATTGTAAACACGGTCCCATTTATCTCAAATAACCCCGTGGAGAGATTGGATATTACACGGAAAGATGGACGTTAGGGGTTCCATTTCATGATGGGTCACACTCCATTGCAAGATGGCAAGACTGTGATTGAAGTGGAAGAGGAGATAAGGAGGACTCGCTGAAGTTGGAAATATGAGGAAAAGGTAACCAGGTTAGAAAGATGAGACAGAATGAGATTTTCTGAATCACGCTGGGATTTCAGGAAGGAGCAGGACACGGTCACCTCTCCAAGGAGAGTTCGTCAAAGGAAGTAGGAAGCAGCTGAACACGGAGCTTTTTCATTAGAGAGAGATCCTTAAAATCCCAGAATGGACGGGGTTGGAGAAGTTTTAGTAATCCTCTAACTTCAAATCTAAATCTGAAGTGACTCATGGGAGTCGTGCCAGTAACATTTCAAAAGGGTGCATTGGAATCCACGTGGCCCTCCCTCGGGGAATATGTTGAGTCTGGGAGGTGGTTTCAACCAGAAGAGTTATTTCTGGAATAAACCAATCTACCTGCCCCATAGATGGGCTCTGGGTCTGGCAGGACCTATAGAAACCTGACTACTGTGCTAATCAGTGTTAAACGAAGAAACAGAGTCTACTTCCCTCATATGAGGAAGGTGGTTCCACCATGATCTGAGGCGTCTGAACACTTTCTCTGCTCAGGAGCTGTGTTGAGAAAGACAGAGAAGATGTGCAGTGGTGGGGGTCTTTTCGGCTCAGAATCTGTAAGTGGAAACTCACTTAGGTCCTGGTGAGAGTAGCTGGGCCTTCTGTATAGAAGTCCTGTGTGTTTCTCGCTTGGACTCTGGCTCTGTTTCGTGTGTGTGTGTGTGTGTGTGTGTGTGTGTGTGTGTTTTGTTTGTTTGTTTGTTGTTGTTTTAAACCCCAAGATCCTACATCTGGAACTTGGATTGGGAAAGAGGGCAGTTCTCAAAATAGGTTCAGAGCTGAGGTATGAAAATCCAGCGGTTCTCCAATTACAAAGCATCCCAATCCTCGAAACAGCTCTATTTTACTTAGTGGCAATTTAAAAAACTGCAGCCTTTTCCTATGACAGAGTAACTGTTGCTGAGGGTGGAGACTAACCGGGGCCTGGCACGTGGAACAGGACTCAGGGGTCTGTTCCGCGGGCTGCAGGTGTCGCGCGCCGCCTGCTGGCCACCGGGCCCAGCACCGGGCACCGGCTGCGGAAGCGAAAGCGAAAGCCGAGGGAGCCCGGCCGCCTTGGCTCGGGGATCCTCGCCCGCCGACAGAGGGGAAACGAAGCGGAGGCGGCGCGAGGGCACTTCAGAGCTCGGCCCCCGGCACGTAAAGGAAAGACCTCCGAGCTGCAGCCCAGAAGTCCCCTCCGGTGAGTTGGTGCGCGTGGGAACCTGGAGCTCTAACTGGGACGCAGCCCATCCACCAGCCACTCCGCGTCCCAGGCTTCCAGCCCTTCTGGACCCCGGGAGCAAGGGAGCGGGGCGGGACCGCCTGGCCCCTTGGAACTCGGCGGGGGCGGCTGGCGGGGGCGGGGTGGGGGGAGGGGGTCACGGGTCTTTTTTTTAGAGGATGAGGCTGCAGGTGGTCAGGCTTCCCAGCTCCCTCTGTCAGGCCGAATGCCTGGGATCCTAGGAGGGAGATACTGATGAGGACCAAGCACTTTTCAGGCATCTTTCAGGGTAGCACTGGGTAATAAAATGGGAAGCCCGTGGACGCGTTCGGCGGAGTGCGAGTGGGGAGGAGTGGGGACAAGGATTGGGACTCACCTCTGTCGTTTCTCACCTTCTACCCCTAGATCTCGCCATGCGGCTCCCTGACCTGAGACCCTGGGCCTTCCTGCTGCTGGCCGACTGGGCGTTACTCTGGCTGCTGCAGGGGACCCTGGGGGCTCTGCTTCCCCGCGGGCTTCCAGGCCTGTGGCTAGAGGGCACCTTGCGACTGGGAGGGCTTTGGTGGCTTTTGAGGCTGGGAGGGCTGCTGAGGTTTGTGGGAGCACTGCTGCCCCCCCTCTGCCTGGGGACCCCTCTGTTTCTCTCCCTGAGGGCCCTGGTCCCGGGGACCTTGAGTGCTCCCCCAGCCAGGGCGGCTTCAGCCCCTTGGAGCTGGCTGCTGCTGGGTTACGGAGCGGCAGGGCTGAGCTGGGGCGTGTGGGCTGTGCTGAGCCCTCCAGGAGCCCGGGAGAGGGAGCGGGGCCAGGAGAACAACAGAGCCTTGATGTGGAGGTTGCTGAAGCTCTCCAGGCCAGACCTGCCTTTCCTGGGTGTGGCCTTCTTCTTCCTCGCTGTTACCGTGTTGGGTGAGTCGGGAGAGGGCGCTGTGACTTGGAGGTGGGAAAAGGCCCTGGGCACCGGCACACTCACTGTTGTCCTCACGCAGGTGAGACCTTAATCGCTTACTATTTTGGTCTTGTGATTGACATCCTGGGAGGTGATTTTGATCCTGATGCCTTTGTCAGCGCCATCTTTTTCATGTGTCTCTTCTCTGTTGCGAGGTAGGTGATGGTGATTTGCTAGCCCCCAATTTTTACAGGGGCCCTCACTTTCCTAACTGTTTTCAGACCCTCTTGTGCCCAAAGCACAAAATACTTAAACTAAAGAATCTGTATTTGTTCATTCACCATTCTGTGTCATGCATCCACTCATTTATTCCTCCGTTCACCACGTGGCTCCAACATCTTCAAAGTTTATATTACTTATTATAGTTACAGATAGGAGTGAATGTAGTACAAAAGGTGTTTATGTGTCGAATGGAATGTCTCTCAGTTACCTCTCAACATTTTTATCTCCATGAAGTTCCATTTCTCTTTTCTGTCTCCAGCCTCCCACCCTGTGTTTGTTTCCACAGTTATCCAGTTGTCAGGGTGGGCATGTTTCTTCCTCCTGACTCTTCGTCCTTAAGTCATCTTGTCTATCCTGGAAGATCTTACTCTGAGGCTTGTCACCTTTCTTTCCAGCATCTTTACTCTTTTCCACTTCATTTACTTTTCCTTCTGCTTTAAGACGTAGCCAGGAGTCCGCTGTCTACCGACTAAGTAACTAATTAACTAACTGCTTGATAGGGCTGGGTCTAGGATGAGGGGAGTCAGGCACCTAGGCTGCAAAATTTAAGGAGGTGCTTATTCTCAGGGTCGTGCGAATACCTCACTAGCCTTCCCCAAATACCAGCCGGCTGCTTGATCCTGCTCCTTTGATATGGTCATGCTTCATTTAGAATCCCTCAAAAACCAGTTCTTCATTATTTCATACTTACTACTCTTTGCTGAAACTACTTAAAAGTGAACTTCTTAATGATCAAGCTGCTGCTTAAAAAAAAAAAAATCAGCCCTCAGTTCTCTATGTGTCTGTAGCATCTGGCATCAGAACAATCTCTCTTTTTTAAAAAAATTATTTACTTATGTATCTTATTTATTTGTCTGTGCTGGGTATTAGTTGCAGCATATGGGTCTCTCAGCTGCAGCGTGCGGGATCTAGTTCCCTGACCAGGGATCGAACCTGGGCCCCCTGCATTGGGAGCTCGGAGTCTTAACCACTGGACCACCAGGGAAGTCCCAGAACAGTCTCTTATGATTGATCTTGTTCTTCAGGTAGCTTTTATGAACTCCCTTTCTACTTTCCAGTCCACTCTCCCTCTTCTGGAGAACCGTCCTCTGGATCCTTAATTATGGACTTTTCTCAGGACTCAGTTCTCTGATCTTTAAGAACATTTTTCCTGTTGAGCTAATGCAGCTCACGTCTGCAGGACATTCCCACATCCACATTCCCACATCCAGCCCCAGTCTTGTAATCCAGAGGCCTCCTTGACGTTCCCATTGGATGACGCCCTGTCACCTCAGACTCCATGCACCCAGAACTCCAAGTGCATCCCACTCCCTCGTGGTCTCCTTGAAAATGCCTCCCTCTTCTTATTCCCATTCATGAAACCATCAGTATCCTCAGCTCCAAGCACCAGCATCGTCGCTGCCTTTCTCATGTTCTTGCATTTGCCACACTCAAAACGTGCTCCTATGGCTCCTTTCTCTCCGTTCTCACTGTGATCACCAAAGTCCAAACCCTCACCATTTGATGTCTGAGTATGCCAACAGCCCTCTCAACATGGTCATTAGATTTGTATTAGAAACCCATATTTTGTACAGTTCCTGCCTTTGCGCTTTTACAGTTTTCCTTTGAGTTTGACTGTAAAAATTCACTTGGTCTAAGAGGAATTTTCCAATCCCAAGGACAGTGGAGAGGGAGAACAGCAGGATCCCAGGGCTTTGGAGATGGGAGGGCATTGCTACAGTTCCCACAAGAAAGTATCAATATCTGGAAGTAGGAGGAAGGACGTTGGGGGTGGAGGAAGGAGACCAAGACCAAGGGGAAAGCTGGAGGGATGGCCCTGAGAGAGACCAGGTCAGAAGCAAGCCATAGGCTCTTTCCCTTCACAGCGTCTTTCCATTTCTATTGTACTGTTCCCTCCTGTCTAGAACAGAATGAACTAGTGATGCTGGTGAATCTGTCAGTGTTACGATGTGGTTCCCACAGCTGGCTCACTGTGTCCTCTTTTCTCTTCGTCTGTTGATTCCTGCCCCTCGTGTCTCCCTCGCTCTTATTTATTTCTCTTCTGCTCTCATGATATACTGCCCCCAACTTTGTATTTCTTTTCTTTGCATGCTTTCTCCTCTGCTTCTCTCTCTCCCTCCGTCCTTCTCTGCATCTCTCCTCTTCATCCTCCGCCGTCCTCCTTCCCCGCAGTTCACTGTCTGCAGGCTGCCGAGGAAGCACCTTCACCTTCATCATGTCCAGAATCAACCTGCGGGTCCGGGAGCTGCTTTTCTCCTCCCTCCTGTGCCAGGACCTTGCTTTCTTCCAGGAGACTAAGACAGGTAGGGCCTGGAGTCCAGGTCTGGGGTCCCCCAGGACTTCCTTTCCCCTCCACTGCCCTCCCCCTGCATCCCTGGTGCCAAGGCCTGGAGCTGTTTTTCTCTCTTTGGAGACCATGTAGAGAGGCAGTCTCCAGGGAGGGAGGGCTGTGTGAGATTGGGAGCTCAGGAGGGAGTTTCTGGGGGTTCTGCATTACAACACGTGGTTTCCTCACCTGCTTTGTCCTGCCCAGGGGAGCTGAATTCCCGGCTGAGCTCGGATACCAAACTGATGAGTAACTGGCTTCCTCTTAATGCCAACGTGCTGTCTCGAAGCCTGGTGAAAGTGCTGGGACTTTACGGCTTCATGCTCAACCTGTCACCTCGACTCACCCTCCTTTCTCTGCTTGATGTGCCTCTAATGACAGCGGCTGAAAAGATGTACAGTGCTCGCCATCAGGTACGTGTGGATGCTAGGGAATCCCCAGGGAAGAAGAAAGTTCTCCTAGAGGCCTTCTGCAGGCCCTTAGAGGCTTCAGAAGGTCCATGACCCTCTGGGACTTTGTGTGTGTGTGTGACAGAGAGGGGGGGTGGGAAGAGAGGTGGCGGGGAAGAGAGAGAGAGAGAGATTTTCAGGTTATTTTCCATTATAGGTTATTAAAAGATGTTGAATGTAGTTCCCTGTGCTATACAGTAAATCCTTGTTGCTTATCTATTTTGTGTTAGTAGTTTGTATCTGTTCATCTCAAACTCTTAATTTATCCACTCCCCCCTTCCCCCAATTTTGGTAACCATAAGTTTGTTTTCTACGTCTGTGAGTCTGTTCCTGTTTGTATGCAGATTCATTTGTATTATTTTTTTAGATTCCACATGTAAATGATATCATATAATATTTGTCTTTCTCTGTCTGACTTACTTCACTTAGCGTGCAGAGAGCGTTCCAAGGGCTGGAATGAGACGTGGGGGTCGGCTGTCTTCTGCCGAATCAGCCCCTCCTATCTCCTGCCCCACTTTTCCAGGCAGTCCTTCAGGAGATCCAGGATGCTATGGCGAAAGCAGGACAGGTGGTACGTGAGGCAGTTGGAGGGCTGCAGACTGTGCGCAGTTTTGGGGCAGAGGAGCAAGAGGTCCGTCGCTATAAGGAGGCTCTTGACCGATGCCGGCAGCTGTGGTGGCGACGAGATCTGGAAAGGGCCCTCTACTGCCTCTTAAGGAGGGTGAGGAGACTGAGTGGCTGGAGGAAGGGCCCAGGGAGGGGGCAGGGAAAGTGATGGTCCTCTTCCTACAGCTGGTCTGGGGGTCGCTCAGTGTCATAGGGGCAGGGAGGCCAAAGAATGGGAGATTCTCAGGCTCCCTTTCCTTCTCCCTCCAGATGCTGCACTTAGCAATGAAGATTATATTGCTGAGACGTGGGCTGCAGCAGATCCTGGCTGGGGACCTCACCCGGGGCGGGCTGGTCACCTTTCTGCTCTACCAGGAGGAAGTGGGCTCCCACGTGGAAGTGAGTCAGGAGCTGTGCACGCTCTCTTTTCCCGCTTTGTCTTCTATTTGTTCCCCTTAAAAAAAAACAAACAAACTGAAATAACCCCAACTCATTGTGATGGAGAATTTCAAACATGGGCAATAAAAGAGAAAAAAACTATAATATGAACCCCCATGTACCCAACATCTGTTTTTTTTTTTTTAACTTTTTTTTCCTTTATTTTATTTAAAAATTTTGTTTTATATTGGGGTATAGTTGATTTACAGTGTTGTGTTAGTTTCAGGTGTACAGCAAAGTGAATCAGTTATACACATATCCAACTCTTTTTTAGATTCTTTTCCCATGTAGGTCTTTACAGAGTATTGAGTAGAGTTCCCTGTGCTACACAGTAGGTCCTTATTAGTTATCTATTTTATATATAGTAGTATGTATATATCATAGGATATTGAATATAGTCCTCTCTGCTATACGGTAGGACCTTGTTGTTTATCCCCCAGCATCTGTTTTAACAATTACCAATTCATGGCCAATCTTATTTAATCTGTAACCCCACCCACTTCCCTCCCCCCATATTATTTTGAAGCAAATCCAAGATACGGTTTCGTCTGTAAATATGTATCACTAAATGTAAACATTAAAATACATGTAACCACAAAGCCATGACCACAGCAAGAGAATTAACAACAACTTCACCAAATGCAAGTCAATGATGAGATTTTCACATTTTTCATAGAGGTATATATTACACTGATCTCTTTCTCTCTCTCATGTACATCTGTGGTGACAGCAACCAGTAAAGCTTAGATCCATTAAATCATTTGCGGTGGCAAAATGGTGACACTCCCCCATTCCTTCATTTATTAGGTGCATGTCTCAAGGGAGATGTCTCCTCATCTACTGTTTGGTTGCCAAGTGGTATAGTTTGATTAGGAAAGGCACAGTAAGTGTTTAGTTCCTTCCTATATTTACCAGTTTTCAAAAATAATTAGTTACTGGATCTTGGGCTTTATAAGTTTCGTAGACGTGGATTAAACATCTTTTATGGGGGGAGAGCTGTGCAAAGCAGTCTGGCATCTGCAAAGAGGAGGTGGGCACAGCACCCGCTTTTAAGGAGTTCCCTGTGTAACTCGGCCAGACAGAACTGTGTACGAGTACCTGGAAAGGTCTGGGGATGGAAGGACTCTGGTCTCCATCCTTTACCTGGCAAATTGGAATAATGGGGTATTGGTGCCCCTTTGAAATTCAAGCAAATTGCCCATTAAGGGGACTTCCCTGGCGGTCCAGTGGTTAGTACTCCATGCTTCCACTGCAGGGGGCACGGTTTGATCGCTGGTCAGGGAAACAGAATCCCACATGCCCTGTGGCACGGCCAAAAAAAAATCGCACATTAACAGTAGGGAATCGGGACTTCCCTGGTGGCGCAGTGGTTAAGAATCCTCCTGCCAATGCAGGGGACACGGGTTTGATCTCTGGTCCGGGAAGATTGCACATGCCGCGGAGCAACTAAGCCCGTGCTCCACAACTACTAAGCCTGTGCTCTAGAGCCCACGAGCCACAACTACTGAGCCCACGTGCCACAACTACTGAAGCCCGCGTGCCTAGAGCCCGTGCTCTGCAACAAGAGCAGCCACTGCAATGAGAAGCCTGTGCACCGCAACCAAGAGTAGTCTTCACTTGCTGCAACTAGAGAAAACCTGTGCGCAGCAACGAAGACCCAATGCAGCCAAAAATAAATAAATAAATATACATATCTATATATATGTGTATATATCTATACCTATATCTATCTATCTATATATAAAAGGTAGGGAATCTTTTTTGGATGAGGGGAGAAGCATGGCTGGGGTGGAGTGTGGCAGGGAGGGTGTGAGGAGTTGGGAAGTTGGTTCCTGGTGGAGCTTCCTTTGCTTGGCTGACCCCTGCCTTCCTGTTTTGCAGACCCTGGTGTACATGTTTGGGGACATGCTGAGCAATGTGGGGGCTGCAGAGAAGGTGTTCTGCTACCTGGACCGAAAGCCAAATCTGCCTCCAACTGGGACACTGGCCCCGCCCACTCTGCAGGGCCTGATGGAATTCCAGAACGTCTCCTTTGTGTATCCCAATCGCCCTGACCAGCCTGTGCTCAAGGTGCCCAACGGAGACCCCAGGGAGGGAATCTGGGCCCTTCACGCCCTGAGTGATGAGAAGCTTATCCTTCTCTGATAGAAAGAAGAGGAGAGGGAGGGCAAACAGGCAGTCCCCTAACTCTTTCCTGGCTTTTCTAGGGTCTGACATTCACCCTGCCTCCTGGGAAGATGACCGCACTGGTGGGGCCCAGTGGATCTGGAAAGAGCACAGTAGCTGCCCTGCTACAGAATCTGTACCAGCCCACTGAGGGGCAGGTGCTGCTGGATGGGGAGCCCATCTCCCAGTATGAGCGCCGCTACCTACACCAACAGGTGGGTGGGGAGGAAGGAGAGGGATTGCAGATTGGATGGAGAATTATGTGCAGAGAGCAGGGGGTGGAGACGGGGGAAGAAACACAAGGGGTCCATTGTGAGGTAGGTAGGCGAGGAGGAAAGGAGGGTCCCTGCCATGGGGGTTTCCACATGGTCCTCTGCTCCTGTCGCCTCTGCCCAGGTGGTTTTGGTTGGGCAGGAGCCTGTGCTGTTCTCGGGTTCGGTGAGGGACAACATCACTTATGGGCTGAAGGGCTGCAGCGATGAGAAGGTGCTGGCTGCTGCACGGGCGGCCAGAGTGGAGGAGTTCATAAAGGAAATGAAGCACGGACTTGATACAGGTACCTTTTTTTTTTTTTTTTTAACATCTTTATTGGAGTATAATTGCTTTACAATGGTGTGTTGGTTTCTGCTTTATAACAAAGTGAATCAGCTATACGTATACATATATCCCCATATCCCCGCCCTCTTGCGTCTCCCTCCCACCCTCCCTATCCCACCCCGCTACTACGTGGACACAAAGCACCGAGCTGATCTCCCTGTGCTATGCTGCTGCTTCCTACTAGCTATCTGTTTACATTTGGTAGTGTATATATGTCCATGCCACTCTCTCACTTTGTCCCAGTTTACCCTTACCCCTCCCCGTGTCCTCAAGTCCGTTCTCTACATCTGTGTCTTTATTCCTGTCCTGCCCCTAGGTTCTTCAGAACCTTTGTTTTAGATTCCATATATATGTGTTAGCATACGGTATTTGTTTTTCTCTTTCTGACTTACTTCACTCTGTATGACAGACTCGAGGTCCATCCACCTCACTACAAATAAATCAATTTCATTTCTTTTTATGGCTGAGTGATATTCCATTGTATAGATGTGCCACACCATCTTTACCCATTCGTCTGTCGAAGGACACCTAGGTTGCTTCCATGTCCTGGCTATTGTAAATAGAGCTGCAGTGAACATTGTGGTACATGACTGTTCTTGAATTACGGTTTTCTCAGGGTATATGCCCAGTAGTGGGATTGCTGGGTCATATGGTAGTTCTATTTTTAGTTTTTTAAGGAACCTCCATCCTGTTCTCCATAGTGGCTGTATCAATTTACATTCCCACCAACAGTGCAAGAGGGTTCCCTTTTCTCCACACCCTCTCCAGCATTTATTGTTTGTAGATTTTTTGATGATGGCCATTCTGACTGGTGTGAGGTGATACCTCATTGTAGTTTTGACTTGCATTTCTCTAATGATTAGTGATGTTGAGCATCCTTTCATGTGTTTGTTGGCAATCTGTATATCTTCGAAGAAATGTCTATTTAGGTCTTCTGCCCATTTTTGGATTGGGTTGTTTGTTTTTTTGATAATGAGCTGCCTGAGCTGCTTATAAATTTTGGAGATTAATCCTTTGTCAGTTGCTTCATTTGCATATATTTTCTCCCATTCTGAGGGTTGTCTTTTGGTCTTGTTTATGGTTTCCTTTGGTGTGCAGAAGTTTTTAAGTTTCATTAGGTCCCATTTGTTTATTTTTGTTTTTATTTCCCTTTCTCTGGGAGGTGGGTCAAAAAGGATCTTGTTGTGATTTATGTCATAGAGTGTTCTGCCTATGTTTTCCTCTAAGAGTTTTATAGTGTCTGGCCTTACATTTAGGTCTTTAATCCATTTTGAGTTTATTTTTGTGTATGGTGTTAGGGAGTGTTCTAATTTCATTCTTTTACATGTAGCTGTCCAGTTTTCCCAGCACCACTTAGTGAAGAGGCTGTCTTTTCTCCATTGTATATTCTTGACTCCTTTATCAAAGTTAAGGTGACCATAGGTGCGTGGGTTTATCTCTGGGCTTTCTATCCTGTTCCACTGATCTATATTTCTGTTTTTGTGCCAGTACCGTACTGTCCTGATTACTGTAGCTTTGTAGTATAGTCTGAAGTCAAGGAGCCTGATTCCTTCAGCTCCGTTTTTCTTTCTCAAGATTGCTTTGGCTATTCGGGGTCTTTTGTGTTTCCATACAAATTGTGCAATTTTTTTTTTTTGTTCTGTGAAAAATGTCATTGGTAGTTTGATAGGGATTGCATTGAATCTGTAGATTTCTTTGGGTGATATAGTCATTTTCATAATGTTGATTCTTCCAATCCAAGAACGTGGTATATCTCTCCATCTGTCTTTATCATCTTTAATTTCTTTCATCAGTGTCTTATAGTTTTCTGCATACAGGTCTTCTGTCTCTTTAGGTAGGTTTATTCCTAGCTTTTTATTCTTTTTGTTGCAATGGTAAATGGGAATGTTTCCTTAATTTCTCTTTCAGATTTTTCATCATTAGTGTATAGGAGTGCAAGAGATTTCTGTGCATTAATTTTGAATCCTGCTACATTACCAGATTCATTGATTAGCTCTAGTAGTTTTCTGGTAGCATCATTAGGATTCTCTATGCGTAGTATCATGTCATCTGCAAACAGTGACAGTTTTACTTCTTCTTTTCCGATTTATATTCCCTTTATTTCTTTTTCTTCTCTGATTGCTGTCACTAAAACTTCCAAAAGTATGTTGAATAATAGTGGTGAGAGTGGGCAACCTTGTCTTGTTCCTGATCTTAGGGGAAATGGTTTCAGTTTTTCACCATTGAGAACGATGTTGGCTATGGGTTTGTCATATATGGCCTTTATTATGTTGAGGTAAGTTCCCTCTATGCCTACTCTCTAGAGGGTTTTTATCATAAATGGGTGCTGAATTTTGTCGAAAGCTTTTTCTGCATCTATTGAGATGATCATATGCTTTTTCTCCTTCAATTTGTTAATATGGTATATCACGTTGATTGATTTGTATATATTGAAGAATCCTTGCATTCCTGGGATAAACCCCACTTGATCATGGTGCATGATCCTTTTAATGTGCTGTTGGATTCTGTTTGCTAGTATTTTGTTGAGGATTTTTGCATCTATGTTTCATCAGTGATATTGACCTGTAGTTTTCTTTCTTTTCTGTCATATCAACAAAGATGTGACATCTTTGGTTTTGGTATCAGGGTGATGGTGGCCTCATAGAATGAGTTTGGGAGTGTTCCTCCCTCTGCTATATTTTGGAAGAGTTTGAGAAAGATAGGTGTTAGCTCTTCTCTAAATATTTGATAGAATTTGCCTGTGAAGCCATCTGGACCTGGGCTTTTGTTTGTTGGAAGATTTTTAATCACAGTTTCAATTTCAGTGCTTGTGATTGGTCTGTTTATATTTTCTATTTCTTCCTCGTTCAGTCTCGGAAGGTTGTGCTTTTCTGAGAATTTGTCCATTTCTTCCAGTTTGTCCATTTTATTGGCATAAAGTTGCTTGTAGTAATCTCTCATGATCCTTTGTATTTCTGCAGTGTCAGTTGTTACTTCTCCTTTTCCATTTCTAATTCTATTGATATGCGTCCTCTTCCTTTTTTTCTTGATGATTCTTGCTGATGGTTTATCAATTTTGTTTATCTTCTCAAAGAACCAGCTTTTAGTTTTATTGATCTTTGCTATCGCTTTCTTCATTTCTTTTTCATGTATTTCTGATCTGAACTTTACGATTTCTTTCCTTCTGCTAGCTTTGGGGTTTTTTGTTCTTCTTTCTCTAATTGCTTTAGGGATACAGGTACCTTCAGCCAAACCCACTCACCTCCCTCCCCAGCATCAGGAGTTCTGTAGCTGCCTGTCCAGCTCAGGAGCCTTTGTTCCTGGAGAGCAGGGCAGGGTGATGATGCTCTATCTACACGGGCAGCCCTAGAGGTCCCTCCCCTTCTCCGGGCCCTCATCCGCCTAATTGTTGGCTGTGGAAATACCAGCTGTGCTTGTGAGGAGGATGTTGTCGTGGTCACCTGTGTGTGAGGAGAGGGATTTCTCGATTTCCTCAGAGGTGGGGGAGAAAGGGAGCCAGCTGGCTGTGGGACAGAAGCAGCGTCTGGCCATCGCCCGGGCCCTTGTGAGGGACCCCCGGGTCCTCATCCTGGATGAAGCCACCAGTGCCCTGGACGTGGAGTGTGAGCAGGCTGTGAGTACTGGGCTCGGAGGGGCAGGGGCGGTGGGACCTTTCTTAGGGCTGGGATGGAATGGAGGCTACGTGGGGGTGGTGTGGGGACATCCCTGATGCCGCCATGTCTCCCGTCCCATCCTCCAGCTGCCACAGCCCCTCTGAGAGAGGAGGGCAGCACAGACCTTTCCCTCCTGCTCTGTCTTATCTTCTCGTGTTTCATGCCTTCTCTACCCTAAGTCACTAGAGATGGTGCCCAGTGGGGCCGTGGAGTCCATCTCATTCTTATCTTTCTGAGGTGTTATGATCCTCCCCCTTCAGCTGCAGGACTGGAAAGCTCGCGGGGACCGAACGGTGCTGGTGATCGCCCACAGGCTGCACACGGTTCTGAGCGCCGACCAGATCCTGGTGCTGAGGCAGGGAGAGCTGCAGGACCACGAGCAGCTCATGGAGGGGCAGGACCCCTACTGCTGCCTGGTGCAGCAGAACAGGAGGACTGAGACCCCAGAGATGCTGGAGCCTTCTCAGGGCCATCTCAGTGACCCAGAGTAACTCCTGCTTTGGCTTTCCCTGGGGGTGTTCCCCTGGGTGGTTGTTTTTGGAGCTGGAGGCACGATGATGGAGATTTAGACCATGTGTACTTTTGTTGGGGCCATGGGAGGGCAGGGGGTTGCTTTCTGTATCCAGGGACCTTATTTCCTTGATGAACAGAGCTTTGCCTGGTGCCGAGTACTGTACTGTGGCATCATAAGGACATTTCAAAGTAGTTTTTCCTCATATAAACAGCACACATTCGTATAGGAAACGTAGACAATAGAGACAGGCAGGAAGGAGAAAAGTAAAACTACACACTGTTTCACATCCCAGAGATAATCACAGGGACTATTTTGCTGGCTGTCTTAGCCTTTGAATTGTTCTTTGAGATACATATTAACCAGTATGACATAAATATTCATGAGTTTGCCTTTCTGTATCCTTCCCCGTTCCCACAAGGACCTGATATTTTGTTGGGGAGCTAGGGTATGGTGGGACAGAGGACTGTTCCCTAATTAACAGTATGAATAAAATATTGATGAGTTACTGTGTACTGTGTACTGTGTACTGTGTACAGAGTAGGAACTATGCTAAGCCTTTTTCATGTATTATCATTTTTAATCCTTATCCTCAGCCCTTTGAGATTGTTAGTTATTATCCCCATTTTATGGATGAGAATACTGAGTCTCAAAGAGATTAAAGGACTTTCCCAAAGGTTGCACAGTGGTGGAATTGGACTCGGAATCCAGGCCTGACCCCAGAGTCCACGCTCTCAACTAATACATTATGTTGCATCTTGTGTCATAATCTACTTTATAATCAGATCAAGTAAAGCTCTTTCACTTCTAGCTCCGAAAAGCTCTGAATCCCTTATCTTCTCTCTGATCTCGTTCTTGTAACTTGCATTCATTGTGTGAGATGATCTCATATTCAGAGAGGTTCCCCTACCCTTGGTGCACCTCTTCCAGCCATTGTTCACAAAGTCATTCTTCTTTCTAAAAGACGCATAAGACGATGCCACTCCTGTAAAATCCTCCCTGTGTCTTCACCCCTTTTTCTGGTCACATCTTCCTCAGAGACAGTTTTTCTAGCCCGTTTGTCTCACCCTTTCTTGTTGGATTAAGTTCTATCCACAACAAACTTCCTGCCCTCCTGATGCCTTTGTGCCTCTGAATATGTTGTTTCCTGCCGTTCGGTGAATGATGCTCCTGGATTTGCCCCATTTCTTTAAGATTCAACTCAGGATTCAAGTCTCCCAAGAAGCCTTGCTTTATCTTCTCAGTCTGGAGAAAGTGCCCTGTCTATGTGCTCTCGTTGCTGTGCCGCTGGGGCTTACCTCTGTCACAGTCCCTATTAAACTCTCCACCGCCCACTGTAGACCTCTGTCTTTCCACGAGACCATGAGCCCTTGTGGGGGAGGCCGTCTATCTTATTAAGCTTTATATCTACTACCTGGCACAGGGCTCCATTCATAGTGGACAATAAATAAATGTTTGTTGGGTAAATGAATAAATCTCCTTCCTCTACTGTCTTCCATCTTAATCCTCCCTACACATACAAATCGTGGAAAGTCCAAAGCTGTGCATGTCACTGGTTATTGGAAGGGTCTTAAAGTGGACGGTTCCTATTCTAGGAAATTGAAACTTTCACTTTCCCAGAAATAGCAGGTACTTTCCCGGCTAGCAATGAGCTCACCAGAAATTTTTGTTTTTGTTTTTGTTTTGTGTTTCTGCCTGGCAACTGTTGGGAGCAAGGTGAGGCCAGAGTAAGGAACTTCTTAGGCAGATAAACCTTTGCTTAATCCTGCTGCTGTCCTACTGCTCCACACCTGTTTATCTCTCAAATTTCACCAAGGGTGAAATAAGCATTGGGAGAGACAGGAGGCTGGCCTGATTCCTTCCCCTCCCCACCAAATGTCCTTCTTCTATTTGTAAAGTAGGAATGATAATTTCTGTATCTCCTTACCTTATGGAAACTATAGTCCTCACAGAAGAAGATCTATTTATCTTTGATGTCCTCAGTACAAATTACACCCATTGACTCAAAATACTTTAAACTTGGAAGACATCTTAAAAATAGTATAGCTGTCAAATCTTACTTTACAGATAGGGAAAGTGGCCTGAAATCACACAGCTAATCAGTGACAGAGCTGGGAGGAACACTCAGGCAGCCTGATGGGCAGTACGGGAGGATACGGCAGAACTTAGGATCATAAGCGGTCATGAAAACTTGTCATCTCAGGGAAACTTCCAGGTACGCCTTATTTCAGGGACACAGAACAATGTTCCCCGACAGAGTGTTCAACAAATCCTTACAAGTGTGGTCTGCCTGGTAACCACAGACATTAGTAATTCTGATTTGTCCAGAGTTCTTTTCATTTCCCCCTCCTACTACCCATCACCATTTGACTTCCGCCCCTTAATTTCCCCTTTTTCTTGTCACTTAACTTCAGTGCCTTTCCTGCTCAGCCATGTACTACTCTTTCCAAAGCGAGATACGAATGGAGAGGAGGAACATTAGGAAACTCTCAGATTACTTTGGAGCCCCAAACAACCTCCCGCCCCGTCTGCTCTGCCCAGTGCGGGAATAACTTTGAACTTAAAGTACTTTACACCCCAGCCAAGTGGGGCAGCCCCTTGTAGTCTGCACGGCAGTCGTGGTTCAGGGGAAGGAAGTGTGGAGTCAGAATTTGGGGGGGAAAGGACAAGGGAATAAGGAAAACAAAAATCTGTTTTGGGCGCTGAGTGAAAGGAGCATCCATTCACTTGGGTCCGATGCCACCTGCTGGCCCTAGGAGAGACTGAGTCTTCAACCTAGAGCTTCAAGGGCTTTTATGAATTGTAATAATTCAGTATCAATGGTAATCATTCACGGAGTGCCCTCTGTGTGCTTCTGCTGTGCTAAGTGCCTGCCATATACCATCTTACTTTATCTGTAAGATAATCCCATGTGGCAGGTGTTACTATCCCAATTCTAAGAATGAGAGTGGAGATTTAGAAACATTTACTCACTTGCCTGGGACACAGAGCTAGGAAAAGGTGGACTTTGCTTAACTTTACAACAGAACTCCTCAAAAGAGTTTGCTATACTGCCTGTATCCACTTACCCTCTTACTATTCTCTTTTTTTAAAGATACGATTCATGTGAATAAGCAGTACATTAATTAATGTGGTTTACAATTCAAAAAGCACAACATGGTCTACGGAGGAAAGCTTCACTCCCATCCTTCCCCACAGTTTGCCAGTACCCCTTGCTTTGGCGATCCATACTTCAAGCTTTATCCTTCCAGAGAAACAATGTACTGTATATTTAAGCATATATATGTATATATTCTCGCTCCCTATTATTACAAATAGCAGCCCCCTAAATTCCCAGTTCTGAAATTTACTTTTTTAAATAAATGTATTTATTTTATCTATTTTTGACTGCTTTGGGTCTTCGTTGCAGCATGCGGGCTTTCTCTAGTTGCAGCGAGCGGGGGCTACTCTTCGTTGCGGTGCGCGGGCTTCTCATTGCGGTAGCTTCTTTTGTTGCGGATCGTGGGCTCTAGGCACGCGGGCTTCAGTAGTTGTGGCATGTGGGCTCAGTGGTTGTGGCACATGGGCTTAGTTGCTCCTTGGCATGTGGGATTTTCCCTGACCAGGGTTCGAACCCGTGTCTCCTGCATTGGCAGGTGGATTCTTAGCCACTGCACCACCAGGGAAGTCCTGAAATTTACTTTTTAAACTTTAGAAATATATGGCTCTAATGTACGCTATTTTATGGAAGTACCATATTTCATTTAGCCTGTCTCCTTTTATTGACGAGTAGTTAGGCTATCAGAAGTCTTTTGCTATTATAAGCAATGTCTTGTATAGACATTGTTATACACATGTGCGAGAATAGGACTAGGATAAAATCCTAAAGAGGATGTTGCCAAGTCTAAATGTTTATGTATTATTAATATTGATAGATATTGGAAGATTACCGTCATGGAGATTGTATGAATGCAGAATTCCATCAGCAGTATATGAGTTTATCTCTTTCCCCACATTCTCATCAACACAGAGCGTTGTAAAATTTTTAGATTTTGTGACTCTTATAGATAAAAAGTGGCATCGTACTGAAGTCGTCATTTGGTTTATTTTTGTTACCACTTAAGGAAGAAGGATACTGAACCCAGAAAGAAAAGTTGAGATGCAATAAGCCAAGATGAGTAAACACACACACGTGTGCACACACCACCACAACCATCATTAACTGAAACCTGTCTAAAATATTGGTAAATCAGACTGAGGAATGAAAAATGACTATAACTACAAAAATCACTGGCAATAATGACAATTAAATTTAAGAACATGATGCGATAATCAGAAATAACATGAGATTGAGGCAGATAAAGTAAAAGAATTCTGAAGTCTTGGTCGTATTTAGCAGGAGGGCAGAGATATTGATTAACTTCGGATGTTGCTAAATTAGGCAGTCATGTTAAAAACATAGCGGTAAATCTTAATTAATAAAAATTAAAACTCCTAAGCCAGTAGGGGGAAATTAGAGATTACTTAGAATATTTAATTAGTTTAATGTAAGTGACGAAAGGACAATAAAGGAAGCAAAGAACATAGCACAATATGTGATAATAGAAACAAATCCAGACAGCTTGGTAGTCACAGAAATGTAAATAACTTAAATTTAGAAGTTAAAAGAAAGAAGTTCTCAGATTGGATTAATACTATCACAAAATCTAGTTATAAGCCCTTCACATGAGTCACAAAGAAAACTCAAATACTTGAAAAGGTTAAAATCAAAATGTGTAATACGATGTGTAAAGCTAACACTAATAGAAGATAGTTCATGTACATTGACATCTAAAAATACACGTAATGGGACTTCCCTGGTGGTCCAGTGGGTAAGACTGTGCTCTCCCAGCGCAGGGGGCCCAGGTGTGATTCCTGGTCGGGGAACTAGATCCTGCATGCTTGTTGCAACTGAGAGTTTGCACACCACAACTAAGACCTGGCACAGCCAAAATAAATAAATAAGTAAATATTACAAAATAAATAAATTAAAATATGCATAATGATAGCAAGAAGTCACCAGGACATTATACTAAAACTGAATGAGTGTGCACCTAGTAATAAAGTCAGATATAGGTAAGAAAATATAGACCACAGGAATTCCCCGGTGGTCCAGTGGTTAGGACTCCCCGGTTTTCACTTCTGAGGGCTGGGGTTAAATCCCTGGTAGGGGAACTAAGATCCCACCAGCCGAGCAGCGTGGGCAAAAAAATATCTATATCTAGATCTGTATGCCAAATTATAGAAGAAATTGATAAATCGAAACACATTTCTTAATAATTACAGATTAAGTGGAAGAATGAGTAAGGACATAGAATAAGCTTGCTGATGGCCTAGTCTTTAATATCTGAGAGTCAAAAGGTAGCCCTAAGACTGATAAATCAAGCAGTTGTATTTAGAACATATGTAAGAGTACAGAGTTACGCACAAAGACAATGGAAGAGAAAGGGAGAGAATATAAGCTTGCTTTCTGATGTTTATAGCAGAAAACTAATAGGAACTATCTAAAGAAGAGAGGAACTAACTGAAGTATATAAAAATAAAATTATCAAGACAATCCCAACATATACACTTTCCTAAATATCTGAAAAACTGCAACTTAGAAAACCACAAAAAGACATAGTGAAAGGTTTTAAAAATGAAATAGTCGGGGCTTCCCTGGTAGTGCAGTGGTTGAGAATCCACCTGCCAATTCAGGGGACACAGGTTCAAGCCCTGGTCCAGGAAGATCCCACATGCCGCGGAGCAACTAAGCCCATGCGGCACAACTACTGAGCCTGCGCTCTAGAGCCCGTGAGCGACAAATACTGAAGCCTGTGCACCTAGAGCCCGTGAAGCACCTAGAGCCAGCAAGAGAAGCCACCATGATGAGAAGCCCGCGCACTGCAACGAAGAGTAGCCCCCACCCGCCTCAACTAGAGAAAAGCCCGCATGCAGCAATGAAGACCCAACGCAGCCAAAAAAATTTTTAAAAAATAAAAAAGAAATACTCATATAAACATCATATTTAACAGAAAATAATAATCTCCAAATTACACTGAACTATTTGCCATATTAATAATTGTAAATGAACTTAACTCATTAAAATATTAAAATTAAAAATATTTTCAGATTAGATTAAAAGAAAAACTCTGCTGCTTGCAATATACAAAAGACATGCCTAAAAATAAAGTGACTCAAATAGATCTGTTCATTTATTCGATAAATAAAATGATGGACAAAGGCATAAAGAGAGAATGCAAACGTAAAGAAAGCAGAGGCCACAGTCTTATTAAACAAGGTGAAATTCAGACCAATCTCCCCAGATTGGTTGAGATAAGAAGACACTTTATAATGTAAAGTGTAAAACTCAAAATGCATGTCTAAGAAACATATAAGTTCTAAATAGCATATAAGTAACCCTCACAAAGCAGAAATGAAGGTAGATACCAGGAAAATATTCAGAAATGTAGTAACAGGTGATTTTAATTCACTTTTCTTAGGACTAAACAAATCAAGTAAATATGAACACAGAAAATATTACTAACATAGTCAAAAATTAGATCTGATGGCTCTATATTGAAATCTCTTCATTGAAAATTGAGAACATAATTTTTCAAGTTTCAGCAAAATATTAATGAAAATAGACCACACATTCTGGCACTCAATCATTTCCCCAAAATAGGAATGATACAGATACTATTCTCTGACTATAATGGATCAAGCTTGATAATAATCAGGTCAGAAAAGGTAAATGCCTTTCCACATAGGAACTTAAAGAAATGGTCTTTCTCTTGGGCCAGAGAGTGAGAAAGCAAACAAACAAACAACTGAAGATTTTCTAGAAAAATGACAATTAAAAATTGTTACCAAGTCACTCTGCTTGCCGCACAACAGGCCAATAAATCGGGAGACGAGGTGTTGAGGCAAGGAGTAGTGACTTTATTCAGAAAGCCGGCAGAGAAGATGGGGGACTAGGGTCCCCCCAAAACCATCTTATCAGGGTCTGGATGGAAGTTTCTTTTGTAGAACAGAGAGGGGGAGGAGGTGAGGAAGTGAAGTTAAAAGGCCATTAGTTTTGCCTGGCTTGGCCAGCATCGGGAAGGGGATGTGTTAATTTCTTCTTTTCTGCAGCCATTCACAGGTGGGCAGAGTCCGATTGTCTCCCTGGGAGCCGAACAAAGGCACTTTATTATAACATTCAGGCAGATGGGCAGGGTTCCCTGAGGCCGTTATATATGATTATAATAACAAAAGCAACGAAAAACAAAGTTTAAAATCAAAGAAACAGATCCAACATGGAGTCCGACTTTGCTCTTCCCTGTTACAATTAAATCACATATCAAACTTTTGGGATATAGTTCCTCAGTGTTCAGAGGAGAATTCATGACCTCAGTTACTTACATCCATGAAAGGAAAGAATGAAATGAACAATTAAATCACATATCAAACTTTTGGGATATAGTTCCTCAGTGTTCAGAGGAGAATTCATGACCTCAGTTACTTACATCCATGAAAGGAAAGAATGAAATGAAGTGAATTAAGTGAAAGGAAAACAAAATCAAACAAATGGAAACAACTTAAGTGTCTATCGATAGATGAATGGATAAAGATGTGGTACGTATATACAATGGAATATTATCCAGCCATAAAAAAGAAATAAAATTGTGACATAACAACAACATGGATGGACCTAGTGGGTATCATGCTAATTGAAATGTCAGAGAAAGACAAACACCGTACGGTTACAGTTACATGTGGAATCTGAAAAACAAAACAAGGGAACAAACAATTACAAAGCAGAAAGACTCATAGATACAGAGTGGTTGCCAAAGGAGAGGAGGCTGGGGAGAGTAAGTGAAATAGGTGAGGGAGATTCAGAGGTATAAACCTCCAGTTACAAAATAAATGAGTTACAGGAATGAAATGTACAGGGTGGGGAATACAGTCAATAATATTGTAATAACTTTGTATGGTGACAGATGGTAACTAGACTTATCATGGTGATTACTTTGTAATGTATAGAAATATCAAAACACTATGTTGTATATCTGGAACTAACAGAGTGTTGTAGGTTAATTATATCTCAATAAAAATTAATAAAGTCACCAAGATAAAAGTGGAAGATACATATATGGTTTTTTTTCTTTCTTTTTTTTTTTTTTGCGGTGCGCGGGCCTCTCACTGTTGTGGCCTCTCCCGTTGCGGAGCACAGGCTCCGGACGTGCAGGCTCAGTGGCCATGGCTCACGGGCCCAGCCGCTCCGGGGCACGTGAGATCTTCCCTGACCGGGGCACGAACCCGTGTCCCCTGCATCGGCAGGCGGACTCTCAACCACTGCGCCACCAGGGAAGCCCCCCTGGAAGATATATTTTTGTCAGGTAATAAGGAGAATGATTTTTTACCACCTCAAAGAATAACCACATCTACCACACCCAACTTCTCTCACTCCCTAGGGAATGGGGAGGGAATGAGAAAGAGGGATGCAAACTATGAGTTTTGGGGGAAAATCACAGAAAAGCCCATGTCTCTATTAGGTAGGGCTCTTGGCTGAAGTCAGACGGGAAGACATAGATGAAAATGCCCCACTTTATTTTTCAAACTCATACAAGTAGAACACAAAAACAAAAATGTGGGAGAAAGCAACCAGGGCATGACCTTTCCCTTTATTAGTTGTCTCCCCAGAAATGTCTATTTTCTCTGATGAGCCTCTGAAGCTCAGATCCCTCCACTGTAGACATTGACAAGAAGCACAGAAAATGACTCAACAAAGTTTCCAACTGGACCAATCAGAGGCTTCGATTTATTCAGGCTGTATCAGAGGCCATTGACAAGGGAGATTCCCAGGTTGGTATTGCTTCCTCTTCTTGGTTGACATTGCTACCTCTTCCTACAGATGGTCTCCATGTCATTCCTTGCTTGTGATATACGAAACCACTGACTTCTTTTGAAGAGATGGTACCAAAGTTATAATACAATTCTTCAGTTATTTTGACCTTTTGTGCATCTTATCATTACAGGGATGTTAAAGGTGTAGAAATAAAGTTTCCAGGGTTCTCAAGTAAGAAATGTAGTGCAATGGAAATAGCACAGCCTATGGATTTACTACTTGTGACCTTTGGTTCATTACTTCACCTGTAAAAGGGAGGTCACAATGGTATCTACAGTGAAGCGTTGTTCTGATGATTCTGTCTCTCTTCCTCTCTTTCTCTCTCTCTCCCTCCTCCTGCCCCACACAGTCATATAGTGCTTAGAAAATTGGCTCATAACAAGCAATCAAAAAGCATTAGCTCTTACGGTTACGACGTAGTCAAGTCAGATTTCAGAGTTTATGGGCTTCAGGCACATTCACACCGGAAGAAGTAAAAGGGAGCCCTCCTAAATTTCTGGTTCAGCATCCGTATCTTCCAATCTTCCCTCACCACCACTTGCCATCTAATAACTCCCCTTCCCTCTAAATCCAAGCACAAGCCCCAATTTAATCTGTGTTCTCTGGGCCCCAGAGTTCTCTTCTCCTCGTGGGCTCTCGTTCATCTCCGAGAGAATCTGCAGAAGCCCAGCCGGGGTACTGCCTGCAGAGGAGCGGAGACGGGCTTAGGCATAAGCAGCCTTGTCATCTCCTGCTTTTACTGCTTCAGATCACCCCTATATCATGTCCTCATTCACTTAGCCTCAAGTAAAACATTTTCCTCTATTTCCAGATGAGATACACAGGAAAGACTGAGGTAAGTGTTTGTATGAAGAAAGAAGGAAATTAAAATTCAGTGGCTTGCGTTCCCTCTGATTGCCACCTTTCTACTCAGCGTCACACACACCCTTCCAACTGGGAGCAACACAACCGTCCACTTCTAGAAAAAGCACTCACAACCATGGCTCATACATCTGTACACAGAGTTGAATTTCTGGCCTGTGGTCAGGCTTCTAATTCATGAATATTCTAATCTACCTGAGGGATATGGGGAGGGGGGTACATTCTGGTTCCTGTCCTATTAGGTTAAGTGAGGCTGTAGTAACAACCACCACCAGTGCCTTCTTTTTTTTTTTTTTGGCCTCATCGCGTGGCTTGCAGGATCTCAGTTCCCTGAACAGGGATCGAACCTGGAACCCCTGCAGTGGAAGCACAGAGTCCTAACCATTGGACTGCCACGAAATTCCCACTACCAATTATTAATTAACTTGCTTAATTAAGCAAGTTATTTCTCATTCATGCAGTGTCTCTTGTAGGTTCAGGTGATTCTCTAGCGCACTTTCTTTCCCTGATGACTCATCTAATTAGACTGCTTTTATATTCTGGTTTCAACATTTTATATAACACAAAGCTATCTTAGTTGACTTGGTAGTGTTGCCGAAATTCGACCTCTGTACACCGGTGCTGGATTAAATCTCGGGGACAGAGTTTTGGATGAAGTAGAAAGAAACAGCTTTATTTCTTTGCCAGGCAAATGGGGAGACAGCGGGCTAGTGCCCTCAAGCCTGCGTGTCCTGCCTTGGAGGAGGTGGTGAGGAGTCTTACAGTGTTCAAGGAGCAGGGCGTGGTCAGCTCGTGGACATTCTTCTGATTGATTGGTGGTGAGGTAATTGGAAGTCAGCATGATCAACCTTCTGGTTCCAACTGGTCTGGGGTCTATATGCTTCTGGGCAATGTACAGGGTCTATATGCTTCTGGGCAATGTACAGTTAACTTCTTCCACCAGGTGGGGATTTCAGTATCTGCAAAACAGCTCAAAGGACATGGCTTAGAATATTATTTATAGCCCTTGAGGAAGAACTAAAGGTCCTTCACTTCGTTTAATGGCTAAAGTATTATTGTTTTGTCTTCCTTGACTATCTTCCTTTTTTCCCTGCATTTTCTCACTTCTCTGATTAAATTTATTCTTTGACTAAAGTTTTTCTAAGACCAAAGGCAGGCAGAGGACAAGTATCCTGAGTACAGGTCTCTTGCCTCCTTAGGTAGGTTTATCCCTATGTATTTTATTCTTTGTGTTGCGATGGTAAATGAGATTGTTTCCTTAATTTCTCTTTCTGATTTTTCATTGTTAGTGAATAGGAATGCAAGAGATTTCTGTGCATTCATTTTGTATCCTGCAACTTTACCAAATTCATTGATTAGCCCTAGTAGTTTTCTGGTGGCAACTTTAGGATTTTCTATGTATAGTATCGTGTCATCTGCAAACAGTGACAGTTTTACTTCTTCTTTACCATTTTGTATTCCTTTAATTTCTTTTTCTTCTCTGATTGCCATGGCTAGGACTTCCAAAACTATGTTGAATAATAGTGGTGAGAGTGGACATCCTTGTCTGGTTACTGAGCTTAGAGGAAATACTTTCAGTTTTTCACCGTTGAGAATGACGTTTGCCGTGGGTTTGTTATATATGGCCTTTATTATACTGAGGTAGGTTCCCTCTATGCCCACTTTCTGGAGAGTTTTTATCATAAATGGGTGTTGAATTTTGTCAAAAGATTTTTCTACACCTATTGAGATGATTCATAAGGTTTTATTTCCTTAATTTGTTAATATGGTGTATCACATTGATTTGCATATATTGAAGAATCCTTGCATTCCTGGGACAAATCCCACTTGATCATGGTGTACGATCCTTTTAATGTGTTGTTGGATTCTGTTTGCAAGTATTTTGTTGAGGATTTTTGCATCTATGGTCATCAGTGATATTGGTCTGTAATTTTCTTGTCTTTGTGATATCTTTGTCTGGTTTTGGTATTAGGGTGATGGTGGCCTCATAGAACGAATTTTGGAGTGTTCCTCCCTCTACAGTCTTTTGGAAGAGTTTGAGAAGTATAGGTGTCAGCTCTTCTCTAAATGTTTGATAGAATTTGCCTGTGAAGTCATCTGGGCCTGGACTTTTGTTTGTTGGAAGGTTTTTAATCACAGTTTCAATTTCATTACTTGTGATAGGTCTATTTATATTTTCTAATTCAGCCTTGGAAAGTTGTACCTTTTGAAGAATTCGTCCAATTCTTCCAGGTTGTCCATTTTATTGGCATATAGTTGTGTGTAGTAGTCTCTTATAATCCTTTGTATTTCTGTGGTGTCAGTTGTAATTCTCCTTTTTCATTTCTCGTTTTATTGATTTGCATCCTCTCCTTTTTTCTCTTGATGTCTGGCTAAAGGTGTATCAATTTTGTTTATCTTCTCAAAGAACCAACTTTTAGTTTTATTGACATTGCTATTGTTTTCTTTGTTTCTATTTCATTTGTTTCTGATTCTTTATGACTTCTTTCCTTCTACTGACATTGGATTTTCTTTGTTCTTCTGTCTCTAGTTGCTTTAGGTGTAAGGTTAGATTTTTCATTTGAGGTTTTTCTTGTTTCTTGAGGTGAGATTTAATTGCTATAAACTTTCCTCTTAGGAAGTCTTCTGCTGAATCCCATAGGTTTTGGGTCGTCATATTTTCATTGTCATTTATTTCTATGTATTTTTTAATTTCCTCCGTGATTTCTGCAGTGATCTCTTGGTTATTTAGTAGTGCACTATTTAGTCTCCATCTATTTGTGTTTTTTACAGTTTTTTTTTCCTGTAATTGATTTCTAATCTCATAGTGTTGTGGTCGGAAAAGATGCTTGATACGGTTTCAATTTTCTTAAATTTTTGAGGCTTGACTTGTGACCCAAGATGTGATCTACCCTGGAGAATGTTCCACGTGAACCTGAGAAGAAAGTGTATTCTGCCGCTTTAGGTGGAATGTCCTATAAGTATCAATCAAATCTATCTGGTCTATTGTGTCCTTTAAAGCTTGTGTTTCCTTATTTGTTTTCTGTCTGGATGATCTGTCCATTGGTGTAAGTGGGGTGTTAAAGTCCCCCACTCTTACTGTGTGTTACTGTTGACTTCCTCTTTTATGGCTGTTAGCATTTGCCTTATGTATTGAGGTGCTCCTATGTTGGGAGGATATTTAAATCATATTTATTTTATTTAAATCATAAATATTTATAATTGTTATATCTTCTTCTTGGATTGATCCCTTGGTCATTATGTAGTGTCCTTCATTATCTCTTGTAACAGTCTTCATTTTAAAGTCTATTTTATCTGATATGAGTATTGCTAGTCCAGCTTTCTTTTGATTTCCATTTGCATGGGATATCCTTTTCCATCTCCTCACTTTCAGTCTGTATGTGTCCCTAGATCTGAAGTGGGTCTCTTGTAGATAGCACATATATGGATCTTGTTTTAGTATCCATTCAGCCAGTCTGAGTCTTGGTTGGGGCATTTAATCCATTTACATTCAAGGTAATTATCAATATGTATGTTCCTACTGCAATTTTCTTAATTGTCTTGGGTTTGTTTTTGTGGGTCTTTTTCTTCTCTCGTGTTTTCCGCCTAGAGAAGTTCCTTTAGCATTTGTTGTAAAGCTGGTTTGGTGGTGCTGAATTCTCTTAGCTTTTGCTTATCTGTAAAGCTTTTGATTTTTCCGTTGAACCTGAATGAGATCCTTGCTGGGTAGAGTGATCTTTGTTGTAGGTTTTTCTCTTTCATCACTTTAAATGTGTCCTGCCACTCCCTTCTGGCCTGCAGACTTTCTGATGAAAAATCAGCTGATAGCCTTTTGGTAATTCCCTTGTATGTTATTTTTTGTTTTCCCTTGCTGCTTTACATTTTTTTTCTTTTTATTTAATTTTTGTTAGCTTGATTAATATGTGTCTTGGTGTGTTCCTCCTAGGGTTTCTCCTGTATGGGACTCTCTGCACTTCCTGCACTTGGGTGGTAGTTTCCTTTCCCATGTTAGGGAACTTTTTGACTATAATCTCTTCAAATATTTTCTCAGACCCTTTCTCTTTCTCTTCTTCTTCCGGGGCCCTTTTGATTCGAACGTTGGTGTGTTTAATGTTGTCCCTGAGGTCTCTGAGACTGTCCTCAATTCTTTTCATTCTTTTTTCTTTATTCTGCTCTTTGGCAGTTATTTCCACCATTCTATCTTCCCGCTCACTTACTCGTTCTTCTGCCTCAGTTATTCTGCTATTGATTCCTTCCAGTGTATCTTTCATTTCAGTTATTGTGTTGTTCATCTTTGTTTCTTTGTTCTTTAGTTCTTCTAGGTCCTTGTTAAACATTTCTTGTATTTTCTTGATCCGTACCTCCATTCTATTTCTGAGATTTTGGATCATCTTTACTATCACCAGTAAAGATGAATTCTTTTTCAGGTAGGTTGCCTATTTCCTCTTCATTTATTTGGTCTTATAGGTTTTTACCTCCCTCCTTCATCTGTAACATATGTTTTTATCATCTCATTTTTTTGATGGGTGGGGCTGTGTTCCTGTCTTACTGGTTGTTTGGCCTTTGGCTTCCAGCTCTGGAGTTTGCAGGCCATTGGGTAGAGCTGGGTCTTGGTGCCGAGATGAGGACCTCCAGGAGACCTCACTCTGATTAATATTCCCTCGGGTCTGAGGCTATCTGTTAGTCCAGCGATTTGGACTCGGTGCTGCCACCACAGGAGCTCAGGCCTGGCCCTTGGCGTCCTGGGAACCAAGAATCCATAAGCTGTGTGGCACAGCAAAAAAAAAAAAAAAAAAAAAAAAGCAGAATAACAAAGAATAAAAAATAAAATTAAATTAGAAAAGTAAAAAATACATTAGGAAAAAAAATAAATGAAACAACAACAAGGCAAAACAAAACCACAGCAGCAAAAAAAAAAAAAGAGGGTCCAGAAAAGTCTTTGGCTGGGGGAGTGGGGAGGGGCTTAGGCGGGGGCGGGGCTTAGGGGGCGGGGCTTATGCTCAGGACCCATGCAAGTCTTGAGAGGGGTGGCAGGGGCAGGGCTTAGGCTCAGCGTGCCTGGAGGTGGCCTCGGAGGGTGGAGGTTCAGGCCTGGGACTCCAGCAGGCTCCTTGAGGCCCAACTACATGGGGGGAAATGCTGGACCCGTTCCTTTCCCATCCTCCAATCCCCCAAAAGTCTATCCCCATCTCCACTAATTCTCTTGCTGTAAGTGGGCCCCTCTGAGCGTGGGAACCCCTCCCCCATTCACCCCTCAGGGGTGCCGGTCCTGTCCCACCTCCACTTCTCCTCCTCCCCTCCCTCCCGAGTCCTACCCAGTCGTGCGGGGGTTCCTCCTGTCCCCTTAGGTGTCCAAGGTCCCCCACCAGTGCCTGGTAGGTGCCCTAGTTGTGAGGAGATGTGAACTCTGTGTCCTCCTACTCTGCCATCTTGACTCCCCCTGTCATCTTTCTTCTTCCCACACTTCATATGCTTGGAAGTTCTAATCCTTCAGGATTTACAGCTGGCTAGCAGTAAAAGTGGGAACATGAGACCTTGCTTGGGGTCTCATGCTTCACAGAAGCTTAGCACAAAACTCTCTATTAGAGTATCAGGGATTTGACCAGCTAATAAAGCCTTTGATTTACAATTTGCTATTACATTTATGGGTAGAGCTGTCCTGAGGGCATCTCAGCATATTTGGTAAGGCATAATTCAAGTATTCCAGGCTCACCTGGTCAATTACCATCATAATCCCATATTACGCATCCATCAAAGCATGTGTTCCTTTAGGGAAATGAAGGAGAAAAAAATTCTATTGTATCTTCTCATTCAATGAAGTAGTGTGTGTGTGTGTGTGTGTGTGTGTGTGTGTGTGTGTGTGTGTGTATAAAATATATATACATATTTATTTTGGCTAATCAGTAATTTTTAAGGAGTTCCAGATACACTTTTTGTTTAACTGTTTATTTCCTCTCTTTTGTCCACATGCACATATGTGGAATTATAAAATTCTCTCTTGGCCACATGTATCAAATATCAACTTTATCAATTTCATCATGAACTCTTTCTTAGATGGTTAGAATTTCCTCTTCTTGTGTGCTCAAGCATTACAATGTTGATTTGATTCTTCCTGACATTACAGTGGATTGTTTCCCTGTCACTCCACCCAGGTTTTACGTTTCTTGAGGACAAGAAACATGTCTGTTTCATCTTGCACTGTCCACAATATTGGGCCATAGAGCGTGATGCTAATTAAATGATAATGCACTTACAGACCACTTTGGCAAAAAAGGAGTCTTGCTCTCCTTTTTTCCAGTTTCTTTTTAGCAGAAGATCTTGCCTTGTTCTAAACTGAGTTTATTGAAGCCACACAACTGGAACTTCCTCATTCCCCTCTATCACCCCAAACCTTCCTATTTCATTCATGTATCTGAAAAAGTCTTTCTCTTTTTATTGCCATGTGTGACAATTATTTGGATTCCAATCAACATTTGGAGAGTAATTTCTCTTTTCTTCTCCTTTTTATCTTCAATTTATCCTAAGTACAGTTGACTTTCACTTGACTCAGAAACTTAGGAAGATCTTTTCTAGCTTAAAAGCAATTTTTCCTTAGTGTTGCTTTTCTCTCAAGAGAGAGTCTCATCTTTTCCCTTGTTTTCACTTCCAAAATTCACGAAGCACTGCTTACATCTCCTGCCTTCATTTTCTCATTTTAATCCACTCTTTACCTTTTTGAAATATTGCTTCTACCTTTAACACTCTGTTCCATTGAAGGTTTTTGGTGCCCCATTACTTATAAAACGCAATAATGCTTTCTTTTCTTTTATCCTTTTAGCCATTTTTTGCAGCATTTTATTCTTTTGAGAATCCTCTCTCCATGTTTTTTTTTTTTTTTTTTTCTTCTTCCCCCTGTCTTGGTTTACAGGAAATCCTCTTCAGGTAATTCTCAGTCTCTTCAATTTCTTCTCTGATAATCCTTTCCCTAACTCCTCATAAGGTCCATGCTTCAAAATGCTGTCTACTATCTTCTTTATTTACACACTCTCTGTAGGCAATGTGAACGACCCCATCGGCATGGATATCTATTAGTCACAGCAGGCCAGGGACAGTGCTATATGAGGATAGTAAGATCCATGATAAACCATCTGCCCAGTTCTTCTAAGACCACATACCTTTTTCTCCTAGCCGGTTTCCATGTACCTAAACTGCTGCCAATGATTCCGCAGGTAAACAGTTCTTGAGTGGTAACTACTTTATGAAAGTATTCTACCCAGCACCTAATGACACAAAGCCTCTCTGTCTTGATTGGTTATCCATGTGAGGAGTTTCCAATCCTGGGGAGGCCAGAAAGGTATCTCTATTCTTCATGAATATTTTTGACTGAGTTGTGTGTGGGCAAGCCCCATTCTAAAGAGGTGGACGATTTTTCTGTCTCGCTTGTTTTCTTCCAGAATGGGTTCTAGCTGGGTTCCCTGGGTGGTGGCTTTGTTAGTGACGGTAATCAGGCTGGATTCCTCCATGACTCAAGGCAGAGATGCTCCAGGTAAGGACACAGTGATTTCTTTCATGTGTACATGCAAAAACTGGCATGGGGGAGGAAGGCCTTTCCCTACAGGTCCAGGCTCCAGTCCAGACCGGAAGGGGCTTCTAGGTTCAAAGAGAGTCTTCTTCCCTTTGATAGGAAATTATTCCTTCCCTCTTTACCACATGCAATGGACCGGCAGGAAAAGGGTCTTCCTGTCCCACAGCCACGGATTCAAGGAGTCCGGAGGCAGGAAAAAGGGAAACATTGCTTGCTTAGGGTCCTTATGGCATTAGTGTCAGTCTGGAGGACTGTAATAAATGGAGGCAGTCTGAGAATAGCTGCTATCCTTCCGCCAGGAGTTTGATGATTGTGACTGTTTCCGTATGTATCCAATTGAGGTGTATGTGAATAAAAGAACTTGGAAACGAAGGTTGCTTCATTTGACATTTTTAAGCCCCTATAATATGGTCAGATTGTACGAAGTGATCTTGAGAAATGAGAGAAATTGAATGTATTATAAATTGTATTAGGACACGGCTCAAACCCGTGTCCCCTGCACTGGCAGGCAGATTCTTAAATACTGCGCCACCAGGGAAGTCCCCCACCTTCTTTTTTTTCAGATGTAAATGTACTTTTTATTAAATCAGAAAAAGATACAGTACACATGGTATCAGTCAATCATATGGCTACTTTGGATTACATTTTAATATACTCATCGTCCTATGTACTCCTCTGTACAAGTATTAAAAAAAAACTCAGGTATTTGAATAATCTTCTGTACATTTTTATTATTAACGGGGGTTATAGGGAGGGTATACATGTATTAGAAATTGAATGCCTGTCCTCGTGTTACCAGGTACATGTATTTACTGCTGTTATTTTTCTAGCTGAGGAGTTAAGCTATGCAAACATGAAGTGATATTACATTCTGAAAACATATTTATCAGAAGAAAACAGGATATAACATGCTAAAAAACAGAACCCCTTTGAATGTCAAAGTCTCATTAAACACAAAAGAGGAACAAACCTAGGGGTGTGGAGGGTGGGTGTGAGGAGATCGTTATTCTTGGAGAATAGAAACCTCTCTGAGCTTATAATAATATCCACTGAACAACAACAACACATGCACAGTCAGTAAGATCTAAACTCTGACACAGATCTGACTGAAAACTAACTTTTAAAATATTTTTATCTAGAATGTAAGACAAAATAGAGATTTGGAAGTTAGAGCATTGTTTGAAATTAGCTGAGTTCGAGATGAGTCTGGCTGACCCAGGAAGGATGCTGCTGTCCTGACACTCAGTCCAATAGTTCCTCTGAATGTAGAAATGAAGGAAAATCTACTACTCAAGATCAATAACAATTCTCCTTCAGGTCTCAACTGAAATGCCATTTCTTCAGGGAGATCTTTCCTGATCAGCTTACATTATTAACCCATTTGAATGTCCTTTTATATTGTTCTCAAGTGCACAGAATGGAGTTAATATTCCCCAGTGACTTCACAGCACCTTGTAATCACTGATCAGAACAAGGACGCTCTCCTCTCTTCCCTTGTCTCCATTCTTACTCCCTCCCTTCCATTCTAATGTGTCTGGTATGTCTTTAAGTATGAGGGTGGCTTTTAGGAAGATGGAGCATTGTTTTCCTGTGTGTATTTAAAAAGATATTTTTTTTTTGGAGTGTAACTGCTTTACAATATTGTGATAGTTTCTACTGTACAACGAAATGAGGCAGCTATATGTATACATATATCCCCTTCCTCTTAGACCTCCCTCCCACCCCCGATCCCACCCATTTAGGTCATCACAGAGCACTGAGCTGATCTTCTTGTGTGTTATAGCATGTTCCCACTAGCTATCTATTTTACACATGGTCGTGTATATATGTTATTCCTAATCTCCCAATTCGTCCCACCCTCTCCTTCGCCTCCGTTTCCACATGTCTGTTCTCTACGTCTGCATCTCTACTCCTGCCCTGCAAATAGGTTCATCTGTACCATTTTTCTAGATTCCATGTACATGTGTTAATATGTGATATTTATTTTTCTCTTTCTGGCTTACTTCACTCTGTATGACAAACTCTAGGTCCATCTACATCTCTGCAAATGATCCAATTTCGTTCCTTTTCATGGCTGAGTAATATTCCATTGTATATACGTACCACATCTTCTTTATCCATTCATCTGTCGATGGACATTTAGGTTGTTTCCATGTCCTGGCTATTGTAAATAGTGCTGCAATGAACATTGGGGTACATGTGTCCTTTTGAATTATGGTTTTCTTAAGGTATATGCCCAGTAGTGGGATTGCTGGGTCATATGGTAGTTCTAGTTTCAGTTTTTTAAGGAACCTCCATCCTGTTCTCGATAGAGGCTGTATCAATTTACATTCCCACCAGCAGTGCAAGGAGGTTCCTTTTCTCCACACCCTCTTCAGCATTTATTGTTTGTAGATTTTTTGATGATGGCCATTCTGACAGGTGTGAGGTGATACCTCATTGTAGTTTTGATTTGCATTTCTCCAATAATTAGTGATACTGATCAGCCTTTCATGTGCCTCTTGGCCATCTGTATGTCTACTTTGGTGAAATGTCTACTTTGGTGAAATATCTATTTAGGTCTTCCGCCCATTTTGATTGGGTTGTTTTTTTTTTTTTTTGATATTGAGCTGCATGAGCTGTTTGTGTATTTTGGAGATTAATCCTTTGTCTGTTGCTTTGCTTGCAAATATTTTCTCCCATTCTGAAGATTGTCTTTTCATCTTGTTTATGGTTTCCTTTGCTCTGCAAAAGCTTTTAAGTTTTATCAGGTCCCATTTGTTTTTATTTTCCTTACTCTAGGAGGTGGGGTCAAAAAAGATCTTGCTGTGGTTTATGTCAAAGAGTGTTTTTCCTATGTTTTCCTCTAAGAGTTTTCTAGTGTCCAGTCTTACATTTAGGTCTTTAATCCATTTGGAGTGTATTTTTGGGTATGGTGTTAGGGAGTGTTCTGATTTCATTCTTTTACATGTAGCTGTCCTGTTTTCCCAGCACCACTTATTGAAGAGATTGTCTTTCCTCCACTGTATGTTCTTACCTCCTTTGCCATAGTTTAGGTGACCATAGGTGTGTGGGTTTATCTCTGGGCTTTCTATCCTGTTCTACTGATCTATATTTCTGTTTTTGTGCCAATACGATACTGTCTTAATTAATGTAGCTTTGTAGTATAGTTTGAAGTTGGAGAGCCTGATTCCTCCAGCTCTGCTTTTCTTTCTCCAGATTGCTTTGGCTATTCAGGGTCTTTTGTTTTCCATACAAATTGTAAAATCTTTTTTTCTAATTCTGTGAAAAATGCCATTGGTAATTTGATAGGGATTGCATTGAATCTGTAGATCGCTTTGGGTAGTATGGTCATTTTCACAATATTGATTCTTCCCATCCAAGAACATGGTATATCTCTCCATCTGTTTGTGTCATGTTTGATTTCTTTCATCAGTGTTTTATAGTATTCTGAGTACAGGTCTCTTGCCTCCTTAGGTAGGTTTATCCCTATGTATTTTATTCTTTGTGTTGCGATGGTAAATGAGATTGTTTCCTTAATTTCTCTTTCTGATTTTTCATTGTTAGTGAATAGGAATGCAAGAGATTTCTGTGCATTCATTTTGTATCCTGCAACTTTACCAAATTCATTGATTAGCCCTAGTAGTTTTCTGGTGGCAACTTTAGGATTTTCTATGTATAGTATCGTGTCATCTGCAAACAGTGACAGTTTTACTTCTTCTTTACCATTTTGTATTCCTTTAATTTCTTTTTCTTCTCTGATTGCCATGGCTAGGACTTCCAAAACTATGTTGAATAATAGTGGTGAGAGTGGACATCCTTGTCTGGTTTCTGATCTTAGTGGAAAGGCTTTCAGTTTTTCACCATTGAGAATGATGTTTGCTGTGGGTTTGTCATATATGGCCTTTATTATTCAGTGAGCCAAAAAGTGCCTTTTGTTTTTTAAGTAAAAATAAAAGGCACATTTTTCATTTTCACCAAGAACTTTATTGAACAACTTATTCACCATTTTTTTTACACTACCTTCTGCCAGTTTTCAGGCAACTTCATAATTCCATCTTCCCAAACCTTTTTATATTTTTGAGCAAAGAGCTGTTTCGGGTGCCTTGTACGGTCTTCCAGGGAATTGAATTTTTTTCCATTAAGAGAATATTGTAAAAACCAAAATACATGGAAACCCGAAGGTGCAATATCTGGTCAATACAGCAGATGAATCAGAACTTCCCAGTGAAGCTGTAACAGTTTCTGCCTGGTCATCAAAGAAACATGAGGTCCTGCATTATCCTGATGGAAGATTATGTGTTTTCTGTTGATAATTCTGGAAGCTTTTCATCGAGTGCTGCTTTCAGTTGGTCTAATTGGGAGCAGTACTTGTTGGAATTAATCGTTTGGTTTTCTGCAAGGAGCTCATAATAGAGGACTCCCTTCCAATCCCACCATATACACAGCATCACCTTCTTTGGATGAAGACCGGCCTTTGGTGTGGTTGTTGGATGTTCATTTCGCTTGCCCCACGATCTCTTCCTTTCCACATTATTGTATAGTAACCACTTTTCTTCGCCAATCACAATTTGTTTTAAAAATGGAACGCTTTCATTATGTTTCAGTAGAGAATCACATGCGGAAATATGGTCAAGAACGTTTTTTCTGCTTAACTTACAGAGAACCCAAACATCAAAGCCATTAACATGACCAAGCTGGTACAAATGATTTTCAGTGCTTGATTTGGATATTTTGAGTATGTCGGCTGTCTCCTGCATGGTATAACGCTGACTGTTCTCAATTACTGTTTTAATTTGATCGCTATCAACTTCAACTGGTCTACCCGACAGTGGAGCATTGTCCAGCGAGAAATCTCCAGTACAAAACTTCGTGAACCACTTATGACACGTTTGATCAGTCACAGCACCTTCTCCATACATTGCACAAATCTTTTTGTGCGTTTCAGTTGCATTTTTACCTTTCTTGAAATAGTAAAGCCTAATATGTTGAAAATGTTGCTTTTTTCTTCCATCTTCAATATTAAAATGGCTACACAAATATTCATCAATTTTGATAATTTTTAAAAAATGTATGCTGATATGACAGCTGTCGTATACAATCTAACAAAATTGTTTTGAATGAATTTAAAGACAACTAAGTTCTACTAGAGCCATATTACAGAAAAAAACACACAAACCTTTTAGCCCACCCAATATGTTGAGGTAGGTTCCCTCTATGCCCATTTTCTGGAGAGTTTTTTTTTTTTTATCATAAATGTGTGTTGAATTTTGTCAAAAGATTTTTCTACATCTATTGAGATGATCATATGGTTTATTTATTTGTTTGTTTGTTTATTTTTGGCTGCATTGGGTCTTTGTTGCTGCGTGCAGGCTTTCTCTAGTTGTGGTGAGTG
This sequence comes from Phocoena phocoena, assembly GCF_963924675.1. Taxonomy (NCBI): domain Eukaryota; kingdom Metazoa; phylum Chordata; class Mammalia; order Artiodactyla; family Phocoenidae; genus Phocoena; species Phocoena phocoena. The sequence goes on along the minus strand of NC_089228.1, from coordinate 64,170,834 downwards.
GGGGCGACTCTTCATTGCGGTGTGCGGGCTTCTCATTGTGGTGGCTTGTCTTGTTGCAGAGCATGGGCTCTAGGCACACAGGCTTCAGTAGTTGTGGCACGCAGGCTCTGTAGTTGTGGATCACGGGCTTAGTTACTCCGCGGCATGTGGGATCTTCCCGGACCAGGGCTCGAACCTGTGTCCCCTGCATTGGCAGGTGGATTCTTAACCACTGAGCATCCAGGGAAGCCTGATAATATGGCTTTTATTCCTTAATTTGTTAATATGGCGTATCACATTTATTGATTTGCGTATATTGAAGAATCCTTGCATTCCTGGGACAAATCCCACTTGATCATGGTGTATGATCCTTTTAATATGTTGTTGGATTCTGTTCGCTAGTACTTTGTTGAGGATTTTTGTGACTGTTCATCAGAGATATTGGTCTGTAAGTTTCTTTTTGTGTGTGTGATATCTTTGTCTGGTTTTGGTATCAGGGTGATGGTGGCCTCAGAGAACGAATTTAGGAGTGTTCCTCCCTCTGAAATCTTTTGGAAGAGTTTGAGAAGTATAGGTGTCAGCTCTTCTCTAAATGTTTGATAGAATTCGCCTGTGAAGCCAACTCGTCCTGGACTTTTGTTTGTTGGAAGACTTTTAATCACAGTTTTAATTTCATTACTTGTGATAGGTCTGTTTATATGTTCTATTTCTTCCTGGTGCAGTCTTAGAAAATTGTACCTTTCTAAGAATTTGTCCATTTCTTCCAGGTTGTCCATTTTATTGGCATATAGTTGTGTGTAGGAGTCTCTTATAATCCTTTGTATTTCTGTGGTGTCAGTTGTAATTCTCCTTTTTCATTTCTCATTTTATTGATTTGCATCCTCTCCTTTTTTCTCTTGATGAGTCTGGCTAAAGGTGTATCAATTTTGTTTATCTTCTCAAAGAACCAACTTTTAGTTGTATTGACATTGCTATTGTTTTCTTCGTTTCTATTTCATTTATTTCTGCTCTGATCTTCATGATTTCTTTCCTTCTACTGACTTGGGTTTTCTTTGTTCTTCTGTCTCTAGTTGCTTTAGGTGTAAGGTTAGATTTTTCATTTGAGGTTTTTCTTGTTTCTTGAGGTGAGATTGAATTGCTATAAACTTTCCTCTTAGGAAGTCTTTTGCTGTGTCCCATAGGTTTTGGGTCGTCGTGTTTTCGTTGTCATTTATTTCTATGTTTTTTTTTTTTTTTTGCGGTACGCGGGCCTCTCACTGTTGTGGCCTCTCCCGCTGCGGAGCACAGGCTCGGGGCACGCAGGTTCAGCGGCCATTGCTCACGGGCCCAGCTGCTCTGCGGCATGTGGGATCTTCCCGGACCGGGTCATGAACCCATGTCCCCTGCATCGGCAGGTGGACTCTCAACCACTGCACCACCAGGGAAGCCCTTTCTATGTATTTTTTAATTTCCTCTGTGATTTCTGCAGTGATCTCTTGGTTATTTAGTAGTGCACTATTTAGTCTCCATCTATTTGTGTTTTTTACAGTTTTTTTTTCCTGTAATTGATTTCTAATCTCATAGTGTTGTGGTCGGAAACAATGCTTGATACGGTTTCAATTTTCTTAAATTTTTGAGGCTTGATTTGTGACCCAAGATGTGATCTACCCTGGAGAATGTTCCACGTGAACCTGAGAAGAAAGTGTATTCTGCCGCTTTAGGTGGAATGTCCTATAAGTATCAATCAAATCTATCTGGTCTATTGTGTCCTTTAAAGCTTGTGTTTCCTTATTTGTTTTCTGTCTGGATGATCTGTCCATTGGTGTAAGTGGGGTGTTAAAGTCCCCCACTATTACTGTGTGTTACTGTTGACCTCCTCTTTTATGGCTGTTAGCATTTGCCTTATGTATTGAGGTGCTCCTATGTTGGGAGGATATTTAAATCATATTTATTTTATTTAAATCATAAATATTTATAATTGTTATATCTTCTTCTTGGATTGATCCCTTGGTCATTATGTAGTGTCCTTCATTATCTCTTGTAACAGTCTTTATTTTAAAGTCTATTTTATCTGATATGAGTATTGCTAGTCCAGCTTTCTTTTGATTTCCATTTGCATGGGATATCCTTTTCCATCCCCTCACTTTCAGTCTGTATGTGTCCCTAGATCTGAAGTGGGTCTCTTGTAGACAGCACATATATGGATCTTGTTTTAGTATCCATTCAGTCAGTCTGAGTCTTTTGGTTAGGGCATTTAATCCATTTACATTCAAGGTAATTATCAATATGTATGTTCCTACTGCAGTTTTCTTAATTGTCTTGGGTTTGTTTTTGTGGGTCTTTTTCTTCTCTCGTGCTTCCCACTTAGAGAAGTTCCTTTAGCATTTGTTGTAAAGCTGGTTTGGTGGTATTGAATTCTCTTAGCTTTTGCTTGTCTGAAAAGCTTTTGACTTCTCCATCGAATCTGAATGAGATCCTTGCTGGGTAGAGTGATCTTTGTTGTAGGTTTTTCTCTTTCATCACTTTAAATATGTCCTGCCACTCCCTTCTGGCCTGCAGACTTTCTGATGAAAAATCAGCTGCTAACCTTATGGGGATTCCCCTGTATATTTTTTTGTTTTCCCTTGCTGCTTTAAATTTTTTTCTTTTTATTTAATTTTTGTTAGTTTGATTAATATGTGTCTTGGTGTGTTTCTCCTAGGGTTTATCCTGTATGGGGCTCTCTGTGTTTTCTGAACTTGGGTGACTATTTCCTTTTCCATGTTAGGGAAGTTTTTGACTATAATCTCTTCAAATATTTTCTCAGACCCTTTCTTTTTGTTTTCTTCTGAGACTTTTTTTTTTTTTTTGTGGTACGCGGGCCTCTCACTGCTGCGGCCTTCCCTGCCGCGGAGCACAGGCCCCGGATGCGCAGGCCCAGTGGCCATGGCCCACGGGCCCAGCCGCTCTGCGGCACGCGGGATCCCCCCGGACTGGGGCACGAACCCACGTCCCCCGCGTCGGAAGGCGGACCCCCAACCACTATGCTACCAGGAATGCCCCTTCTGAGACTTTTATAATTCGAATATTGGTGTATTTCATGTTGTCCCAGACGTCTCTGAGACTGTTTTCAATTCTCTTCATTCTTTTTCCTTTATTATGCTCCTTGGCAGTTATTTCCACCATTCTATCTTCAAGCTCACGTATTTGTTCTTCTGCCTCAGTTTTTGATTCCTTCTATTGTTTTTTTTATTTCAGTTACTGTGTTGTTCATCTTTGTTTATTCTTTAGTTCTTCTGGGTCTTTGTTAAACATTTCTTGTATTTTCTCAATCCATGCCTGAATTCTATTTCCAAGATTCTGAATCATCTTTACTATCATTACTCTGAATTCTTTTTCAGGTAGGTTGCCTATTTCCTCTTCATTTAGTTGGTCTTGTCGGTTTTTATCTTGCTCCTTCATCTGTAAGATATGTTTTTATTGTCTCATTTTTTTTTTTTTTTTGGATGGGTGGGACTGTGTTCCTGTCTTATTGGTGGTTTGGCCTGAGGCTTCCAGCCCTGGAGTTTGTAGGCTGTTGGGTAGAGCTGGGTCTTGGTGCTGAGATGAGGACCTCTGGGAGACCTCACTCTGATTAATATTCCCTGGGGTCTGAGGCTGTCTGTTCATCCAGCAATTTGGACTCAGTGCTCCCACCATAGGAGGTGACCCCTGACCCCTGGCCTGGGAACCAAGATCCTGCAAGCTGTACAGGGTGGCAAAAAAATAAAAAAGGGCAGAAAGTAACAAAGAGTGAACAATAATAAAAGATTAGAAAACTAACAGATATGTTAGAAAAAATAAAATATAAATGAAACAACAACCAGAAGGTAAAACAGAATCACAGTAGCAAAAATATAGGGAAAAAAAGGCCGGAAAAGGCCTTGGCTATGTGGGGTGAGGCTTAGGCATGGGCATCCTTTAGGTGGGGGCGGGGCCTTATGCTTAAGCCCTTGGGGTGGGGGGTGGGAATTAGGCTCAGTGCCGTTGGAGGGGCCCTGATGTGCCTCTGGCCTCAGAGTAGGGATGATCAGGCCTGAGACCTTAGCAGGCTCCCCGTTCACCTTTACTCTTCTTCCCCTACCCCCTCTCTCCCACACCCTTAGGACCCACATGGCAGGAGGGGTCCCCGGATGGTGGAGGACTCAGGGCCCGAGTGGGCAGGAGAAATGCTATCCACGTTCCCCCGAGTCCTCTGAAACTCCAAGGGTCCCTCCAGGCACAGGAACCCCTCCCCTCCCCCAGCCACCCCTCAGGGGCACTGGTTCCCTCCAACCTCCACTTCTCTTTCCCCCTTGCTCTCCCCCATGTCCTCCCCAGTCACTTGGGGGTTCCTTCTATCCCCTTGGGTGTCAAGGTCCCCCACCAGCCTCTGGTAGGTGCCCTAGTTGTGGGGAGACACGAACTCCACATCCTCCAAGTCCGCCATCTTGACTCCGCTCCCTCCTGTGTTTTTAAATTTTAATAAATGTCATTGTGCGATGAATCACGTTCTGTTTCTTCTCTTACCTAACACAATGCTTTTGAGCTCTCCCTCGGTGTTGGTGTTCGTGAATCCAAACCTGTCTTTATTGATAGGGAAGCAGATCAGGGAGGGGAAGTGTCTGTTTCTATGTAAAATGAACTAGAACTTAAGTGAATTGAGACCAATCCAGGTCCATTTACCAGTCTGTCTCTTAAAATTGTCCAGGGGCTTCCCTGGTGGCGCAGTGGTTGAGAGTCCGCCTGCCGATGCAGGGGACACGGGTTCGTGCCCCGGTCCGGGAAGATCCCACATGCTGCGGAGCGGCTGGGCCCGTGAGCCATGGCCGTTGAGCCTGCGCGTCCGGAGCCCGTGCTCCGCAACGGGAGAGGCCACAACAGTGAGAGGCCCGCGTACCGCAAAAAAAAAAAAAATTGTCCAGATCTTCAAATCTAAGACAACTATCACCACCTTAGTTTGTTTGGGTTGCTATGACAAATGCCACAGATTGCGTTGCTTATAAACAACAGAAATTTATTTCTCAAAGTTCTGCAGGCTTGGAAGTCCGAGATCAAGGTTGCAGCATGGTTGTGTTCTGGGAAAGGCTTTCTTTCTGGTTCAGAGCGGGCACCTTCTCTCTGTGCCATCACATGGTGGAAGGGGCTAGGGAGCTCTCTGGAACCTCTTTTCTAGGGACACTAATCCCTTTCATCAGGAATCCATGCTCCTGACCTAAGTACCTCCCCCAACACTGCGGACTAATACCATTACCCTTGGGGGTTGGGGTTTCAACATGTGAATGGAGGGAACACAAACATCCAGACCACAATACACAATCATACTTTTTCTTACCTATGAAGACTGATTAAATAGCTTTGGGAAATTAAATTGTTTTGGAGAACATGCCAATTAGAAAAGAGTTACATTGTATGAAAGTCAGTATAGATTTCAAACTAATCACTATCAATACTAATAAGGTACTTTGAAAGTGGAAAATCATAATGGAGAGTGGATTTGCATTTTTACTTATTTATTTAAAATTTATTTTTAAAAATATTTATTTATTTTTGTCTGTGTTGGGTCTTCGTTGCTGCACACGGGCTTTTTCTAGTTGCAGCACGCGGACTTCTCATTGTGGTGGCTTCTCCTGTTGTGGAGCACAGGCTCTAGGAGTGCGGGCTTCAGTAGTTGTAGCACACGGGGTCAGTAGTTATGGCTCGTGGGATCTAGAGTGCAGGCTCAGTAGTTGTGGCGCACAGGCTTAGTTGCTCCGTGGCATGTGGGATCTTCCTGGAACAGGGCTCAAACCCATGTCCCCTGCATTGGCAGAGAGATTCTTAACCACTATGTCACCAGGGAAGTCCCTAAAATTTATTTTTTATTGAAGTATGGTTGAATCACAATGTTGTGTTCATTACTGCTGTACAGCAAAGTGACTCAGTTATACATTCTTTTTCATATTCTTTTCCATTATGGTTTATCACAGGATATTGAAGGATTTGGATTTTTTTTTTTTTTTTTTTGCGCTACGCAAGCATGTGGGATCTTCTTGGACCGGGGCATGAACCCGTGTCCCCTGCATCGGCAGGCGGACTCTCAACCACTGCGCCACCAGGGAAGCCCGGATTTGGATTTTTTAATTCATTCTTCAGTGGAAATGTTTAATATAAAAGTTTCCAAAAAAGGTTTAAGTTAACCCTATATTCACCATATTATTACAACCACTAGAACTGTGCATACAGGGCCAATGATGATGATGATGATGACAAAAGGCATCTTCAAGTCGTGAGTTAATACTATTTTACCCAACATAGATAGAGGTAATGAGGTCATTACCTTACTAGAGCCAACAGAGGGGATGAGGTCTCTGAGTAATCGTGCAAAGCAAAATGTCCAGAAGAAAATTCATTAAAAAAAATTTTTTTTTTTTTCCTGTGCCACCTGGAATCTTAGTTCCCCAATCAGGGATTGAACCTGTGCCTCCTGCAGTGGAAGCACAGAGTCTTAACCACTGGACCACCAGGGAAGTCCCCAGAAGAAAATTCTTGAGAAAACCCATAGTGAGTGGAAAGTACAAGGGGAGTCTATTTCACACCTACTATGAACCTACTCTGCATTTCTTTACCCCACCTCCATCCTCCTTTCACTTTACTCCAGAAGGAATATATAGAATTAACCTACTAACGGCAAGAATACTATTGAACTATTCCATACAGGGCTGGGAATTCTTGGGCTTCTGAAAGCTTGGCTTGGAGAAACTTAGCACAGTGTCTGGCAAAATGCAAACAAGTCTATAAATATTGGTCAAAGGAATGAATATTTGTTGAATGAAAGTTTATGTCTCTGGACACATTCTGACTTGCTTCTTTGGGTTACAGGTCTCCTGTTTGGCTGGCCTGGTAGGCTGGACCTCAGGCTTCTTTCAAAGAAGAATGGATGTCTCTTTGCTAAGAGGAACCAGGGTGGGGCCCAGGGGAGCAGAGGCTACTTTGGCCGATTTACTGAGGTCAAAGGCCTCTTCTCCAATCAATGTGGTCTGGCAATAATAAACCAGGTATGGGTTTCCTAATTGGGGCTGGTTCATAGTCTTTTTTTTTGGTTTTCTAGAAGATTTTGTGATTCAGGCAAAGGCTGACTGTTACTTCACCAATGGGACAGAAAATGTGCATTTTGTGGTCAGATTCATCTTTAACCTGGAGGAGTATGCACGTTTTGACAGCAACTTGGGGATGTTTGTGGCCTTGACGGAGCTGGGCCAGCCTGACGCTGAGCTGTGGAACAATCGGCCCGATATACTGGCAAGGAGTAGAGCCTCTGTGGATGCGCTCTGCAGACGCAACTACAAGCTGGGTGCACCCTTCACTGTGGGGAGAAAAGGTGAGGTGTAAGGTGGGGACTGCGGGGATTCAGGAATCTCCCCCGTGTGAGCCTGGCTGTGGCTCTTCTTCCTTGTACTGGGCAGTTTCCTGCTTCAGGATAGATGGGTCAGGAGCAGGGGAGTCTGTATATGTTCTGTCCTCAATTGTGACTCACTCACTATCCTCAGGGGTCAGTTCGTGGTGGTCTTGGGTCCCAGACCCCCAGTTCTCAGGGACTTTAAGGGCTAGTGTCTTCCCAAATACAAGGGGCAATTGTGGGCATGTGATAAAGCCTAAATCCTCCTTGCGACACTAACATACCCAGCGTTTGAGTCTTTGGGGGTGAGATTTTCCCACATTTCCAGTTTCTACTTGGGTGATTTGGGAAAGAAATATGGGGCTGAGATAACCTTTAATGAAACTCCTGTGTTGGCTTTGTGGATTTCCTTCACCATGTCTCATTTCTTCTCTCCCCTGCTAGTGCAACCAGAGGTGACTGTGTATCCAGAGAGGATCCCAGCCTTGCAGCACCACAATCGGCTGCTTTGCTCTGTGACAGGTTTCTATCCAGGGGACATCAAGATCACGTGGTTCCGGAATGGGCAGGAACAGAGAGAGGGGGTCATGTCCACTGGCCTCATTAGGAATGGAGACTGGACCTTTCAGACAATGGTGATGCTGGCAATGACTCCTGAACTCGGAGAGGTCTACACCTGCCTTGTTGATCATCCCAGCCTGCTGAGCCCTGTTTCTGTGGAGTGGAGTGAGAATCAGCTTATACTTTCTGGACAAAACTCGGCTCAATCTGACTCAAGACCTGTGTTACCTCTGTGTTCATCTTGGCTTCAACACTAGTTCTTCTTCCCTCTGATCTGAGGGAGTCATAGAAACTGGGGTCTTTGGGTTGGGGTGGGAAAAAACATGGCTATCCTTGGATCTTCCAAGAAATATGGAGGTGTAATCACCTTGTCACTTACTTCCAACTTTGGGAACTACTGTCCTCTAATGCTTTGGTCTTGGCATTTAGGGGGGCATTATTATTGGCTATAAGGCTCATTAACAGAAACTCCATGAGTACAAACCTTGGCCTTAAAGATGTAGTCCTTCCCTAGATAGCACTGGATTGGTGTCCAGCACAGGTTCTGGGATTTCAGGAAGGTACACCAAATATTGGGAGCTTTTGGCTCACTTTAATACATGTTTTCCATAGGAGCTCAGTCTGAATATTCTTGGAGAAAGATGCTGAGTGGAATTGCAGCCTTCCTGGTTGGGCTAGTCTTCCTTCTGGTGGGGATCGTCATCCACACCAGGGCTCGGAAAGGTAATGAGCTCTGAGGAGTACCCCTGCCCCCTGCCCCCTGGCTTTCCCCACTTCCCACTTTTCCTAACGTCTAAGGTGCAAGGCAGGGAGGGCTGATCATACCTCTCAGGTATCACTGGGATAGTTTTTTCCTGAAGCCAGAAACATTCTGGAGGGTAATTGGAGATGGAGTTCTGATACTCTGGGTCATCCCCCATCGCTCAGGATAATCACAACATTTGGTTCTAACTGGGGCATCCTATTTCTTCCTTTTTTATTGTAGGACGTGTGGAGACTCTGTTGTCTGGTGCTGAGGTAATGTTTCCTTCCTTAGCTTTTGGTGCCAGATCATTCACCCATCCTTTGGTGGAGGGAGGGTCACGGGGATAAGATGTAAGTGACTCTGGCTGGGTGCGCCGTCTGCTGAGTCCCTGTGCTGGAGGGTGGGGGACTCACGGGACTTTATCACTGTCCCTGCAGGTCCCAAGAGCAGTTCTTCATCCACAGCCACATTAAGGTCCTAATAGAAGCTTCTCCCCCTGGAGCCTGAAGAGGGTTTGAGTGGTCCTGGATTAAGTGAAGGACATTCATGAGGTCAATGTGCTGGATGACTGCTTTCCATGAGACCTTGGAGGAGTCCTGAACTGATTCTAGAGTCTTGTGTCCTGAGATCACGTATCTCTCATCTTTGTGCCCTTCTTCCTCCTCCTTGTCTGTACTAGTCCCCATTTCCAGGGACAGTGTCCAGAAATTCTCCTAAGACCTAGCTCCTTCCAATCCCAAACTTTTTACTTTTCTGTGGTCCAGCCCTAACCCTCTAAGTCGTGATCTCCATCTTTCTTTCTTCCAAAGGCAGCCCCACAGTCTTCAGAAGACAAACGTTCAGGTAGTCACTGCTCCCTTTTCATTGTTTTTTAAAAAACTCTTTCCTTTCAAATAAAACTGAGATAGCGATTACCACATAAAATGTATAATTCAATACATGACTGACGGCAAAACCCCTATAATCAATGCTCAGTTCAAGAAATAGAACTTTTCCAGCTGCTGCATAAGTCTCCCTGCTGCAGGCCAATCAAAGCCCACTCCCTCCTCTCAAAAGTAGTCATATCCTTGCAAACTATTTGGGCCTTGAATTTCCTTTGAGGGATGATTTTATTACACTTAACAATTAAAAAAAATCATCTGTAGGACTATACAGATGGTCTAATTTCGGGGTCAGCTTTGGTAAATTTTGTGCGGTAGATTGATTAGGGTACAAAGTATTTGTCATTCATCTCATGGAGATGTAGCTGGCCCTGGACTTAGACCATTCTGAGAGTACGTCTAAAGAAGGCTTACAGCTTTTACTTTCCTATTGGAAGTCCTGAGCCATCAGGTAAGAAGTTTGCCTTCATTGCTGATGGGACCACATAGGCCACGTTAGAGGCACTGGAATTGCTGAGGGAGAGAGTGTCTCTGTGTCCCAGTTGAGCCTCCAGAGGACCCCAGCCCCAGCTACCATCTGACTGCAACCACATGAGAGACCCTCTGTGAATACCACCTTCTAAGCTCAGTCAACTCCCAGAACTGTGAAAAATCATTAAAATGGCTGTAGTTTTAAGCCACTAAGTTTGGGTGTAATTTGTTATACAGAAATAGATCATGAAATGTTGTTTTTGGGTGTAATTTGTTATACAGAAATAGATGATGGAATGTTGTTTTTCAAAGAATTTTATCAAAACAACAAATCTACCGGCACAAACTTTATATCCTGTTAGTATCTTTTAATGTTTGTAGAATCTGTAGCAATGGCATCTTTTTGTTACAGATGTTAGTAATTTGTATTTTTCTTCCTTATCAGTCTTGCAGGTGGTTTATCAAAAAAAAAAGAAAAGAAGAAAAAAAGAAAACTCTAGCTTTGTGATTTTCTTTATTATACATCTATTGTTCATTCTATTTCCTCTCTTATCTTCATTATTTCCTTTCTTCTACTTTTTTTTGGCGTGTTTCTCCAGTTTACACAGCACCATTTGTTGAAGACACTATCCTTTCCCCATTGGATATTCTTGGCTCCCTTGTCAAATATTAGTTGAATATATATGGAAGGGTTTAATTCTGGGCTCTCTTTTCTGTTCCACTGGTCTATGTGTCCGTTTTAATGTCAGTACTATACTGTTTTTATTACTATAGTTTAAAACCAGGAAGTGCGATGCCTCTGGCTTTGTTCTTCCTTCTCAGGGTTGCTTTGGGTATTCTGGGTCTTTTGTAGTTTATGATTTTTTTGCTATACAGGTTGCTAGTCCTACATCATTCACTTAAAACTTGGTATATTAGTCCTTTGCATGGCTATACCACAATTCATCCATTCTCTCTCTTAAAATTAAGACTGTTTCTTTTCTCTTCAGTTACTTTTTCTTTATGTCATCTTGGCACATGTATGAGAATTTATTTAGAATGTTTTTATCTAGGATGGAAGTCTGGGATTATCCAACTACCCAAAGGGATATACACCAATATTTAACATATTTTATAATTTTTTGATGTACAGAATTTTCATGATCAAGACAAAGTTGTCAGTTTTTCTTTTTGAATTTGGAAATAATTTTGTTATTCCTAACCTGGTGCAACAAACATTCAATTACAAGTCTCTTTAAGCTAATGTAGGATTGTTTCTTTTAGATAGATATTGTCTTAGTCCATTCAGGATGCTACAACCAAATACCATAAACTGAGTAGCTTATAAACAGCAGAAATTTCTATTTCACAGTTCTGGAGGTGGGAAGTCTGAGATCAGGATACCAGCAAGGTCGAGTTCTGGTGAAAACCCTCTTCTAGGTTTGCAGACTGTCAATATCTCACTGTGGCCTCACATGGTGGAAGGGAAGACCCTGGTCTTTTGGGCCCTTTATAAGGGCACTAATCCCATTCATAAGGGGTCCACCTTCAGAACTTAATCACCCCCCAAAGCTCTACATCTTAATACCATCACATTAGGGACTAGGTTTCAGCAGATACATTTTGTAGAGGCACAAACATTCAGAACATTGCAGATATATGGATGTGGATTTTATTATTGTTGTCAATCATGTAACATTTGCACTTTAATATTTTAATAGATACCACCAAGCTCCCACTCATTCATGATGCTACTAATAATATACGAGAGAATCCATTCCCACAGACTCTTGTAAATCCTTTATTTAAAAAACCCAGACTATTATATTTGCCAATTTGGGGGAGAAATATTTCATCATATTGCTATTTGAATTTGTATTTTTTTCTGATTATTGGTGTGTTTGAGTAAATATTTTATGTTTATTGGCCTTTGGTGTATTTGATTCTGTAAATAGTCTGTATCTTTGCCCACTTTTCTGTTGTTTATTTTTGTTCATTTATTTGTTGGTTTGTTGGCAATTTTACATAATAAGAAAGTTAGCCCATTGTCAGCCTTGTGTGTTGCAAAGTTTTCTGAGCTTTACATATTTCTTTAAAATTTATTTAGTCCGTGCAAATAAATTCAAAATATTTTTCAAATACATATTTTTATTTATGTCTTCTAGACTTTCTGTCTTGCTTAGGAAGACTCTTTTTGTTTTAAGAAGGATTATTTTAACGGGCTTCTTGAGGTATAATTTACTTACCACAAATTCACTCTTTGTACATGTAAAATTTAATGCTTTCAGTGAACTATAGTTTTTTTCTTTTAATTTATTTTTAATTGAGGTAACATTGGTTTATAACACTATATAAGTTTTATGTTACAACCTTATATTTCTATTTTTCTACACACTAGAGCATGCTCACTGCCAGATTTAGTTTCCATTCATCTTCATAGAGTTTATCCCCTTAACCCATTTCACCCTCCTCCCACTTCTGGGTATTTATCCAAAGACTATGAAAATTCTAACTCGAAAAGATATATGCGTCCCCATGTTTATCACAGCATTATTTGCAATAGCCGAGATATGGAAACAACCTAAGTGCCCACCAACAGATGAACGGATAAAAAAAAGATGTGGTATATATATATACGTATATATATATATGTATACGCACACACACACACATACAATGGAATACTATCAGCCATAAAGAAAGATGAAGTCTTGCCATTCACAACCACATGGATGGACCTTGAGTGTATGACCCTAAGTAAAATAAATCAGATGGAGAAAGAGAAATCTGTATGATTTTACTGATATGTGGACTGCAAAAACAAGTAAATAAAAACAAAATAAACAAGACATATCAAACAAAAATAAATGCTTAGATACAGAGAACAGAGTAGTGGTTACGGTGGTGTCTTTTGATTGGTTAATTCAACCTATTTACATTTAGGGTGAATATTGATAGATGAGGACATGGTACTGCCGTTCTATCTTTTGTTTTCTGGTTGTTTTATGTCTCTATTGCTTCTTTTTTCCTTGTGTTTCTATCTGCCATTTTAGTTTGGTGGTGTTAAAGGACGTTTTTCTCAGTTTCCTCTTTTTTAATGTTACATGTCTCTGCTCTAGGTTTATGTTTTGTTGTTACCATGAGATTTGTATAAAACATCTCATATATAAAATAGTCTTTTTTTCTGCTGATAGCATCTTATCTTCATTTACCTATATGACTTCTGTATTTTTCCTCTTCCCTTTTTATGTTTTTGTTGTCTCAAATTATCCCTTATGTTGTGTTTGTTCTCAGATTGAAGTAGCTATAGCTATTTTTATGCCTCGCCCCCCTTTTACCTTTATGCTACAATAAATGTTTGAAAACCTATTCTGATACAGAGCTGCAATTTTCTGCTTCTGTCTGTGTATCACCTTACTCAAAGTTGTGTGTACTTTTTACCTTTTTGAAAGCAGCTCTTTTGCCCCTTTCCTATTTGCCCATTTCTGTTCCTCTCTAACCTTAAAAGAACCTAATTATAGGAATGAGATCACTAGGCAATTGAAACTAACTCCCGACTTATGCTCTCCTGAATGCACACCATGCCTTGTCTAACCTGTTGATTCTTTTCCTAGATAAAAAGCAGTTAAAAAATGACTAGCTCTCTACCCCCAGCAGCTCAAACCTCCCCCCCCCCCCACCCCCTGCCGCAAGCAATCCTGCAGGAGATCACGCAGGCAAGATAACATCTGAAGAGAGAGTCAGCCAGTCTGCACTCAATGGAGAATGATGCAGAACCCAGCCTCCTGCCTTGGTGATTCACTGAGATTCTTTCCCTCCATTTTTCCCTTTAAAAACTGTCATGGCTGAGCAGAATCTTTGGAGTTGGTTTGGGAAACATGTCCACTTTCTCCCCAGATTTCTGGCTTTTCTGATTAAAGCACGTTTCCTTCCTACTGACACTTGCCTCTCAAATTATTGGCTTATGAATGGCGAACAACTGAACCTGGGTTCAGTTACATTTTTATTTCTGGTAGAAGAGCTCCTTCTTACATCTTTTCTAAGGAAGGTATATGTTGATGAGCTCTCTCAGCTTTCGTTTGTCTGAGAAAGTCTTTATTTCTCCTTCATCTCTGAATGACAACCTGGTTGGATAGAGTAGTCTTGGCTAACAGTTATCTTTCAGTATTTTGAGAATGTCATTCCACTCCCTCTTGACCTGTAGAATTTCTGCTAAGAACTCTGCTGATAAACTAATGGGGGTTCCTTTGCAGGTTACTATCCTTTTTTCCCTGGATGCCTTTAAAAAATTCTCTGTCATTGACTTTTTTTTTTTTTTTTTTTCTTTTTTTGGCTGTGCTGTGCAACATGTGGAATCTTAGTTCCCTGACCAGGGATTGAACCCGAGCCCCCTGCAGTGGAAGCACGGAGTCCTAACCACTGGACCACCAGGGAAGTCCCTGTCATTGACTTTTGACAATTTTAATATAATGTGTCTTGGAGATGGTCTTTTTGCATTAAGTTAATGAGGGGCTCTATTTGCTTCATTGACTTGTAGATTCAGTTCCTTCCCCTGGTTGGTAAGTTCTCAGCCATTCTTTCTTTTTTATTATATTAAAAAAAATATTTATTTTATTTATTCTTTTTTTTTTTTTTTTTTTTGCGGTACGCGGGCCTCTCACTGTTGTTGCCTCTCCCGTTGCGGAGCACAGGCTCCGGACGCGCAGGCTCAGCGGCCATGGCTCACGGGCCCAGCCGCTCTGCGGCATATGGGATCTTCGCGGACCGGGGCATGAACCCGTGTCCCCTGCATTGGCAGGTGGATTCTTAACCACTGTGCCACCAGGGAAGCCCCTCAGCCATTATTTCTTTAAATAAACTTCTCTCATCCCTTCTCGCTCTCTTCTGAGATACCCATCACCCTAATGTTGCCCTTCCTAAAAGAGTCAAATGGCTCTCACAGAATTTCCCCATTCTAAAAAGATGTCCGTGCTTGCTTTGACAGTACATATACTAAAATTGGAACCATAAAGAGAGAGATTAGCATGGCCCCTGCGCAAGGATGACACGCAAATTCGTGAAGCATTCCGTATTTTTATAGATAGCTAGTGGGAAGCAGCCACATAGCAACAGGGAGATCAGCTCGGTGCTTTGTGACCACCTAGAGGGGTGGAATAGGGAGGGTGGGAGGGAGACGCAAGAGGGAGGGGATATGGGCATATTTGTATACGTATAGCTGATTCACTTTGTTATAAAGCAGAAGCTAACACACCATTGTAAAGCAATTATACTCCAATCAAGATGTTAAAAAATAAAGAAAAAGATCTTTCTCTTTCCTCTTCTACTAGTATCATTTCTACATTTCTATCTTTGAGCTCACAAATTCTCTCTTCCATACTGTCTACTCTATTTCCAGTGCTTTCTCAAGAATTCTTCATCTCGTTTATTAGTTCTTTAACTCCAGAATTTCTATTTGGTTCTTTATTTTTTTTTTTTAGGGTTTCAATCTCTTTGGGAAAGTATTCCTTCTGTTCTGCCTTTGTGAGTTTCGTTGCTCGTTGAGTTTCTTCCTGCCAGTTGTTTTGAATTCTCTGTCAGTTAGATCACCATATCCCATGACCTTATGATTGTTTTCTGGAGAATTATTTACTTTTGTGGTACACTATTGCTGTGGTTCTTCATGGTGCTTGATGAGTTGTCCTCTGCCAGCACATTTGAAGTAGCGAGCACACTTCTATTCTGATGAATCGTGGGTTTAGAAGTTAGAGGCTTTTCTTTTGTTTTCCAGTAGGTGGCACTAGAGCACACGGTTTTGGTTTCTCTTACCTGAGCTGCCTCTGGTTATATTTGAGTTCTTCTGTCAGAGGTGTTGCAAGGTGCTCTCACTGTCACTTGTTGTGCCTCTGGAGTCATTGGTGCTTTGCTGCTGCCCGTGTTGCTGGTGTTGCCACTTAAGGCTCTGAGATGGGGGCTCTTCTGCTGTGTCTGGGGTCCCCTGAGTTGCCATTGGCTGTTGTTTCAACCTCCAAGTACTTTCTCTTTCCCAGAGGTCAGGGAGTGGGTCTGATCACAGGGTTGGTTCTCCCCGCAACCAGCCCCCACCCCTAAGTGGGGTCCAACTGTCACCTCATTAATATAACGAGACACCTTTGTGGCTCTCATCACTTTGGAAATTCCAAGTGTTTTAGGAGAACTGTGCCAGGAATGGGGAAAAAGACCAAATATAGATTACATTTTATGAAACCCAATATCACACTCTGGGAAAAATTAAGTTGCCTCTTGTGTAATTAAAAATTTGTTAAGATGATAAGTCTCATGGAAAGGAGTCTTATCACAATAAAGGTGGGGAACACAGGGAAATTTTTGGAGGTGATGGATATATTTAACTATTGGACAGGTACATTGATCAGCTCTGGAGGTGCCCTACCTGGGGCCCATCTGCTATGTAAAATAAGTAAAAAACAAATCAAAGCCAAATTGATTGGGTTTTCTCTACTACTAGCAGCAGAAAGTGTCTTCATTGAAATAGTCATGCCATACATTTTAATTCAACCTTATAATTTCACACCAGGTTTCAAATAAAATGAGAGGAATCATTTCTTCATCTCAGATAACAAAGCAAGAGTAAAGCTGCAACCTTGGGATCAAATAAAACTTATTTCAACTGTATGTCTATTGCAGACATGACTATCTCCTTATTAAATTCCTATAGCATGATGACTTATTTAGTGTAAATAATATACAATGCAACTAAGATGTTCAAAAAATAGACTGAATTTGCTTAAAAATAGAATAATAGTCTCTGACACTGGAGGAATTGTGCTCAAATGATTATTACTTTGAAATAAACTTCTAAATCAATCACTTACATTTAGAATTTCCTTCTATTTGACACTGACTCTTCAAATGGGACAAAATAAAAGAATCCTCTATTTTCTCAACGAATTTCTTTCTCTGAGACATGTCCAACAACTTTATATAATCTATATTACTTATAATTACTTCTAGTATAATAATTTACTTATATTCCCAAAGTCTATGGAATTTAGAATTATATAATGATTTAATAGTTGCACAATGTTTTATACAAGGGTAGAATATTTCTTTGATTTACTTTTCTAGCTTGTTTCTAATCACATACTTTTTGGCAAGTTTGTTTCCATTCTTATCGTCTGTTTTCAGTTTATGTAACTCCTTTTTAATCTTTTGGATTAAATTTACCATTTACCATTTACCAATCCCATTGACCATTGCAACAAAAAGAATAAAATACCTAGGAATAAACCTACATAGGGAGACAAAAGACCTGCATGCAGAAAATTATAAGACACTGATGAAAGAAATTAAAGATGATGCCAACAGATGGAGAGATATACCATGTTCTTGGATTGGAAGAATCAATATTGTGAAAATGACTATACTACCCAAAGCAATCTACAGATTCAATGCAATCCCTATCAAATTACCAATGGCATTTTTTACAGAACTAGAACAAAAAATCTTAAAATTTGTATGGAGACACAAAAGACCCCAAAGAGCCAAAGCAGTCTTGAGGGAAAAAAACGGAGCTGGAGGACTCAGACTCCCTGACTTCAGACTATACTACAAAGCTACAGTAATCAAGACAATATGGTACTGGCATAAAAACAGAAACAAAGATCAATGGAACAAGATAGAAAACCCAGAGGTAAACCCATGCACCTATGGCCAACTAATCTATGACAAAGGAGGCAAGGATATACAATGGAGAAAAGACAGCCTCTTCAATAAATGGTGCTGGGAAAACTGGACTGCTACATGTAAAAGAATGAAATTAGAACACTCCCTAACACCATACACAAAAATAAACTCAAAATGGATTAAAGACCTAAATGTAAGACCGGGCACTATAAAACTCTTAGAGGAAAACATAGGAAGAATACTCTTTGACATAAATCACAGCAAGATATTTTTTGATCCACTTCTTAGAGTAATGGAAATAAAAACAAAAATAAACAAGTGGACCTAATGAAACTTGAAAGCTTCTGCACAGCAAAGGAAACCATAAACAAGATGAAAAGACAACGCTCAGAATGGGAGAAAATATTTGTAAATGAATCATTGGACAAAGGATTAATCTCCAAAATATATAAACAGATCATGCAGTTCAATATTAAAAAAAAAAAACAAAACAAGCCAATCCAAAAATGGGCAGAAGACCTAAATAGACATTTCTCCAAAGGAGACATACAGATGGCCAAGAAGCACATGAAAAGTTGCTCAACATCACTAATTATTAGAGAAATGCAAATCAAAACTACAATGTGGTATCACGCCACACCGGTTAGAATGGGCATCATCAGAAAATCTACAAACAACAAACGCTGGAGAGGGTGTGGAGAAAAGGGAACCCTCTTGCACTGTTGGTGGGAATGTAAATTGATACAGCCACTATCGAGAACAGGATGGAGGTTTCTTAAAGAACTAAAAATAGAATTACCATATGACCCAGCAGTCCCACTACTGGGCATATACCCAGAGGAAACCATAATTCAAAAAGACACATACACCCCAATGTTCATTGCAGCACTATTTACAATAGCCAGGTCATGGGAGCAACCTAAACGCACATCGACAAATGAATGGATAAAGAAGATGTGGTACATATATACAATGGAATATTACTCAGCCATGAAAAGAAATGAAATTGGGTCATTTGTAGAGACATGGATGGATCTAGAGACTGTCATACAGAGTGAAGTAAGTCAGAAAGAGAAAAACAAATATCGTATATTAATGCATATATATGGAACCTAGAAAATGGTACAGATGAACTGGTTTGCAGAGCAGAAATTGAGACACAGATGTAGAGAAAAGACGTATGGACACCAAGGGGGGAAAGCGGTGGGCGGTGGGGGTGGGGGTGTGATGAATTGGGCAATTGGGATTGACATGTATACACTGACGTGTATAAAATGGATTACTAATAAGAAAAAAAAAAAAAGATGTACCTAATATAAAAGGGGTTTTTAATATGTGTTTGCTGAATAAATTAATCAATTAATTAATTTACTGGTGCACACTATATTTAGTGTTTAGTGATATAAAAAAATAAAATTTTGATTACATAAAATATTTGAATATTCTTCCATTTAAAATGGTTAAATAAGATATTCAGACAAGTCAAGCTTTCAAATCTGTCCATTACAACATATTTTCTCATTGTCATTTAGGCAACCACTTTTACAAACCTTGCATTGTTTCTATATACACATGTGAGTAGAATAGAATGGAATAGAATGGGTATAGCTAGATATTCTTATTCTCCTCCTCTCTCCTTTTGCTAATTTATTAAGCAAAATGTTGTATACTACATATACTCTCCTGTACCTTGCTCCAAATATATTTTGGAGATTATTCCATAGCAGGGTACAGAGAGCTTCTCATTTTTTTCTAGCTGCAGGGTACTTCATCGTTTATATCGGTGTATTCATGCATTCCCTTTTGTTTCCCAGCATTTTCTGTTTTCTGCTAAGGTAAGGTCCACACAGGATTCTCTCATGACAGACAGTTTGTCACACTATCTGGTGGGGGGCCTCAGAAATACATCTTTTCCACTACAGTGGCTTTGTCCTGATAGCTTTCTGAAAAGAGCACACCCCAAGTCAGAGTCAGCATGCCACTGATTTTTATTCAAAATATAGAAAAAAAAATTGAGGTGTTGAAATCTACCCTTAATAATAAAAGGAAAGTTCTAGAAGTACCCAGGTTTAGATATTTTCTTTTAAAAAAATCAGGGAAAAGAGACAAAAGAATGTGATTGAAGGCATCATATACTTACAAGTTACCTGCATGTCTTGTATTTGTTGTCCCCTTTCTGTATCCCATGGTGTGAAGGGACTTGTGTGTTTGTCTTTGAGAATGCAAAGATGTAGGAGACCAGGAAGTGGGTTCAGTAAGGGCTTTCTCCTAGCTCAGGGCAACACGCCTAAATACAGAATGCAGAAAACCCCCCGAGATAAAACAGGGAAGGAAGCAAGGAAACCTTCCAGATCACATGTGTCCAAAATTCCGGAATGTAAATGAAAATGGTCTTTGTTTTGTGATGCAACTCTCCCTTTCTCTTTTCCTTCTATTTCTTGTCCTTGATGCTGTATGAAGCAGAAGATTCACTCCCTGTGTATCTCAGAAAATAAATATAAGGAAATGAGGGCCAAAGGAGGCAGCAAGGGTAGAAAGCAAAGAGGATCAGGAAAGAATGAAATAAGGTACTGGAATCAACACTGGGAACTTCCAGGTCCAGGTTAGGGGCTGAGGAAGCCATCCAGGACATTTCCTGCAGGGTCATTCAACCAGATCCTGAGCAAACCAGATCCTGAGAAAGTACTCTTGTTGTGAAGAATGAGTGCTAAAGCAGGAAAACTTTTCGTGCTGTTAAGAAGCTGGGACAGAAGGTTCTTCTTTGTTTTTAAAATTTTTTTTATTGAAGTAGAGTTGATTTACAGTGCTATGCCAATCTCTGCTGTACAGCAAAGGGACTCAGTTACACACATATAGACATTCTTTTTTATATTCTTTTCCATTATGGTTCATCACAGGAGATTGGATATAGTTCCCTGCACTATACATTAGGACCTTGTTGTTTATCCATCCTATATATAATAGTTTGCATCTGCTAATCCCAAACTCCCACTCCATTCTTCCCCCCCCTCCCCTCCCCCTTGACAACCACAAATCTGTTCTCTATGTCTATGAGTCAGTTTCTGTTTTGTAGATAGGTTCATTTGTGCCATATTTTAGATTCCACATATAAGTGACATCATGTGGTATTTGTCTCTTTCCGACTTACTTCACTTAGTGTGATCACCTCTAGTTGATGGGACAGAAGGTTCTTGCTTGAGTGTTACCATCTTCATTTCAGCTCAGGAGTCCTACAGGAGACAGAGGAGAGGGTTTTTTCCAGACCTATCTCTTCATGCTGCTTCGTTCCCTCTTTTGGGGGGCCTCACGTTAAAGCCCTGTAGTAAGAAGGGGGAAATCATTCTTTTTCTTTTGGCGGTATGCGGGCCTCTCACTGTTGTGGCCTCTTCCGTTGTGGAGCACAGGCTCCGGACGCGCAGGCTCAGGGCCATGGCTCACGGGCCCAGCCACTCAGCAGCATGTGGGATCTTCCCGGACCGGGGCACAAACCTGTGTCCCCTGCATCGGCAGGCGGACCCTCAACCACTGCGCCACCAGGGAAGCCCGGGAAATCATTCTTAAGCCTCCCTGAGCCAAAGATACTTTAGAGCACAGGCCTCTTATATTATTTATTTATTTATTTTTAACTGAAGTATAGTTGATTTACAATGCTGTGTTCATTTCTGCTGTATAGCAAGGTGATTCAGTTATATATACACACACACATTTTCTTTTCCCTTATGGTTTATCCCAAGATACTGAATATAGTTCCCTGTGCTATACAGTAGGACCTTGTTGTTTAGCCATCCTATATGTAATAGTTTGCATCTGCTAACCCCAAACTCCCAATCCATCCCTCCCCCACGCCTTCCCCCTTGGCAAACACAAGTCTGTTCTCTTACTAGCTGGTGCAAAGTTTTATTGCAAACCACCTAATCAGAATTCAAAGTCTTTCTCATTTTGTCTGTCTCCTGTCTTGTCATCTCCACCACCATTTCTAGGAGACCAAATCCATCTCTAAAAGAGGCTGAAGGGGCATTACCTGTTGGCTGAAGTCCAGAGTATCCTAGGAAAGGGAAGGGAGGACGTATACTTAAAAGATACGGAGGCAAGTCTGTTCCCGGATACAATGTCCCCAGCCCCGGACTCCCCCCTCTCACCTGAGATTTCTCTACATCACCATCCATATCACCTGATGCCAGGGTGGAGAGGAGAGCAGACCCTGAGAGCATGTGACCTAGGAAGCTTCCGTCACGCAAATCCAGCATCATTTCATCAGCCTTAGCGTCTCTTCTTGCATTTGCCCCAGGATCTCCATCTGAGATCTCCATGCATGATAACCCTTCTCTTATCTGTACAGGCCATCACCTCTTATATTTCACTCATAAATAACCGCGGACTGTTGACTTCTGGATTTCCAGGAAATTTGAGATTGACTAGGTAAAGGTTGCTCGATGTGTTCTCTGAATATCGATGACCCTGTATGATGACCCTGTAGGATAGGGTCATTGATATTCAGAGAACTCACTGAGCAAAGCCATATTTCTTCCTCCAAGAAACCTGTGGGGCATCTCAGCTGCTAACAGCTTCCTTACCATTTTAATGCCCGATTAAGAGCAGCCCCACCCCAGGGAAGAGCAGACCCATAACACAGGCCCCGATTCTACTCAGCATCTTGTCTCGTGGAGGTTCACACCGTGTCCCTGAGAAAAGAAGCTAGTTTGGGTGATTATTACCCTGAATCCAACTTCTCTGAGACTCTGAGAGCTTTGACTGGGGGGAGAAGCCTGATATGAAAGAACTAGAATAATTGGCCATTCCTAGAAAAGGAATGGCTACAAGGTTCAGGCAGTGAATCGCTTAAATATCACAGCCCTGGCATAAGGCCACACGTCTTCAACATCTGATGGACGAGGAGCCTGGGACTGGTTGAGATTGAACTCCCCATCAGGACAGGAGCATCCCTGTAGAGGATGTGCCCCTTCTCAGGTCACAATAACAACTCAGAGCAGGAGTGTCAGAAGCACAAGCCCAGCCTGACGCAGGGGACTGGTGCCCAGGGCCAAGGGGTGACCATGACCTGTGATGTCATGGGAGGTTCAAAACAGGGACATCCTCTTTTCTGCTTGTCAGGCAGAACTGCCTCCCCAAGGAGTATAGGTATTTGTAGAAACCATCACGAGATGTCTGTAAACAATCAGGAGATTTCTATCACAGGATATCACAGGGCAGCCCCAATAACCTAAGATGAAGGAGAGAAGAACATGGAGAAAATGCACATATGCTGTGGGGAGAGGAGAAACCTCGGGGGTAAACAAGTCTCCTCCCTGATGGGTAAGGGATTTTCGAGGTCAGAAGGCTTCTCACTCCATTCCACTGTGACAGGGCTCGTCCAGCTGGGGTGCTCCACGTGGCAGGTGTAGACCTCTCCACTTTGAGGAACTATTTCAAGCATCACCATGGTCTGGAAGGTCCAGTCTCCATTAGGGATCAGGCCTGTAGAGACCACCCCCTGCCTCCTCTTCCTGGCCATTCTGGAAGCACCTGACTTCAGTGTGGCCTGGATAGAAACCATTCACAGAGCAGACCAGGAGGCTGTGGTGCCACAGGGGCTGGGTCTTTGCAGGATACACAGTCACTGTAGGCTCCAGTAGGAGAGAAAATGTAGAGGGAATAGCGAGGGAGACAGTAAGTCTCCTGACGAGATGTAGCCTTGTGCAGACCAGACTGCCATGTGGCTTAGGAGAAGTCAGTGTCATGGGTCTTGAATTTAACCCCTATAACAGGGCCTATTAGAGTTGAGAGACGTCGAGCAAAATTGTGGGGTTTCTTTTCATAATTTGAAACAGTTACCTATTGTTGAAGTGTTTACGAATTTTGCAAGATGCAGGGTGCATTCAATAAAAGGGTGATTTCTGTAACTAGGCTGCCTGTGTTCAAATCCAGGCTTTACTTCTAACTGGTTAATCCTGGGAGAGTTTTTAAATCCCTCTGTGCCTCGGTTTTCTCTCCTCTAAAGGAGGATAATGATATGAATTTACCTCTTCAAGTTAAATGAGTCGTATATACAATGGAATACTACTCAGTCATAAAAAAGAACGAAATAATGCCATTTGCAGCAACATGGATGGACCTAGAGATGATCATACTAAGTGAAGTAAGTCAGAAAGAGAAAGACAAATACCGTATGATATCAGTTATATGTGAAATCTAAAATATGACACAAATGAACTTATCTACGAAAGAGAAACAGACTCACGAACATAGAGAACAGACTTGTGGTTGCCAAGGAGGGTGGGGCTGGGGGAGGGATGGAGTGGGAGGCTGGGGTTAGCAGATGTAAGCTATTATACTGTATATGGAATGGATAAACAACAAGGTCCTACTGTATAGCCCAGAGAACTATATTCAATATCCTATGATAAACCATAATGGAAAAGAATATTTTAAAACGGATGTATATATGTATAACTGAATCACTTTGCTGTACAGCAGAGATTAACACAACATTGTAAATCAACTATACTTCAATAAAAAATATTGATCATCATATTAAAAAAAAAAAGAGCTAATGGACTTAAACCATGTAAGGAAATGGTTGGGGGAATTCCCTGGTGGTCCAGTGGTTAGGATCTGCGCTCTCACTGCTGAAGGCCTGGGTTCAGTCCCTGGTCAGGGAATTAAAGTCCCACAAGCCGCACAGGGAGGACCAAAAAAGAAAAAAAAGAGATGGCCAGAACTTAGCCTTCAGTATATGTCAGTTACTTATTGAATGTTTTTACTGTGAAAGAAAGTGTGATTCACAGCTTAAGGGTAAATTAGGGAACAGTAGTGGGGTAGATAGAGATGTAGAGTGTGAAATCCTGGTTACACTGACTCAATGGACTCACATCTTAGAACAGCACAGAAATGGTTCTTCCCCTGAGAAGCAGAAATAGACAGAGGTCATTCTCTAACGCTATGAGTTGTGCTTCAAGGAAAGCATGAGTCCTGCAGAGGAAAAGGAACAAGGAAAGTTAATCATTTAAAAAGTTTTTATTGTTTTATACTCAGCTGATGGATCTCTCTCTCTCTCTCTCTTTTTTTTTTACCCCCAAAAAAGCCACATCTAGTTTTTCAATTGTTATCATTTTAGAATTCTCTCTCCTTCTAAACTGACATTTGAGATTAGGGCAGGGTCTGGGACTCTTCACGTCTGAGACAGCCTCTAGCAGTCTCAGGCCCTCAATAAATACAGTTATTTTAAAAGAAAGGAGAGGGACTTCCCTGGAGGTCCAGTGTTTAAGACTCCGCCCTCCCAATGCTCAGGGCCTGGGTTTGATCCCTGGTTGGGGGACTAAGATCCCACATACTGCAACTAAGCCTGCGTGCCACAACTAGAGAAGCCCTTGTGTGGCAACTAGACCCAGCACAGTCAAAATAAAATAAATAAATAAATAAATAAATAAAAAGGAGAAATGGGGGACACATTTGTACAGTACCACAAAATAGCAGATTTAAGACCGATGGTAAATCATTAGTCACAATTTTTCGGTTTCTATTTCAGTAAGTAAAAAATGTTAAATTCTCAACATGGAAAATATTGAACAGAATCTAATAGAAACCACAAACTGGAGAAAATGTTGAATCAAGTATCAGCAAAGTGTTAATAATCTTACTGCATAGACAACCCATAAAATTACTGAGAAAAACACTAGGACCCTAGTGGCAACAGATCAATAGATAATGCTTTGGGCAGTCATTACAATTGGGGGAAAAAAAAGAGAGAAGAACTTTAGAGATAAAAGAAATGTAAGTTAAAACTAATAAGATATAAATTTCTAACTAAGTGGCAATATGGAAAATAAAATCTATCAATGGGGAATGTGAGGTAAATTGTTCACAACCATACAAAGGGAAAGCACAACTACTTAAGTACTATTAACATTATAAAAATAGTAACATAAGTATGGTATTATTATTTTTTTTGCGGTACGCGGGCCTCTCACTGTTGTGGCCTCTCCCGTTGCGGAGCACAGGCTCCGGACGCGCAGGCTCAGCGGCCATGGCTCACGGGCCCAGCCGCTCCGCGGCATGTGGGATCTTCCCGGACCGGGGCACGAACCCGTGTCTCCTGCATCGGCAGGCAGACTCTCAACCACTGCGCCACCAGGGAAGCGCCTTTTATGGTATTATTAAGTAACAAAATTATATCTGAAAAGCTAGCTTCACAATCATTTCAAATATGTAAAAATATACACACTAAGAAAGCAAAAGAGTAGTTGGAAATTCAGACCTAAAAGTAGCCTCAGAAAGGTCGGAGGTGAGTGGGAGGTTCTTCTCCGCTGCACCCCTAGTGATTAGTCTCCCTCACAAATTTCATTCTCAAAGAAACGCGCCTGCACACAGACGCCGGCACATTTATTTCAGGGGTTTCAGGAGTAAGGGGGTGTGTGCCCAGAGCAGACTGGGGCTCCTCTCACGCTCTCCCAAGCCTCTTACATTCCTCACCTCTCCTCCCCTCCCCTCCCCCAACCACAGACACCTGGAGGTCCCTTCCCGCATCTCTGACCACCCGCCCCAGTCAGCCCTTTCCTCTGTCTCTCCTCCCCGAGACTCTCCCAGGGCGGCAGCGGAGGATGCCTGGAGCCCTCCCTCCTGCATCCCTCTCCCCATAGCCCCCTCCCTCCCGGTCCTCTCAGACCCCAGGCCCACTCCCCCCACCATACACACACTCTCTCCCCTCTCACCAGCATACGTCGACAAAATCTCACTTTAGTTTTCCCACAGAAGGCTCTCACGTGTACCCTCGTAACTTGTACTTGTCCACAATCCTACACACTCACCCTGGACTCAGTCCCTCTGTCTCTGTGTCTCTCTGTCTCTGTCACAGCCCCCCCACCTCCACCCCCACCCCACCCCCGACCTCGCCGCCGCACGGTGCTGCTCTCCAAGAACTTGTAGTTAATCCTGCAGAAGGTGTGCACGGCGGCCCGCGCCCGCTGCAGGGCATCCTTCTGGCGGTTCCAGAGCTCCGCGGCCGGCCGCCCCAGCTCGCTCACCGCCAGGTCCTCCCCTACGTGGCTGTCGAAGCGCACCAGCTCCTCCCGGTTATAGATGTACCTGTCCAGGAAGTGCACCTGCCGCGTGCTGTTGGAGAAATGACACTCGGACTTTACCTGCACCATGAAAAGTGCTGTGGGGACAGGAATGATGTTGTCACCCGGGCGCATGGGAAGAGAATGGCGGTGACGCCCACCGATGACAGGCGCCCGGGCACAGGCCGGGGGCGCTAGTACTCCCTCGGAGGCTCTACCGGCACCCCACGGGTTCATCTTCCACCTGCCAGCGGTGGAGGAAGGACGTGCTGGGCGGAAGAGACCCCTCTGCTCCTGAGCCATTCGGGCTCCACTTGGCTTCCATGCTCGCCTGGACATCTCCAAGTGTGAAGTGGACTGGGATTTGCCCCATCACCATCTCCTCTTAGGAGCCTCCTTCATTCTGTAAGTACTTGGTTAGGGCTGTGCTTGTGTCCAAATTTCGCTGTCCCTTGGGACTCCAAGGAAGGGAACACAGCCGTCTCCCCTCTACTTGTGGAGCTTAAAATTTAGTGAAAGTGATGGACAAAAGCCAAACACGCAAGAATTTATACAGAAGTGAGAAAAGTCAGGATAAAAGTGTGGCGTTCTATAGCAGAGAATGATAGGATGACCTAAATTAGGTTAGGGTGCCAGAGAAGTGGTCTCTGAAGACCACTTTAAGTGGTAACATAAAAGGTTACGTGGATGTGAGCTAGAGGAAGTGTGTGTGTGTGTGTGTGTGTGTGTGTGTGTTTAGGGGAAAAAGAGAGACACATTTTAGGTAATGGTAATACTGTGTGGAAAAGCTGAAAGAATTGATGAACTTCCTCTAGAAAGTTCACTGAAGCACAGAGAGTGAGAGGAAGGAGGGGAAAAGATTAGACTGGAAAAATCACATGGAACCAGGCACTTAAAATCCTTGTAGGTGACATTAGGATTTTGACTTTATGCTAAACGTAATGAGAACTATTGAAGAGTTTTAGGAGATTAAAACCATAACCCCAATACAGGTCCACAATTCCTTTTCTGCATTTCCAAATCTGGATAGCTCACAAAATCAGATTTTCTAAAAATTTGCTGCTAAAATTCGTTTGGCAAATCTGACCTGCTGAGGGAAGGGGTCAAACGTGTCTCAGAGCTCTTATTGGTTACATATGGTTCCGTAGCTTCACTGTGTGTAAAGATACATATAGACATAAATATACACATATATATCATATGAATGCACATATTTTTGATTTTTTGGTATTAAATTACAGTATCATTAACATTATGTTAGTTCCAAGTGTACGACATAATGATTCAATATTGTTAAAAGTTATACTCCATTTAAAGTTATTACAAAATAATGGTTATATTTCCCTGTGTTGTACAGTATATCTTGTTGCTTATTTATTTTATTCACAGTAGTTTGTATCTCTTAATCCCACACTTTTATCTTGCCCCTCTCCCCTTCCATTTCCACACTTGTAGCCACTAGTTCACTCTTTGTGAGTCTGTTTCTGTTTTGTCATATACATTTGTTTTATTTTTTAGATTCCACTTATAAGTGATAACATAGAGTATTTGACTTTCTCTGACTTATTCCACTAACCATAATACTCTGTAGGTCCATCCTCATTGTTGCAAATGGCAGAATTTCATTCTTTTTTATGGCTGAGTAATAGTCCACTGTGTATATGTGTGTGTGTGTGTGTGTGTATATATATATATATATATATATATATATATATATACACAAACCACATCTTTACCCATTCATTTGTTGATGGACACTTAGGTTGCTTCTGCATCTTGGATATTTGTAAATAATGCTGCAGTGAACATTGCGTTGCATGTATGTTTTCAAATGAATGTTTTTGTTTCTTTCAAAAATGAAAATATTTTTGTCTTTAGATTTAGTTGAATTGTGAAAATGTCAAAAAGAGTTAAAGAATAACCCTGTGGTTAAAGGTAAGAAGAATAAATGGAAGTTTCTGATATCATTAATAGTGTGGAAAGTAGCATTGCTGCAGAAATTTGAGGCATTTTACTGAAAAATATTGTAACAGCCACCACTATTTATGACTTAAAAAGACAAGTTGTTGAAATCAAATAGAGGTGTGATGACCAAGAACTCGTGACATTTTGAAAAACATGGCGTAAGGCAAAAAATAAAAATGATCTTGAACTTGCTTTGATTGAATGGATTCAACAAGAAAGTAATGAATTTGTTCAACTGTCTAGTTTTGGGGGTAATGAAACAAGCTAAATAAAACCACGAAGAGTTGAACTGGAAGGTGAATGTGTGTAGAAAGTGTAAGTCTAGAATTTTTAGAAGCAGCATAGTGTATATAAAGCAGTGTTTTCAACCTCAGCACTATAGACATTTTGGACCAGGTGGTTCTTTGTGGCTGGGGAGAGGGAGCTGTTCTGTGCATAGTAGCCTGTCTATCAGCTTTCCGGGCCTCTACCCACTAGTTGTCAAAAGAACCCCCCTGTGTGACAACTAAAAATGGCGCTATCTGGAGCCAATGTTCTGCGGCAGGTGAAGGAACGGGGAGAAAGAGTGCTGAGCTGTCGTTGGGTGAGAACCATGGGTGTAAATCATATGAAAAAACTGTCCCGGAGAAACCACTCTCAAGTATGGAGCAGCTGAGAGTGACATAGAAAAATTTGCCAATATTATTTCTGTTGAAAATCTTGGTCCTACATGAAATATGTTTTTTGGGAAGCCGGTCCCAGTGAAGAGCTGTTTTTTCCAATAAAATAAATTTGTTCAGTCCAACCAAAGTTGACTGATTTCTTTGCCTTGGCAATTAGTCACTGTGATATTGTGATTTATGATAAGAAACATGTATTTGTTCTTCATCCCCGTTTCTGCCACAGGTCTCCTAAAACCCTGGAAATTTCCTAAGGGGTAAAATCAATAAATGAGTCTTTTATATTAATTAGGTGACTTTTGGATCCAGTCTAAGGAGATGTACTGGTCCATAGTCCTCCCTATCTCAATAAACAGCACCACCATCCACCTATAGTTACCATGCAAGACAAAATCCTGAGGGATAAGCTTTTGATGTTCTATCTTCCAACTCCCACCATTTAATTCATTAACAAGTCACTCAACAATCTATCCCAAATCTGTTCACTTCATCGCTACTACACTAAATGAAGTCACAGGCACATCTTCCCTGGAGAACCCTTCTACTCTCCCCTAACTGGTCTCTGTAACTTCACTTGGAACCCCTGCAATCCAATCTCCATGTGGCAGCTGGAATTAGTTTTTAAAATAAATATAAATGGACTCTCCTTGTAACCCCTTAGTAGCTTCACATAGCTCTGTAAATAAAAGTCAAATTTCTCACTATGGCCATCAGGGCCTAACATGATTTGACTCCTGACTTTCTCTCTAACCTCATCTTATTCCACTCCCCAACTTGCTTTCTCTGCTTCAGCTCCTCTAACCTTCTTTCCATCCCTTAAACACAGCAAACATCTTCCCACACTTTGACCTTTCCCCTGGTTCCTCTCCCTGGAGCATTTGTCCCTTAGATCCTTTCCATGTCTGGCTTATTCTCATCATTTATGTCTCAAATGAATGTCACAGGGAGAGCCCTGTAGATACTTGCAGTGAAGTCAGGTGAATACAATTTTCTCAGTCCCTTAACCCTCATATTTTTTTTCAGAGCATTTATTGCTGTTTGAAATGTTCTTCTTGGTTCAATGTTTATCGGGTTGTTGTCTTTCTCTCTTGTCATTAGGTAACTTCCATGATCATAAGGGACTTTTTTTCTGTTATTCAAATAGAATCCTCTGTGCCTAGGACAGAGCCTGGTATATAATAGTTGCTCAAAGAAGTATTTGTCATCTAAATGAATAAAGCCATAGTTTTGGGAATTGATCTTTGTGGGGCTCCTGGTAAAGCAAGAAGGGGCTCCAGTTCCAACACACTTTTGTAATCATGACACCTTATGTCTCTTCTACTTTCCTGTGAGAAATTCAGACTAACTTGCTCTTTCTCCTCTTACTACTTGGAAGAAACATTCACAGGTAAGGAAAAGGTGATTTTTAAGAGACAGGGAACATTTCATGAAGTTTCATTTCATCCAATGCGTCTGTTATAGTGCTGAGGGTTTGTGCAAACCAGGGATTTTTAGTAACGGTGATGACATAGTAGGGGAAAGAATAGGGAGAAACTGGAAGGAGAGGTAACCAAAGACGGCTAATTATGGAAAATAGATGGTATGATGAATGAACCTATGAAATTTGGGCCCAAGAGTCCAAGAGGTCAATGAGTTCCCTTGATTTCCTTACTGGCTTTCAGCCCTATGGGATGGAAACAGCCTTCACACGTTCTGTATCCTGCTCAGGGTGTATGGTTTGAACCATATGAAATTGCTGATATTTGACTATTTGGAGTTTATAAAAATATAATTTCATAATTTATTCTATACTAGTTGAATCTCTTCTTGTGGGTTCAGGCCAGAGAAAGAGGAGATGTAGGAGAAACTGATAGGATAGAAAGGTTCAAAATAGAATAAGCACTAACCTGTGTCAGGTTTTCCGTTCTTATGAGTTCTTTAAGGCATCACAGAATGCCCCTTAGATGCTCCTTAACTACAGGGTCATTCTCAGTACTAAGGATCCCCGCTTCAGGTCCAGAGTGCTTTACGCAGGAGAAATAGGGAGAAAACTAACCCCAGCTTTTGTCAGAGTACCTCCAGTACAGGCATACAGGCCTTATGAACAGTGGGGTTTAGGGAGAAAGAAAAGGAGACAATAGATAACCAACAAGGACTTACTGTACAGCACAGGGAACTCTACTCAATATTTTGTAATAACCTATAAGGGAAAAGAATCTGTAAAAGAATATATATATATATATATAATATATAATATATATATATAACTGAAGTGCTGTGCTGTACACCTGAAACTAACTCGATATTGTAAATCAACTATACTTCAACTTAAAAAAAAGAAAAGAAAAGGAGACAATGGTGAGGTCTCTTGATACATCCTCACGTATTAGTGAGAGGTAGCCTCATCACAGATCCCATGGACATAACACAGGATCTTCTAGGAGAGATCTTCCTAATTCCTTTTGAGTCCCCATAAAATTTTCAGAGGATTATTCCCATTTTCTGGCATAACTCAACAGAATAAAGGGAACCACGGATGGGAATTATTTTGAAATCATTAGTAATCATTTTAGATTATTTTTGAAAGCATTTCTAAATCCTCTCAAAACCCCGAGGGAATGGGATATAAGGCTGGAGACGTTTTATTAGAAGAGAGTTGACAAGAAATAGCCTATATGTATATATACGACGGCACCTTATGCTGGTCTTACAAAGAGGGCAAGTATCCAGGCTCCTTTTGTTTGTGGAAGGAATTGAGGATCCATATGATAAAGGTAAGTAGTCACTGAAGAAGATGTCGGTGTTTTAAGTGACATGGCCTGGACCCAGACAAAGCTAACTCCCTCCCTTCCCCCACACCCCAAAATAGCTCACCATCCAAGGCGTGCACTTACCTCTCCAGCCCAAGCCAGGAGCGGGCTCAGCACCATGAGTATCACTGTCAGTATTACTGTCCAGGAGCCTGCGGGGAACCAAAGGCACACCATGCAGAAGAAGAGAAGACAGGGTGCACGGGAGCAGACAAATCTCAGGGAGGACTAGGACCCTCCTCTAACCCACATCTCAAATATTACCGACCAAGGAACTCATTTCTTTGTTCCTGGATTGGGTGGTCTCAGTTTTGGAGAACCAATCAGATTCATCTGTGAATATCATCATCAGTTGCTGGTTAGATACTCAATATGAAGTTCCTCTTTTGAAACTCAATTTCCTTCCTTAGGAGGATTGTTTTAATTTCGTGCTTTAAAGGTTTGATCCAGTTGTATTTGTAACATTTTAACTGGGGCCCTATTGTGAGCCAGCTCCGTGCTGGTCAGCGATGGTCACCCAAGTTTTTCAGGATTGTCTCCAGATACTGTCACTGAGTTTAGTGGGACCTCCAGGATACACATAGAGAAAGCGGCTTATCGGGGGTAATCCTTGTGGAATGGAGGGTCTTGAAGGTACCTTTGTAGAGCATGTAAATAACAATGTAATAGGGTCAATGTCCAAATCACATTCTGCAGGGGGCTGAGAGATGATAAAGGACTCAAATCGGCCTTTGGCACAGCAACTCTGCTTTAGAATAATTAATCTTTTATGTGAAAAAGTGATCAATCCATTCCTCCTAGTTCCCTTTTTGACTTCCTCATTTAATTGGGGATATTTCCCTTTCTTTCTCTTTAAAACATTTTTAAATTTTATTTCATTTATTTTTTATACAGCAGGTTCTTACTAGTTATCTATTTTATACATATTAGTGTATATATGCAAACCCAATCTCCCAATTCATCCCACCATCACCACCCCCCACCATCAGTTTCCTCCCTTGGTGTTCATACGTTTGTTCTCTACATCTGTGACTCTATTTTAGCCCTGCAAACCTGCTCATCTGTACCATTTTTCTAGGTTCCACATATATGCGTTAATATACGATATTTGTTTTTATCTTTCTGACTTACTTCACTCTGTGTGACAGTCTCTAGATCCATCCACGTCTCTACAAATGACCCAATTTCGTTCCTTTTTATGGCTGAGTAATATTCCATTGTATATATGTACCACATCTTCTTTATCCATTTGTCTGTTGATGGGCATTTAGGTTGCTTCCATGACCTAGCTCTTGTAAACAGTACTGCAACGAATATTGGGGTGCATGTTTCTTTTTGAATTATGGTTTCCTCTGGGTATACACCCAGTAATGGTATTGCTGGGTCATATGGTAATTCTATTTTTAGTTTTTTAAGGAACCTCCATACTGTTCTCCATAGTGGCTGTATCAATTTACATTCCCACCAACAGTGCAAGAGGGATCCCTTTTCTCCACACCCTCTCCAGCATTTGTTGTTTGTAGATTTTCTGATGATGCCCATTCTAATTGGTGTGAGGTGATACCTCATTGTAGTTTTGATTTGCATTTCTCTAATAACTAGTGATGTTGAGCAGCTTTTCATGTGCTTCTTGGCCATCTGTATGTCTTTGGAGAAATGTCTATTTATGTCTTCTGTCCAGTTTTTGATTGGGTTGTTTGTTTTCTTAATATTGAGCTGCATGAGCTGTTTATATATTTTGGAGATTAATCCTTTGTCCGTTAATTCATTTGCAAATATATTCTCCCATTTTGAGGGTTGTCTTCTCCTCTTGACTGTAGTTTCCTTTGCTTTGCAAAAGTTTCATTAGGTCCCACTTGTTTATTTTGTTTTTATTTCCATTACTCTAGGAAGTGGATCAAAAAATATCTTGCTGTGATTTATGTCAAAGAGTGTTCTTCCTATGTTTTCCTCTAAGAGTTTCATAGTGTCTGGTCTTACATTTAGGTCTCTAATCCAGTTTGAGCTTATTTTTGTGTATGGTGTTAGGGAGTGTTCTGATTTCATTCTTTTACATGTAACTGTCCAGTTTTCCCAACACCACTTATTGAAGAGATTGTCTTTTCTGCATTGTATATCCTTGCCTCCTTTGTCATAGCTTAGTTGACCATAGGTGCGTGGGTTTATCTCTGGGCTTTCTATCCTGTACCAGTGATCTATATTTCTGGTTTTGTGCCAGTACCATATTGTCTTGATTACTGTAGCTTTGTAGTATAGTCTGAAGTCAGGGAGTCTGATTCCTCCAGCTCTGTTTTTTTTCCCTCAATATTGCTTTGGCTATTCGGGGTCTTTTGTGTCTTCATACAAATTTTAAGATTTTTTGTTCTAGTTCTGTAAAAAGTGCCATTGGTAATTTGACAGGGATTGCATTGAATCTGTAGATTGCTTTGGGTAGTATAGTCATTTTCACAATATTGATTCCTCCAGTCCAAGAACATGGTGTATCTCTCTCCATCTGTTTGTGTCATGTTTGATTTCTTTCATCAGTGTCTTATTGTTTTCTGAGTACATGTCTTTTAACTCTTTAGGTAGGTTTATTCCTAGGTATTTTATTCTTTTTGTTGCAGTGGTGAATGGGATTGTTTCCTTAATTTCTCTTTCTGATCTTTCGTTGTTAGTGTATAGGAATGCAAGAGATCTCTGTGCATTAATTTTGTATCCTGCAACTTTACCAAATTCATTGATTAGCTCTAGTAGTTTTCTGGTGGCATTTTTAGGATTCCCTATGTATAGTATCATGTCATCTGCAAACAGTGACAGTTTCACTTCTTCTTTTCCAATTTGTATTCCTTTTACTTCTTTCTCTTCTCTGATTGCCGTGGCTAGGACTTCCAAAATTATGTTGAGTAATAGTGGTAAAGGGGACATCCTTGTCTTGTTCTTAATCTTAGAGGAAATGCATTCATTTTCTCACCATTGAGAATGATGTTGGCTGTGGGTTTGTCATATATGGCCTTTATTATGTTGAGGTAAGTTCCCTCTATGCCCACTTTCTGGAGGGTTTTTATCATAAATGGGTGTTGAATTTTGTCAAAATCTTTTTCTGCATCTATTGAGATGATCATGTGGTTTTTCTTCTTCAATTTGTTAATATGGTGTATCACATTGATTGATTTGCATATATTGCAGAATCCTTGCATCCCTTGGATAAACCCCACTTGATCATGGTGTATGATCCCTTTAATGTGTTGTTGGATTCTGTTTGCTAGTATTTTGTTGAGGATTTTTGCATGTATATTCATGAGTGATATTGGTCTGTAATTTTCTTTTTTTGTAGTATCTTTGTCTGGTTTAGGTATCAGGGTGATGGTGGCCTCATAGAATGAGTTTGGGAGTGTTTCTTCCTCTGCAATTTTTTGGAAGAGTTTGAGAAGGATGGGTGTTAGCTCTTCTCTAAATGTCTGATAGAATTCACCTGTGAAGCCATCTGGTCCTGGACTTTTGTTTGTTGGAAGATTTTTAATCACAGTTTCAATTTCATTACTTGTGATTGGTCTGTTCATATTTTCTTTCTTTTTTTTTTAACATCTTTATTGGGGTATAATTGCTTTACAATGCTGTGTTAGTTTCTGCTTTATAACAAAGTGAATCAGTTATACATATACATATGTTCCCGTATCTCTTCCCTCTTGTGTCTCCCTCCCTCCAACCCTCCCTATTGTTCATATTTTCTATTTCTTCCTGGTTCAGTCTTGGAAGGTTATATCTTTTTAAGAATTTGTCCATTTCTTCCAGGTTGTCCATTTTACTGGCATAGAGTTGC
The DNA here is from genome assembly GCF_963924675.1 of Phocoena phocoena. Lineage (NCBI taxonomy): Eukaryota > Metazoa > Chordata > Mammalia > Artiodactyla > Phocoenidae > Phocoena > Phocoena phocoena. The sequence goes on along the minus strand of NC_089228.1, from coordinate 64,134,934 downwards.
TTGTAGTAGTCTCTTAGGATGCTTTGTATTTCTGCCGTGTCTGTTGTACTTCTGCTTTTTCATGTCTAATTTTATTGATTTGAGTCCTCTCCCTCTTTTTCTTCATGAGTCTGGCTAATGGTTTATCAATTTTGTTTATCTTCTCAAACAATCAGCTTTTAGTTTTATTGACATTGCTATTGTTTTCTTTGTTTCTATTTCATTTATTTCTGCTCTGATCTTTTTGATTTCTTTCCTTCTGCTAACTTTGGGTTTTGTTTGTTCTTCTTTGTCTAGTTCCTTTAGGTGTAAGGTTACATTGTTTATTTGAGATTTTTCTTGTTTCTTGAGGTAGGCTTGTATAGCTAAACTTCCCTCTTAGAACTGATTTAGCTGCATCCCATAGGTTTTGGATCGTCGTGTTTTCATTGTCATTTGCCTCTAGGTATTTTTTGATTTCCTCTTTGATTTCTTCAGTGATCTCTTGGCTATTTAGTAACGTATTGTTTAGCCTCCATGTGTTTGTGTTTTTTACGTTTTTTTCCCTGTGATTCATTTCTAATCTCATAGCATTGTGGTCGGAGAAGATGCTTGATATGATTTCAGTTTTCTTAAATTTACCGAGGCTTGATTTGTGACCCAAGATGTGATCTATCCTGGAGAATGTTCCGTGTGCACTTGAGAAGAAAGTGTAGTCTGCTGTTTTTGGATGGAATGTCCTATAAATATCAATTAAACCTATCTGGTCTATTGTGTCATTTAAACCTTCTGCTTCCTTATTTATTTTCATTTTGGATGATCTGTCCATTGGTGTAACTGAGGTGTAAGCCCCCCAGTATTATTGTGTTACTGTCGATTTCCTCTTTTATAGCTGTTAGCCATTGCCTTATGTATTGAGGTGCTCCTATGTTGGGTGCATATATATTTGTAATTGTTATATCTTCTCGGATTGATCCCTTGATCATTATGTAGTGTCCTTCCTTGTCTCTTGTAACATTCTTTAAAGTCTATTTTATCTGATATGAGTATTGCTACTCCAGCTTTCTTTTGATTTCCATTTGCATGGAATATCTTTTTCCATTCCCTCACTTTCAGTCTGTATGTGTCCCTAGGTCTGAAGTGGGTCTCTTGTAGACAGCATATATATGGGGCTCGTTTTTGTATCCATTCAGCCAGCCTGTGTCTTTTGGTTGGAGCATTTAATCCATTCACATTTAAGGTAATCATCGATACGTATGTTCCTATGACCATTTTGTTTATTGTTTTGGGTTTGTTTTCGTTGGTCCTTTTCTTCTCTTGTGTTTCCCACTTAGAGAAGCTCCTTTAGCATTTGTTATAGAGCTGGTTTGGTGGTGCTGAATTCTCTTAGCTTTTGCTTGTCTGTAAAGCTTTTGATTTCCCCATCGAATCTGAATGAGATCCTTGCCAGGTACAGTAATCTTGGTTGTAGGTTCTTCCCTTTCATCACTTAAATATATTGTGCCACTCCGTTCTGGCTTGTAGAGTTTCTGCTGGGAAATCAGCTGTTAACTTTATGGGAGTTCCCTTGTATGTTGTTTTTCCCTTGATGCTTTCAATAATTTTTCTTGTCTTTAATTTTTGCCAATCTGATTACTATGTGTCTTGGCATGTTTCTCCTTGGGTTTATCCTGCCTGGGACTCTCTGTGCTTCCTGGACTTGGGTGGCTATTTCCTTTCCCATGTTAGGAAAGTTTTCAACTATAATCTCTTCAAATATTTTCTCGGGTCCTTCTGACTCTCTTCTCCTTCCGGGACCCCTTTAATGCAAATGTTGTTGCATTTAATATTGTCCCAGAGGTCTCTTAGGCTGTCTTCATTTCTTTTCATTCTTTTTTCTTTATTCTGTTACACAGCAGTGAATTCCACCATTCTGTCTTCCAGGTCACTTATCCGTTCTTCTGCTTCAGTTATTCTGCTATTGATTCCTTCTAGTGTAGTTTTCATTTCAGTTATTGTATTGTTCATCTCTGTTTGTTTGTTCTTTAATTCTTCTAGGGGTTTATTCTTTAATTCTTCTTTAATTCTTCTGGGTCTTTGTTAAACATTTCTTGCATCTTCTCGATCTTTGCCTCCATTCTTTTTCTGAGGTTCTGGATCATCTTCACTATCATTATTCTGAATTCTTTTTCTGGAAGGTTGCCTATCTCCACTTCATTTTGTTGTTTTTCTGGGGTTTTTTAAATCTTGTTCCTTCATTGGGTACAAAGTCCTCTGCATTTTCATTTTGTCTATCTTTCTGTGAATGTGGTTTTCCTTTCACAGGCTGCAGAATTGTAGTTCTTCTTGCTTCTGCTGTCTGCCCTCTGGTGGATGAGGCTATCTAAGAGTCTTGTGCAAGCTTCCTGATGGGAGGGACTGGTGGTGGGTAGAGCTGCATGTTACTCTGGTGGGCACAGCCCAGTAAAACTTTAATCTGCTTGTCTGATGATGGGTGGGGCTGGGTTTCCTCCCTGTTGGTTGTTTGGCCTGAGTTGACCCAGCACTGGAGCCTACTCGGCTCTTTGGTGGGGCCAATGGTGGATGCAGCCTGCCCACCAGCCACTCCGTGACCCTGGCTTCCTGTTCCTCTGGACCCCGGGAGCAAGGGGGCAGCTGGTGGGGGCGGGGTGGGAGGATGACGTCACGGGACTTTTTTTTAAAGAATGAGGTTGCAGATGATTAGGCCGAATGCCTTGGGTTCTAGGAGAAAGGTACTGATGAGGACGGGGTACCCAGGGCATCTTTCAGGGTAGCATTGGAGTAAATAAAATGGGAAGCCCATGGAAAATGTCCTGTGCCCATAATGGGATTTTTTTTTTTTACTATTGAGTTGTATGAATTTTTGTATATATTTTGGATATTAACCCCTTTATCAGATACATGATTTGCAAATATTTCCTCCCATTCAGTAGGTTTTTTCATTTTCTGAAGGCTGCGAAGGAATTTTTGTAGTTTGACGTAGTCCTACTTGTTTATTTTTACTTTTGTTGCTTTTGGTGTCAGATTCAAAAAATCATCATCAAGACCTATGTCAAGAAACTTAACACCTATGTTGTCTTCTAGGAGGCTATGGTTTCAGGTGTTACATTCAAGTCTTTAACCCATTTTGAGTTAATTTTTGTGTACGATGTGAATATTGATAGTAGTCTAATTTCATTCTTTTGCGTGTGGTTGTCCAGTTTTCCCAACACCATATATTGAAGAGACTGTCCTTTCCCCACTGTATATTGGCTCTTTTGTTGTAAATTAATTGACCAAGTATATGTGAGTTTATTTCTGGGCTCTCTATTCTGTTCCATTGATCTGTTCTTCCAAATTCCGTACAGATTTGATTACCACAGCTTTTTAATATGGTTTGAAATCAAAGCTGGAGGCACCATTACTCTTAATGCATCTTCCATACTTAACTTTATAATGTTTCATTTCATAAAATGTTAAGAATGAAAGGGGCTTTAGGGACTTCCCAGCCAATTTCAGCCACCACTTACCAAGAAAATGCAAATAGTCGGAGGAGTGTATCTTTCCCAGCCAAGGTCACCCACCAAGGCCTCCTCACGTCCAGTCCAGACCTCATGAGTTCCCTGCCAATTTACACTTTCCTAAATATCACTTGGCATGTACGTTCCGAAGTTTTTACAGGGAATGTTAAATATTTACACAAGAGCATAATGGAGAGGAGAGAGCAGCTGGTAGATCTCAGTGGCTTATCTTCAGGGAAAGCCAGGGGGAGCCTTAACCTAAATGGAAAATTCATTAGCAGCAGCCCCAAGAACCTTGCAGTGAAGCAGCCTATGTACGGTTCTGAAAGGGGCCTCTTCCTAGCCGAAAGCCTTGACGCCCAGGCATCCCAGGCACACATCGCACGTCCCTTCCCCCACGTCAGACACCACCAGCTGCTTGAAGGATATTGTCACATTTTCTTCTGCAAGATCCCCAAGAAACCTCCTGAGACATGGCCTCTCACCACATCCTGGGTTTCCACACTTTCCACTCTTAGTTACTTTTGTGTAGGTGGTTTAGAAGGCGGCGGCTAAGGCCAGCTCCCTCCACTGAGGGACAGAAGGCTCACAAACAGCCTCAGGGAGGAACCAGTGGCAGGGGTAGAGGCAGCCTGGGACCAGGAGGAAACCGCTTGTTAATCCAGGAGACTGGATGGGTTAAGTTAGGGCCAGTTGTGTTCTAAGTGAGGGTCCAGGATCAGCCGCAGCTATTTCCATCAAGGAAAAGGCCCTCTTTGCTTATCTCAGTGTTCATCGTTCTGTTCCCAAAGCCCTGAACCCTCAGCTGAGTTCAGGCAGGAAAGCTTATGAAAGGTGGTACTTTCTGTCTTGGATATAGATAGGGTGCCGTTATTTGGTTTTCAGATAAACACACATTCGAATTGAAGACCAGTGTCATTTGAGACTTAGAATTGATTTGTGTCTGAGGTACAGAAGTGATCTAAGTCCTTGTTACTTGACGTGGCCCACACACCAGCAGCGTCAGCATTACCCGGGGGCCTCTTAGAAATGCAGGAACGTGGGCCCCCATGTCAGGCCCACAGAGCCAGAGGTGCACTTCAGTAAGACACATGTATGCAGGTTAGTTTGACAATGACCCTGCCCTAGGATCGTTCAGATAAAAGTAGACAAGCAGATGAAGCTGAGAAAAGTGGGTGGACAAGATGAACTAGGGGTTGGGGGTAGGAGAGGGATGTGAGTCCAAAGACATGGGTTGGAAACAGTTCTCTGCAGGGCCCGCTGAGCCAGTCTGAGCAGGACAGCACCCCAGTGCGCACACAGCCCGATTTACCTGTAACTCACCATGTGACCATTGACTTGGCACAGCGACAGTTTGGAGTAAAAGAAAAATTCACTTCCAGTGGTCATTTCTCCTCTCCCCACAGGGGTTGACAGCTACTAGGGAGGTGAGGCATCTGTTTTCATCACTATGAGTCTTTCTAGAAGGAGCTGAGGATCATGATGAAGAAATTATTTCCTGGCATATCTGGGCTAATTAAAAAAAAACCACCCTCACCACCATCCGTTTAGTTGTAGGACTCACACATTCAAGAGTTTTCACAATGCCAATTTCATTCTTTTATTTCCTCATACCACAAACACTTTACTGCCTTTTTACAAACTGAATTTACACAAGCAAATTGCAAAGGAAAAACAGGTGTTCTTTAATCCTCCAAAATGCATGTATGAGATATAGCACAAACCCTAGTATCTATACACAAACAGGTTTAGCTGAAGCTTTATGGCAATTTCTTAAAATTAGCATGACAGTTTAGATATCTATGCCTGTAAAGTTTGCATAATCTACTATACATAGTTTTTTCAGAAGCAGTTTTAAGACTTTTAACTAATTGGGGGAAAAAAACTTCAACAAAAAGCTCTAACAACTCTGTGAAACTTAAATTATTTACAATTAAACATTTAGAGTCCTGATTCACAAAACTTAGCGCATATCATGATTAATTTATGAGTTTCACAGAGAAGGTAAGTAGTATGTAGAATAATCCCCAGGTAAAATCTAGAATGAATGGCTTTTAGAAGAATGTCTGTAATATGCTTACTGGAAACTAGAGAAAAAGTAGCAAAACAAAAACTTCAGCAGCTGCGTTTGATTTGAAAATTTAAGTAGACAGCCGCAATCAGAATAAACAGGTGACCACAACAGAAGAGGTGGTGGCATTTTTGACATTACTCTTGGTATGTACAAGAAGAAAAACGATTCTCCCCTTTTTCCATAAAAAAATTACCCCCAATAATCACTACACGTGAACTCAGAGTCTTTCTCCAGAGTTGTCTTCAAACTTGATGCCAAAATTAGCAAACGTAGACAGAAAGTACTGTCAGTTCAGTGGGTTCTGTTTAGTGGGAAAAGCTTGGGACAGGGTTACCGAGGGGTTAGCTATTCCAATTACAAAAGAATCGTCATAGATAAGGTGCCGGAAATCTAAGCTTCCCCTCAAAGCACTTTGGTGGATTCAATAGTGATTTCATGTATATGCCAAAGGAGATGACTCAAAGAAAATTAGCAGGACAAACTGTTTTCAAGGTGAAGTGATAGATTTCAGTGAATCAGGTCCAGGTAAAGTCTTTTAAAAAAACCCAAAAATTTATAGTAAACATTTTAAACTCTGGAATGCAGATATGGTATAGTTATCAGTAAGTTACATTTACAAAACCGTTTCCACAGTAGTTGCTCCAGAGTCAGAACTGAAAAATGTACAAGCCAGCTCACAAATGACTTTAGATACAGTGTTATTAAAATACATTGTTAATCATAAAAATACTTTACTATGTACATGTACACTGTATAAACTCTAGGTTTGCCTAAACCCACTTCTGCCGAGCAGCTCAAGAAACAGTGCAGTGCTATTATCTGGTCCTCACACCATGCACACGGGCTGATCCTGCGGTCAGTCCTTCACTAACACGGTGAAGCATTTCTCCTTCTGCAGGATGTCTAGTTGGAAGAGTCAGTTTTACTTCCACTGTACTTTACTTTCCTAAATGCTGGCCCAAGTAACTCTGGGCATTCACATAATTCATTTGCGATTTGGTTACACTTTAAAAGAAGGCTATAGTTCATCTCGTCAGTTATTACACTGTCTTGCTTGTAGTCTGGATGGTTTGCGATGAACTCCCTCATCCATCTGGCAACTGTCATTAATTCTCCTGAAAAAAAAAATTTTTTTTTTTTAACAACTTAATGGTAGTGGTTTTTTTTTTGTTTGTTTGGTCTTTTTCTTTTGTAAGTTGACATTTATTGGCCCACATAATACAATCCTGAAGAAGAATCAGTGTGGTCTTCTGGTGTAGCCACATGGCAGGGGCCAGGAACGAGCTGTATTACATGGCTGTAATGTTTGAAGAATTCCTCCTGGGGAAGGGTTTCATGTTGTAGGCAGGCAGTGAGAACACACACATCCCACTGCTATGGGACCTGTTAGATGCCACCCACATGGTGATGCTGTCGGCTCTAAGACACGGGAGCCAATGTGTGTGGACTAGAGCCCGAGTTCTCCCATCTGGCCAAGTCCTGCCCATGCCGGTGTCAAGAGACTGCCCTGGGACAGGAGGGCCCCCGAGTTCCCCAGAGCCATCTGATCAAAGAGGCGGAGAGAATAATGAGAAGTAGATGCATGAAGACAGAAACTGGCAGATACAGCGTTTGGGGGGTGGGGTATATCCTTTGTGGGTCTGGAAATTTTACAGAAGCCTCGAGCAAAATACAGATGCCACTGCTACTCTCCTCTTAGTCACGGCTGACAGCTCCCCACTCACCATGATCTCAAAGCTGAGAAAGTGGGGTTCCAGGGCACCCCTGTAGGGAGGCAGGCTGGACGGCCACCGTCTTAGCTGTGCTATAAGTTAACCTGAGGACTGGCTTAGACTCACTGTGCAAAGAGCCCAGGGTGCCTCACGACACACAGAGTCAGGCATAAATGTCGAACAGGCAATCCAGATACTGTATTTCGTTGCCTAAGAGGCCATCGGCTTAAAGATGCAGCGTTATTGTATGAACCAGTAAGAAAAAAAGCACTGCTAATCAAACTGTGACTGTCAAAGATTACAAGGTGCATCCAACCGCCGAGATGGTACAACGTGGGAAAGTTCATTGATTTGGGATACCGTATACTTTAATAAAAGACTGCTTTAAAAACTGAATATTGTAAGATTGTGAGGTTCTGCCTACGTTAAAAGATTTTTAAAAAAGCAAAGTGCAGAATGCCATACCGGATGCTCTCTTCTTAATCAGCTTCAGGTAGTTCAGAATACTGCATCTGGTGTCCACGTCCACCTCCATGTTTTCCAAGTAAGAGTTCAGGATGGGGATCAGCCCGGGGAACATGCCTTCCTGCAAGAAGCGGGGTGCGCTGTCAGCCGACTCCCCGGGGGCGGGGGGTGGGGTGGGGGGAGGGTCGGGGTAGCCGGGGCGCGGGCCCTACCTTGCCGTTGATGATGGTGTCGATGGTCATGAGTGCGTACTCCTCGGCTGCTGGCTCGATGCTGCCCGTGGTCTTGCTGCGGCCGTCCACCATGGCGTTGCCACCTGCCAGAGGGGCGCAGAGGGTGTTAGCGGCCCGTGTGGCCTACAGGGACCCCAAAAATGCAAGAGAAGGCAGTACCTTTGCAAATATCTTTTCTGAAATAAAACAATCCCTGCAGGACGGCATCTCGCTTCTGTGCTACTTTCATGTTCTCATCAACCTGAAGGAGGAAAACCAACGCAGCCAAGTGAGAACGTTGCCAAAGTCAGGGCACTCCCGCTCCGGCGCATTTGGGGGCTGTGGTGCCTCGCTCACCTCGCGGTCTGGACCCATCTGGGAAGAAGCCTCCCACAGCCAGCGCTTGCTGGCGGCCAGATAAGACTTTGCACTGTCATGTGGGGCTGTGTCCCTCAACCCCAGACTGCTGGGATGTGCTTTTTAATAACAATGGGGCAATTCTAAGAGAAGCTTACCTTAAAAATCAATGCGAAACTTACACTCATGTAGGCTGCCCACATCTCGAGGTCCCTTGAGACACCCTGGGATGAATCTATGGCATTGGGAGGTCAGGGGGCTGGTCCCTCCTCACAGCCCAGACTCACGCTCCTGCCTCTCCTGCCACCTGGAGTTGAGGGTTGTGCCCTCCCCACCTCTGGGGCTTTGCTGCCTCATAGGCGGGCTGTGGGATCTGGAATAAGGTGACCCCTCCCAGGGTAGGTCACCGATGCTGCCTGCCCACCTGCGGCTCTGCTGTGCCCACTCCCTCAGGAGACCCCAACCCCTATTTGTGAATTCTCCATTTCTCCAATGACTTTTTAAGACCCTCAAAGTAGAGCTTTTAAAACTTTTTAGTAGTAGTCCCTTATTTCTATAATGAAATCTTAGGGGACTCTCCATATACAAAACAGACACAAGTCAGAGGTCATGTTGAAGAGGGATGGTCAGTACAGAGTCTGATTACTTAGCTTTGCCCCCTCACACTGATCAATTCCTATCATTATTCTGTTTGTTTTAAGGCACATATGACCTTCGGATTAATCTAGATACAGGAACATATTCAAGCAATCTAAAATTCTCTCATGGCTAGGAACATCTGGCTTCATTTCTAATAACGTTTTTATTTTTCTTAGTCTTGACAAAAACTCACAAAGATCATCAGTTTTAATTTCTGCTTTTATGAATTCCTTTTAAAAAGCTGTAATTTTACTACAGCTCTTTAGATTCTTATTTAATTACTTAGGTTTATTTTTAATATTTCTGTTTATAGTACTTAAAGCTGTGGTTTTCCCTTAGAAATTATCTTTGCTGGCATCATTTTCCTAAACAATCTATAATTCTAGTTTTTTAAAAAAAATTTTATTGAAGTATAGTTGATTTACAATATTGTGTTAATTTGAGCTGTACAGCAGTGACTTCCTTATACACATATGTATTCTTTTCCGTTCTAGTTTATCCCAGGATACTGAATATAGTTCCCTGTGCTGTACAGTAGGACCTCGTTGTTTACCCATTCTATATATACTAGTTTGCATCTATAATTCTAGTTTTGACTTCATCTAGAAGCTACTAGGAAAACGATTTAAAATTTCCAATAGTTAAATGTTTCCTGAACATTTTCTTGTTCAACTTTGGTGGGAATGTATCCTATATGGTGTCTACTTCTAAGAAGTGAAAATTTTCCTTAATTAATTTTTGTTATTCTTCCTCAGGGCGTTTAAAAAAGGTGTGCCATGGTGTAAGATTTGTGATCAGGGGACACAACCAAGCTTATTAACTGTGTCATTTAATTCCCCTGTGGCCTTTCTCATCCTTTGATTATATGGCCTGTCAGTTACTGAGTAACACGCCAGAAACTCTGCTAAGTGACTTACTCCACGAACCCCACAAGGCCTTACGACAGCCCACGTGTCTCTGTTCTACACCTGCGAACTGGGGCACTGAGAGGACAACTAACTTGTCCAGGTGAAAAAGATAGTAAGTAGTGCAAGTGATTTATGAATTGAGTGCTCACCTGGAAGCCGCATCTTACCCACCGTACTACAGTGCCTTTAAATTCTTCTTACGCTGCTGAGAAATGTTTGCTACACTTTATGTTAAAAAAATGAAAATGGCTCTAATGTTATCTTGAAAAGAGTATATAAAATTGTTTCCTGTATCTCATTTAAGACCTTCTCACATTTTGTCTGTTAAGACTTTGCCCTTCCTGAATTGTTAAAAGGTCATATGGAGCTCTTTACTGTCAACATCTGTCCTTGTTTTAAGTATATCTTATGCAAACAACATGTACCATTACATTGCTATTTTATATCACCCGTTTTAGCTTTTGAACAGGAGAATTTAGTCTATTCAAATTTGTTTTCATCTTATTTTACCACTGTATGTTCTCTGGACCATAATGTCTTATCACGCCCATGGCCCCAGACCCACTTTTGTGGCACCAGGAAGCTTTGCTTTTTTCCCACCTCTTTGGCTTTGCTTTTTTCCCACCTCTTTTTTCCCACCTCTTTGGAGATTAGAGGCGACAAATCCTATTTCTATACTATTAGTGGTCTTTCTTACTTTTAGACAAGTAGTTTTGAAATTCTCTCTCCAAATGTCAAGCATTAAGAAGTATCTACCATTCCCCTCCTTCCACTATCCCCTTGCTAGGTAAGATTTCTGGCTTAATTTAGCCCTAACTTGATCTTTTTTGTTAGAATCACTTGCAATGTAAAGACTAGTTTGGCTGGCATGGTTCTAATTCTTTTTTTTTTTTTTTTTTTTTTTTTTGCGGTATGCGGGCCTCTCACTGTTGTGGCCTCTCCCGTTGCGGAGCACAAGCTCCGGACGCGCAGGCCCAGCGGCCATGGCTCATGGGTCCAGCCGCTCCACGGCATGTGGGATCTTCCTGGACCGGGACACGAACCCATGTCCCTTGCATCGGCAGGTGGACTCTCAACCACTGCGCCACCAGGGAAGCCCGGTTCTAATTCTTTACCCTTCGGATTCTGTAGACCTCTCGCCATCTCTTCTAGCGTTTAATGTTGTAGATGAGAAATGATATCAATTGATTTTCTTCTCCCTCTTGGCCGGAAGTTTAGGTATCCTAATTTCCTCTCCTGTCTGGACAACTGATCTTCTCTTTGAGATTCAGAAATTCCTAGACTTGGGTTCTTCTTTGAATAATTCTGTCTCATCCTCAGTGGACTCTCACTCAGGGGAAATTCTATTTCTTTATTTTCTTTATTGTATCTCACATCTCTTTTGTATAGACTGTTCTCTTCTTCTAAATTTTGATACAAACCCTGAACTTTCCAGAGAAATCCTCTCATCCTTTTTCCCATAATCTCTGTTTCTTTGCCATCCTGCTGGGATGAATCTCAGTTTGGTTCCCCTAAATCACAGACTTTGATCTTCAACCACACCTGCTTACTGGTAATCATACTGAGTGTGGCTACCACGTCCCTTGTTTCTGAGAACTCTTACTTTCCAAATGTTCTTTGGTCCACAGGGGTTTATTTAAGATGTGACCTTTCTCTAGAATTTCTTCGAGGGCACTAATGAGAATTTATTTTAAAATTCCTTCCAGTTTCTAAATTAACTGTGTTTTGGGACTTCCCTGGCGGTCCAGGGGTTAAGACTCTGGACTTCCACTGCAGGGGGTGCGGGTTTGATCCCTGGTCAGGCAAGTAAGATCCCACATGCTACACGGCAAAAAAAAAAAAAATTAACTGTATTTCATTGAGGATAATATACTCTGCAGGCCCATGGGCTCTTCGCTTTAGAAGTTTTCAATTTTATACTGACTTTCAGACATCTATATCTGACCGCAGAACAATGTGGGTCCACCTATATGAGGATTTTTCCAGCAGTAAATACTACAGTATTCCATGATCTGCTGCTGGTTGAATTCTCAGATACGGAGGAACTGACTAAGAGTTACACGCATGTCAAGTGTATTTCATAAACTGGCAGCTCACGTGAACCCTCCTTACGTGCGTTCATCTCCCCAGTGGCTGTACCACATTCAGGGTGTGTGTGTGTGTGTGTGTGTGTGTGTGTGTGTGTGTGTGTGTGTGTGTGTGTGTGTGTGTGTGTTGGGACAGGGCAGCTCTGCTTCTCTTCCCTCCAGCCCTGAGCCCTGGCAGACCCTCACTCCGCCCGGCAGCCTTTCCCAGCCACTCTCTGTGCCAAGAGACCCACCAGCCAGGAACCAAAGGTCTCTATACTCACTTGGCTACTGACCCGCGGCCCCCAGCCTTGCTGCCTCACAGCCTGGAACTGTTCCAAGGCTCTGCCGGGAAACTGCTTCCAGAAAGCTCCTTCTTGGTTTTTGTTGGGCTGAGGCTGATTCAGATTTGTTTTTCCAGTACTGCAGCGCCAACTATGTTCTCCAGAAACCTCGCCAGTTTGGTTCCATTCCCTGCACTACCGAAGTTACGCGCCTCTCCATCCTGAGTCTAATATCGTGATCGGCCTGGGACTGGACAGGACGAAACCCATTTGTGGGAATCCCTCCCGCCATCATCTTGAGTCAAAAGCCTCTAGAAACTAGAGATTGTTCAAATGCAACCCTAAATGTCTTCCAAATGGGCTGAATAAGGAGCTACTATTAACAATTTTTTCCATGAGTCTCCACCAAAACGGTACCAAAATCTATAGCATAAACTTAGGTTTAAAAAGAAAAAAAAAAAAAAAACATAAATGAGCAATGGATGATAACCTACAGACACCCAGCCCTACACTGAAACTCGTCCTTACCTTTGACAGCGGGATGAGAAAGTCCAGTTTGTAGGAAAGGATCACCCTGGTGAGCAGCACCACGAACACCACGTACGCGGAGTTCTCGAAGTCTGTCAACTGAACCTGGACACGGGGCCCGAGACATTAGGGGCCCACCGTGCAAACAGCTCCTCCCTGCGAGGCCCCTGAGGGTCATGTCTTTCCCAAACATCTCCTAACCTCCCACCTGGGTCTGGAAGCCTCTGCCCACAATCTATTCTCAGAAGCAGTCCTCCCGAGCTGCTGCACTTGCGTGTAACACGCACACACGTGATCTGTGCTGCCTTCCAAGGAACCCGAGCTTCTGACAAGGGTGCGGGTGGGTGGCAGGTGGCTGGGAACGGGTGCGTCCAAGTCGGTTCCTGCCGACGGGCTGCGTACCTCCATGGGCCGGAATTCCACTCTCCATCCAATGTCGGAGTTTGGAGGAGGAGGTTTAAATCGCATTGTCTGCCAATTTGTGGACTGAATATTCTGTATTCAAAAAGCAGAGAATAAAACCAATTTTCCAGTAAGGTATTAAGATGATCTGATATTTAATACGTGAAGCAGACTGTTTACCGTCCATACCAAATACTCTTCAATTTACAAATACAAAAAGGTACAATTTAAGATTTTCGTGGAGCGTGACCTGCTAGGGAGACAAAACAGCAAGCGCTTAACGGAAGTCAGGCGACACAACAGCAGTCCTGAAAGAAGCGGTCGTGTTATTTTCCTGTGCTGCATATTTGCATTTTTCATCGCTATGAAAATAAGAGAAAATACTGAATGAAAAATCCAGAACCAGAGAGTAAGAATCGTAAAATAAGGGTACTTGAACCAATTTAAAATCTTTGCTGCACTGGGTCATGGAGGTCATAGAAGGCCTCTACTGTCATCAACTCCTTGCCCCTCCAGACAACGGCCTCCACCCTGGATAGTGAAGTGAAACACCTTCAAAGCGGAGCAGATACCTCAAAATGGTCGGACTCGTTGGCATCGTCCAGGTGGATTTTCTCTTCAAACAGAGTCAGCGGGTCTCTAATGAAGAGATGAGCCACGTGCTGGGCCAGGAGATGATCGATGCCTGCAGAGAGAGGTCACACCACTCACATCAGAGCTGTTCTCCATGCCCAGAAAGACGGCAGGACAGCTCGGGAAGTCTGAAGAAAGGGCATCTAGAAGCTTAGGAAATGGCTGGGCTGTGCAGGGTTTTATCCTGTGGAGTGTGTTCGCTCCTTACACAACGCCCGTGGGGGCAGAGCTGTGGACCGAGGGACAGGCCTCCAAAGTCAGCTCCTTTTGCTAAAAGTCAAGATCTCACAAGTATCTGGAACTTGAAACTTTAAGAACAAGCAGCCTCATGAGAAAAGTTAAGAGACTTCACACTAAAAATAGAAGCCAGGCCAGGAGTCAGCAAAGGAATTTAAAAGGGCTTTGAAGAACTAAAGGCTAACAATCGAATCTAGACAAAAGGAACAGAGGTTCACCTTCCTGCAACAGCTGTTCATAGATTTCTTTGTGTTTCGTCAGGTCGATGTCATTATATTTCTCACCGCACTCAGATAAGTAACTGTCTATTGAATCATATCGGGACTTACTGATCCTATAGTGGTTGTTCTTCAGTGGCTAAAATTGAAAAAAATACAAATGAATGCCATATAAAATGATGTGGAAACAAACTAACGCCCCAAATAATTATATTAAAAGCCTATATACTATATATGTAATTACATAAAACTGTCCAAGCTGAACACGAGATCCCGAAAAAAAGCTAGTTAATCCTGAAAAGTATTAGAAAAATTGTATTAAAAAAAAATCTGGAGACAATTTAAGTAGTCTGTTTTCTGACATGACTTAAATATATATATATTTCTTTTTCTTTTTTTAAAAGTGGATCACCTTCATTCTCATTAAGATAGGAAAATGCCAATGTTGAAAGCAAAACTATAAAACTATAATGTAAAACAAAGCTATTAAAATGATTTCTGCTTTAAAGTTTATTTCTACTTAGAAGGCATGTTCAACAATTTATGAACAATTACATAAAGAGCAGAGCATCAATAGGGCAGCCCAGTCGAGAACATCAGAATCACCTGTGAGGGCTCCTTTAGTAACATGTATGTCTAGGTCCCAGTTCTGGACATACTTACTCACTGGGCTAGGGTGGGCCTGGGTACTTATTTTTAAAGATCTCTATAGGTGGTTCTGATGCACACAGTCTTGGTTGGAGAGATGCAGTTCAACATGCAAACAAGAGGCACAAACCTACCTCATTAGGCAAACCTAACCCTCTGTAACAGGCCAAAGAACCTGACAACAGATTACACTTTCCACAACAGAGAGCACCATAGACAAAGCACTCATGTAGCACCAAAAAGCTTTCTGGTAAAAACAGCCATCAGCACTGACTCCCAAAATATAGAAAAATTGTACTACTAATTTTAGAAGGTAAAACAAGTACTGGTTCCAACAAATGATGAAAATTAACTTGAACGCCCCCCACCCCTGCCAACCAAATCACATTTCCTACATTCTCACCCCAAACACACATTGTGGAGCCAAAGACAGGTTGATAACCTGTCAGCTTCTTCCCATGTGTGACTAACCCACTCAGGATAAAAATTTCAGGGTGACTTCAAAACTGTAAGCAGTGACAATATCCCCATTTTACCTGCTGGACTTAAAAGACTATTAAGGAAAATCACTCCCACCTCCAGTCCTCTCTCCTCCCGAGTTCTATCATCTACAGATGCAGAAATCACGCCCCAGCGACAATCAATGTCTGACACATAGCCTCGGTAAAAAGGAGACGCAGCGCTCAAAGCCATCTAAAAACAAACAGAAGTCAGCACCTGCAAGTTCAAAGTGTCATTTACATGCTGAAAAAAGCTTCATGCAGTTACCTCTGGTCTGGAAGAATCAGTTTATGCAAACCCTACAGACTTCTACTACATCTACTGCACCTGCCTTCTCATGGTGAAATACACCAGAAGTGACTCCAGTCCTTGCCTCTGATTCTTTCAAATCATCTTCTCTATACCGTGAGGACAGGCGGGATGGGAGGGGGAAAACGGCCACGCTCAAGCTCGACACGTCAACACAAAAATGCCTTACTGGCAACAGTAAACTCTACAGCTTAGACTCTTATCCATTAGCTCTAAGTCTGCATATTATTCATGTTAGTTCAGTTCTAAATGAAGTCTTAACTGGACTTAAATAGTACATGGTCAGCAAATTTTGCACGTGCAGTCTTTATTTTATACAAAGAAGTAGTTAAAATTAGGTGTGATTTCTACTTACGACAATTGGGCAGATAGTGGCCAACTGATCATAAAGGTATCTGGCCTCAGATATGCTGCAGGCTTGGAACGTTACCTGTTTAAGAATCCCAAGTTATTAAACAACAACACAAAATCAGTACCATCCTCCACAAGGAGCCAAGTCTGAGAAGGAAGGTGGTTGGTCATGGCATGTGATGGTCATTCAGTTGATGACAACATTGAACACAGGAGTTTTAAGACCTGTCTCGGATGAATTTTGCTAGAAAATGGCTTTAATCATGTTCACATCCACTATAAATAACCATGTTCCAAAGTTAAGTAAGATTAAGAACTCAGGAAAGAGAAATAAGACCTAGATTAACAATGAAGTTCAGCCAGGCGTTTCCTCTTCCACTGACTTATTTCCTTCTACAGCTGCCCATCCACATCTGTGGGCTTGTATACATTTTGGTACAAAAGGGGGATCTGGAGATGCGAAGGATGGGTTTCAGAGTTCACTGGTGGCACAGTGGGGGATAGCTCGGAAGGGGGCAGGACTGGAGGAAGGAAGAGAGGGCAGTTAAAACACTGCAACTGTCCAGGAAAAAACTGAGGAAGTCTGGTGGTCAGAGGCACAGCAGGGCCAAAGCAGGCCTGGTGACCAGTGGGCACAGAGGAGTGAGGAGTGACCTGGGTTTTGGCCTGGGTGCTCCTCGGACAGATGGGAAGCAGTGGCGCCAGGACACAATGGGCTTATGAGGCCAAGGAAGAGCGAAACAGCCCTGTAAGCGGCTTGGTCTCCAGGGCTGGGGCCAGGAAGAAAAATCCGAGCTGGAGAAGTATTTGGGGAGTAGGCCCAGATGATGTACTAAGAAGGGCAGATTGCCCAGGAAGCTTGCACAAGACGGGTAAGTAGGACTTAAGAGTTAGACAGAGAAGGAGATCACGTAATTGATTAGTGCAAATACCCTCAAAACAATTACCCAAAAGAAACCAAAAAAAAAAAAACAAAAAAACAAAAAAACAAACAAACAGTGCTGCCCTCTGCAGGGCTGGGGCAGCGGAAGGGGCAGGGAACGCAAACTGTGGTTGTGTTGGCACATTTGGATTTTGTGTTGGTGCAGTAAATAATTTAAGTGCTTAATAGTTGAACTAGCAGCTGAGTGAACGTTTACTATTCTAATCGCAACCTGTTAGTTCCAGTAGTTTTAGCCAGGTCTCAACTTTGCTTTTTTTGGTTTTGTTTTGGCTTTTGTTTAAATGGCAGAGGACTTCTGTTGGAGACTCAAGGGTCTAACCGCTGAATTCATGGCATTTCACGTCAGTGTGGTGACTGACTGCAGAAAACGATGATTCAGACCATTTACTGTGTCCTGACTTTCCTACCATTTCTATGTGAATTAAGTCAGTGCCATATTTTAATTAAAACATAATGATAGGTACCCAGCCATTACAAATTAATTTAACACACGGAGAAGAGCTGTGTCACAGGTGTAAAGGAGCAAGAATGTCAAAGGTGAAAACAGAAATTGAGAAGAACTGACAGGTCACTAATGACCCAAACCCGGGCAGTTTCTGCCAGGAGGTGGGAACACAGAAATCAGCTTGTCTGCGGGTAAGAGTTAAATGAGAAGTGGGGGAGGTGGCGAGCAGAGTATTTACAGGCTTATCTGCTGTGACCCCACCCCTAAAGCGTAAGCCCTAGGAGGGCAGGGGTCTGCCTTGCGGTTCTCTATCCCCAGTGTGTAGGACAGGGTCTGACACCCACTTAGTCCTTAATATTTATTAAGTGAATAGAGTATCTTGAAGGAAAGAGGGTGCTAAAAAGGAGAACACACAGGAGCAAAGATAAGTTTTATTTTTATAAAATGGTGGGATACTTGAAAAGCTGACCCTATAGCCCAAACTTATATGGATTGAGATCAGGAATACCTAAATGTTCCCCCAAGTGTTTTGACTGCTGAATGCTTTTGAACATACATCTCTTAGTTTATTTAGGTCCTTTTTTGAGTTACTCTTAGCTATTTTAGAGTCTGTTATTTTTGTTTTTAAGAAGATCCTATGATAAGCATTTTTTCTTTTCAGGTTTTTGATTGGCTTCTCTTAAGATGGCCTAGTATATACTAGACAATTCACAGGCAAATTCTGAAAAAGTCAACCCTAGAAAAATATGCTCAAGAAAACTGGCAATTGGAATTCAACAGCTGAGTTAGAACAGTGATACGACTTAGTTATTCTAAGTATATTTAGTAACTAGCTTCTTTACCCCAGGGCTGATTGAGCCATTGAGACATCACTGTGGTAAAGGCTTTAGTGGGGGAAGAAAAGAAAGAGTTCTTACCACCTTAAAAAGATATGAATATATGAATGGTTTTGGATTCTGATATCCTTTTAAAGTATCATATAAAGAAGAGAAGCAATGTCACTAGGAAACTGATGAGGAAAAATAAAAGAGAAAGTATGAAAAATTGATGTTAGAAACCTAAATATCTAAAATTTGTCCAGAACCCAGTGTTGAAGCCATAGGATTTTCTTGGGGGGCGGGGGGGAAGCCTATCACAATATGCATGAACTTATTAAATGATTCCTGCAAAGTCCCTCACCAAGAGTCAAGAATTTGAATATAGTTGAAGTACTTTTTGTTCTGTACAGTAAGATGCTCACTAACCTTAAAAAACAAACAAAAACTTTGAAACCATTTTTTTTTTGCCTTATTGTAATAAGTAGTTTCTAGTGTTCCACTTAAGAGATAAAGCAGAGATTTCTGTGGTGATTGATGGAATTTGTCTCATTTACCATATACTTACATTATCTGTGCTAAAGACTTTTAAGTGGAGTATTGAAAGTGGGGTTGGCTGGACACACCACTGAGAAAAAGAAAACAACCTTAAACCCATGACAAAGCTTAAATTGGATGGAAAACTGTATCTACAAGCAATAAAAATGTAAACTACCTACCATTAGGACATATTTATTTGTGTAAACACAGTGTTTCAAGGGAAAGACTATCCCTTTGGAATGGGGCAACTGTGCCGTCCATGGCAAAACACCCTGGTTTAATATTAAACCAAGAAAAAGAGGCGATCGGTTCTCCAAGAGCACTGACAGATTTTAAAGCTGTGCACTCTAAGTTCTAGAGCTTAATGGTTCTCTTTAGAAATATTTGGAATTAAGATAGGGAAGCAGATAAGGCAGTTAAAAGTCAACAGGTCTCTTTTTTATGAAGTGTGTCCATCTGGAAGGAAACTCATAGCCTAGGTTTGTTTGGAAGACACGCTTTATACCACCTATATAAGTCAGGGAAAGCAGGGGAAATGGTATCCTTGGCCATGGTTATTTGAACACACTTAGCATGTAAAAATCTGACTCTGGCATTCAATTCTGATTATACATAGTTGTAAAATAAACACATCCAAGATACATGTGCAGGAAGGTGTGTGTCTGTGTGCAGCTGCTGAAATGATGGGATGCTGGGCCCCCAGCCGTGTGGAGGGCAGGCAGACTGAGGGCTGGGGGTGGGCTGGGGGGTGCTCATGTGGGGTCAGGCTTCACACCGCTCCAATCAGCAAATAATCAGAACTGGATAAAATCTCCTTGGACAATAACAAGAGGCCCTCTTTTTTTCTTTTGAAATTTTCAGTTTGAAACTTTAAATTTTGTGCCACTTTTACTTCTGTTCTAACATGATTTTAAACAAATTAAAGGTTAAAACCAATACTGTTGTTAATAAAAACAGTTAAAGAATATTAGCTCAGAGACAGACCTAGAAGCAGCCTTAATATAAACCCTTCTTTCAGCTGTTGAGAAAACCGAGACCAGAAGAAGGGGAGTTACCCAAATACCTGAGAAATCACAGCTAAAGCCCAGACACAGGCTTGTGGGCAGCCCGATGGGTTCCTGCTCCCTGCTCCAGGTCCCCTGTGAGGTGGGACACCATCCCTGCCACAGGTGCCAGTAATCTGATTAGATCCAGGGGAAGTTTTAACCAAGTCATTGAGAGAAAGTTTATTCTACAATACCTCCTGTGAAACGTAGCCAGGGGCAAGGCAAACATGGGCTGCTAAATATTTATTCTTTTTATACCACTAGATGGCCTTGCAGGAAAATAAAAATTTAAAGTCCAAATAATCCTTCCCTTGGATCACAAGCTCACTGGAGTGCATCCAGAATTCATTTTCAGAAATGATAAGATTTGACCAATGTTTACAATCTCAAAGCTAGTCACTAGATGGCAGCAAAAATTAGGCACAGAGAGAACAGAGACAGTGACTGCGGAATAGTTCACCTTTTAAGTTCATTAACAACTGTGTCTTTGTAGTGAACTGCAGATTCCGTAAATTCTGTCCAGAGATAACTTCCAGTGAATTTACTAAGATAACTTCATTGGTTTTCAGAAAGAAGTACTAGCTGCTATTTCAACCTGATTAAAATGTGATTTTTAAAAAGGAAACATGCACATATAAAGAAAAGAAGTTAATAAACAGAAACGGATGAGGACAGCTTGCCTCTCTGGATATTTGAAATGATACCTGCAGACAGCAATTGCCCATCCCAAAGCCCATAGCATCCATGTAAATGTGGTCGGGCTTAGAAGCCTTTGCTGCCTCATCATCCTCAGGAAATGTTTCTATAAATGGAGATGGTGTATTCTTGTCCTTAAATACTGCAGTATTAATTGAAAAAAAAAAAAAAGAAAGAAAAGAGCAGGAAATGGGTGAGAGTCAAGGATTAACAACAATGGGGGGGGTCCCCTCCCACCCGCCACCTCTGTAGACTCACTTGGGACGTTGATGACAACCTTTTCTCCTCTTCTGTGCCGGATGTTCCTGGTGAGGGTACTAAAAAACAGACAACAAATGTCCTAAGTTGGTCACCTAAGAATCATCATGCAAAAGAAGAATTTGACAATATGCAAGTACATGGAATGAAATCCTCCCTCAAACTAATCCTCTAAGACATCCCTACCGAAAATTCATGTGGACCGAGAGACTGAGGGGATTTCCTGAAAGAAGGCTTTGCATTAATACCACGTCCTTTGGCTCTCGTTTGAGAATGTCATTCTCTCTCCTGCCCAAGCCCTGATCCCTGGCTCCGTGCGACTCGCCAAACCAAGCTCAAGTGTCCAAGGTCTGCCGTGGTCTGGCCTCACTCTATGCCTCTAACATTTTCCATGCTAAGTCCAAAGACTTGAGCCAAACTGTGGTACTCATGTTTCCCGGGCATCTCTGGACCCCAGAACCTCAGCACTCCCTCCACCCATCCTGCAGCATTAATACTATCCTCCAGCCTGCGATGTCTGATCCAGAAGCCCCTAGGCAAGCTGTGGCTGTGAGCACTGGACGCGTGGCCAGCCCTAATTAAAATGTGCTCTGAGGGTGAACACACAGCACATTTTGAAGACTTGGTACAGAAATAAAGTAAAACTTATTAATAATTAAAAAATACTGGTCACAAGTTGGATATATAGAGTTAAATAAAATACACTATAAGTTCACCTTTTTCACTTTTTTAAGGTGGCTACAAAATTACTACTAAAATTACACGTGTGGCTTGCATTATGGTTTTACTGGGCAGTGCTGCTGTCGACGGTGTAAATGCCACCTCTCTCAGGAGGCCTGCTTTTGACCCCCTCAGTCAGAAGCACCTTCCTCTCTCTGGTGTTACCATCTTTGGACACCTGTCATAATCTACCTTTTCTTGCAGCTGAATATCTCCACCTTCCCCTTGGCACACTATAAACACTTGATGTTGGAAACTATGTTTATATGTCTTTATCTTCCCCACGGACTCTGCACGTAGCAGGTGTGCAGACCTCTTACAGGAATGAACACTGAGAAGTCACAGGTCCCTAACTCTAGGTCAGGAGCCCCGGTTCAGGATGACAGGTGAGACTCAAAGGTCCAAAGCTGAGATCAGACTGGTGTGGGCCCTGAAGCAACTTGAAACCCTAGAATTAAAACTACAGACCAACAGACTTCGGAGTTAGTGGAACAGAAGGTAGAGCATGCCTACTATATACACAGGTATTGTACACATTTTACCTTATTGTGAAGGTATATGGAGTGGGATGAGAAGACCACAGATACTGGCGGTAATTTTCAGAGGAGGAAAAGGTAAAAATGATGACAAGGAAGCTTCTCCAAACAGGTGTTAACAGAACCAGGATTGAAATGCATCTGTGGCTAAGTGAACAACTTTAGGATCACTTGGAAAACAGGCAGATCCAGCCTGGAAACAAGCAGCACCTACCGAGCCGCCTTGGGGGACCGAGAAGAGGCGTAGCTGTGGGTCTGTGGGCTCCTCTGGTTAATTACCACAGGAGCTGGAATTCAGGACTCCGGGAGGGACACTGCACCCCCAGGGCAGGGATCCAGGGATCTGAGTCATCCACACACTCACCTGAAGCGCGGGTGCTTGTTTATCGCTTCATCAGGAAAGAAGAGGGACTTGGAAGCTCCTCCTTCCACTGGGTTGGGCTTGAACTCGGGCAGTGTGAACCCAGGGCAGCCTAATCTACAACAAATTGAAGAACTAAAGAGATAGAATCTGTCTTCAGGGATTAAAAACATGCATGTGTAACGCTGCCTTTTTCAGGGGTCTGGCACACAGGTGTTCTGCAAACACTGTGCCCCTTGCAGCCACGCCTTTGCAGTCTGTCTTGCTCACTAAGCTCTTCTCTTGTGACTGCAGCCCTTTTGCCGATTTTACCAGAAGCCTCCGTCCACTCAGGGTCTGCAGAGCGCTTACTTACGTCCTGGCTGCCTTGGCTGTTTCCCCCACGCGGTTTCTGAGGTGTCTTCCTTTACCAGCTCTGACCCCTGCACACCACCACCTCCCCCATCAGCTTGGTTCGACTTGGGACAGGCCTCCTGCTTCTTGCCTCTGCCAGGCACCTCATGATTCCGTCCAGATCAGGCAGGTTCTCTGCCGGTGCCCCTGTCCACCCCCAGGATCTCCCTCTGGAGGCTGAAACCCAACGCTATTATCTCACTTGACCTGAGGAAGAGCTTTAATTCCAACAGAGAAACAAAGCAGGGTGTAGATCGACAGTGGGAAACTTCTGGCTTGGGAGCCAAGACTAGCCGGTGCCTTATTTTCAACCTCACCTTTTATAAAACTGGCCGCCCATGTTCGCCTTGTGAACAACAATTGAACTTGCCGATCTTATCTGGAAAACAGCCCCAGCTATGATGGGGCTCCTCAGAGTTCCTGCAGCTCCGTACATTATTCACTGACAGCCTGCAGCCTTAGGAAAAGCCCTTGCAGAGAGTGACAAACTGAGATCTGGGGGTCTCTCTGCTGACCGGAATCAGGCTGGAGAAGCACATGTGTACTTGGCAGGAAGCGGGCAGCCAGGACTCAGACCCGCACCCCCAGCCCCACTTTTCCTCCAGGCCAGCACCGTCCCACGGAACCTCTGCAGGGATGGAAATGCTCACGACCTGCACTGCCCAGGTGGGTACTGAGCAGGTGGAAGGAGGCGAATGAGACTGAGGAACTGAACTTCTCATTGTATACAAGTCGGATTGATTTAAATGTAAACAGTCACATGACCACTGTTTGGGTTGCTAGGCCACACTACAGTTGCACCTGTTTACGGAAAGAGAATCACCCTGTTTACACTGAAGAAACTGAGTCTTGCTCTCCCCCTTGATCCGGAAATAAAACTTCCCTTATCATTTAACTGTGGATGTAAGGTGAGGCTTCTACAAGCAAATAATTATTATCTTTGTTTTGTTTACAAATCCCAACATACCCTCTCATCATAAAAGATATGGTTAGGCTTTTTTAAAAAAATTAGATTTTTAGAATAAAACTTATTCCTAGCTCAACTCTCCTCCCTTCATAATAACTTAAGAGAAGGAAAAAGCTACTTCTCTAAATGTCTGATGAGTTGCTTAAATAAGGTTTCAACTATTTATATGTGACCATGGAGATTTTAAAAAACAAAATTCCCTTTAAGTGTCCTAAGACCAGTGGTGTGACTGTGAATGCCTATGTTCATCGTGGACATTTATCAGGAAAAAAAAAGAAAGCATAAAAATAGTTCAGAGTGTTCCAGGCCACGGATACCAATCCCCAAAGTGCTTTTGAACTTTGGGGAGGTAAGCATACTTTGCCACAATCTGACAGATATCTAGCAGAGATAACCAGATTTACGATTTGGTACAACTGCATTCTTGCATACAGGTCCTATGTATAACTGTGTGTTATTTACGTACCTCATACTAAGCTAAGGACAGAGTTTCACTGTTCTTATTTACCTTATATTTACTCTTATGAAACTTTAGCCATAACTAGATTTGATGACAAATCCTAAATCTTTTCAGCACAATCCAAACGTGACCCAGTGACTCCCTTGTTCTTTGTTAATATGTATCAACAGACCCTGGGAGCGCTGATGCCAGCACCCCCGTCGGGGGGCCCCCGATCTGATCTGGGGGTAACGCACATCCTTCCTTGTGCACTGCTCCTTCCCCTCGGCCTGCGGAGTCTGTGGCCCTCGGGTCCTTCCACAGTCCCCCCGGCCACCACCACCACTGGCAGAGGCTGGCATATGACTGCCTGCAGCTCTAATGTTACAGATTCTACCAGACACAGTGTGATGAGGATGAACTGTCTGCAAAGCATGAGAGCTGTGGGGTCAAGTGGTGGGTTGTGATCTGCTCTCTTGATACCCGGATGCTCTGAAATGCCAGCCATGCACGTTGACACAGGGACTAACCTGGGAAACGAAGTGATTGTGCAGAGGGCCTGGTTTTCCCCCAGCAGAGATGTCGCTTCCTTGCGGCGCTTCCTCATGTTGTCCTCGACCGTGTTGAACTCAGACATGGTCCCTCCATACGGCTGGCCAGGTGTCCCCTCGATCATGTAGCTCCCATACTCTGGTCTCCAAAGGGTAGGGTGGCTACAGAGGAGAAAAGGTTTCAGTCCATCTTATTCTTCTGCTGCAGTCTGCTCCATTTTTAGTTTTGAAAAAGTTGCTTCCAAAGATTTAGAAACGACTGGGTATACAAGAAGCCAGGGACTCTTTACAATTCCCAGTGGCTGTTAATCTTCCACAGCTTTTCAACTACATAAGGGTTACAAGTGCTGGGTCTAAAATATTTATAAGTAACTGAGACACACACAGGGCGTGCACTGTCCAAGGCAAGCAAGCCTGTCCACTCTGCGGGGAAGGACGTGGGGATTTAAGGCCTCCTTCAGTTTAAGACTGGGTTCCAAATGCAAACCCAGCCTCCCAAAATGTAGTGGGTAGAAAAATGAACTGGAGGTACATGACCCCTTCACCTCTGTCTACTGAAATAAAGAAATATTTAAAAAACATCCTGCCAGCCAAGCGAAACCCATCTGCAAGTTTTCTCTGACACCATGGTTTGTGATCTTGGTAACTGCCAATTTTTAAAAAAAATATTTAAATAGTAAACAAACTTTATATTGAGTTTACTCTTCTAAGTGCTTACTAACGTATTTAGAATGTCTACACCCTAAGAGGTAGGTATTATTATTATCCCTGATTTACAGTTGAGGAAACTGAGGCACAGAGAAGTTAAGTACCCCATTTAAGGGTACCCAGCTATTAAGCAGAGGAAGCAGGATTTGAACCCAGGCAACTGGGAACCAGAGCCAGAGCCCTAAACTGCTGTGCTCTCCTGTCTCCTGTACGTGGGAGGAGAGATGATATTCCAGTGGTTCTAACAGTTTCAGAAACTCTCAAAGAAGCCTTCAGTACATCAGCTTACTTTGGGTTTGTCCTTTCCCCCTTTTCTTGCAGAGTTTCAAGAAGTTCCTCTCCAGACAGTACCAGTTGGGCTTTTCTATTTTCATGATCAAAAGATACCAACATGTATTCCACCTATTGAAAATAAAGGAGAGAAAGATGAACATTCCTCCAGACTCGTGCTCGATGCGACCTTTAGGAAAAGTAGGGAAACGTGAAGGTTGGAAAGGATGACAGTGTCCTGAGGAGTCACATCTGCTTACACAACGGTGCTTAGTGAGTGAGGTTTGCATAATGCAAAAACCTGGAGAGAATGGCCAACAGTGGCCTTGTGGGAGGACAAGGGCTCTTACGTGATTCCGTCTTCCCTCGTTCTACTTAACACCTTATAGAAAGGTCAGGATGCCCATTCTGACAAACTGTACTTCGAGAAAGAAGTACTCCAAAGCCAGGATTCTGTAAATCGCAGTTGCATGCAGTAGTCGCATTTTACAACGTATTTCCTCGGTGGGCTTACTGTAAGTTTATGAAAGGGGTTACCTGAGTGTTCTAATCCAGGTAGATTATCCTTCCTCGCTGGTAGGTTATTTAATCACCCCACTATGAGCCTCACTAATGGACAGTTAAATCAAAATCAAATACACCAATGTAGAGGTATTAGTTTAGGAGTTTCGGCAATTTTGTTTTGGTTTTTCAGGAATAATTTAAGACCACTTCCCCACTCTGAACTCATACAGAATTTACAATGCAAGGTGCACTAGTGCATTCATAACAATACCTGGTGGAATTCTGATAAAAAATCAAGAGTGAAATACCAAAGTAAGACTTTTCTGGGCAGAGTACAAATAGAACCTGCATTTGTTTTCCCTGAAATCACACGCTGTTAAGTCATGATAGTTGGTATTAATAGTGAAGATTGTGGCTCACTATTCACGGTTAAAATAAGACACACATCATCCACAGGTAAGTGAAAAGACTGGAGCTGGACCATTCAGGCAGACACTCGAGAGCACCCTTTGCACAAGACCCCAAGACACGGATGGCAAACTTGTGGCACGTGGCAGACCAATCCCCAGAAAGTAATTTGTTTGGCTTATTATAAAAGAGACAAGCAACAATACATCCACTATCTACCTTATCTACTTCACATTTCACATGTAAATCCAGATCCCAGCCTTAAAAACAAACCAAAGCGCAGAAGCCCAGCAGGAGGCCTGGGTCCAGAGGGGCTAGGGTTGGGCAGCCCCCCCCCCTTTGAGGGGGGCTCTGGTCTGCAGACCCACCGTCCTGGTGGAAGGCATCTGAGTCAGTCCTCCCTATCACAGAAATAGTACCATTCAAGAGACAGATTTGCCCTTCAGCTAAGAAATATAAAAGGGGAAAAAAATGTTAGTAACCATAGGGAAATAGCCTGGCAGGTTTAAATGACAACAGAAATAAACTTTTGATGAACTTTTATTAGTTGTTGTTATGGACTGAATGTTAGTGCCCCCCACACCATGCTTATGTTGAAGCCCTTAACCTCCAATGTGATGGTATTTAGAAGTGAGGTCTTTGGTGGGGGGGGGCAGGTAATTAGATCAGGAGAGTGGGGCCCTTGTGACGCGATTTGTGCCCTTATAAGAAGAGACGAGAAAGATGATTTCTCTCCACTGTGAGAACACAGCGAGAAGGCAGCCTTTTGTAAGCCAGGAAGAGGGACCTCACTTGGAAACCAAATCTATCAGCACCTCTGACCATGGACTTTCCAACCTCCAGAACTGTGAGAAGTAAATGTGTGTTGTTTAAGCCACCCAGTCTGTGGTATTTGTTACAGCAGCCTGAATAGACCGAGAGAGTTGTCTTGCTGGCGCTGAGGTGAAAACAGCACTTAATTTGGAAACAATCTAGTTCCATAAGACTCAGAAGCAGCTACAGGCAGTTCCCTATTTAGGGAGATGGTACTTTGAGAAAGCTCCTCTGTCAATTTCTGTGTATATTAGAAAAAAGGAATTTTCAAATTCCTTTGAAACAATGTTATACAAAGGTCTCTGGGCCACCTCTCTGAAGTATTTAACCTATCATGCGTCTGACCTCTGGAGACAGGGAACCCATCACTGCGTCCCTGTGGAACAGTGAGGTCCTACATTGCTTCCCAGGCACTGGGATGAAGACTCCGGCCTCCTTACACCCTGGAGAAGGGGTTGCAACCAGGTGGTCAGGCCGAGGAGGGGGAAGGTGCGGGGTAACTCAGCCCAGGAGGACTGGGCTACAGGGCGGGGTCCGCAGCCACCCTAAAGAAATTCACAATTCAGGATTCAGGGCCAGCTCCTCCATTCCACCGGCCCAAGCAGTAAGCAGTCTTGACTTTGGCTGGGACCACCCATTGCATCTAAGAGACCCGGTTTTCTCCCTACACCGACTCCTGAACAAGCCCGTAGCCATCTTGTGATAGGGCTCTAACAAGCTGATGACCCATCAGTGCTGAAACACAGCGTCCTGCTGCCTCCACACCCTTTGTCCTTTCACCCAGAGTCCTGTGGTCGGCAGGTGCTGGGAGCACTGCACAGAGCCAGGTGGATGTGGCTCCTGCTGTCAAGCTCACAGGTGGCTGAAATGACAGCCAGTAACTCAAGGGAGCTAAATGGTCTGGGGCACGTGTAACAGGAGGGTCTGGTCCCGCCTGGGGTATCAGAAGGTTTCCTTGGGGGGAAGGGGGTGGCCAGGCAAAGGAGAGGGTCGTCATAAATACAGCCCCCACTCCTGACCCCTGTGCTTCCCCTGACCACCACCCTGACTGCAGCGTAATCACCTGGCTGGCTGCCCAGAGATGCAGATAAACTGGGCCCACCCCTGGAGACCATGTCACAAGAGTCCCGCCTCTAGACTGTAAACTGTTTTAAAGCCAGTGACTGTGCCTTCTGCCCAGAAGATGGTTTCCCCACACAGCAAAATACTAATGACCAATATTTTTGAGCACTTTCAACCACCCAGTTGGATGGTGCCCATTTCCTTATCTAGCAAGATACTCAAGCCTGGAGCACCCAAAGGTGATGAACCAATGGTGATGCTACTTGGTTTCAAGATCACTTGTAGTGATTTAGGGAAGACCTGCGTGGCAAGACCAGAAGAGCAGCTGTGCCTGAAACAGTGGGTGAACTTGAGGTGACCACCACAGGTCCAGGAACCCTTTGTATATGGTGACATTTTAGACTATAACTGTTGAAATGTTATTTTAAACTGCTCTATTTTCCCCAAAAGGAAACGTTTTAGTAGTTTACTCTAAAGTTACATCAGGGAACTATACTCAATATTTTGTGATAACCCATAAGGGAAAAGAATCTGAAAAAAGAATATATATATGTGTATACATATATATGTATGTGTATATATATGTATGACTGAATCACTTTGTTGTACACCTGAAACACAACGTTGTAAATCAACTATACTTAAAAAAAAAAAAAAAGAAACACACAGGCCAAAAATAAAGTTACATCAAATTCTTATAATATCTGCTATATTCTGACTTTTCCCCCACTATGAAATGCCATTTCATACCACAGAATAACACAGGGTGCACGCCAGGGAAGTTTACACAAAATAAACGTGGCCTTGCCCTGGCCTGGTCTTCCTCCAGTGTCCTAGACCAGGACTTCAGCTAACAGAGCAGGAGGTTTTTATGCATAATACATTAATCTCAATTTTAACACTGCGTAAAATGATGAATTTCCTATACGATTACGTAAAGTAACTTCCTTGAATCATTACCAAAACAAATTCTCCACATGCCAAGATTAGTAATATGAAGCCTCAGTGAAAAATTTTAAGATTCAGGAGAGAGCAGGGAAAATTGTGATGAATCTCATAAAGGGGACAATGACACCTTTCAATAAAGGAAAGGAAAAAAAAAACACCCTCTCCTTTATGGTAGACACTAGGCACGTGTGACCTTTTTAGATTTAAAATTAAAGTAGGGTTTCCCTGGTGTTGCAGTGGTTAAGAATCTGCCTGCCAATGCAGGGGACACAGGTTGGAGCCCTGGTCCAGGAAGATCCCACACGCCATGGAGCAACTAAGCCCGTGTGCCACAACTACTGAGCTTGCACTCTAGAGCCCGTGAGCCACAATTACTGAGCCCATGTGCCACATCTACTGAACCTGCGCACCTAGAGCCCATACTCCGCAACAAGAGAAGCCACCCAGTGAGAAGCCTGTGCGCCGCCATGAAGAGTAGCTCCCGGCTCGCTGCAACTAGAGAAAACAGCAACGAAGACCCAATGCAGCCAAAAATAAAATAAATAAATTTATAAAAAATAAAATAAAGTAAAATAAAAATTTCAGTTCCCAAGTCCCTAACGATATCACAAACAATTCAATTACTGCAGGAAGTTGTACTGGACAGCACTGGACTTAAACCCGAGAGAAATCACCTCTTGGAATTATATCTGGACACACTTACTGACGCATTACTGCTGGTGCAAAGGAGAGCCCCGCATGCCGATCTGCTCTTTCATGTCCTACAAATGGTGTGAGACATTTACTTTCTGGGCCTCTGAATTGACACCGGCTGATTTTTTTTAACCATGCCACTACACTTCAGGCGTGTGTCAGTGTTCATTTTCTGATGGTTACAAAGACCAGGCTAAGTCACACCTACCTTATTTCTGAACCAAAGTAGAACCCAACCAGTCTGCTCCCACAAATTAACCTCACAAAAGAGAGCACATCACGTGAAGTTACCAAAGGAGATGTTTGCTGTGGCCACCAACACGGGCACTCTGCAACTTAGAAACCTAAGCCAGAAGACACGTCCTCCTAAAGAAATAATACTGTAAATATAAATAGTTCTTATTTACCTCAAAACACCTGCAGGTTAGTACTATAGCTTCTGGGTTCTGAGGACAAGTGAATTCTTTGCTTCTTTCTTGAGAACAGGGTCCTGGTCACCGCGCGGCTGACAAGAGAGGGTGTCTTGGACCAACTGCTCTGCAGCGCTTAGGTGGGGAGGGGGCGGTGAGGGAGTGAGAGGTCAGGGCCCCTGGAGGACTCCCACGAGGTAAAGGAGAACTCAGGGCTTCAGCAGGGCTGGCTCAGGGCCCCAGGCACTCCTGGAGCAGGTGACTGACAAAGCAAGCTAGGTCCCTGTAAATGTGTTTAGAGATGAAGTTGGCCCAAATTCAGGGACCACCATCGAGAGATAAGAAATTCAGGGCTTTAGTTCTTAGGAACTGGTGATAGATCAACCCACCCAACAAAGGGAGGGTGATGCTTTCTAAAGAGACCTAGATCCAGTGCCGAAACAGGATGTGCAACTCCTAAGTCACTGCTGTGCTCAGAGGGGCCCTTGGGCCCCCAGGGGCAGGTGACAGCGATTCCAGACCTCCAAGTCCAATGCCATTCCACCACAGTGAGGGTCTCCTTCATAACCGCATCTGATGGTGCCTGGACGCTGAGGCAGGTCCCACCGAGAGAGCAATTCTGACCTGCTGAAGACAGGGTCTGCAGGATGCAAGACGTGCTAAGACAAACCCCTTCCTGCCATACCTGGAATTCACGGGAAAGGATTACAATCTCTGTTTGAGATAAACCAGAGCTCCTGACTTGGGGCTCTGATGCTGGCCCACTACCTGCGGCCCGGGACAAGGTCCGCCTGGCAGCATAGCTATCAAGTGAGGTCAGCCTCATCCCCACAGAGGCTCATCCGTGTCTGCCCTCTCACAGGGCTAGGCTGCCAGCAGAAGATTAGCTGGAAAGGCCGCAGCCACATTGCTAAACCTGTTAGCATTTGCCCTGGGGACTGAGAAATTGACCACACATCCTCAACTTTTCAGATCTGAAAGTGTAGCTGGCATTTCACTAGGAGGGAACCACTGATCATCTGGTAACCAAAATCACCGAAGCTTGCACTTGTTGCTCGAGACCTTTATCAAAGCAGCCCACCCACCTTGTTACCCCACCCCACACCCTACTCCTTTCCCTTCCACCTCCAGTCTCGCCTCGGGTTGGAGCCTAGTTTGAATCTTAGTAACATCTGTGTTTTTTTCTTTTATAAAATGAGGATAACGCCTACCTCAAGGGGCCACTGGGGAGGAGCACACAAAGTAATGTGTCAAGTGCCTAAAGTGGTAGTTGAGTACACATATCCTCACGTGTTAGTGATGATTTTCTAGCCCTCGGGCAGGGACACACGTATCGAGGCAGAACAGTCTTTTAAGTGTTCTTACGGGTCCATGGTGGCCTGTAATCAACATTACCAAAAAACGTTGAAATGCGTAGAATAAATGCCAGAATATGTCATTCATGGAAAAGAAGTACTATTTCACCCAAATACTGTTTCGCGCTGTGTTTGTTTCAGGCACGCGCGGTCTCAGTAAAAGGAAAGACTCATGCAGAACACCGCCAGCTCTGCGACAGCGGGCACAGGTCAAGTCACCCCCCTCCCAGACACTTTCAAATGGCTCAAACTCAGCACATCTTAGCACCCTCACCACGTGTGCCGCCCCTCCACTCCAGCCCTGCCCCCCAGGCTGCACCCACACAGGCCTTCCTTCTGCTTCTCTACCAGCCAACCACTCCAGGGCCTGGACAGCACCGCTGTTCTCTGCTTGGAAAGCTCTGACCGCAGCCCCTCAAGTAGCTGGCTCCTGATGGGCTCTAGTCATGTGCTACCTCTTCAGAGCAACCTTGGCTAACCCCCAACACTAGGACCTCTCTTGTCCCATGCCCAGGGGTGCCACCCACACTAGTGCCTTGTGGAGTTGTGGAAGTGGTTACCCAGGCCAGAGCAGTCTTAATTTCCCCTCTCTCCTCACAAATATTACAATTATGGACATTTGGAACATGTCCTAATCTAACAAAGTGTCCCTTCCAACTCTAAACTACTATGTCTGTCATTAAACTCTTCCAGAAGTTCTTGTGGTATAAAACCATCCATTTTTCTTTCCCTCTCAAAGGTAAGACAGTACACACACTGCATTGCCAGGAAGGGAATTTTTTTCAAATGCATCGTCTTTGCTACCTAAAGCTCACCCCTTCTAAGCACATGATCTCTTAAACTGTATGCATACATCAGTGGAAATCTTTCTAAAATTGATTACATCCTCTTCTGTTACAATAGGAAGATACTAAACATACTTCCACTTTTTTATTAAGGCTTCAGACTCGGGGCAATTTCATTTCTTTAACAGAGCAAGGCCCTGGGAGGCACCGGCTGCCGTGTCGAGATCTGCTTTTCCAAGCTGCTCTCCGACTTGGTCTCTGATTGCTGCCTCGACTGATTTTTTGTAGTTCATCCTGAACCGTGGAAGGAAATGACCAGCTTGCAGGAATTGTGTATAAAGCGAGCAATCTCCGGGTGAGGGCTTGAGACAGGCTTCCAGGAGTAAAGTGCAGGCACTCTGTGCCGAGAGGGCTTTTGCCTGCTTCCTAGTTCTCGCTGTCTTGTGTTTTGGGGCCGGCAGCTCCTGAGCCCTGGATACCACTCACACAGCCATGGAGGGAGGACCACAGGCAGGACTGCTGCCACATGGTGTGTTGGACGATATGCCTTCCAACTGCCCGACTTGTGTAAATACGTGAACGCTTTAGCGGGAAATGAGGGAAGCACTCCCAAATAACCTCTTTAACGTTCCTCTGAGGCTTACAGTGCTCAGCGTATCCTTTCAAGCAAAAAAAAACTTTTTAAATTAAAAAAGGTAAACTTTCACGGAGGCTCTTGCCTTCAGGGTTTGTTTTAACTCTGCCAAATCATCATCCAGTACAAAAAAAGGAAGGTGTTAACTAAATCCAAAGGACTGAAAAAAAGGGCCTGGGGGATGGGAGACAAGACAGTGGGTTTGTGTGAACATTTATGTAATTAGGAACATCTGGTTTGGGGGTTCTTTTGTAATCTTGTGGTGGAAATAAGTTTAATTACTAAATCCTGACCATAACAGACACAAACATCTAAGAACACAGAAAGCTCTCCAGTGTCCAACAGAGTAGAGCCGTGGCCATATGAATGCTGCAAAAATATACCAACCTAGATAACCAAGTTTCCTGGACACCTATAAAAGATGTGCTCTTTTGGCTAGAAGTCTGACGATTATTTATGTTTCCTTAACTTCTGAAACATCTGAAACAATGTCTGAGAAACCCAGCCCTTAAGTGGAGGAGATTCAGGGTCATCATTCTAAATTACTCAGTCCTTTATGATCAGTTTCAACATACCATCCCCGTGGCCACTAAGTAACCAAAATGCATATGCTTTCCCAATTCAATTCTGTTTCTTTCTGAAAATCATAACCAAGATTTCAAGGACCCTACAAGCTGTGAAAACATGCATGGGCTTTGAGCCATTTATTTTGGCTGGAAACCAATTTTTGCTCTTTTCCCAAGTTCTAGTATGTTCGAGATAGGTCGCTGCCAAAGCCTCCAGTCCCCTAACCGGCCAACTCCGGCTTCACTTCCGTTCCCATCCTTGCACTCCTCTCGAAAGCCTGACATCCTTCCTGTCCCCAGGGCAGTCCTACTGCCCCCACTGGTCCTTCTCCAGATCCCACACATGTCCAGGTCCTTCTGTGTGTATCACCAGGGTTCGGAGGGGATGGCCATGCTTCCTCTCTGGGTTAGTCATCTCGCTCATCCTCCTTGGTTTTAACCCCATCTTTAGGCCCATGGCTGCCCTGCCACACACACAGCCAGCTCAGATGTTGCTCCAGCTCCCTCTGCACTATCTACCCCGCATCTCCACTGTATGAGCACTGGGCTCCTTCACCTAGGAGGTCCCAAACCAGAAGATCCAAGCAGTTCCCCAGGAACTATCCCCACAGGCTACACTCTCTCCCCTCCCTCAGCAACGAGGTAACCTCTGCAGTGGGAGCTCCCAGCCTCTAGTTACCCTCCCAGCCCGTTTTCCCCACCACCGCCGAAGAGACCCAGGATTAGTCTCCCGGTACGATTCCTGGACTGACAATACCACGTCTCCTGGCATGGTCCATTACAAAGGACCTTGACATCTATACACTAATATGTATAAAATGGATAACTAATAAGAACCTGCTGTATAAAAAAATAAATAAAATTCAAAAATTCAAAAAAAAGAAGATATATGTATAACTGAATCAATTTGTCGTACATCTAAAACTAACAACATTGTAAATCAACTATAGTCCAATATAAAAAAATTAATTACAAAAACAAAAAAACCCCCCAAAAACAAAGGACCTTTGACAGCCTCAGCCTCTAGCCACTCCCCTTGCCCTGCTCTGGTCCCACACCACGGCAGTGATCCTCAACTTCAGGCACTTCACAGTCGCACGTCTGCATACACCCTTCCCTTGCGCTGTCTCCCTTTGAGATCCTCCCAGAAGGTCCCCCACTCCGCCCCCCATCTCTAAGACTCCCAGGATCTCCAGGCAGAGAGCAAACTCCTCCCCTCCTCTCTCCAGCCTGTCCCCTGACCCTGCCATGCCACTGGAGTTCTTCAAGGGCAGGGAGCTTCTCCCTTTTCTTGGTTTCTCTCTTCAACCCCATGCCCTACCACAGGAAGTCCTTGACAAACAGGAGTCACTCAATAAATACTTAAAAGTCATCCATCACGGAAATAAAGCCTTTAGTGTTTGCCACATGTAAGTGAAGCTTAAGTCTCAGTTTTTCTGAAGGAAACAGCCTGCGATAATATCTTGTTTTTATTTTTTTTTAATAGAAACATTATGGGGTTCAAACAGGTTTACTTAGGAAGTTAAGGAAAAGGTTTTAGAAACCTAATATCTATGGGTTTGTAATTAGATTACTTTTTCAGTAGCCAGTAAAGTACGTTCTCTTTGAAAAATCCTAAAACCCAAAAGGTGACGGGATAAGGAAACGGATTCTACTGTCTCTTGTCCACATTTCCTGATTTTTGTAAGTTGTGTGGCATTTAAAGCATTCTGAAATAGTCAAATTGTTAAAAGATACAATTAGAAATTATATATACATATAAAAGCATGCAATTCAAAACCAAATGACAGAATTTTTTGATTACTCTTGCAGATGAGGAAATTGTGGTCCAAAGAATTTAAGTTCTGTATCTAAGATCACACGACTGTTTGGAGGAAGACTTGGGGCTGCACTCCCATCTTCAAGTCAGTCCATTCTTAAACATGTATGCAAACTTCAAAATAATTGTGTTTTCACCAAATACCCAGTCATAGGATGATAACAGTGGTACTAAGTGATGAACATTACAGCATAAAGGCAAAGAAAATCCTGACTTAAAAAACTTGGCTATGGGCTTCCCTGGTGGCGCAGTGGTTGAGAGTCTGCCTGCCGATGCAGGGGAAACGGGTTCATGCCCCGGTCCGGGAAGATCCCACATGCCGCGGAGCAGCTGGGCCCGTGAGCCATGGCCATTGAGCCTGCGCGTCCGGAGTCTGTGCTCCGCGATGGGAGAGGCCACAACAGTGAGAGGCCCGCGTACCGCAAAAAAAAAACAAAAAAAACAAAACAAAAAAAAAAAACTTCGCTATATCTAGGTTGCTGGAGATATAACCATGAGGGTAGCTAGCCTCTGGACAAAGTTTACACACAAAGGAGAGCAGAGCTCAGAGAAAAGGTAGAAAGACTTCCACTTCTGTTCATGATGGAGTAATAGCGATCAATTTCACACCCCCCCACCCTGAAAAAAAAAGAGAGAAAGAGAGAAAATATATAAAAGAATTTTCAAGACACTGGACATCAGATAACAAAGGGCAGAGATCCCCGTGATAGGAGGGACAATTTTAAAGTGAGTGAGCCCTACAAATGCCCCAGCTTCCTGCCTGGCGAGAGGCACTAGATCATGGGCAGGGAGGTGAAGCAGAGCCCACAGTGGGAGTGGGGGTTTGGTGGGGGGAAGGACTCCCTGAATTGAAGAGATAGAGCTGAGTATCTGAGGAAACCAAGTAATTTTGAGGTCACAGGACCAAGTACCAAAGAGAAGAGAGCTGCACAGACGATTCCGGAGATCTGCAGAGGGTCCCCCCTTAAGGACTTGGTAGTAAATCGATCCACACGTGAGAGGTGAGGACCCAAAGCTGGGACAGGGTGCCTTCCCCCCGTCAGAATGGAATAACTCCTAGTTCAGGGCATTGAGGAAGGTACCCCTGAAGGCCTTGCCTTGGCAGAAGAGAATAATTAGCCCTAAAGTGACACTCTTCTGGACCTGCTGAATAAATTGTAAAAGCAAGACCTGAAAGGATCAAACCATCTCCAAATAACTATATTCCAGAACAAAGCTTAAGAATACGTTTAGGAAAACACAAATATCAAGCACCCAACGAGGTAAAATTCACAATGTCTGGCATCCAATCAAAGACTACCAGGCATGCAAAGGAGCAGAGAAACCTACTCAAAATGTAGAGAAAAAGTCAAGTGAACCTGACTTTAAATGACAGAGATGATAGAATTAGCAAAGACATTAAAACAGTTACAAGAACTGTATTCCCTATGTTCAAAAGCAGTATAGTAAGGTTGCAGGATACAAGATAAATACACAAAATCAACTTTAATATATTAGCAACAACAATCAGAAATTATAACTTAAAGAGTAATACCATTTACAATAAAAAAATATGAAACACTCAGTGATACATCTGACAAAAGACATGAAAGACTTGTCCACTGAAAACTACAAAACACTGATGAGAGAAATTAAACAAGTGGAGAGATATACTTGTTCATGGGCTGGAAGCATCCTTAAGATGTCAATTCTCCCCAAACAATCTACAGATTCAACGCAACCATGGTCAACATCCCAGTAGGGTTTGTTTTGGGTAGAAACTGCCAAGATGTTCTAAAATTCATGTGTAAATTCAAAGGACCTAAAAGAGTCAAAATGAGTTGAAAAAGAGCAAAGTTGGAGAGGTAAGACTACCTGATCTCACAGTTTATTATAAATTATAGCAATAAAAAGTGTGCTATTGGCATAAGGACAAATAGAGCAATGGAACAGTACAAAGAGTCCAGAAACGAAACCACACATAGACAACTGATATTAGACAAATGTGCAAGGGCGTTCGGCAGTGGAGAAAGGATAGTCTTTTCAACAAGTGGTGCTGGGGCACTGTGCAAAAGCAACCAAACCCCAAAATCCATAGCCTGCATCATATACAAAAGTTAACTCCGAAAGGATCATAGACCTAAATGTAAACCTAAGACCATAAAACTTCTAGAGGAAAATACGGGAGAAAACCTTAGATAACGAAAGATTTCCTAGACAGAAACACAAATTCTATGTTAGAGGCTCAGATAATATTCTGACATCTTTCCTCAAGATATGGGGCCTTACACTGAACATTACCTAGGTTTCTCCTTCAAAATGAAGCTACAGAGTTCTAGTTAGTACATTTGCTAACACCACTACTAGACATTCCTAGAAGTGGTACCTTTAGAAGTGATATCCTGGACATTCCTCTTCACAAAGAAGAATTCAACAGTGATGTGGTGGGGTCACAGTAACTTGTTCGGGAGTCCAGAAACATGTTCTAGGGGAGCCACGTGTGCAGAAGGAATAGATATTTTCCTCCCATTGTGTTTTCGCCATATTTAAAGTACATCAAAACCTCTACGTATCCAAAGACCTCTACAAACTAATCCTACCTGTTCACCGCACTGACAACACCACCAGACACAGAACGCTCACACACCAATGCCATTTCTCACCTTTCTGCCTTTATTACACTGTTCACTTGCCTGGAATCCTTCCCTTCTCTTCATATAAATAACGACCCTAATTCTCTAGGGCAGCTTCCCAAAGATGGTGCCTGAAGCATCACAATCACCTGGGGTGCTGTGTGTCTCACACGTCTGCAAAGGGCACAAGGGAACATCTGGAGGTGATGGAAGCGTTATATGTACACAGATGTTTCCTATTTCTTTGTTTTGACTGTGGTTGCAGATATCTGGTTGTATACACTTGTTAGAAGTCATTGAGCTCTATGTTTAAAATGGGTGCGTATTATTGTATGTAAATTATAGTTCAATGAAATTGGTTTAAAAAGAAAGCCCACATAAAACTATATAACACGAAACGAACAGGGGGAAAAAATCCCAAACTGAGATGGACACCAGAAGTGATAGTCAAGCTCACATTTAAGCCAAGCTTAAATTCTTAGCCTCAATTCCTAATACACAGTTGACCCTTGAACAATGAGGGGGTTAGGGATGCTGACTCTCCCCACAGCCAAATATCTGCATATAAATTTTATGGTCTGGATCATGTGGTACTCTAGTACGTTATTTATTGAAAAAAAGATCCATGTATAAGTGGACAAGTGCAGCTCGAATCCATGTTATTGAAAGCTCAACTGTACACACAGTCAGTTTTCTGGTTCCCTAACCTTCAAAAATGAACCTCTTGGTTATAAAAGGTAATTTTGAAAAAAAAAAGAAAATCACCAGAAAGCTCTAACCATATTTCACTCTTTTTCCTCGATTTCACCACCGTGCTTTAGACACATCAGTAAATGCGGATAAACCGATGTCCACAGTGACAGCAAGAGACAGAAAGATGCAGCAACTGTGCTTCGTGTGCAGAGAGCACACAATGACCTACGGAATCTTCATGAATTCTCAGAGTAATTTTTGCTCAGTACCTTATTCTAAGAAGTCATTGTCAAATAATGCATTTTAAAAACACAATTTAGATTCTGAAATGCAGTTTAGAAATACCATAAACAATTACTAAGCTAATGGAATACAATTATATCTGAATGGGCAAATTTCAGTTAAAAACCGGCAAACATGGAATGCCTCATTCCCCAATAACCATGGCTATTTAAATGATATCTTTTAAATGAGATATCCTGGGTATTTAAACATTCCCAAGTGAACATTTATGAGTCTTACTTAAAAGACTAGGCACTTACTTGTAAACCATTCCAACAACATTATCTCATTTAATCTTACTAACTCTATAAGGAAGGTATTACTCTCCCCATTTTACAGATGACAAAACTGAGATAAGCACTTCGTCCAAAGCTACACAGAACCTTCAATTAGACTCAAATGACTATGCTTTTGTCCATTCTAGATTTATAGCTCAGGATGTTACTTTTGCTATAAGATCATAAGCTTACTGATTAACAAGCTATGCATTTTCTAATTAGTCATGTAAGCATTCTTAACCTACACAGGTAATTTGAAGTTCAAACTATGAATGATATGCCAGCCCTTTATAAATCCCATCTCAGTTCTTATTGGTTTTACACATGATAATAACACACTTATAAATATTAAAGATGTATATTTCTCTCAAAGTTCTCATAGATTTATCTGCTAATTAGAGCACAACTGACCTTCTTGCCTTTGAAAGGCAAAAAAGAAAAATCAGAAAAAATGTTTCCTTTAAAATGTTTTTCTGACACCTCTGTAACCTGGAGAGTTTGAACTCTGTAAAAAGAGATGTGATGAAATCTCATACATTGTAAATATTCCCAAACCTGGTGTAATGTATTTAAGAAGTGGACCGTGGAGTCAGACAGATTTCA
The DNA here is from genome assembly GCF_963924675.1 of Phocoena phocoena. Classification (NCBI taxonomy): domain Eukaryota; kingdom Metazoa; phylum Chordata; class Mammalia; order Artiodactyla; family Phocoenidae; genus Phocoena; species Phocoena phocoena. Next base: position 64,094,779 of record NC_089228.1, on the reverse strand, counting down.
ATTCTGATAATGCCTCTGCCACTAAGTAGCTGAATAGCCTGGCAGGTAGCTGACACTAGAGGGATATTAGGAAGCATTCAAGAGTCGAATTTACTGCCACATTTGCAGTGTTTATAAACTTCCTAGGTTTGTCTTTTAATGTGCATACTCCAACTTACAAAATCTGTACTTAAAAAGTTGTGTGTGGGCTGTGAAGAGAGAAGTGCTTACTTTTTTGCATAAAAGAACGCTTAGCAGGCATCAGGGCCCCCCGGAACACCCATCTCACCTCCCCCTCACCCCCATCCGGGGCAGCATGAAATATCTTCCCAGTACCTGGGAGTCAGAACTTCGATTACCCACAGTAACAGCATGATCAATGGGTTGGGACCAGCCACACTAAAGGCGAAACTCGCATTTGTAAGCTGACCTGGGAATCTGCCTGTTTCTAAGGTTCTCACAGGAAAATACTTCTGAATTCCAAAAAGCCAGCAGACACACACTTGTACAATACAACCATTTTTACCACAGTGACTGGTGGCAGCCTTCTCTTCACTCAGCAGTCTAAAGATGATCCCAGGCGAGTTTCAAAGAGGAACAACCCTCTCATTTTCCAAAGGAGGAAACTGAGGTTCACAACCACCAAGGTGGCTGGCAAGCCTTGGAATACAACACAAGTGCAACTCCAAATCCAAGTTCTTCCTGATAAATACCACCAGAGACAAATACTGTCCTAGCGCCAAGCATTTCCAAAGTGGCGGCAGGCTCTCCTTCCAACCAGATCTACGATGATGGGCTTAGGCTGCTCTTTTTCCTTTTTTAATCCGAGTCCATGGTCCTGTGAGCACAACATCAAAACTTCCACAAAGAGCAGCATTTTGGTATCACGCTGACCCAGCCCAACATATCACGTCCCAAACACCCCTTTCTGTCTGGTGGGGCCATCCTTCATCTCCAGGGCCACGGCACCCACCACACCCTTCTCCACTTTTATCGGCCCAGCCTGATTCTTGGTTGTTTCCTAGGCTTCTGCATCCGAACAAGCTCACTTGCAGGCTGATTCTGCCTGCAGACTTTTACTCAGTAGACGTGACAGGGAGTTCCCACTATGCGCAAGGATCAATGCTAAGAGAGCTAATGGCCTGCTCTTTCTCAGAGGCTCACCTCGTCAGGGAGGCCTGCCATGGTAAATGTGGGACTCTGACTTTCAAACCCCGTAACTGCAACCACAGTAAGAAATAAGTTACATGCACCCAATATACCACCCCTACACACACTCTCAAATAACTCAAGTTTGACATAATATTCTCACTACGTGTGATAAACCAATACTCTTCATCCTACCCCATTTCCATTTTTAAAGTCTTGGAGAGAAAAAAATCTAGGGGGAGAGGAGAGATCATAAAATACATACAATACACAAATAATACACAGTAGTCCCTCGGTATCCACAAGGGACTGGTGCCAGGACCCGCCAGAGACACCAAAATCCGCAGAGGCTCAAGTCCCATAGCTGGCCTTCCATTCAGCATCTGTGGATTCAGCCAACCGTGGATCAGGTTGTATTCACTATCAGACAAAAAAACCTCATATAAGTAAACCTGAGCAGTTCAGACTCTAGTTTTTCAAGGGTCAAAATGTCAGATGCTGTAAAGAAACAACGAATTTCAGACTTCTAAAATCTTCTAAATTTATTTCTCAACCCACTAATGGATCATGATCTCCAGTATGAAAAGTAATTTTCTGTAACATAAGAGTGATTACCTTTACATGATGCTGGAGGAACAGAAGCATCAGCAAATGCTTAGGTGTGAGACAACCCCCCCTCCCCCGCCCAAGTCACAATCGCTGTCCAGAGATGCAGAGGTACCACAACGGAGAGTTAGCCCCTGTTTGATTTACAGAATCAAACTGGGGGAGACCAAGCTTTCAATGAAGTACTATTCCAGGAGTAGGAAGAGTGGGGCTTTTTTCTTAACCATCAGGGTTCACAATCTCAATTCTTCCCCTTGGGTCATGCTGCTTATTTCCAAGAGGACTGTCAATACTGGCAGGCAGGAATTTTATTCTTTTTGAAAATCTTACACTCTACCCAGACATGACTGAAGCAGAATTTAAAGTAATAATAAATAATCAGCGGGTTATTTTTTAAATCTAAGATAACTTTTCTACTCCATGGTTTCTGTTAAACAGTAAACTCCTCATTCCAAAGGACATGGGTTTGTTAGTGGAAAAAAAGGAAAGGGAGGTGTGGGAGAGAAAAAAACATCTAGAGGGAACAGAGGATAGATCATAAAATAAACACAATACACGAATATATAAAATGTCGGATGCTGTAAAAAAAAAAAAAAGAGCTTTAGTCTAAAACTGAAGAATCATCACCAAACATACTGTACCCCTCTTCTGTCCAATAAAGTATGGCAAACCCCTTACGGTAGAAATGTGAATTACTAGTCATGATACTTTTCTAGCTTACAAGAGCACAATTCCTTCAAATGACAGGCAGAAGTATTTTCCAATCATAGAAAAACTAACTTTTTGCAAGGAGAGAGATTCGGCACTGGTGTAGCAGCACCTTGACACTTAGGTAAAGAGTGATAACACTGACAAGGAGATAAATTATTTACACCTGAGCAAGCCATGGACGGCAAAAGGTAAAAACACGAAAAATATAAACGAAGCTTTCCAGAAGTCATTTGATTATATGAACTGTATATACACGTTTTTTTTTTAAAAACAGGAAGGAAAGGCATAAAACGCTTTGGCAGAAAAGACTTTAAAACTAACAGGAGGCAGTGCTTTCCAAATCATTCCAATAAACAATGGTTCAATATTGAGAATCTAGAGGCATTTCACCTCGAAGTAGCACACATGTGGAAGCACAGATTCGGAAAGTTTATATACTAGATCTGGGCCATGGAAAGGCACTAACAAATCCTAATTTTGAAGCTCTCAGAGTTCCCAGTTAGAATTAAACCAAGCCATGATTTTTTAAATTTATATCTATAAAGTGGTGGTCGGGGGGTGGTTGATGAGGAGAAGCTGGAGGTTTAAAAGGCACCAGGATGAGGTGGGGCGGAAGCGAAATCCTGAAGACCTGATTCCTAACAGCAACCGGCCTTCTAGGACCTTTAGTCCCTTTCACGTTAATGGCATTTTGAGACGGGACCGTGGGTCGATAGGCGGCGGGCAGACACCCCAACCTGAAAACTCCTCCAGGCACCCAGTGTCACACTTTTGCACGCTCACGCCCTCCCAGCGCCTACTCCGCACTTGCTGAACGGAAACGAACCCCGAATGAATGAATGGGAGAGAGAAGTCCGGCCAAAGGTTCGGAGCACGGCCCTGGACAGCGCTGGACGCCCGCGGGCTCGGCGGGGACCCTCGGGGGCGCGGCGGGGACCCTCAGGGCAGCGCAGGGCGCGGACTGAGGGCGCAGGGGCCTCGCCGAACAAAGGGGCGCGGGTCGGCGGGGGCCGGGCGCTCGGGCGCTCACCTCGTCGCCCCACTTGAGCACGTCCTTGTGCCGGTCCTTGACGGCGTGGTAGATGTGCAGGAACTGGAGGATCCCGTGCAGCCGCACGTGGTCGGCGTGGCGCTGGGTCTCCTCCCAGCTCAGTGGCGAGCCCTGGGACAGTAGCCCCATGGCCGCCCCCTCTCCTCGCCCTCTGGGCCGGCGGCGGCCGCTCCGGGCTCCCGGCGGGCGGCGCGGGCCGGACACTCAGCTCCCCGCGGAAGGCGGCGGCGGCTCAGCCCCGAGGGGGCGCCCTCGGGCCGCAGCCGGCGGAGGAAGGGTCCGGTCCGCTCCGGCTCCCCCGCGCGAGTTCCCCGCCGCCCGGGGGACCGACCCAGGGGCTGGGTGTACCGCGCGGACGGAGGCTGCGGACCGGGGGGGGGGGGCGGGCTGGACGGCCCTCTGCCCGACGGCCTGGCCCCTCGCCCGCTCCGGCTCCCGCCCCGTTCCTGCTGCGAGGCGGCGGCGGCGGCCCCCACAGCCCCGGCGCAGCGGTGGCTCCCGCTTCTCTTTGCCGGTGTCCTGCACTACCTCCTTCCTACTTGTGACCAAAACCTGCGCCGCTGAGCATGCCCAGTGCTCCCAACCGCTCGCCGCTCCCCAGCTCGATCCGCCGCTCCGTATTTTATAGACTGCGGGCTTGGGGCGGGGAAAGGAGGCGGTGCGGCCGAGGAGGCGTGGCCGAGCACCCACAGAGACTCAGAGGCTGTGGGGTAGGCGTGCGCAGGCGTGGTTAGGGCGGAGTCCAAGGGGAGGGCCTCACCAGGCCGGGGTCGGCCTCGCTTTAAGCAAACGCGATGTGTAAAAATCCGTTTTCTCTAATCCAAAGAGAGAAACTCTGCGTTGGGGAAGAAGATTGATTATTCGAATTAATGAAGAATCCACCATATTATTTTTTATGGAGAGAAGCACCTCACACTTATAAAACCAGGGTGAGAGCAGCTGGGTGTGGCAAGAAAATTTGTCTACAGGTTTTTAGACGTGTACATATTGTAAGTATTTGTGTGGTCTCTAACTATTTATTTGATGACATATGTTCTTTGGATGGCACAGACACCATTCACTGCAACCAAAGGAGCTTCGTCAACATTTCCATAGGGATCGTTAGAAGGAATCATCTCCAAAGTATAGCCCCCATCCAAACCTAGGATTCAACCATCAAGTGATTAAAATGATGCTCATGTGAGCTCACCACGGGGTGGAAGGTTTTAGGAAGAGCTGCGGTTAGCCTTATCCTGGCGGGAAAGGGAAGGAACGAGGTACCTCGCCCCCAAGTAGTTGTTCAAAAAATATGTCAAAAGAGCAATGAGATGACAGATCAGGGGGAAAGTGACAGCAACTAGATCATATGTGTACTGAGACCAGAAAGTGTGTACTTACTGTGCCCTCTTCCCTCACACCACAAAGTTAACATTTAGCGACCACTTAATGACTGACAAATGGGTACATGATCGTAGAAGTCTCTTCTTCCACACCTTTCATATTGGCTGTGCCCATCTCAGGGCTTGGGGACATGGATACCCAAGGTCTGGCTGTAATGTCCACAGGGGTGTATGTGTATGTGTCTGGAGTGTGGGTGGGGATGTGAGGGGGTTTGAAGCTCAGTAGTTGAGGTTTCAGTCATCTGTTTCAACAGCCAGGATAAAAACCAAGCCTCATTCTACTTTGTCCACAGCCCCCTCTTCCTTGTACCCTCCCCACCAACCTCACTAGACCTGTGCGGTCCTGGCTTTCTGCTGTTTTTTCTGCTTGGAATTCTTCACCTGACACAATCCTGTTCATTCTTTGAGTCCCAGTTACTCCTCTCTGTCTTTTGGTTGCACTTGTACGTGTCACTATTTCTACGTTATGATAGAATCATTTAAAAAATATTTCCACACTAGGTAGTGACTTCCTCTGGGATAGAGATGATTCACGCCTTTTGTATCTTTAACTCTAGAAAAGTGCTTTGTATAAATGGAAAGAGGCAGTGTGGAGGTGGGGAGGGAGGGATAGTATTGGTCACTGTTTCACGAGGCACTCATGTCCAGGCGAGGCATCCAAAGGATCATTTTGTAATTCTCATAATCTCATCTCACATCTGCATACCCTGGCATTGTTCAATACAATAGCCATCAGCCGCATGTGGCTGACCATTTGAAATGTGGCTAATTTGAGAAAGTGAATTTTACTTTTGTTTTAATCCACTAAAATAGGAATTGTAAAATTGATGTTCCATTTCGCTACTGGAAAGCTTCTAAGTAAATCTGGAACAGATTGGGAATGTGAAATCCACTTTTTCATCTGTAAATTTTATGAACTCTAAATACGGATCAAGTATTTCCAAAGAAAATTTATTGGACTGGAAATGAGCTGAGTGTAATACACACACCAGATTCAAAGACTTAGTACACACGCACAAAGAATGTAAATATCTCATTAGTAATTTTATATTGATTACATGTTTCTATACTAGTATTTTGGATATGTTATAGTATATTACTTAATTGACCTCCAGGGTGACTTGTAATTGCTGTTACAAGGGGAAAAAACAACTACAGATCAACAGACGTCATATTTAACAAGTCATTCCCCTCTCTTTGACAGTGTTTTGCATTTTCTTTGGTTTACTTCTCGATTTCATTCTGTAGATTGCACCCAAGGCTGGGTTTCGACTTGTGGGAGAGGGTTTTCTGCAGACAGCCTCGCACAGAACGTTTAAGGCCTTAATGATGGCTAAAGCGAAAAGAAGGCGCGCATATCGTGCAGAATCAGCCTTGACCAAAGGGGGATTCCTGGACAGTTCTTCTGCAGAAAACAGCAAGACACACTGGGCCGGAACCCAGCGACAGTACGAACACCGCATCCTGCGCTCGGGGTATCCAGGGAGGCCGAAAGCTCCGCCCCCAGGGCCGCCCGGAAAATCCGGGCGGTGGAGTCGGGGGGGCGGGGAGCGGGCGCCGCTCTGAGCATGCTCGGAGAGCCGGCGGTTCGCGCGAGGAAGCGGTGCGGCCGCGGGCGGTGCACGCCAAGCCGTTGTTGTGGTCCAGCCCCCGACACGTGACTGCGCGGGTCCGGCCCCCGCGCACAGCGCCGCCTCGCCGTGACTCAGCACTCTGTGCCGGCTCAGAGCTAGGAGTCAATCCCGGAGAGGCTGGCCAAGTTGGAAGTGTGGTCCTGCACTCCTGCCCCCGGGGCTGCTGCTGCTGATGTTGCGGCAGCCATTTCAGTCTCGTCGGTTTTCGGGCCTCCGGTCAAAGAGGAAAAAAATATGTTTCCCTGTGGCCACGCCGCTCCCAGTTTCCCCTGAGTCAGCGGCTCCGCGGAGAACCCGGAGCTGGCCTTGCACAGGGCGAATGAGGACAGCAGAGGGTCTGCGCCTAGGGCTCGCTGAGGTTCAGGCTACTTGCGGTCACCCGCACCAGCCTTTACTGCTCCGTTTGGCCTGAGCATCCCCTCGATGGTCTCTTAGGTGGTGTCAGTACCTTACTCTTTATGGCGCACCTGCTTAATGCCACGCTCTTTGATTTGGAAATCTGTGAGGCAGTCCTGGTTGTTGTCTTCGTTTTATGGACGAGGCAACTGAGATCCAGTAACAGCAACAGGTAGTTGCTACGCAGGGAGTTGAACTCCAGTGTGATTTCAAAGCCTGGGCACTTTTGCTGCACTTCACATCACATCCTGCGTGAAGCTGATGGCCTCCTGCAGTGGGACTCTTGGTTCTTGATACTTCCTGCACTACAGCCTTCCTCCTTTGACACACCCTTTCCCCAAAAGACCTCTGGTCTGCTAGTGAGGGGCTTAAGGCTTTCTTTTTATTTTCATTAATTGGTAGAAAGACAGTTAACTTGAGTGTATGTAATACAGAATCCAAAAGCTGTGGAAAGGTGTTTCTCCCTACAATTTCACTGTACTTTGAATCTGAATTGATTATACTAAAGAAGGCCTCCAGGACCTTATGATAGAAGAGCAGTAGCTGAGAGATTGGGGTCTTCATGTTAGCTCAGAGGGTAAGCAGCTGGGTGGAGCTAAGCAACGTTGTGTGTATCATAGGGGACCCCTACCTCTTCACCTGTTCCAATGAGAATCTGGAAGAAATGTGGTTTCCCTTCCAACCTAAACATTCTCTGATGTTAATACTACTAGATTAGTTGGAAAAGTGCAAACCTTTTTGTATTGTGTAGTATTTCTAATGCATGATGCTGAGACGCGCGATTGCTATTTTAAGTAAAAAAAAACCAAAACCTTTTTTTTTGGCCGCACTGTGCTGTATGCGGGGTCTTAGTTCCCTGACCAGGGATCCAGCCCACACCCGCTGCAGTGGAAGCACAGAGTCCTAACCACCAGACTGCCATGGAAGTCCCAAGAAACACCTCTTTTAACTTAGTTTCTAAAAGCCAATTTTTAGTTTATATGGATTTAAAAAATATAAACATGTTCATTTTCATGTAGAGTTACTAAAGATCTGCTTGTCAAGGGAAGCCCTTTATTAAGCTGGGGAAGCGTGAGTGTGTAAAGAAGACGGGTAGGAGTCAGCTGGGGATGAGGTTAAAGATGTGGGAGTGAGAAAAGATGCCTTAGAGGCAAGATCTCTCAGGAGACATGACTTGATGGGATCCAGAGCACACGTAAAGAGGTGAGCTTCTTTTTTTTTTTTAAATAATAGTATCGTCTTCCTGTGAGATGCTAGGGAAGATGTATTGGGATGGGCAATGTGTAGCTGAGTTCCATAGACTCACTCTTTTCACTGGAGTATAGTTAAAGAAACACAGCTTTTTTTTTTTCTTTTTGACTTTTTTTTTTTTGCGGTACGCGGGCCTCTCACTGTTGTGGCCTCTCCCGTTGCGGAGCACAGGCTCTGGACGCGCAGGCGCAGCGGCCATGGCTCACGGGCGCAGCGGCCATGGCTCACGGGCCCCGCTGCTCCGTGGCATGTGGGATCTTCCCGGACCGGGGCACGAACCCGTGTCCCCTGCATCGGCAGGCAGACTCTCAACCACTGCACCACCAGGGAAGCCCAAAACACAGCTTTTTTTGATGGACATTTCCAAACAAGCACAGAAGTAGGGAGAACGTAGTGTAACATACCTTTTACCCATGTTCAGTATCACTGCATGGCTAATCTTGTTTTGGGTATTCACCCCCTCTTATTAGTGTAGAGCAAATCTTACTGAGTATGATCTCAAGTGGTTAGCTCTAAGTGAGTGCTAAAGAAAAAAAGAGGAACATAGGGATGAGGGGCGATCCGGGAAGACAGGAAGGAATGAGCAGTAGGCTAATCCCTTACTGGAAATCAGCATCCTTCATGCAGAAATTGGAGGCGCTTGACGTTATCCAGTGGTTTTTATTCCAAATGTTCTAGCTATTGTTATAAATTATGGGACCTTGCATTTAAAAACAAAGCCAAAAACAAACCCAAAAACTGTGCTTGTCACATGTAGTATAAACTGTTTCACAATTGCTGGCATGGATAATTATTATGGTCAAAGTAGGCCCACTGTCAAAAGGAGAATAAGGTTTTTCAAGCATGTATTTACTCTTTTAAAGATCCCTAATGTTAGTCTACACCCCTTCCCTCCCATTTCGATTACACTGGTTCACACAGACATATGTAAACTTCATTGTAGATTAGATAACATCAAATAATTCACCTTTGGCACACAGCAGCCCATCATTTGTGGATGATGAGATGTGAAAAGGTGCTAACTGTAGTTACATATACTTGAAGAGGCAATTGTACTAAATATTGAGCAATTTTGCTTTGATAAGATCAGTTCCTAAAAGAAAAAAAAAAAAAAAAGGAATAACGTAATTTTACTTCCTGAAGGTATTTTTCCACACACAATACCCCTGACATTTATTTTAGTACTTAGGCTGAAATGTAATAGGTACCTTTTGGGGGAAAAAAAATCAACTCATCTAAAATGCAACTTATCCTAAATGCAACTTATCCTACAATCCACATGAAGAATCATCCATCTCAAAATGTCAGCAGTGCCAAGGATGAGAAATCTTGGTCTACATGGATCAGGATTAATTCTGAGTATTACGTGGGTGCCTTTCCTTAAATCCTTGCAAGGGTTTCTAAGGTCATCAGAATGATTAGTTGAAACGAACTGAATATATACAATAGTTAGTATCACTTTATTTGCAGTTACCATGAACACAAATATATACAGCTGTCTAGTACACTCTTAGTCTGTAGTACGCTTCTGGAGCTTATGATAGGAGGGTGAGGTTAGGGCCCCTACTTTATCCTGTTTTTCTTTTCCTCGTGTTCTCTTAGTCATCCAATCCCGGTCTACTCTCCATAGCATCTTATTTCCTGTCCATGTGAGGCTAGTTATATATTTGTACCAATATCAATATTAAACTGCAGAGTTCTTAGTCCCCTGTCTAGATTTCTTAAAAATTCAGTTTAAAGAATAAAAACTCATTAGCTTTCTTAAAAGCTCTTTTCCTACTGGACAGGGAATATGTCATATGTATGATCAGGGCATCCAAGATGGCTATTCTCTTGTTCCCTGTACATCCCCTGCTTCACCTACACCTACTCACATGACTGACCTTCCTATTGATACATACTTGCCCCTGCAAGTGATTGTTTTAACTTTAGATTGTTTTAACTTTAGATAAGTGATTGTTTTAACTTTAGATAAGAACATCTCTACCATGATACCTTATCAAAGGGGCGGTGAGAGGTGCCCCTCTGCTAGTTTCCCTGGTAATCCATAGCCAAGCTGACGTCGGTTCCCCCTGTAACTGGTAACCTGCCCCCAGCACACATATCCCTCCTACCCCCCACCCCCCAACCCCAGCAAAGAGGCCACATAGTGGGGTGTCGCTCTAGGACCTTGCTTCTGGTGTGTAAGCTCCCCCATCCATTAAGCCATTGATGTCTCTGTTGCTGACTCTGGGCTCTTTCTTCCGTCTTGAAGCTGGGCAAACTGCGGGGTGCAGCCCGACAGCATACTGCAAGAAGGCTTGGGTGCTAATTTGCTGAGTAGTTGTAAAGATTGAAAATAACCTGCAGAGCATCTGACACATATTGGGGCTCATGAAATGGTACTTCTTTTGCATCAGTCAAGGCAGGGTAGGAATTTCAGGAGTAACAAACAGTACTACACTCAAATAGCAGTGAGCTCATGAAGCATTTTCCAGCCATGGATGATGCTTCTGCTGCTGGAATGGTAAGAAGTTTTAGATTTTTCTGGAATGACACTCCCTTCTTACTCAAAAGCTCAGTGCCTGTAAAAGCTGGGGTTAAAACTCCCCCCTGGCCACTGAAAACTGCCTCTCTGGGACTTTCATTTTTAAGGTTTTGTGACTTCTGCCACTGTCTTTTCTGGAAGTGTCATTCAGGCAAATCTCTATGGGTTTTCTACCTTATTTCTCCCCAAGAAGCCTGGACAAAGTAGAGAACAGCTTGCTACACAGCAGCTGCCCCATGGCCTCAGGTAGGGGCTTCAAGGAGGACAGGCCACAGCTCACATGGCACGTGAGCCAGTGAGTTCACAAAGAGAGTCACCACAAAGCATCACTTTGGGATGGGTAGCCCTGCCCTGGTACAGCCTGCCGTTGCCCTTCCGAGGAGTGTTCAGCCAGGGAGATGCGCGTCAGCCAAGTAGGTTGCTCCATTTGTCCTTGATCTAGGGAAGGAAAGGGATCTAAGAAATCATGCTACATCTGTTATGACCAGGAAGGCTCACATTTATTCCTCCCCACAAACCAAATAAAGCAGCACCTGATCTGGGTGATCACTGCCACCTGGTATGGTCACATCTCACTGTGGGCGGCAACATTCTTTGCAGTAAAAATATTCTCCTTTTCAAGGTGTGCAATATTATGGAAAAGTTTGGGAAAGACTTCTGTGAGGTATGAGCCCATTTTACAGAAGAGGAAGCTGAGGCTCACAGATTATTCCATCCTCAAAGGCCACACTTAGAAACAGCAAGTGAACAGCAAAACCGGGATTTGATACCAGGCCTGTTTGCCTTCAAAGTCCAAGTTCATTCCACCTTCTTCACACTGCTAAAAACCAAACCAAACCATATAAACAGTAATACCTAAATTTGGATTAGGCTTTTATGGCCTACCAAGTGCTTTGACAGAAGAAAGGGAGAATTAAGAGGGGAGGGAACGAACATTTCTCATATACCTACACTGCATCTGGTGCTTTCCATCAACCATTTTATTTAACCTTCTTAACAGTGTGAATTTCTGATTCACAAAACTTATAGTAGATGGTCTTCGTTTATTTTACAAATTTAAGTTGCCCTTTCATTATTTTCTCTCTGTACCGCACGAGTTCTAAGAGCAAGCACACGGATAACTCATATTTGCGTATGAGAGTGTAGCTTTCACATAGTTTATCTCATTTGATTCTTATAACACACGTGTGGAGTAGGGCAATTTTACAGGGAGGAAACTGAGGCTGAGAGGTTACCTACCTTGCCCCAAAGTGGCACCACTAGCATAAGGCCAGGCTGGGATTAGAACACACATTATTTCTCCAACCCTGCCAGCACCTGGCCGTGGACATTGATTCATGAGTATTTCATCACCAACCCAGTTCTTCAAGAGTTGAAGTTTAGCACATAGTTTTCCCTCCCCTCTTTTTCAAAACATTCCCGATCAACAGAAAAAAAAAAAAAGAAAACAGAACAAAACAAACAAACAAAATGTCCCCAATCAGTTGTCTTTTAAGAGCTAACACAAAAAGAAGGCTGGCCCAGGAAATGGCTTTCTTCTCTGGGTAAAGGAGCCACTGGCCTGGGGCAGATAGTAAGGTCAGTGTCTCTCTTCATCCGGGTGATGGCTTGACCACCCAGGTTCACCCCATCTTTTCCCAAAGTCTTTCCTCCTAGTACCCTCACCTGACTCCTGCCTGCAGGCTGCCTTTACACATAGGCTGCCTTAATATAACATATAATACGTTGCCTTAATATATATGCCCCCCTTTCACAACTGGTTTATATAATCTTGTAGAGTTTTAATATGACTTCATTTTAGAGATGGAGAAACTGAGCTGGAGAAAAGTTGAATGATAGAACCTGCACTTAAACCCGGGTCTTCTGACAGAAAAATCAGGACCCTCCTTGCCCTAACTGCGATGGTGTCATTTCATTCGGTAGAGACTTTCGGAATCAGACAATTATCCTTACTGGCTCAAGACTGTACAAAAGAAATTCTTAAACTTGATTTTTTTGTTTTTATAAATTTCTGTTTCTTTCTCTATGCCTTTTAATTTCTTTGTCCAGAACTTTGGGGCATTAGAATAATTACCTAAGTCATGTGCTGATGGAAGAAGATAGAAAGGCTGGATGACCTTGAGAAGACCCTCAAGAAATGATTTCTTTCTAAAGGAAAATCTTCAATAACTACACTCCTTAAAGTAAACCCATAGATGTAAAACAGGCCACTCCTTTTCGGTATCATTCACTAAAACTCATGGTATTGAAAAGAAAATTCTCTGCCCAGAGATGTCTCTCAAGCACATAGCACAGCCCTTTTTCCTGCCCAGGAAAACCGTATGTAACTTTTGTGAGAGCTCACGAACCATTCTGGGGAAATTCAGTGGGTTTTCGGAGTCATAATTAAATTGCAAGGGTGATAGCTAAAACCTTGAATGTGAGAATTTGTCCTTGAAGTTAAGATTATTACTGAAGTAGATTTAGGCACTATCTTCTTGTTTTCACTTTGCAAAACAAATAACTAAGAAATCTTTTACAGATGTCTTTTAATATTTGAGAACATGGATTAAATAAGTCCATAAACTAGCTATGAAATGAGTACCAACGTTGATCTGGGCTACAAAGAACCTTTGGAAATTTAGACAATACATAAAGTTCCATGATTATATAATGAAGACAGTTCTCTGCCAGTCGGATTAAATGTGTGCTTGTTTATTTAACAAATATTCGCTAGGTACCCACTCTAGGTGGGTCCTGTTCTTGGTACTGGGGACTTGGGGTGAATGGGAAGGACAACGTTTCTGTTCTCATGAGCTTTCCTTCTAGAGGGAGAAGACAAAAAATAAACAAGTGAAAAAGCACAGTGATTTTAGGTGCCATTTTGAAGAAAGTAATAGAGAGAAGTTATTACTATTTGATGATTTGCGTATGTCAGACCTTCTTCTGGTTAGTTTTGCTAACGATTTAACTACCAGAGCTGTGATTCTGCAGGCCAAAAAAGCTACCAGCTCTAGAGTATTTTCCTTTGCTCCTGCTGGGGATAAAATCTATTAGTTGAAGTAGAGAGTTTTTTCCTTCTTTTCCTTCAGGTAGGTCATATAGCTTCCTTCCTAAAATCCTTCAAAATGAGATAATCATTGTAATTGTTATTGAAAGACAGATGCTTTTGTTACTTTGATAGTTTGTTATGCATCTCTAGATCTTAGAAACAACATTTAAACAATTTCTAAAACCTCAAGTATTTAAGAAGGATTTATGATGGGATTTATTCAGTAAGTCAAAATAGTGTCAAAATGTCAAAGAATATTTGATTTGATGTTCATTAAATTGACATGTTACTTGGGTCAGGGTTTTTTTTTTTCCAAAATTTACTTGGATTGAAAATGATAATTAGTGATATTGCCTTTGCTAACATTAGACCCTGCTCTTCTGCATGGAGACCACATTGATAGAAAGTTCCTAACACGGGGTGGGGAAGGGCATCTAGAATGTAAAACCAGAGGGAAAAAGTACAAATTGTCCCATTTTTCAGATCTTTGACTTTATTTTAGAGATGGGGAAACTGAAATTTGGTACATTTGATGAGGTCAAATTTGTAAGAAATAAATATCTTAATCCATATTATATTACACCCAAGGTTGTTTATAAATCCTGTTTTTTTTCCCTCTCCTCATAAAAGACAAACATAAATTCTGCTTCAAGATGGAACCCTAGCAAGAGTTTTCTCTTTTATCCATTTTTGTATTTTCTAGTTGTAAAAAGGAGATTCAGGTCATCCCATTTTAACTAGGGTAATATGTTCTGAGGTTTCTGAGTTTTCATTTTCAAGTTATGGCCAGTTTATATAGTTTTAGGGCTGTTTTATATTCAGATGGTTATACGGTAGTTTATTTAAAAGGCAAAAAGAAGTGCCAGTGTAAGCCTGTAAATATTTATTTCGACTTTTAAAAGTCTGTTAACAGCTCAATTCAGGTAACATGTTGCATGATTAATGAAAGCTGGGTTTCTTTTAACTGAGAAAGAAGACTGTTGAAATAATTAAAAAAAAAAAAAAAACTATTGTGTTTTGTGTCCTCTGAGGCTTGCAGTTTAGTAATCGCATTAGTATTGCATTCCAGACTCCAAGAGGAAGGGCATGAAAACTGGTGTAGATTATGAGGGGTTACCGGAAAAAGGGAGAGGAGGAAAGAATTGAGGGGAAAATGAAAGAAAGAAGAAAGGGAGAAAGAGAAGAAAAAAAAAACCAGGGACAGCCTGGAGCAGTGTCTTTGGTTCCTTACGGACCAACTCATTCCTTCAGATATTGGTGTGCTAGTGACAGGACTCTGGGCAAATACATTAACATCTTAGCCTGGGTTCTGGGGGAAAAAAAAACAAGATTAAGAAAAAACGTAAGAAAAGAAATTGAACATGATAATTCCAGCCACAGAGTTATTGTGAGGTTTAAACAGCATAACATATATGAAAGTGCTTCGAAAAACTTCTCTACAGAAGAAAGTTCTCTGCAGATACTACAGGCAGACCTCAGAGTCTGCGGTTCAGACCACCACAATAAAGCAAATATCAATAAAGTGAGTCACATGAATTTTCTGGTTTCCCGGTACATATAAAAGTCATGTTTACATTATACTGTAGTCTAGTACTATGCCTTAAAAAAATGTAAATTTTTAATTAAAAAAATACTTTATTGCCAAAAAAATGTTAACCATCATCTGAGCCTTAAGCAAGTCCTAGTAATAACATCAAAGATCACTGATCACATGCAAGAGGGAAGAGATATGGGAACATATGTATAACTGATTCACTTTGTTATAAAGCAGAAACTAAAACACCATTGTAAAGCAATTATACCCCAATAAAGATATTAAAAAAAAAGATCACTGATCACAGATCACTGGAATAAATATAATGATAATGAAAAAGTGTAAACTGTTGAGAGAATTACCAGATTGTGACACAGAGACACAAAGTGAGCGAATGCTATTGAACAAATGGCATGAATAAGCTTGCTTGACGCGGGGTTGCCACAAACCTTCAATTTGTAAAAAAATGCAATGTCTTCAAAGTGCAATAAAACGAGGTGTGCCTGTATTAATAAAAGGTAGAGGCCCATTTACCATCTTATTTCTAAAACTGTATTTGAGGTATTTTGAGGGGCCTCCAAGCCAGGCTCAGGCACAGAGAGTAAGATGAACATCCTTTATCTTGTGAGGAAACTTGCAGTGTCTCAATACTCAAGTGGGTGCATGTGGGGGTGCAGGAGGAACAGAACGGTATCTCTTTGATTAGTGCCTATTGTAAACAAACAAACAAACAAAAAAAGCCCCCAACCCCCCCCAAACAAAACAAAACAAAGAAACCAAAACTGTATTTGTGCATATTTAAGATATGCTATCTTACTGGGAAGATACTGGGTAGGTGATTCATTCTACAAGACAGGAAAAGGTGAAGGAAGCTGATTCATCCAATTCAAGGCCAGGATCCAATAATTATGGAGGCTGTGTTCCATTCACTGAGGCCATAGTATGTGTCCGTCACTGTGTTCAAACTCTTAAGCATACTCTCATTTAATTCTCACAACCACTCTATGGGGCCAGCAATGGCAGCTGGCTACAGCTCCACGTGGCAGCTGAAAAAAGCAACCTTCAAGGATTTAAGCATATTTACAAATTACATATCTAGTAAACGTCAGAGTTCGAATCTCAGTCCAGGTGTTCACCACCTTGCTTCTCCACTTCAGCTCTCCAAGCATATCTGTGACACCTGCTCTTCCCCAGTGTGTAGGGGCTCAAAGGCAAGGGGTCCAGGGCTCTCCTGCAAAGTCTGCTGTTGGCCCTGTGGAATCAGAGACCTTTTTCCCCTACCCGTCCCCCTTTCCTGTAGCATTTCCGGAGGGTGTCTGTATTCCTTCTCCCCTCTTGGGGTGGCGGCACCATCCTTGAGGGCATCCATGGCTTGCTTCTCAGTGATGTTCTCCTAGTTCCAGAGGTTGGTGAATACTTTTCAGGGGTTAATGGAGGAACTGGGAAGTGTCAGGGTTCAAAAACGGGGAAGGGGGATAAATTAGGAATTTGGGGGTAACATACATACTACTGTATACAAATTATATGGGAAAAGAATCTGAAAAAGAATATATATATATGTAACTGAATCATTTTGCTCTACAACTGAAACTAACACAACATTGTAAATCAACTATACTTCAATAAAAAATAATTTTTTAAAAAAGGGAAAAGAGGCAGGAAAAGGAGTAAAGTGAGGGTACTAGGGAAATATGAAGAGATCTAATGAGTAGTAGTTAATTGCCTACTAGGTGCCCAATACTGTGATAGGTGCTGGGGCAAAAATGTGAACAAAAGGCAGAGTAGTTCTCTCTCTGTTTACAGCCAGGTTGGGTAGAAAGAAAGTGGTGTTGAATAAAGAGATGTGTGAATTAATGCGTAACTTTAAGTTATGATGTCTTAGGACAGTAGAAGAGTGCTATGGAAAGGAATAAGGAGAGGAGGATACAGTTTATTTTTTTTAATTTTTAATTAAAAAAATTTTTTTTAGATTTTTTTTTAACATCTTTATTGGAGTATAATTGCTTTACAATGGTGTGTTAGTTTCTGCTTTATAACAAAGTGAAGACATATACATATATCCCCATATGGGAGATAGTTTCAGAAAAGGCCCTTCTGAGAAAGTGATATTGAAAACATGTTTATAAACTGTTTGATACTGAAATACTTGTATATTGATGATTCTAGAATAATATAACTATTAACCTTTGATGGAAGTTATGCGTAATAGTAGGAAATACATTTATTTTTATTACATATGCATACTATAGTTTTTGAAAGTAAATTTCAGCTGTAAGTGAATATTTCTATATCTGCTATAATTATAAATTTTAAGGAGCTATTATTATCTTTGTATTACCTGGAATAAGACATAATAATCATTGATTTTTACAGATAAAATATCAATTGTTTTGTGAAGAGCTTTCTCTTTTCCTCATATTCCCCAATTAACCAAAGTTTAACTCCTTCTATACATATAATAGAAATTATCTTCTCACCATTTAATATATCTGTTTTAATATTAATATTCTACAGTATGTGGGCTACATCTCATTTTAAAGTCTTATTTATATAACCACAGAGCGTTTTGTTTCCAGTAAAATGTTACTTAAATATTTGGTTTAGGATACATCTACATTTTCATAGAGAATAAACTGATAAAATTTTAGCAACAGTTAATGGCCAAATAAAACATTTAGAAAGCTTTTCCAAAAAAAATACAATAAAATATGTACTTTCACCCTACCTTTTTATTACTTTTTTAGGATATTTGCCTTTCTCTTATTTATTTATTTATTTATTTATGGCTGCACTGGTTCTTCTTTGCGCGTGGGCTTTCTCTAGTTGTGGCGAGCGGGGGTTACTCTTCTTTGTGGTGCGCGGCCTTCTCATTGTGGTGGCTTCTCTTGTTGCAGAGCATGGGCTCTAGGCACACGGGCTTCAGTAGTTGTGGCATGTGGGCTCAGTAGTTGTGGCTAGCGGGCTCTAGAGCACAGGCTCAGTAGTTGTGATGCACAGACTTTGTTGCTCTGCAGCATGTGGGCTCTTCCCGGAGCAGGGCTCAAACCCGTGTCCCCTGCATCGGCAGGAGGATTTTTAACCACTACACCACCAGGGAAGTCACTCGCCCTTCCTTTTGAGTATGAATTATCACCTTATTGCCTATTGAAAGTTACTCCTTAAATGTTTTACATTAAAGATAAAGTTATCTTAATTAGTGGGAAGAAATATTGATCAAAATCTTTTATATTTCATCCTACCTCTGTGCAAAACCTTCATGTAAAACGGTGTATGTATATTTCAAAGTGTAAAAGTAATGTGTGTGAGAAATTTTACAATTATCAAACCATTAAAAGCACTGTTAATTTTTTAACTGTTAATACTGCTGAATAACAGTAAAGCTTGTTAAATGGTAAAAATATATTTCCTCGGTTCTGATTCTTCTTTGTTACAGTCTGAAGTCACGATTTGTTTTATGATCGTTGTTTATGATTAGCATTATGGCTGGGGTAAATTAATTTTTTCCCCCAACCCTTCTTCTTTTTTTTTTTTTTTGCGGTACGCGGGCCTCTCACTGTTGTGGCCTCTCCCGTTGCGGAGCACAGGCTCCGGCGCGCCGGCTCAGCGGCCATGGCTCACGGGCCCAGCCGCTCCGCGGCATGTGGGATCTTCCCGGACCGGGGCACGAACCCGTGTCCCCTGTGCCGGCAGGCGGACCCTCAACCACTGCGCCACCAGGGAAGCCCAACTCTTCTTATTTAAATCGATGGTGCAGCTGACAACTACAGTTGACCCTCGAACAACAAGGGGTTTAACTGCTGGATCCACTTATATGGATTTGTTTCAGTAGTAAATACTGCAGTATTACAAGAATCCTTTGTTGGTTGAATCCTGGGGTATGGAGGGTCCGCTATACACGGATTTTCAGCTGTGAAACTGTGAAGAGGGTCAGCACCCCTAACCCCTTCTTTATTCAAGGGTCAAATGTAATGGATCTTGGAATTGGCAAAATACGGCATGCTGTACGTAGTGATTGCGGCAGCAAGTCTTGCTTTCCTCCACCTGGGGTATAAAATGAAATGTCATTAATTTTTACAAAATTTTATTGGAGTACAGTTGATTTATAATGTGTTAGTTTCAGGTGTACAGCAAAGTGAATCAGTTATACATATACATATATCCACTCTTTTTTAAGATTCTTTTCCCATATAGGTCATTACAGAGTATTGAGTAGAGTTCCCTGTGCTATACAGTAGGTCCTTATTCCTTATCTATTATATATAATAGTAGTGTGTGAATATCATTAATTTTTATATCCAATTTACCCTGGTTCTTCTCCCCAGAATGCAATTGATTGACCTGAGCCCCTGCCCCCATCCCTCACTTGCCCACATTTCCCACTAGGTATTTCTGCGAGTCCTGGAAGGGGTGCCTTGCACCAGGCTTATAAGCCCCTCCTCTCCTGTCGCCGTGATGGACCCACGTGCTCTCTCTCCCGCTCTGTCTGGGCCACACCCACTGCACTTCCTGTGCCTCAAGGACGGTCTCTTCAGACATCCCAGGTCTGTATAGACAGGGAAGTCCCCGGATGCTGCCTCCACCTGTGTACAGTCGTCAGAATCTCAGCGGCTTCAGAGTGCCGGGAGAGATGTCTCCAGGGCCGAACTGCACTTGGTCTGGAGGCGGCTCTGCTGGAAGCCAGATGGTCTCCAAGCCTCCGAGGGACGCTTCTGTGGCACCTCCTTACCTCATTGCCGCCTGGATCCCCCATCCCTCCTTTTTGCCCACCTTCCTTTCAAAGACTAGTCTCCTTAAGAGTGTCCTGGCGGTTCCAACCCCTTCCCCTCCGAACAAGGAAACTGCAGCGGCCTCCTTTTCCCCCAAAAGGCATCAAGTCATTTAAAAGAAAATTCAGAAAAGGCAGTCAGCAAGAACAATGGAGACTACAATAGCTGTTGCCCCATTTTAAAATTAAGAGACTCAGCAGAGAAGATTTGAGGTTGAATGATTTGTCCAAGGTCCCAGAACTAGGAAAACCATGGACAGGCGGAGAGCCCAGAACTCTCTATGCCACTGCCCATAAGAAGACTGAGTTTTCTTTGTCCTCCTGGCTTTTTTCTTTTTGCCTCTTGCTGAGCCTATCAGCTGAGGGAGGTGAAGAAGTGGGAAGCACATCTCTCCTCCAAGTGCAACTGGTTTAACCCCCACCCCACCCCACCCCTTTCATGTTGCTTCCATTGTTTCAGGCATAAAACAGGGACAGTGTCCTAACAAAAAGGCTTCTGAACATGTGTTTCAGCTTTTACCTTGCATTTTTCTTTTTTTAATCCCGTTTGATATATGCATTTATATGCTTAAAAAAAAAAAAAAGGAAGCTCCAGACAGCTGAGAAGAAATAGTTACAAAAGTGATGACATCTTTTGTTATGAAATCATTCTTATGATTTTAAGTGAGTTTGGCTTTTTTTTTTTGATCAGTTTTCTCCCTTGAAAGAACCAGTGAATTGAAATGCAGTTCATTCATTCATTCCAATCTTTTTATTCCCTCCCTCCCACCCTTTCTTTCTTCTTCCTTCATTGATCATTTAGGAGACGCTTGCAATATCTGAGACAGTGCTAATGGGATACAGAGATGAATATAGCTGGTACGTTTCCTAGGATACTACACTGCAAAGAACTGGATCTTGAGAACGACGGTAAATACCAAAAAAACTTTAGTGTGAATTAGAAAAGGATAATTATTTAAGCAAAATTCTGATGAAGTGCTAGGTTTTTTTTTTTTTTTTGCAGTACGCGGGCCTCTCACTGTTGTGGCCTCTCCCGTTGCAGAGCACAGGCTCCGGACGCGCAGGCTCAGCGGCCATGGCTCATGGGCCCAGCCGCTCCGCGGCATGTGGGATCTTCCCAGACTGGGGCACGAACCCGTGTCCTCTGCATCAGCAGGTGGACTCTCAACCACTGCGCCACCAGGGAAGCCCTCTGTTTTGTTTTGTATATAGATTTCTCTCCACTGGAAGAGAAGGGCACTGGGGAGGCATCAGTGGGAGGTGATACATGGGCTAGACTTTGAAGGACAAGTGAAAAGTTGTTATGTAGAGATTGGGACATGGACACAGAGTTTTGGGCAGTAGGACCATTAGGAACTACATCATGGAATCAGAGGACATAATCTACAGTGAATATTCTATTTTGATGGAATGTTAGATTTTCAAGGTGAATGATAAAAAAATGTTTTAAAAGGTAGATCCAAATCTAGAAGACATAAAATGCCAATCTAAAGACTTGAGACTTTGTTTTGTTTTGTCCTATATTGTGCTAAAAGTCAAGCCAATGGTACCCCTCAGTTTATAGCAAAGTTTGGCCATTGGTCTGTGCTAGACTCTTCTGTTTCATTCATTCATTCATTTTTATTTCCTTTTATTTCCCACTCCCAGCAATTGCAACCTTGCTAATGCACTTGATAGTCATAATTTTTTGTATGTGTTTTTATTATATAAGTACGGTTGTGTGCATGTTTTTTAAAATACCCTTCATTGTGGAAAATTTCAAAAGTAAATGAACTACGCATCATCCACTTGTAATAATGATCAATTTCTGTCAAATCTTATTTTATCTATAGCCCCACCTACTTTAGCAATCCCTCTGGTCAGATTACTTTGAAAAAATCATAGACATTATATTATTTCATCTGTAACTATTTCAGCCTGAATCCTTAAGGGATGAGAACTTTTTTGGGGGGAAACATAACTTCAATGCTATTATCTTGCTTAAAAAATTAGTGAAAATTCCTTAATTATTTCTTCAATAAGTGGTGTTTGTATTTCCCTAATATTTCTGTAGAATATTAGAGGAGATGGAAATTTTAAAAATCTGTAAATTTGGAGGAGGAGCCCTGCAGAGTGGGACTAACAGTTCTGAGGAGGTGGCGTTGCTCTCAGTGGATCTTGTTGAGGCTGGCTGGGGGAATGTCGGGAACCCTGAAAACCAGGCTCAACTGTTGCTACTGGCACAGACTCCACTGCTGGGGAAAGGAAGGCTTGAGGGGTGGTAATGGTTCCCTTTTTGATTTTCCAGTTCTTTGCAACCTGGCTAGCAGTTCCTTAATTATGTTCAATACTCATTGTTAACAATGGCTGTGTGTTTCCGCCTCCCAAGTGGACACCAACTGAGAGACATCATCTCATCTTCCTTTGGCTTCTCCTCTCCACCACTGCATTGATATTATCTAGAGTTTTAATTCTAGATTATTATAAATATGTATTTTTATTTTAAATTTTCCTTCTTTTATTTGCTCATTTTTTAAAAATAAAAAAATGGGGTTTGTATTTCATCTATCTTCTTTTTTTTAAGTTTGTTGATTTTGAATATTTATTTATTTATTTAGGCTGTGCTGGGTCTTAGTTGTGGCATGCAGCATCCTTTGTTGCAATATGCGGGATCTTTAGTTGTGGCATGTGGACTCTTAGTTGCAGCATGCGGGCTTTTTAGTTGCAGCATGTGGACTCTGAGTTGAGGCATGCATGTGGGATCTAATTCCTTGACCAGGGATCAAACCCGGACCCCCTGCATTGGGAATGCAGAGTCTTACCCACTGGACCACCAGGAAAGTCCCTCATCTATTTTTTTCAGACCAATTTTATTTTTCTGGTAACATTTATTTTTTTTCATTTTAACAGCTTGATCGAGGTATAATTGACATACAGGAAACTGCACATATTTAAAGTGTACATTTTGATAAGTCTTGGCACATGTATACACTCTTAAAAATCATTACTGTAATCATAGTATCACTATAATGAACGTATTCATGTCCCCCCAAAGTTTTCTCCTGCTGTTTTGTAACCCTGCTCCCACCCCTCCCTACCCTTCTTCCTCATCCCCAGGCAACCACTTACCTGCTTTTTGTCGCTATAGATTAGTTGCATTTTCTAGAATTTAATATAAATCGATCAAACACTATGAACTCTTTTCTGTTTTTCTTGTTTAGCATAAGTATTTTCAGGTTCATTTATGTTACTGCATGTATCAATAGGTCATTCCTTTATATTGCTCAGTACTATTCCATTATATAAATGTATGGCAGTTTGTTTATCCATTCACTTGTTAATGGACATTTAGATTGTTTCCGGTTTTGGCTGTTACCAGTAAATTTGCTGTGAACACTCGTATAAGTCTTTGTATGGACATATATATACTTTCTTTTTCCTTGGATAATTCATTGGAGTGTAATGGCTGGATCAGATGGGAGGTGTATGTTGAAATTTTCTTTTTTTCCACATCTTTATTGGAGTATAAATGCTTTACAATGTTGTGTTAGTTTCTGCTGTACAACAAAGTGAATCAGCTATACATATACATATATCCCCATATCCCCTCCCTCTACAGCCTCCCTCGTACTCTCCCTATCCCATCCCTCTAGGTCATTACAAAGCATCGAGTTGATCTCCTTGTGCTATGTGGCTGCTTCCCACTAGCCATCCACTTTACATTTGGTAGTGTATATATGTCAATGCTACTCTCATTTCATACCAGCTTCCCCATCTCCCCAGTGCCCTCAAGTCCGTTCTCTACGTCTGCATCTTTATTCCTGCCCTGCCACTAAGTTCATCAGTGCCACTTTTTAAAATTCCATATATATGTGTTAGCATACGATATTTGCTTTTCTCTTTCTGATTTACTTCACTCTGTATGACAGATTCTAGGTTCATCAGCCTCACTACAAATAACTCAAGTTTGTTCCCTTTTATGGCTGAGTAATATTTTGTTGTATATGTGTGCCACATCTTCCTTATCCATTCATCTGTGGATGGACATTTAGGTTGCTTCCATGTCCTGGCTATTGTAAAGAGTGCTGCAAAGAACATTGTGGTACGTGTCTCTTTTTGAATTATGGTTTTCTCAGGGTATATGCCCAGTAGTGGGATTGCTGGGTCATATGGTAGTTCTATTTTCAGTTTTTTTTAAGGAACCTCCATACTCTTCTCCATAGTGGCTGTATCCATTTACATTCCCACGAACAGTGCAGGAGGGTTCCCTTTTCTCCACACCCTCTCCAGCATTTATTGTTTGTAGATTTTTTTTTAACATCTTTATTGGAGTATAATTGCTTTACAATGGTGTGTTAGTTTCTGCTTTACAACAAAATGAATCAGTTATATATATACATATGTTCCCACATCTCTTCCCTCTTGCATCTCCCTCCCTTCCACCCTCCCTATCCCACCCCTCCAGGCGATCACAAAGCCCTGAGCTGATCTCCCTGTGCTATGCGGCTGCTTCCTACTAGCTATCTACCTTACATTTGGTAGTGTATATATGTCCATGCCTCTCCCTCGCTTTGTCACAGCTTACCCTTCCCCCTCCCCATATCCTCAAGTCCATTCTCTAGTAGGTCTGTGTCTTTATTCCTGTCTTACTCCTAGGTTCTTCATGACATTTTTTCCCTTAAATTCCATATATATGTGTTAGCATACGGTATTTGTCTCTCTCTTTCTGACTTACTTCACTCTGTATGACAGACTCTAGGTCTATCCACCTCATTACAAATAGCTCAATTTCGTTTCTTTTTATGGCTGAGTAATATTCCATTGTATATATGTGCCACATCTTCTTCATCCATTCATCCGATGATGGACACTTAGGTTGTTTCCATCTCCGGGCTATTGTAAATAGAACTGCAACGAACATTTTGGCACATGACTCTTTTTGAATGATGGTTTTCTCAGGGTATATGCCCAGTAGTGGGATTGCTGGGTCATATGGTAGTTCTATTTGTAGTTTGGAGAACCTTCATACTGTTCTCACAGTGGCTGTATCAATTTACATTCCCAGCAACAGTGCAAGAGGGTTCCCTTTTCTCCACACCCTCTCCAGCATTTATTGTTTCTAGATTTTTTGATGATGGCCATTCTGACTGGTGTGAGATGATATCTCATTGTAGTTTTGATTTGCATTTCTCTAATGATTAGTGATGTTGAGCATTCTTTCATGTGTTTGTTGGCAGTCTGTATATCTTCTTTGGAGAAATGTCTGTTTAGGTCTTCTGCCCATTTTTGGATTGGGTTGTTTGTTTTTTTGTTATTAAGCTGCATGAGCTGCTTATAAATTTTGGAGATGAATCCTTTGTCAGTTGCTTCATTTGCAAATATTTTCTTCCATTCTGAGGGTTGTCTTTTCATCTTGTTTATGGTTTCCTTTGCTGTGCAAAAGCTTTTAAGTTTCATTAGGTCCCATTTGTTTTTGTTTCCCTTAGTCTAGGAGGTGGGTCAAAAAGGATCTTGCTGTGATTTACGTCATAGAGTGTTCTGCCTATGTTTTCCTCTAAGAGTTTGAAAGTGTCTGGCCTTACATTTAGGTCTTTAATCCATCTTGAGTATATTTTTGTGTATGGTGTTAGGGAGTGTTCTGATTTCATTCTTTTACATGTATCTGTCCAGTTTTTCCAGCACCACTTATTGAAGAGGCTCTCTTTTCTCCACCGTATATTCTTGCCTCCTTTATCAAAGTTAAGGTGACCTTATGTGCATGGGTTTAGCTCTGGGCTTTCTATCCTGTTCCATTGATCTATATTTCTGTTTTTGTGTCAGTACTATACTGTCTTGATTACTGTAGCTTTGTAATACAGTCCGAAGTCAGGGAGCCTGATTCGTCCAGCTCCATTTTTTCTTTCTTAAGATTGCTTGGGCTATTCAGGGTCATTTGTGTTTAGCTAATCAATGAGTTTGGTAAGGTTGCAGGATACAAAATTAGTGCACAGAAATCTTGCATTCGTATACACTAACAATGAAAGATCAGAAAGAGAAATTAAGGAAACAATCCCATTTACCATCACAACAAAAAGAATAAAATACCTAGGAATAAACCTACCTAAGGAGGCAAAAGACCTGTGCTCAGAAAACTATAAAACACTGATGAAAGAAATCAAAGATAACATAAACAGATGGAGAGATATGCCATGCTCCTGGATCAGAAGAGTCAATATTGTGAAAATGACTATAATACCCAAAGCAAGCAATCTGCAAGTTCAGTGCCATCCCTATCAAATTACCAATGGTATTATTCTCAGAATTAGAACAAGAAATTTTACAATTTGTATATTGAACTTTTTAAGAAACTGCTGAACTACTTTTCAAAGTTGATGAACCAACCAGCAGTACATGAGAGTTCCAGTTCCTCTATATCCTTGGCAACACTTGGTATGGTTGGTGTGTGGTGGTATTGCATTATTGTTTTATTTTGCACTTCCCTAAGGACTAATTGTGTTGAGCATCTTTTCATGTGCTTATTTGCCATCTATATATCTTCTTTGGTAAAGTGTCTGCTCAAGATAGACCATATTTTGAGCTATAAGACAACTCTCAATGCATTTAAAAGGATTCACATCATACAAAGTATGTTTCAGACCACAGGGGAGTTAAATTAGAAATCAGTAACAGAATGACATCTGGAAAATCTGCAAATATTTGGATCCAGTGTTGCTTTTAAGAAATCCGAGTCTTGTAGTTTTATAGGAGATGTTCTTTTTCTCTGGAAGCTCTTAGAATTTTATCTTTTATGTGCTTAAATTTCCCAGTATTATATCTGAGTTCTTAATCTTATTTGGCACTCAGTTCCTTCCATCTGAGTTCTTTCATCTTTCTTTAATTCAGGGTTATTTATTTTTATTATTTCCTTAAATATTTTTTCTCCTCTCTTTAATTATCTCCTTTGGATTCCTATTTTCAGTATGTCAGCATGTCTGCTTTTTATTTTCCATGATGCTTAACTTTTTCTTTTTTTTAATTTACTTTTGGCTGCCTTGGGGCTTCGTTGCTGAGCAGGGGCTACTCTTTGTTGCAGTGCTCGGTCTTCTTATTGTGGTGGCTTCTCTTGTTGCTGAGCACAGGCTCTAGGCACATGGGCTTCAGTAGTTGCAGCACACAGGCTCAGCAGTTGTGACATGTGGACCCTAGAGCGTGCGGGCTTCCGTAGTTGCAGTGCGTGGGCTCCGTAGTTGTGGCTCACGGGCTCTAGAGCGCAGGTTCAATAGTTGTGACTCGTGGGTTTTGTTGCTCTGTGGCATGTGGGGTCTTCCCGGACCAGGGATAGAACCCATGTCCCCTGCATTGGCAGGTGGATCCTTAACCACTGCACCACCAGGGAAGTCGCTGCTTAACTTTTTATTTCTATATTTATTTTTTTATCCTATTTTTTTTTTCTGCCTCATAGGAAATTTCCTCAATCTGCTCTTTCAGTTTTGCAGTTTATTCTTTAGCTATATTCAGCTTGCTGTTTATCCCATCTACTATTCTTTCTTTGAGTGTTTTTTTTTAATAGTTAATCTTTCAATTTGCCTATCTTTTTGACTTTTTCCTGTTTCATATTACCAGTACCTTTTGACAACATTGGTTGTGCTTATTTTAAATTCTTCATCTGCTTATTCCAGTATTTCTGCTTGATATGATCTATGTTGTGCAGTTTGTGGTGTTCCTTCTCTAGGGGTTCTAACCTCAGGTATTTAGGTTGTGAGCTGATGTCCCCCTAGAGTTATCAAGTACCAGGATGAGACACCAAGGCTCAGGCCCTGGTTTATGGCTTTCTTGTGATCTTAAGAAGAGGTTAGAAGATGAGCCCCAGAGAGAGAGTCCTAGACACCAGAACTGCAGTCCACCACCCATCTGTTGCCATTCCCCCCACCCCCCAACTAGGCATTCCTTGGGTAAGGGTTCTCCTCTAAAGTTTTAAAGGGAGAAGACAGTTCTCTCAGATGTGACCTACTATCCCTTATGTGGGCTGGCA
Source organism: Phocoena phocoena (assembly GCF_963924675.1). Lineage (NCBI taxonomy): Eukaryota > Metazoa > Chordata > Mammalia > Artiodactyla > Phocoenidae > Phocoena > Phocoena phocoena. The sequence continues at coordinate 64,066,776 of NC_089228.1, read as the reverse complement.
AGGAGGCTGGGAGGAGTGGGTCTCAGGGCAGCTGGTCAGCGTTCCCACCTTTATGTGGGCTCCTGTTGCTGCCTTCTGACTCCCAGCGGTAATTGGGTGGGCAGTGGTCCAAAAGAAATCTGAGAGAGGCAGAGCAGAAACTAACAGCACTCTCTCACCTGTTACTCTGCCTCTGCTTGCCTCTCCACCAACAGCTGACAATGGTCTGTAGTCTCTCCAGAATTCCTCACAGTTTTGAAGATTACCACGTTCCTCTCTCTTCTGTAGTTTCCCCAGAGCTGATTCCCTGTGGCCTATCTCTGCTAAACATCTTGTCTGTACTGCATGGGGTGGCAGTGGGGGATAGGTTACTGAGAGCTTTTGAGTTTCGCTGTAAGAAAATTAATCTTGCAGCAGAGTGCAATAAAAAGAGGAAGGAAACAGTTATGAGTCTGAGTAAGCAGTAACAAATATCTGAATTGATAATTTGTATGTTGAAGTAAGAAGATATTTTTTTCTGTATAAATAATTTACTTGTTAGTTGAACCCAAACTTGAAGAAGCTATTGGGGTTTTTGTTGTTGTTGGTTATTTAATATTTATTTATTTATTTTGGCTGCGCTGGGTCTTAGTTGTGGCATGCGGGATCTTTAGTTGCGTCATGTGGACATCTTAGTTGTGGCATGAGGACTCTTAGTTGCGGCATGAGGACTCTTAGTTGTGGCATGCACGTGGGACCTAGTTCCCTGACCAGGGATCGAAACTGGGCCCCCTGTATTGGGAGTGTGGAGTCTTACCCACTGGACCAACAGCGAAGTCCCGCTATTGTTTTATTTTGCCTTCTTTTTTTTTTTTCTAAGTATGTTTGTTCTTAGCTAGATTTTTTTTTGTCATTTTTGGAGTGAATTGCAAACTAAGCACTGGGAGAAACTCAAGATGTTAAAGTGAAAAAGGAAGCTAAATGAGGCCAGATTGGATAGCAAATTGCTATTATTTAAAACTTATGGACCACCCAGACTATGGCAAGTTCTATTTAAGAAAATACAGAAACATCATTCCTTCCACTTAACGACTAACAGTTTCAGGAAATATATACCACATCTTCTGCTTGTGTTTTACTCCAGATACTTCCAATATTTAAGCTTGTTTAATCTGAGGAATTTCCTCTTCGTTTTCTTTCCCTTAATTTTTTTTGAGAGTGGTTCCCTTTCTCTTTTCATAAAAATAGAGACTATGAACAAATGTTATTGTGTATGTTCATATTATTGGGCTGAAAGTTGGTAACTAGAACACCGTCTTTATCCTTCATAGGCAGGCTAGATGGAGCTTTTGTTACCCCCTTGCAACTATTCAGTGTGTTTGCCCCTCCACTCAACAGTAACTGGCTAGTCTCTTTTTATTTTAGACTAAAATCAAAGAAATCAGTTTGAACTGTAGCATGCAAGATTTATGTTAACTATAAACATACGAAAAGTGTTCAATCTTATGTAAGAGAGAAAAGTTTTCTTTTCTTTTCTTCTTTTTTTTTTTTTTGCCTATCAAACTGCCAAAAATTACATGTAAAAAGATTTTGGCAGTAAGAATTCTCATAGAATGCTGATGGGAACATAACTTCTGCTCACCATGAAAGGTACTATAGCTGCCTCTGTGTAGCAGGTGGACACCACCTCCACCACATCCCATATTCAGTGGTCCACAAACTTTAGCGTGCCTCAGAATCACTCAGAGAGCTTGTTAAGACTTGGATTGCTGGGCCCCACCCCCAGATTTCTGATTCAGTGAGTCTGGGGTGATGCCTGAGAATTTGCATTCCTAACAAGTTCCCAGGTTACAGTGACACTGGTAGTCCAGTACCAACTTTAAGGACCACCCAGGACCACATGTCAATGGTCCTTGATCCTGGCTATACCTGGGGATCTTAAAAAGAATCCTGTTGCCAGGAACTGCCAGTGTTCATGTCTACTCCCAGTGATTCTCGTTTAATGGTTGAGAGGGGGCCTGGATATCTATATTTTATAAAAGGTCTTCAGGAGATTCTAAGTGGCACTTTGGGTTGAGAACCACTGCCATATTCTCATTCTCTACCCATCATCCAGAGGAAGATCTTAGAGATGCTGTTTCACTTCCAGTCAAGCCTTCAACACTAAGGTATTATCAAGATATTTTTATTTAAATTGGAATGCCCATTGGCCTTGGTCTCCACCAAAATTAAGTCATTAAGTATTTTTCTCCCTACTCTTAATAGTTCCCCATGATTTCTCTCCTCTGATCCATTCTCTCCTCCCTCTTCTCCCCACTTTCTTATCCCGTTCTCATCTTCCAGTTGCTTCCTCTAGAATTCTTCACTAATTGGTTATTAATAATCTCTTCTCTTTCAGCCTCTCTACCATTTTTTTACTTCATCTCCTTGCCTTATCTGTAGCTTGGCTTGTTTCTGAAGATAGCACTTTTCTTGCAGCCCTTTCAAATGCAGGCTGCGTTTATAAAAGGAGGTTCTCTTTGGTGCTTTCTGCACAGAGGACTGATATGGGTAAGATATGCCCCTATACCCCCTAATGTCTCTCCTATACTTCAAGTTTTACCCTTAACATTTTAAACCTTAGGCTGGGCATGGGTAATACTGTTATTAAGTTTCCTCAGATATTCACGTTTTACTGTGAAAAAGTTTCAGATACCTTCAGAATAGGTTATGTGCCTTATGCAAGGAGCCAACTTCCTATCAAAGCATGATTGACAGCATGATTCTGTAACAAGTATCAAGAATCTTAAAAATATTTATGCCCATTGACACTTTGATGGGTGGAGGGAACACAGGATAGAGAGGCAGAGGCCCAGGCCAATTCCTTCCATCTATTTCTCTCCTTTAATAAGAGATGTGTAGAAAGGTAAATGTCTTCCCATTCTTTTCATTAGGCCCAGAACAACATCTAGTGACCCTGAAATTCAATTCTCCCCAGAGCTGTAGTTCTCATTGGGAGCAAGTCTAAGTATGTTGGGAGAAGAGATGTGGACATATTTATTCACAAACACACTTTGGACCTTTTTTTTTTAAGTGTCTCTGCGTCACTGGTGCGTAGTGTTTTGCTTCCACACTTTTTATGCATGCACAAGATCTGGGTACAGTTTGGCTGGCGTATCTGGGAAATGAGAGTAGTATGAAGGGTGTGTTTAAGCCACAGCTGATAATTCTTCTTTGATAGAGACAGCCCTATTCTGGCCCAATGTACAGAAACTGGGTGCATAGAAAGATAGGAGACACAGTGGGATGGTGGAAAGAGCAAAAGACTAGAAAACTCAGGGTAAGAACTTTTTGACTTACTGTTTTGTGATTTTGGGCAATTTACTTAGTTTGTGTGAGCCTCAGTTTCCTTACCTGTAAAATGGGGGTTAGAGTGTCTTTTATATTCCTCACAGGGTCTTTGTGAGGATGAAATAATTTAATGTGTGTGAAAGTACTTTGACAGTAGTAACGTGCCATAGAACAAAGGTAAGGCATTCTTGTAGGATGGGGTGTGGTGCTCTCCTGGGCTTCAAGGGGAATATTTGAGTGAAATTGACTTGTGAAATCTGTGAGGTTGACATATTAGTAATGATAAATTGTAAGTTTAAAAATGGTTAAGAGAAACTGTAGCTTCTGGAATTATAAAATGATTGAATGGAGATGAATAAAATAGCATAAATTTGCTGGATTAAAAAGAATCTCAGATTTTGAAAATATGCTACCTAGTTAAACAACATCAAATAAACACACAATTTTCCAAATAAAAACACTTGGCCGTTTTCTAAGCCCTTTTTCTTTTAGAATAAAGATTGCCTGATTCTTAAAATATTACCTAGATTCTAGTTAGATATGGGTTATTCTACCTACTTACCAAGAACAATCTTTTATATTTCACTTGAAAGAAAAAAAGAAAAAGACCAGCAAGTTTCAGCATGGTGCATGTGACAATGTTAATTTTCTGGAATATCTCAATTTCTAGAAATCTCATTGGTCATAAGGCCCTCACAAACTATTGTGTTTATGGTCCCTTTAACCCTTCAAACCAAAAATCCTTAGTGAAAGCCTCCTTTTGGGGGTAAGGGATATGAATATTCCTCCTAAGGAACACCCCCTTGGTTTTGACTTCTGCCAGGCCTTTACTCCCTCACATCTGGGGTTTCATAATCCCCATTACTTTTTTTCTGCACAGCAATTCTCAAATTCGGCCTTCTTTCATCATCTCTAAAGTCATCTTCTTAACCCGTGCCTGTTTATCTTCTGCCTGGATACTTCCTGAACCTTCCATATCTCCAGCGGTATGAGGTTCTATGCTCATACTTTGGCCTCACTTCAAAGTGGTGCTAAATTATTTACTCATTCTTCACTGATTTCTACTCAGTTGTCTTCTCGTTAAGCTAAATCCACCTTTTGCCTGTATGTCTCCCCACCAAACACAGGTTTTCAGTACATGTTTGTTAAATCCAATTGAATAATTTTCTTTATCAAGCTTGCAGCATAAACTGGACCCTCGATGAGCAAACATAGATGTTCATGCCCCTGTTGATATCAAACATGAGTTTAGAGTTTTCAGTGTGAATCTTGGAAAACAAACCGCCTTGGTGAGACGGAAGAGCAGTGACGTGGGTGGTGAGAGTGTGACCACGTCCTTCACCCCAGAACTCAGGAGAAACTTTCGGTCTCTTGTTTTGGTAGTTGGAAGGATTGTCCAGGATCCCAGCAGAGAAGATGGAGTTTTGCGTGTTTAGGGGTGACAAGTGGTGCTTTAGAAGTGGAGGAATTTGGTCAGAGAAGGATATAGTTTGAGAGAGAAAGGAGTCATTTTTGAAAGGGAAAGTAGTGGTTAGCAAGCTTGGAGGAAGGAGAGTGGGAAGTGAACTGTCAGAGAATTCACATAGATTTTATAAGAATGGAAAGTTCTTGAGGACAGGGGTGTCTTTGTATTGTGCACTGTTGTATCTATTCTAGCACCCAGAACAGCACGAATAGGGAGAATCCAAGTCGGCCTTGTCCATGCGCCAGAAATATCCAGCGGTTTCTACTGGATCCTGTGTGGATGGGTGGTTCTGCATTAAAGGCCTATGAGCACTGTTGTTCTGAAAGCATTTTATGTCTGGGATGCAAATGGGAAAAGGTCCGGCAGAGCCCTCTGACGGAGGCAGGCTTCGTGACACATTATTTGGCCTCCCTCCTCTGTTGCATGCCTTATGAACGCCCGAAGTCTTCACCGACATCCAGCTTCTACCCAGAGACCACATCCTCACTGCCTTCTGTAGGACATCCCTCCCTGTCCCATTAGGAGGCTGTGATTGCTGTTTCTTCTTCTGCTGTCTTCACTCCAGTCCATGAAGAGATGAGGAGAGGAGGGGAGGGGCTGAGGTCAGCAGTTAGGTACAGCCTGGGAGTTGTGGGTGTGAGCTGGAAGGCTATGCTTCTCTGGATACTGCTACTGGATGCTCCCTTACTGGGCTGGGAAAAGCTGAGCAGGATTAGAGGCAAAGAAATGATGTGACCCCAGTGGTTATGGGAAGGAGGTAAAGGAAGCCATAAGGTTAAGATGGGGCTCACTTTTTCTTAGCATCAAAAGGAAATCTGGGGATGCAGGAACCTGGAAGGGAGTGTGATATAGAGAGGATGGAGAGACATGTCTGAACACAGTAAAATAAACGGCCAGTGTGGTCTGAATCCTGTATAAGTTCACGGAGAATTCTCCTTCTCTTCCCTCTCAAGTTTCCTCCACAGCATAGAGTCAAAGCAAGAGACCAGGAAGAAGAGGCAGAACACAGCCCGTCTCTAAAAGCCACTCCCTGTGGGCTTGAGTTTCCTTGGTTCACTGATTTCTCCTAAGGCCCATTATGATTGTGACCAGAGAAGAATGATTTTATGGCTCATTGACAAGTGCATGAACTTACCTCATCCCACACGTTTTGGGGCAGTATATTTTCTTTCTCTTTGGAAGGGGTCCACTTTCAATGTTTTTTCTTAGGAATTGTTTCTTGTGATAAAATGCAACAGTCAAAGGTCCCCAGAAACAAATCAGTATTTCAACAGAGGTTTATTTTACTCTCTTCCTTGTCTCCTCCTTCCTGGGAGATTGTATTAAACCACTGATAAATGAGGAATAAGGATCATTTACAAGCATATTGTTACTCAGTGCCTCACAGGTGATACAAAGGAAGAATTGCCATCATGAAAGAAGATTCTAGCTGGGGCCAGAACCTGACTAACCCTACCTGGAATGCCTTCTGTAAAGGTCAGGTTTCTGCCTTCCCCAAGTTCTATTTCCTTTAGCTCTTTCCGTGAAGGGCTGTCAAGTATCAGCGTATAATGAATGTGCCTTGCAAGTAAATATCTTTCTAACATGTAGAGCCTTGAAAGAAAATGCACCAGCTGTTTTTTTTCTTTAGTTCTTTTTTCTGTTATATTTATAAACAACACAGAAAAAAGAGTCCAGATCTAGAAACGAATAAAATTAAACTGAAAAGAATGCCTCAGTATATTATTGTATACTCTAATTTTATGTGATTTTTCCCTTTTTATTCTTAGAAAGTCATTAAATTCAAGATCTGTGAGATTCAGTGGTCCTTATTATGCTTTTTTTTTCTTGCTGTTTTAATGGTAGTACATTTACGAAACAAGCCATTCATTCATTCAAATGAAGTTACCATATTGTTGGGGATACAGAAAAGAGGCAGATAGTGGGCCTGGTCTTTTAGGAGCTCAAAGCCCCAGAATACCCTTCCTTCCCTGTGCTTTAGCACCGCCTCTAAAGGAAAGAAGCAGCAAAATACTTCTCTTTTGAATATATGACATGTATATGACTCATTATATTTATGACTCCTTTAAATGAATTAAGAGGAAGTTCCCAGAGTATTTATACTCTTACAGTGTAACATTTCCTAAGACTGCCCATCAATTCTATTGATATTTTTACCCAAGGATTTAGATAACTGGTAGAGAACTTTTAAAAAAAACCCACTTTCTTGAGGTATGATCGACATACAAAAAGCTGGAGATATTTAGTGCGTACAACTTGACGTGTTTGGGAATTGGTAGAGATTGTTTTTTTTTTGTTTTTTTTTATCTCTAGTACTGATCTGAAAATGAAATTGTTTAGGGGTAAGATTTGCAGTTAATAGAGGAATAAAAGAACAGCTGATTGTCCCAGCTTTTACTCTGGCTCTGCCTAATACACTGCAAGTCAATGTTTACTTAATGAGTGGTATTTATTGCCTTTCAATTCAACAACAAGCTACGTTTTTAATATGAAAATCACCATGATGAGTTATACCCACTGTCTATTCATCACTCAGCTACTCATTCCCTCTATGCGATGGCTCTAAGGCAGTGGTCCCCAACCTTTTTGGCACCAGGGACCATTTTCGTGGAAGACAATTTTTCTACGGACTGGTTGCGGGGAACGGTGGCGGGGGATGGTTCAGGCGGTAATATGAGCGTTGGGGAGTGGCAGATGAAGCTTTGCTCCGTCGATGCTCACCTCCTGCTGTGGGGCCTGGTTGGTAATAGGGTCCATGGCCCGTGGGTTGGGGACCCCTGCTCTAAGGGATGCGTTCCAGGATGTGGTAGTTACTGTCCCTGGATATAAGCCGAGTGGATATAAGCAGCGGTTGTGTCTGTGCTGTCTTTGTCACCTGTTACTCCTCAACCCACTGGCGTCTGGTTTCTGCTCTACCATGCCAACGAAGTGCTTCTTATCAAGGTCACAACTCTGTATTGCTAAGTCCAGTGGACACTTTTCAAGTTCCGTTTTCACCTCTTAGCAGAATGTGACACTGATGACCACTTTCTTCTTGAAGTGTGTTCTTGTAGCTTCTGTCACACCGCCATCTTCTGGTTTTCTTCCTACTGCTCTGAATACCCCGAAGTCTGCTTTGAGGGCTCTTTTGTATCTCTCCATCTTTTAAATATTGGTGTTCCTTCAGGGTATGTCTTGGGTCACCTTCTATTCTTATTCTATACACTTTTCCTGGGCAATTTCATCTCTTACGTAGGTTCTTATCTTCTATATTAATCTCTTCCAAATTAACGTCTCCAGTTGAAATCTCTTTCCTGAGCATTAGAAATCAAGCCATCGACTGAGCAGCTTCTCTCTGATGGCTCAATCTCAACCTGTCCCAGACTGAAGGCTGAATCCTTCTCCCCTTCCCCTGGCCTCATACTGCTTTTTTGCCCCCCACCCCCACCCCCGCACAATCCATCAGCTCCTTCCATGGTCCAAACTGCAGTGAATGACACTACCATCCGTCTGGTTACCCAGGAGAGGAACCCAGGAACTACCCATGACTTCTCCCTGGCCTCTACTGCAGTCCTAAATTAATTAACAAATCCTACCCATTCCTCCCTCTCAATAGCTCTTGAGTAAATTCAGTTCTCTTTAGCTTTCTCTCTCTCCAGTTCAGAGAATGCATGTTCCCAAGTCATCTGTCTCTATGCCAGCCAAGGCCTGAAATGCCAAACACTTGACTCCATTGTCCTTTTCATTTTGCCAGATAGTGCCTGCCCCGAAGCTGCAAAGAAAAATGCCCTGGATGACTTAATCTGAAAAGACCAGAGGGCATGGAAATGTGAGTGTGTGTGAAACCTTATTTATTTAAAAATATGATCCAGCTGCATCTGTAGTAATTTCTAGAGCTTAATGATTTCTCCGTTTATTTTCTAGAGTTCCATATCTACTTCATAGCCAATAGTAATCATCATCTACTTAATCTACTAATATGTAGTAGTAAACTATAGGATAGCTATAGTTAATAGCATAGATTGCTTTTTTCACTTCATAATTTTACTTTTGAATTGCCTGTGTTGAAACTCAAATGTTTGTTTCCTAAGTTTTCACACATTCTTGAAAGCTATTTTTTCCAGTCTGATGGAGTTTTTCATCCCCATATTTGCTTGGCATTTTTTACCCCCAAGCTGTCTAGTGTACACTGCAGAATTATGATTCAGTAAAATAAAGATCAACCTTTCAATTGTTTGCTGACTCCTCATGGCTACAGTTTTTTTTTTTAACTCTGAAAAGTGCTTATTTATTTTTACTATTTCCTTTTTTTTTGCTCAAAAAGATAATTAAAATCAAGAGGACCACTTTTGAAAATATCCATGTTTAGATATCACTAATATTTTGGACTGAGAAAAATGATAGGTTATGGAAATATTAATATCTTGAAGATTCTTCTTATTTTCATACATTTTAAAACACGAATTGGGTATCATGTGTTGATAGGCCCATAGAAGATGGTGGTGCAATTTGACAGCTGGATGAAGGCTAGAATTAAGAAGTATGGACTGTCTGGATATGTGTTTGTAGTTGGTGGGTATATGGGACACCTCTTGTGCCCCATCTGGCGTTGGCAACCAGAGGTGTAGATGTGACCTGGCAGTGCCTGGACTCAGCTGTCTTGTCTGAAATACAAAAGAATGACGCTCCATGAGGCTGTCTTTGACCACGGAGGGATGGGAGCCAGAGTATGATGTGAATAAATGTACTTTACTTGACTTTTTTCATTCTGTCAAGTATAGGGAAAAGTATTTACATAATAATAAATATCCTTCAATGTAGTGAGGATTAAATAAGATAAAGTGTGTACAGGTCTGTCAAACAGGATGCTGAATAAATGTTAATTTTCCTCTCTGTTCCTACCTGTATAAAATAGTGATAATGAGTGTTATTATTTTGGTTAGTTTTTTTTTCCCTATTAGTCTTTAAAAATAAGTTAAAGAAAATAATCTTTATTTATTTTATTTTTAAAAAAGATTTATTATTTATTTAATTTATTTTTGGCTACGTTGGGTCTTTGTTGCAGCACACGGGATCTTCGCTGAGGCATGTGGGATCTTTCGTTGCGGCGTGCAGGCTCTTTGTTTTGGTGCTTGGGCTTCTCTCTAGTTGTGGCGTGCGGGTTTTCTCTTCTCTAGTTGTGGCATGTGGGTCCCAGAGCGCGTGGGCTCTGTAGTTTGCGGCACACAGGCTCTAGCTGAGGCATGTGGGCTTAGTTGCCCTGCAGCATGTGGGATCTTAGTTCCCTGACCAGGGATCGAACCCATGTCCCCTGCATTGTAAGGTGGATTCTTTACCACTGGACCACCAGAGAAGTCCCAAGAAAATAACTTTTTTAAAAAAAAATTAGTACTTATTTATTTATTTATTTGACTGCCTCGGGTCTTAGTTGTGGCATACGGGATCTTCGTTGCTGCGTGCAGGATCTTTAGTTGAGGCATGCGGGCTCTTAGTTATGGCCTGCGGGATCTAGTTCCCTTGACCAGGGATTGAACCTGGGCCCCCTGCATTGGGAGCATGGAGTCTTAACCGCTGGACCACCAGGGTAGTCCCAGAAAATAATCTTTTAAACTTAAAACTCTTGGAAAATTGGAAATCATACTAACCAAAGACCAATAACTATAGCCAAGAAGTATAGCTGAGATAATATCCTGTGTAGTCAGAAAAACCTGGATTCTAGTTCTGGTCCCAGCTATGACCATCTGCATCATTTTGGACAATTTGTGATGACTCGCACAACATTGGATGAGGAAATAGGCTTGTCCCCACTCCTAGCAACTGTTGGCAGGAGGGCAGGAAGCAAGAGGGACAGAAATGTTTTAATAGTAACACAGTCAACAGGGAAGTTATTTCTGGCTTTCACTCCAAGTAGGAAGTGATTCCAATAACCAAAATAGGTTTGAAACCCCACACCCACTTAGTCCTGGCTGCAAAATGATGCTCTGCAGGGAGTACGACGTGCCTCCAGATGCCACAGATGCGGGGCCAGAGCTCGGTGATTCACAGCCAGGGATGGACGAAGCCTTCCCTCATGACCAGCTGACACAAACTCAGACTTCAAAGATTTTCTGTGAACAAGCGAAGAAACAAATCTAACTCGCCGAAATCACTCCTAAAGATCCCAAAGCAAGAAACAGTTTTCTCAATGACTGAGTGGCATAAGCATTTCGTGTGTCATATGGAGAAACCACACTGAACCCTAACTAGTTTCTTCACTAAGAATTTTCGGAAAGAGGAGCTAAAGAGGATATCGAGACATGCTCTGTGTCTTTTAGAATTTCTTGTGCATCTTTATGGAGAGTGAACTGTGTATCAGTCTCATGACTGGATGTCATTTCCGTCATCCTCACCAATTGTTTTATTTCTTTAAAAATTCTGAGTTATATTATTTTAGGTATTGTTTTCATTTTTTTGGTCTTTTTAAAATTGTGATCAAAAACATATAACATTCAATGTTCCATCTTAACCATTTTTGAGTGTACAGCTCGAAAGTGTTAAGAGGCTGCATTGTTGGGCAACAGCTCTCTAGAATTTTTTCATCTTGCAACACTGAAATTCGATACCCACGAACCACTAATTCCTCCCTCCCAGCCCTTGGCAACCACCTTTCTGCTTTCTGTTTCTGTGATTTTTGACTCCTTTAGATACCTCATGTGAGTGGAAACATACAGTACTTGTCCTTTCATGATTGGCTTATTTCGCCTAGCATAATGTCCTCAAGGTTCATCCATGTTTTAGCATGTGACAGGATTTCATTCTGTTTTAAGGCTGCATCATCTTCCATTGTACGTTTATACCATATTTTCATTATCCAATCAGCTGTTGATGGACATTTGGGTTGCTTCCACCTCTTGGCCATTGTGAGTAGTGCTGCCATGAACATGGGTGTGCAGATATCTCTTCAAGATTCTGCTTTGCATTCTTTTGGATATATATTCAGAAGTAGCATTCCTGGATCATATGGTAGTTCTATTTTTAATTTTTGAGGGATCCTCATACTGTTTTTCATAATGGCTACACCATTTTACATTCCCATCAACAGTGCACAAGGGTTCCAATTTCTCTGCATCCTCATTAGCACATTATTTTCTGTTCTTTTTACAGTGGCCATCCTAGTGGGTATGAGGTGATAATCTTGTGGTTTTGATCTTGGGTTGTCTTATGATTAATGATGTTGAGCATCTTTTCATGTTGACCATTCTTATATTTTCTTTGGAAAATTGTCTGTTCAAGTCCTTTCCCCATTTTTTACTTAGGGTATTTGTTTTTTGTTGTTGTTGTTTCTTACATTTTCCGGTTATCAACTTATATATGTCAGATATATGATTTGCAAGTATTTTCTCCCATTCAGTAGGTTGCCTCTTCATTCTGTTGATTGTTTCCTTTGATGCACAGAGTTTTTAAGTTTGATATCATAACATTTGTCTACTTTTGCTTTTTCTGCCTATGCTTTTGGTGTCATATCCAAGAAATCATTGGCAATTCCAAGGTCCTGAAGCTTTCTGCCTATATTTTCTTCTATGAGTTTTATAGTTTTAGGTCTTACGTTTAGATCTTTAATCCATTTCCCCCCCACATCTTTATTGGAGTATAAATGCTTTACAGTGTTGTGTTAGTTTCTGCTGTATAACAAAGTGAATCAGCTATATGTATACATATATCCCCATATCCCCTCCCTCTTGAACCTCCCTCCCACCCTCCCTATCCCATCCCTCTAGGTCGTCACAAAGCACTGAGCTGACCTCCCTGTGCTCTGCAGCAGCTTCCCACTAGCCATCCATTTTACATTTGGTACTGTATATACGTCAGTGCTACTCTCTCACTCCATCTCAGCTTCCCTTTCCCTCGCCATGACCTCAAGTCCGTTCTCTACATCTATGTCTTTATTCCTGCCCTGCCACTAGGTTCATCAGTACCGCTTTTTAAAATTCCACATGTATGCGTTAGCATACTGTATTTGTTTTTCTCTTTCTGACTTACCTCACTGTAAGACAGATTCTGGGTCCATCCACCTCACTACAAATAACTCAATTTCTTTCCTTTTTATGGCTGAGTAATATTTTATTATATATATGTGCCACATCTTCTTTATCCAAAGAGCTGTTGATGGACATTTAGGTTACTTCCATGTCCTGGCTATTGTAAATAGTGCTGCAATGAATATTGTCGTACATGTCTCTTTTCGAATTATGGTTTTCTCAGGGTATATGCCCAGTAGTGGGATTGCTGGGTCATATGGTAGTTCTATTTTTAGTTTTTTAAGGAATCTCCATACTGTTCTCCATAGTGGCTGTATCAATTTACATTCCCACCGACAGTGCAGGAGGGTTTCCTTTTCTCCACGCGCTCTCCAGCATTTATTGTTTGTAGATTTTTTGATGATGGCCATTCTGATGATGAGGTGATACGTCATCGTGGTTTTGATTTGCATTTCTCTAATGATAAGTGATGTTGAGCATCTTTTCATGCATTTGTTAGCCATCTGTATGTCTTCTTTGGAGAAATGTCTATTTAGGTCTTCTGCCCATTTTTGGATTGGGTTGTTTGTTTTTTTGTTATTGAGCTGCATGGGCTGCTTGTAAATTTTGCAGATTAATCCTTTGTCAGTTGCTTCATTTGCAAATATTTTCTCCCATTCTGAGGGTTGTCTTTTCGTCTTGTTTATGGTTTCCTTAGCTGTGCAAAAGGTTTTTAAGTTTCATTAGGTCCCATTTGTTTATTTTTGTTTTTATTTCCATTTCTCTAGGAGGTGGGTTAAAAACGATCTTGCTGTGATTTATGTCATAGAGTGTTCTGCCTATGTTTTCCTCTAATAGTTTTATAGTGTCTGGCCTTACATTTAGGTCTTTAATCCATTTTGAGTTTATTTTTGTGTATGGTGTTAGGGAGTGTTCTAATTTCATTCTTTTACATGTAGCTGTCCAGTATTCCCAGCACCACTTATTGAAGAGGCTGTCTTTTCTCCGTTGTGTGTTCTTGCCTCCTTTATCAAAAATAAGGTGACCATATGTGTGTGGGTTTATCTCTGGGCTTTCTATCCTGTTCCATAGATCTATATTTCTGTTTTTGTGCCAGTACTATACTGTCTTGATTACTGTAGCTTTGTAGTATAGTCTGAAGTCAGGGAGCCGATTCCTCCAGCTGTGTTTTTCTTTCTCAAGATTGCTTTGGCTGTTTGGGGTCTTTTGTGTTTCCATACAAATTGTAAAATTTCTTGTTCTAGTTCTGTGAAAAATGCCATTGGTAATTTGAAAGGCATTGCAGTGAACCTGCATGTTGCTTTGGGTAGTATAGTCATTTTCACAATATTGATTCTTCCAATTGAGGAGCATGGTGTATCTCTCCATCTGTTTATGTTATCTTTGATTTCTTTCATCAGTGTTTTATAGTTTTCTGAGTACAGGTCTTTTGCCTCCTTAGGCAGGTTTATTCCTAGGTATTTTATTCTTTTTTTTGCAGTGATAAATGGGAGTGTTTCCTTAATTTCCCTTTCAGATTTTTCATCATTGGTGTATAGGAATGCAAGAGATTTGTGTGCATTAATTTTGTATCCTGTAAGTTTACGAAATTCATTGATTAGTTCTAGTAGTTTTCTGGTGGCATCTTTAGGATTTTCTATGTATAGTGTCCTGTCATGAGCAAACAGTGACAGTTTTACTTCTTCTTTTCCAATTTGTATTCTTTTTTTTTCTTTTTCTTCTCTGATTGCCACGGCTAGGACTTCCAAATCTATGTTAAATAAGAATGGCAAGCATGGACTTCCTTGTCTTGCTCCCGATCTTAGAGGAAATGATTTCAGTTTTTCACCATTGAAAATGATGTCTGCTGTGTGTTTGTTGTATATGGCTTTTATTATGTTGAGGTAGGTTCCCTCTATGCCCACTTTCTTGAGAGTTTTTACCATAAATGGGTGTTGAATTTTGTCAAAAGCTTTTTCTGCATCTATTGAGATGGTCATATGGTTTTCATTCTTTAATTTGTTAATATGGTGTATCACATTGATTGTTTTGTGTATATTGAAGAATCCTTGCCTTACTGGGATAAACCCCACTTGATCATGGTGTTTGATCCTTTTAATGTGTTCTTGGATTCTATTTGCTAGTATTTTGTTGAGGATTTTTGCATCTATATTCATCAGTAATACTGGTCTGTAATTTTCTTTTTTTGTCGTGTCTTTGTCTGGTTTCGGTATCAGGGTGATGTTGGCCTCGTTGAACGAATTTAGGAGTGTTCTTCCCGCTGCAATTTTTTGGAAGAGTTTAAGAAGGATAGGTGTTTACTATTCTCTAAATGTTTGATAGAATTAGCCTGTGAAGCCATCTGGTCCTGGACTTTTGTTTGTTGGAAGACTTTTAATTACTGTTTCAATTTAATTACCTGTGATTGGTCTGTTTATATTTTCTAATTCTTCCTGGTTCAATCTGGGAAGGTTGTACTTTTCCAGGAATTCGTCCATTTCTTCCAGGTTGTCCACTTTATTGGCACATAGTTACCTGTAGTAGTCTCTTATGATCTTTTGTATTTCTGCAGTGTCAGTTGTAATCTCTCCTTTTTCAATTCTAATTTTATTGATTTGAGTCCTCTCCCTTTTTGTCTTGATGAGTCTGGCTAAAGGTTTATCAATTTTGTTTATCTTCTCAAAAAACTGGCTTGTAGTTTTATTGATCTTTGCTATTGTTTCCTTTGTTTCTATTTCATTTATTTCTGCTCTGATCTTTATGATTTCTTTCCTTCTACTAATTTTGGGTTTTCTTTGTTCTTCTTTTCTAGCTGCTTTAGGTGTAAGGTTAGATTGTTTGAGATTTTCCTTGTTTCTTGAGGTGAGCTTGAATTGGTATGAACTTCCCTCTTAGAACAGTTTTTGCTGAGTCCCATAGGTTTTGGAGCATCGTGTTTTCATTGTCATATGTTTCTAGGTATTTTTTGATTTCCTCTTTGATTTCTTCGGTGATCTCTTAATTATATAGCAGCACACTGTTTAGCCTCCATGTATTTGTGTTTTTTACTGTTTGTTTTCCTGTAATTGATTTCTAATCTCATAGTATTGTGGTTGGGAAAAATGCTTGATATGATTTCAGTTTTCTTAAACTTCCCAAGGTTTGATTTGTGACCCAAAATGTGATCTATTCTGGAGAACGTTTCATGTGCACTTGAGAAGAATGCGTATTCTTTTGCTTTTGGGTGGAATGCCCTAAAAATATCAATTAAGTCTATCTGGTCTATTGTGTCATTTAAAGCTTGTGTTTCCTTATTTATTTTCTGTCTGGATGATCTGTCTATTGGTGTAAGTGGGGTGTTAAAGTCCCCCACTATTATTGTGGTACTGTCAATTTCTCCTTTTATGGCTGTTAGCATTTGCCTTCTGTATTGAGGTGCTCCTATGTTGGGTGCATAAATATTTATAATTGTTATGTTTGATTGATCCCTTGATCATTATTTAGTGTCCTTCCTTATCTCTTGTAACAGTCTTTATCTTAAAGTCTATTTTATCTGATATGAGTAATGCTACTCCAGCTTTCTGGTGATTTCCATCTGCATGGAATATCTTTTTCCATCCCCTCACTTTCAGTCCGTATGTGTCCCTAGGTCTGAAGTGGGTTTCTTGTAGACAGCATATATAAGGTCTTGTTTTTGTATCCATTCAGCCAGTCTGTGTCTTTTGGTTTGAGCATTTAATCCATTTACATTCGGGGTGATTATCGATATGCATGTTCCTATTACCGTTTTCTTAATTGATTTGCGTTTGTTTTTGTGGGTCTTTTTCTTCTCCTGTGTTTCCCGCTTAGAGAAGTTCCTTTAGCATTTGTTGTAAAGCTGTTTTGGTGGTGCTGCATTCTCTTAGCTTTTGCTTGTCTGAAAAGCTTTTGACTTCTCCATGGAATCTGAATGAGATCCCTGCTGGGTAGAGTAATCTTTTTTTTTTTTTTCCGGTATGCAGGCCTCTCACTGTTGTGGCCTCTCCCATTGCGGAGCACAGGCTCCGGATGCGCAGGCTCAGCAACCATGGCTCACGGGCCCAGCCACTCCACGGCATGTGGGATCTTCCTGGACCGGGGCATGAACCCGTGTCCCCTGCATCGGCAGGCGGACTCTCAACGACTGCGCCACCGCAGAAGCCCCTGGGTAGAGTAATCTTGGTTGCAGGTTTTTCCCTTTCATCACTTTAAATATGTCCTGCCACTCCCTTCTGACCTGCAGAGTTTCCACTGAAAAATCAGCTGATAACCTTATGGGGATTCCCTTGTATGCTATTTTTTGTTTTTCCCTTGCTGCTTTTAATATTTTTTCTTTGAATTTAATTTTTGTTAGTTTGATTAATATGTGTGTTGGTGTGTTTTTCCTAGGGTTCATCCTGTATGGGACTCTGTGCTTCCTGGACTTGGGTGACTATTTCCTTTCCCATGTTAGGGAAATTTTCAACTATAATCTCTTCAAATATTTTCTCAGACCCTTTCTTTTTCTCTTCGTCTTCTGAGACCCATGTAATTCGAATGTTGGTGCGTTTAATGGTGTCCCAGAGGTCTCTGAGACTGTCCTCAATTCTTTTCATTCTTTTTTCTTTATTCTGCTCTGTGGCAGTTATTTCCACCATTCTATCTTCCAGCTCACTTATCTGTTCTTCTGCCTCAGTTATTCTGCTATTGATTCCTTCTAGAGTATTTTTAATTTCAGCTATTGCGTTGTTCCTCACTGTTTGTTTGCTCTTTAGTTCTTCTAGATCTTTGTTAAATGTTTCTTGTATTTTCTCCATCCGTGCCTCTGTTCTGTTTCTGAGATTTTGGATCATCTTTACTTTCATTACTCTGAATTCTTTTTCAGGTAGGTTGCCTATTTCATCTTCATTTATTTGGCCTTTTAGGTTTTTACCTTGCTCCATTACCTGTAACATATATATATATATATATATATTTTTTTTTTTTTTTTTTTTTTTTTTTTTGATGGGTGGGGCTGTATTCCTGTGTTGCTGGTTGTTTGGCCTGAGGCTTCCAGCACTGGAGTTTGCAGGCAGTTGGATAGAGCTGGGTCTTGGTGTTGAGATGAGGACCTCTGGGAGGTCTCCCTCCGATTAATGTTCCCCGGGGTCTGAGGTTCTTTGTTAGTCCAGTGGTTTGGACTTGGAGCTCCCACCACAGGAGCTTGGGCCCAACCTCCGGCCTGGGAACCAAGATCCCTCAAGCTGTGTGGAACAGCAGAAAAAAAAAAAAAAAAAAAAAAAAAGGAGCAATACAATAACAAAGAATAAAAAACAAAATAAAATTAGAGAGATTAAAAAATATTTTAGGAAAATTAAAAATATAATTGAAACAACTGCAACAAGGTAAAATAAAACCACAACAGAAGAAAGAAAAAAAAAGTTGGGGGGAACAAGCCAAAAGGAGAGAACAATAACAAAGTATAGAGAATAAAATAAAATTAGAAAAATAAAAGATTTATTAGAAAAAATATATATATAAGTGAATGAACAACAATGAATCAGCAAGGTAAAATGGAACCCCAATCTAAAAGAGGAAAAAAGAAGAAGAAAAAAAAAAGCCTTGGCTATGGGGGCAGAGTTTAGGCGGGGGTGGAACTTAGGCAGAACCGGGGTTTAGGGTGGGGCAGGACATAGGCGGGTGGGGGGGTGACGTTTCAGCCTGGGGCAGGGCCTAGGCTCAGGACCCACTGCAGCTGGAAAAGGCCTTGGGGGCGGAGCCTAGACTGGGCGACATTCAAGCATGGGGTGGGGGCTCGCTTAGGACCTGCACGGAAGGGGAGAGGCAGCACGTCCAAAGGAAGGCGTCTGGAGTGTGGAGTTCCAGAGTTTGGAGGTAAGGCCCTGGGTGAGGGTCTGTGGGTGGGGTTTAGGCCCAGCACGTTGGAGGGGGTCTAAGAGGGGGTCTCTGAGTATAGAGGTGAGGGGGCATAGGGGCGGGGCTTGGGCTCTTCACGGCAGGAGGGAGGCTCCTAGGGCAGAGGATTAGGCCCAGGAGACCAGGAGGCACCCTGGTGCCTGACCGGACAGGGCAGGTGCTGGCTGCATTCCCTTCCGTTCCTCTGCACAGCCCCCCAGGGTCTCCCCCATCCCCGCTGGACCCCTACCGGTGGGTGGGTTCTTCTGGGTGTAGGAACTCCTCCTCTCCCCAACCCCCCCACCGGAAGTCCGACCTTTACTTTTGCTCCCCCTTCCCTCCCTCCCACTCCCTCAGGACCTGCGTGGCTGGAGGGGGCCTCAGTGGGCAGAGGATCAGGCCTGAGATCTCAGCATGTTCCTGGGGGCCCAAGTGGGCAGGGGAAACCTGGCCACGCTCCCTTTTGATCTATGCCCTCCCAGTGGTCCCCCAGTTAACCCCTCCTGGCGTGGGATCCCTTCCCCTCCCCCAGCCGCCCCTCAGTGGTGCAAGTCCCGTCCTGCCTCCACTTCTCTTCCCCCTTCACTCCTCCCACACCCCACACCCGGTCCCTGGGGGTTCCTCCCATCCCCTTAGGTGCCCATGGTTCCCCACCGGTACCTGGTAGGTGCCCTAGTTGTGCGGAGGCGTGAATTCTGCGTTCTCCTAGTCCACCATCTTGATTCCACAACCCTTTTAGTCCATTTTGAATTAATTTTTGCCTTTGGTGTAGGGAAGGGTTCAACTTCATTTTTTGCATGTGGATATTCAGGTTTTCCAACATCATTTGTTGAAGAGACTACCCTTTCCTTAGGGTAATCTTCTTGAAAATTATTTGGTCATATATGTAAGGGTTTACTTCTGGGCTTTCTGTTCTGTTCCGTTGGTCTATATGTCTGTCTTTATGCTAGTATCACACCATCCTAATTACTGTTGCTGTGTAGCATGATTTGAAATGAGAAAGTGTGAGGCCTCCAGCTTTGTTCTTTTTAAAGGTTATTTTGGCTATTCAGAGTCCCTTAAGATTCATTATGAATTTTTGGATGGTTATTTCTTTATCTGCTAAGAGTGCCATTGGGATTTTTTTTTAAAAAATAAATTTATTTATTTTTACCTTTGGCTGCTTTGGGTCTTTGTTGCTGCATGTGGGCTTTCTCTAGTTGCGGCGAGTGGGGGCTACTCTTTGTTGTGGTGTGCAGGCTTCTCATTGTGGTGGCTTCTCTTGTTGTGGTGCATGGGCTCTAAGCACGTGGGCTTCAGTAGTTGTGGCTCATGGGCTGTAGAGCGCAGGCTTAGTGGTTGTGATGTACGGGCTTAGTTGCTCCGCGGCATGTGGGATCTTCCCAGCCCAGGGCTCTAACCGGTGTCCCCTGCATTAGCAGGTGGATTCTTTTTTTTTTTTTTGTATTTTTAAAAACATCTTTATTGGAGTATAATTGCTTTACAATGGTGTTTTAGTTTCTGCTGTATAGCAAAGTGAGTCAGCTATACATATATCCGCATATCTCCTCCCTCTTGTGTCTCCCTCCCACCCTCCCTATCCCTCCCCTCTAGGTGGACACACAGCACCGAGCTGATCTCCCTGTGCTATGTGGCTGCTTCCCACTAGCTCTCTATTTTACATTTGGTAGTGTATATATGTCCATGCCACTCACTTCATCCAAGCTTACCCTCCCCCCTCCCCGTGTCCTCAAGTCCATTCTCTACGTCTGCGTCTTTATTCCTGTCCTGCCCCTAGGTTCTTCATAACCATTTTTTTTTGATCGCATATATATGTATTAGCATACGGTATTTGTTTTTCTCTTTCTGACTTACTTCACTCTGTATGACAGTCTCTAGGTCCATCCACCTAACTACAAATAACTCAATTTCGTTTCTTTTTATGGCTGAGTAATATTCCATTGTATATATGTGCCACATCTTTATCCATTCATCTGTTGATGGACACTTAGGTTAGCAGGTGGATTCTTAACCACTGTGCCACCAGGGAAGTCCCTGCCATTGGGATTTTGATAGGGATTGCATTGAATATGTAGATCACTTTGGGTAGTATGGACATTTTAACAATGTTTAGTCTTCCAACCTATGAGAAATTTTGCTACTATAATAAATGGGATTATTTTCTTAATTTCTTTTTCAGAAAGTTTACTGCTAGTGTATAGAAATGCAAGTGATTTTTGTATATTAATTTTTTATCCTGCAACTTTGCTAAAATCTTTTATTAGTTGTAACAGTTTTGTTTGTGTATGGGTGTGTGGAGTGTTTAGGATTTTTCACATATAAGATCATGTCATTTGCAAACGGAGATCATTTTACTTCTTCTTTTCCAATTTAGATGGCTTTTATTTCTTTTCCTTGTTTGTTTTAGAGTTTTGAACATTGAAATTAAGATTCTAGCCTGCTATGCAACAGCTGGTGCACAACAACCAGGACCTTTGCTACCCCACATGGCATCTTTGTGTGAATGAGAAAAGCCAGCCGCTGCCCCCAGGGGGTTGCAGCCTGCACCCGCGTGCGTGCCGTGGAGAGCAGAGCACAGGATGAATTTCAGCCCCTCTCACCCCCCAACTGAGTGTACTTGGGTAGTGGACACTTGTGTATTATCTCAAATCCTCTTGGCCTCACCTTTTATTCCAGCCACAGCTGCAGTGACCGGTTCTGTGCAGGTGTCAACTAATTTCACGCAGGTGCCCCTGAGTAGTGCCTCCTCTACCACCCAGGCCTCTCATTTCTTGTTTGGGGGCTTTTGTGAGTCTCCTCGTGGGGACGTCCATAGGAGCCTTTTTGGCACTCACGCGTGTGCAAGATTGAAGGGTGGGACTGAGGGCAGGGAGGAGTAACACAGGGCAGGAGGGTGGAGGGACTAATGCTCTGTGAGGCAACCTTTGACCAGTGGGGACAGGGCTCAGTGAATAAATGCTCTGCTGCCTCCACAAGCCTCCATGGAAGTTTCTGAGACACATTTCATAAGAGTCGTCAAAGGGCTCCTCAGGATAGAGTAACTGATTGTCTGAAGCTCTGCTTTGGGACGAACTGACCATAGACCTGCTTGGACAAATGTATGCAGCAGCCCGACTGTAACCTTTGACCCCACCTCCTTCAGATTAAGCCTTAGAGAGACTCGTTTGTCTCGGCTGCTTTACGTACTATAGAACCACTTCACATCTCTGAGTTCCAGCATTCTCTTTATAAAACGAAAATGAACACATTTTGAAAGTGTATTTAAAGTGGGAAGCACTAAGTACCTTTAATCATTAAATATAAGTCATGATTTATGTTTTCACACCTCACATCCACTACCACATAAATGAATACTTGTCTTTTTAAAAAGTCATTTATACAGATCGCTAGACTCATGAGAACAGGCAATGAGTGTTTTAGACTGAGCTGCTGATTCTAGAGAGAGCTCTTTGCTAATTCATCTTTTAATCTTTATTGAGGCGGCAGGATTGTTGAATTCAGTCACCTGACCTGACCTCAATCACGGCCCTACCTTGCCAGAAGTTCATGCCAACTCTGATCCCTCGGTCTGTGTGGTTTGGCCTGCCTGCCTATGTCCCATTTTAAGCACCACTCAGTCTAGATGGGCTTTTGAAAATTTATAGAGCCTGATAGTGCCAATCCAGTGAGGGCAGCCTTGATCTGCTCCCCCAGCCCAGAATTTCACCCTCACTGGAATCTCTCCTCTGTCAATACTTCTATAGCTACTACTTTGTGACACCAGAAATAATCTGTAATTAGTTTATTGCTATGTTGGACTTTTATCTTATTTTCAGTCTCAGAAATAGTCTGTCATTAACAGATGAGAGGAAACACTGAATAAAAACTCTTCTCTTTGTACATTACAGTGTAATTGGATTACCGTTATTCATTAAAATATCCTCGCTCTTCATTTGATGCTAAATATTACATGAATATTACATTACTGGAGTCAATGTAGTATCAGAGAAAACTGTCTTTATCTGCATTTTATAACCCAAGATGATCACATCAGTGACTTCACGTCACACCTTTGGAAATGTGGAGAGAAGACTGGGTGTGTAGGGACCTCAGTCTAGGCCCAGTTCTGCTCCTGCCACTTAATTCCTAATTTATAAAAGCTTCCACTTTTATAAATGTGACTGTTGGACTAGATACACCACCATCTCTAAAATTCTGTCTCCTGTCTGCATTCAGGTCGACTGAGCACACACCTGGGTTAAGATATGGGTAGTAATGTGTCTTCCTTTCTTATATTCTCACTTATCCCCTCCTTCCTCCCTCGCTTCCTTCCTTTCTTCCTTCCTTTTGTTTGCTTGGAAATCATACCAGTACTTTGCTCTAGCTCTTAATGTGGCATACTGTCCTGGGTGTCAAGACCTTCTTTAGTTGAGGCACTATAAACATGCCATGTGTCTTCCCCGTGTATTCCTGTTCATGGACTACATTAAACATGGAGCCTTCCAGCTCAAGTTCAAATGTCCTGACTTCCTCTGTAGTACTGTATTGCATGAGTGAGCATGGTGACAATTTTCATCTAATGACCTCTCTTGTCCACTTCCAGTGTCAAAAACTGTGCTTCTCGGGGCTTCCCTGGTGGCGCAGTGGTTGAGAGTCCGCCTGCTGATGCAGGGGACATGGGTTCGTGCCCCGGTCCGGGAGGATCCCACGTGCTGCGGAGCAGCTGGGCCCGTGAGCCATGGCCGCTGAGCCTGCATGTCCGGAGCCTGTGCTCCGCAACGGGAGAGGCCACAACAGTGAGAGGCCCGTGTACGGCAAAAAACAAAAACAAAGAACAAAAAACAAAACAACTGCACTTCTCCTGGTGAGCGTTCAGTGAGAACAAAGCAGATGCTGAAAGAGGGGCGTACAGAGGGAGCAATGTTTTCACTAGGTGAGAAACTTAGGGCTTCATGCAGAGGGGAGATGGTTGACTTGAGGACATGTACTAACAGTCAACTTGAATTGATAAACGAAGTCTGATTTTTTTCTGATTTGGCTATTCAGTTTGACAACAACCACTGGCTCTCTGTATTAGTTTGCCAGGACTGCTGTGACAAAGAACCAGACTAGATGGCCTAAACAACAGACATTTATTTCTCACAGTTCTAGAGGCTAGAATTCCAAGATCAAACTGTTGGTAGGCTTAGTTGCTTCTGAGGCCTCCCTCCTTAGCTTGCACAGAGTGGCCTTCTCACTGTGTCCTCACATGGTCTTTCCTCTACACATGTATATCCCTGGTGACTCTTGGGTGTCGAAATTTCCTCTTATAAGGACACCAGTCAGATTGGATTATAGCCCACCCTATCAGCCTCATTTTAACTTAATCACCTCTTTGAAGGCCCTAACTCCACACACGGTCACATTCTGACTTACCGAGGGTTAGGGCTTCAACATATGAATTTTGGAGAACACAATTCAGTCCATAACACTCTCTGTATATTGGGTGAGCTAAATCAGCAGCTCCAAGAACCTTATGAAAATAAAGATGTGATAAGAAAATAGTATTTTATAAAAATTTGTATTGGAAAAATTGTACTGAATTATTTTAAATTTTCTAATTCATTCTGTGTATATTGGGTTACACTAGGTGCCTCTGAGAGAAGGAAGACCAGGTGCAATAGTTATTTGATAGGTGTTGGCCAGGCTGATTTTTTTTTCTACTTGTTCTGTCAACTGCTGAAAGTAATTAAAGTTTCCAGTTATTATTGTAGATTTGTCTACTTCTCCCTTTAGTTTTGTCAATTTTCACTTCATATATTTTGAAGCTCTAATATCAGAGGCATACATATTTAGAATTATGTATTCCTGGTGGACTGATTCTTTTATCATTATGAAATGCCTCTTTTCCTTGAAGTCTATCTTGACTGATTTTAATACGGCCACTCCAGCTTTCTTACACTTACTGTTTGCATGATATATCTTTTTCCCTCAATGTGTTTATGTCTTTGTAGTCAAATTGCATCTTTTACAGACAGCGTATTATTCAGTCTTGCATTTTAAATTCAGCCTGATGGTCTGCCCTTTAACTGGGGAATATAGTCCATTGACATTTTGTGTAGTTGTTGTTATGGTTGGATTAAGGTCTATCAATTTGTATTGTTTTCTGTTTGTCATGTGGTTTTTGTTACTCTGTTACTCCTTTTGCTACCAAACCAGGTTGATGCACAGCAAACCAAAATGCTGGGATGCTGAGATTTGCAGGAGAGAGGGTTTATTTGCAAGGCAGCCAAGCAAGGAGATGGGAGAACAAGTTTCAGACCCACCTCCCTGAAGGCAAGGGGTCAAGGTATTTATGGAATAAAGAATAAAGAAGCAGGGCAGTCTGAGGCTTAGGGAGCATGGGGAATGTAGAGAAAGGTTACTGGAAAAAGATACGGTAATTGTTGTTCTGCGCAGGTGTACTAAGCTACAGGCCTCTGCATGTTCAAAAATGGAGGTGCTTAGCACAATCTGAGGGTGGAGTTTTTGGCCCACTGATGGTTAAATGTCACCAAGCGGACATACACATGCCCAGTTGGAGGGTCAGTGGTTACATCCAGTCCTAACCAGCTAAGTTAGAACTTGACACAGCTGACTCCAAGTTCCTGGAAAACAACTCAGGCAAACATCTTATTGTTTGGGTATGGTGCAGCTTGGAGGACATGCAAGTCTTAAAACAACCTTGATTAGTGAAGTCAGGTGAAATGAATTTGCCTGCAGTTCTACTTTCCCACTTTTTGTTTAATTGAATATTTTAACATTATTTTTAAAAATTTCTTCTTTTTTTGAAAAATTACAGTCCATTTTAAATTAATATTGTAGCATTTCATGTAAAATGGAAGAAATTTACAATAGTATAATTTCTTTTACTCCATCTTTGTGCTAATGCTGTAACGTATTTTACTTCTTTGGATTTTATAAACCCCATACACTACAGCAGTACTACTTTTGCTTTAAACATTTGTCTATTAAAGAAACTAAGAAAAAAAATAGCCTTCTAATATATTTACATATTTACTATTTTCCACGCTCTTCATTCCCTCCTATAAATCTGAGATCCCACTTGGTTTCATTTTTCTTTTAGTCTGAAGAGTTTCTTTAGCATTTCTTACAGTGTAGGTCTGCTGACAACAAATTCTTTCAGTTTTCATTGATCAGAAAATGTTTTTATTTTATGCCCTCCCCCCCTTTTCAATGATAATTTTGCTGGATTTAGAAATTTGAGTTGATGGGTTTTTTTTTTTTCTTGCAGCTCTTTAATGGTTCATTTTCTGACTTCTTGTCACGATTGTTTTGGATGAGAAGTCATTTTGAGTTTGTATTATAGTTCCCTGAATGTAATGCATCTTTTTCTCTTGCTTCAGTTAAGACTCTTCTCCTCATTTTTTTTAATCTTTCTGCATGTTGATGATAGTATGTCTCGGTGTATTTTTCTTTGTGTTTATCCTGCATGGGTTTCACTGAGCTTCTTGGGTTTATAAATTGACTTTTAAAAAATCTAAATTTGAAAATATTTCATCCATCTTTCTCTCAAATATTTTTTTCTTTCTCTGTTCGCTTTCTCTTTTCATTCTGATACTTCCATTACACATATGTTAGATCACTGGTATTGCCCCATTAACATTTTTTCTCTTGTTCCTCAAATTGGATGATTTATTTTGATTTGTCTTCAAACTCACTGACTTTATCTTATGCAGTCTCTAGCCTGCTTGTTAAACCTATCTCATGAGTATTTTATTTCAGGTAATGTAATTTTCAGTTATAGAATTTCCATTTGGTTATTTTTTATCATTTCCATTTCTATGCTGACATTTCCTACCTGTTTACTGTGTTTATCTTTTCTGTTAAGTCTTTAAACACATTTATAATGGCTACTTTTATGTCCTTGTCTGCCAGTTCTAACACTTAGGTCATCTTTGTGTCTATAAATAAAGCTTTATAGGAACACAACAATGCTCATTATTTGCATATTGTCTGTGGCTGTTTTCATGCTACATTGACAGTATTGAAAGGTTGGGAAAGAGATCATATGACTTATAAGCCTGAAATATTTACTGTCCAGGCTTGTAAAAAGTTTTGCTAACCTCTGCTCCAAAAAATGCCCCACACTTGAGGGCGTGATACTTCCTGCTATCACATGGCCTTCCTGCCGCCTCAGGAGGCTCAAAGAGCCTGGCAAGGGCTAGAACTCCAAAGAACTCCAAAGCCTTCCAGCACTGAGCTATTTTCTGGTGCCTTCATTCAGCACACAGCCCAGCAGCAGCCTCTCTCTGTGGGGCCTTGTGGAGTTTTGCCCTGATATGTACATCCCTGTCCCCAGCCTAGGATCTGCTGGGAACTCCCGTGCAGACTTCTAGGAACTCATCTTTGTGGTTCTCTGCCCTCTGGTATTATTCCCTACACATTTCAGACCTTTAGCAGCCCTGAACTTCAGTCTCTGCCTCTTCTGCTCAGACGACTGCTATGCTCTGCTTGGGCTCCACTTCTTGGCCCCTATCATTTGGAAGGATTTTCTAGGGAAAGAACCAGGGTGAATGTGTCACTCATTTTGTGGGCTTCCTTTGTCTCAAGGTTCTGAGTCCTGTGCTGCCTCATGTTCAGTGTCTGAAAATAATTGCCTTATTTATTTGTCATTTATTTATGTCAGGAGGACAAGTTTAATTCTGGTTACTGTGAAGGTGGCAAAAGGCAGAAGTTTCTCTTTATTCCTTTTTTATTCCTAAATTTTATTAAATAAAATTATGACTTAGATAGCTAAGAAACCCTGAATTATAGTAAGGAAAAACAAATTTATACATAAATGGTGTAAAGATCTTTTCTTTACTGCTAATTGGGCTATCCCTCTGTCCTTGTTCTTTGTTATTGGAGACATCTTCCATTCACACACTTTAATTTTGTTTTGGGGAAAAAAAAAGATTTTATGACTACCATGCTCTTCTACAGTTACAGAAGATGTTCACACCCATTGCAACATTATGTATTTATTTTATCCTTTTAAAACTATTATTACTAGAAAATAACTCAAAGCTAACAGCACTATTTTCCTATTCTAAAAAACATTTTCAGATTAGAAAAAAGGATCTCAAAACTGCCTATAGATATAATATATATTTAGTTTCTATTTTATTGCTATATCTTCTTGTCAGAATATGTTAGATGGGGTGTTTGTTCTAATGGTCCCTAAATTTAAACTTCCAGAAGTTGGAGGCAGGCTATGCTTACAGAAAGCAATATGCCTTCTATAAGCAGGCTATGCTTATAGAAGGCAGTATATTATGCTGATTGGTCAAATTCCCAACTTGTATGGCTAAATTTCTGCGGCACAAAGAAGCTCTAAATTAGCAGATTAATTTGAGCTGTTTTCTCAAAATTTTAGTTATTTTGCATTTTATCTCAATTTTAGAACTTATGTTATTGCACCAGGATATCTTGGTTTTAAATTACTACTTGATTTTAAATTACTAAACACCTCTTGGATGTCAAACTGATAAGTATCAATTTGAATTTTTGCAATTAGTGCCTATAGGCACAGTGATAAATGACTGTCCAGAAGAGGTAACTGAAATTCTGAGATGTGTATAAATCATGTCATAAGGGGAACTGTAGAAAGAATTAAGGCTGGTGTTGGAGGTGTTAGGTGTGAATTTCTCAGTATACTTAAGGGCTGTTTTAAGTGCAGAAAAGACTATTCAGAGGTTGGTTAAGCTTTAAGAGTTAATAATAAATTTATTATAGTTACAGATTCAAAATCATAGTTTTTCCTTAAACTTTAAAGTTCAGTTTACAAATCTTATTTTGTAAACCAAAGTTTTGCAATCACTTGTAAGGGTCTTTGACTAATATTTGGTTCTATTTATGGATTTGTTAAACTTCTTCAGATATTTTACACTGCATTTAAATATTTAATATATTTCAGTTCTTTATCTCTAAAATGTTGTTTGACTAATAAACCTTCCCAAGTGTTTGAGTAATTGTTATAAATCTGACACGTTAGACCTAAATGCAACAAACTTAAATGTTACAGAAAAACCTGAACGAACTTTTTGGCCAGCCCAATACTTGCACCTTTGTGATTTCCAGACTCTGATTTCCAGAGCCAAGGGGTCCCTTAACACTCACACATCTAATATTCTCTGCAGGGAAGTCTACCATCCCTCTTTCTTTGAATCTTAAGGTTTATAAAAGTGTCTTTTACATACAACTCTGTAACACTTCAAATTTTATGGAATCTCACAGAGCTCTTATGCGTATTAAAATGATATCAAATTGAATTTTAGAACTCTCTCCTGGCTTAGTAGGCTAATTGGTCACAGCTTCCAGGGTCACAGTCCTGAGAAACCTGTCGGGGACCCGTGTGTTATGCTGCCCCAGAGGACTTGCATGAGCCCTGGTAACCACAGATGTAACAACTATGAAATTTTACTTGTTTATTAGAACCAGATGTCCATAGGTGCTTCATTTTGCCTGTGTGACAGGTGATTTTCAAGAGATCTGGCCATTCAGTTATGAGCTGTCTTGGTTTTTAGCCATGGGCTATTCAAGAATGCTCTCTCTCCCCTCCTCCCTCTACCACCATCCA
The DNA here is from genome assembly GCF_963924675.1 of Phocoena phocoena. NCBI lineage: Eukaryota > Metazoa > Chordata > Mammalia > Artiodactyla > Phocoenidae > Phocoena > Phocoena phocoena. The sequence continues at coordinate 64,037,597 of NC_089228.1, read as the reverse complement.
GCCTCCTGCTTCTCCTTTTCTCCATAAAACACAATAAATGAGTGCCTATTTTCAACTGGGCATGGTTCTGAAAATAAAAAGGTAGATGAGATAGAGGCTAAATAAAAAAGTACTAAAAATGCTTTAAAACAAAAAAATTGAGATAAAACTTTCATATAGTAAAATGTACAAATATTAAGTATAAGCTCAACAAATTACCAATTACTTAGGAGTTTTCATAAGTGGGCCTTCAAACTGACACTTCAAGCCAAAGTCCATTCATTTTATCTGGGATCGTGTGCTTGTTAGACCCAAGCGGTCTACGAGGGATTCCAACTCGCCCAAGAACCGCCAAGAGTCGAGAGCCGTTGCAACACGCAAGAGGTTTATTAGGAGCCGATGCACCGGGGTTCCCTGAACCTCATGCAGGAGGCCGATGGGGAACCCCTAAAAGCGGAATCACATACTTTTTATAGGTTTATTTACTCATAGGGCGGGTATATTCTCACAATGATTGGGTAAATGTGGTGACTTTTGAATTCATTGGCTTAGGAACTTTTGTCCCACCTTCTGGCCGTTATAGTTGTCTGTTCATTGTGGCGGTTAGGGCGTATACCTGTTACGGGCAACTGGAAAATTACCCGCTGTCTGGCAAGTCCCCGTCAACTGAAAAACTCCAAGAATTGGTTTCGATAGGGAGAAGGAGTGGCGCACGATAGGGAGAAGAATTGGTTTCGATAGGGAGAAGGAGTGGCGCACGATAGGGAGAAGAATTGGTTTACGGGAACAAGTGAGGGGGTGGAAAGTCCCTAAAGGCCCCACATGCTCACTGGTAAAATTGCCTCAATGAGCACAATATCCCAAATAAAATGAATGGACTTTGGCTTGAATTGTCACACTGAAGGCTGTGTTACTCAGAAATTTGTGCATTGTTAGTTTGGAGCAGGGTCAGTGTACTATGGCCTGTGGGACTATTTCTGTGTGTCCTGGGAGCTAAGAATGGTTTTTATATTTTTAAAGGATGTAAGACAAAATAGAAGAAGGAGGAGAAGAAGAAAAAACAGAGACTATATGTGGACTGCAAAATTTAAAATATTTACTATCTGACCTTGTACAGAAAAGAGGTCATAGAGGAAAGAAAGCTGTGGAGCCATAGAGGAAAGAAAGCGAACTGGAATCCAAGGGTAATGGTTGCTCTTCTTCGCTCTCTAGCCCAGGAAGATGTGTCAACAGCCTTCCTTCTGACTGGCATTACATGTTGCTCAATCAGAAAAGGGTTTACCTTTTTTACTGACTTATGTCAGCCCCACCTAGTGAATTTAAGTACAAGGAAGAGTTTGCTGAAATGCTGTGCCAGAAACACTAAGTCAGGACACACACAGGTCGTTGACCTCAATCCGGAAATG